>NC_136429.1:34289855-34982355 GCF_052849685.1 Lactuca virosa
TATAACTTATAATATATTAATAAATCATAAATATACTATTCTCATAAAATTATCCATATAAATAGTTCGGGTGAAGTGCAACCCAAATGGACCATGCCGGGTCGGGTCAAGTATATACCAAATAAGTTATGGACTTAGACACCTTATCCAACAGTCTCCCACTTGGATAAGTCTAATAACTATATTTGCCTATATGACTTCAGGAACCAACCGGCAATCGTAGCTCTCGAAAAATCTGTTGAACTATGAAGCGCCATTTTAGATAAGTGATCACATAATCCTCTGCTCTCATGATATCAACCGGACAAATACATGGAACAATGTCTTACTTATTGTCCAGCAGTTTGTTTCCCGATTTCCGATTTGTTTGACAAGAACTTAATCGAACACATCAATTTAATTCTGACCGGGCCCGGTACATAGGTCAAAACAAAATCATCGAGGGGCCCAGATATCGCTTCTATTTCTAGAAGGAACAGATAAACTTCGACTCATATGCTTGTTCTACTACTTATTGAATTGCACACAAAGGCACGTTTTATATAACATCAAGTTACTGATGCGTTTACGTGCAATCAATGCACAACCAACTCATAGGTAATAACTCATATCTCTAGGTTTGAAGACTTATATGATATTACCGTCTCACGATCACTCGAGATAAATTCCATGAAGTGATACAAGTGAGTGTGGGTTTATTCCAATACTCATAACTTATGAGTACTCATGAATGTTGTAGCAACCATTGCTATGGCTAAACACCTTTAGTCATCTACAATCCCAATTCATGACAGTCTTGATTCATACCTACTTCCGACATATGATCGACTGTGGAGAATTTGAATAAATTTATTATTCTGGAAGTCAAAACATGCAAAGCTGAAACAATAGTAAATAATTGACAATGATAGTAACACCTTACTCATAAATAAATCACAACTTTTATTCATCATCAAACGTCGATTACATTTTACAAGTTTCAGTAATAACTATCTAATCTGTAAAACTAATATCGTCCCTCAGCCCGATGCGTCTCGCATGCTGTAAATGCTTAACCCTCGTCAGTCCCTTTATAAGGGGATCCGCAGGATTTTCATCTGACGATACCCTCTTTGCCACAAGGAGTCCTTCTTCTATCTTGTGTCTTATGAAGTGATATTTTCTGTCAATGTGTCGGGATCTGCCATGATCTCTTGGTTCCTTCGCTAAGGCAACCGCACTATTGCTGTCACAGAAAATCTCCATAGGCTCCTTAATAGCTGGTACAACTCCAAGGTCTCCGATGAAGTTCCTCAGCCATATCGTCTCCTTTGCCACTTCACTCGCTGCTATGTACTCTGATTCACAAGTCGAATCAGCTACAGTCTCCTGTTTGGAACTCTTCCAAGTGATTGCCCCTCCATTTAGGGTAAAGACCCAGCCCGACTGAGAGCGGAAGTTATCCCTATCAGTCTGAAAACTAGCATCACTATACCCTACTACTCTCAAGTCATCACTCCCACCAAGGGTAAGGATCCAATCCTTAGTCCTCCACACGTACTTGAGAATATTCTTTACCGCAATCCAATGAGCCTTGCCAGGGTTCCCCTGATATCTGCTGACCATGCTCAAAGCGAAGGCCACATCAGGATGGGTACAAGTCATAGCATACATGATCGAGCCAACAGCGGAAGCATAAGGTACTCGGGCTCTAAGCCTTGCTCAGTTTGGCATTGCTTTGGATCGGTAATTCTCCTTTCTTGGAATTCTGCATGTTGAACCTCTTTAACACCTTATCCAAGTAGATACTCTAACTAAGTCCAATTAGTCTTTTACTCCTTTCTCTTAATATCCTTATCCCTAGGATATAGGCAGCTTCTCCAAGGTCCTTCATAGCAAAGCACTTCCCAAGCCAGGACTTAACCTCCTGCAAGGTTGGGATGTCATTTCCTCTGAGCAGTATGTCATCCACATACAGTACCAAAAAGCTAACTATACTCCCACTAGCTCTGACATATACGCAGGACTCATCTTCACTTCTTGAGAAACCAAACTCTTTGACCTTCTCATCGAAACAAAGATTCCAACTTCGAGATACTTGTTTCAATCTATAAATGGATTTCTCAAGCTTGCACACTCTATTGGGGTACTCTGCACTGACAAAACCCTATGGCTGATTCGTGTAAACATGCTCAGCCAACTTTCCGTTAAGGAAAGCGGTTTTGACATCCATTTGCCATATTTCATAATCATGAAATGCAGCAATGGCTAGCATAACTCTAATAGACTTAATCTTTGCTACTGGTGAAAAGGTTTCATCATAATCAATACCCCGAGTCTGAGTAAAACCCTTCGCAACTAGTCGAGCCTTATAAGTGTGCACCTTCCCATCCATGTCGGTCTTCTTCTTGAAGATCCATTTGCACCCGACTGCCTTACGGCTTGGTACATTGTCAACCAAGTTCCAAACTTGATTGTCATACATTGACTGTATCTCGTTGTCCATAGCCTCCTTCCATTTAGCAGACTCCGGGCCTGACATGGCTTCCTTAACACTGTTAGGTTCATCCAGATTTACCAGTGTACTGTCACTGATAAATGTATCACCTTCCGTAGTAATATGAAATCCATAATAAAACTCAGGTGTGTTCCTAACCCTTGTGGAACGCCTCGGAGGTACAGTCTCGTCAGCTGGATCAACAGGAGTTTCCTCCTCAGGTTGATTGCTAGTGTCTGAGGTTTCTTCACCGATTGACTCTTGAATTTCTTCAAGGTCAATTTGCCTCCCACTCTCTCCTTGGTTTATAAATTCTCTCTCTCGGAAGACCCCTCTCCTAGCCATAAAGACCACATTCTCACTGGGTCTGTAGAAGAGGTAACCAAAGGATTTTTGTGGGTAGCCGATGAAAATACACCTTTCACTTCGAGGTTCGAGCTTGTCATGAGTCTCGCGCCTCACGAAAGCCTCGCAACCCCAAATCTTGATATGGTCTAAATTGGGAACTTTCCCAGTCCACATTTCATGAGGTGTTTTGGCAACCTTCTTTGTAGGGACTAGATTAAGGATGTGGGTGGCAGTCTCTAAGGCATACCCCCAAAAAGAGATTGGTAGCGAAGCTCGACTCATCATAGAGCGAACCATGTCCAACAAATTTCGATTACGCCTCTCAGCTACACCATTCAGCTGTGGTGTCCTGGGAGGTGTCAATTGTGAGACAATCCCACACTCCTTAAGATAATCGAGGAACTCAGTACTAAGATACTCACCACCTCGATCGGATCGAAGCATCTTAATGTTCCTGCCCAATTGATTTTCTACTTCCTGTTTAAACTCTTTAAACTTTTCAAAAGTTTCTGACTTATGTTTGATTAAGTAGACATAACCATATCTACTAAAATCATCAATAAAAGTCACATAATAGCGATTAGCATCCCTTGTGGCGGTTTTGAATGGTCCACATATATCAGTATGTATAAGGTCCAACAAACCCTCACCCCTTGCACAAGTACCAGTGAAGGGTGATTTTGTCATTTTTCCAAGTAGACAAGACTCACAACTATCATCCGACTTGAGGTCGAACGACTCCAAGACTCCATCCTTTTGGAGCTGGCCTATGCGTTTCTTGCTTACATGTCCAAGACGACAATGCCACAAAGATGCTTTATCCAAACTAATAGAAGAATCAATACATAATACATTATTTCCTAAATTATCTACAACCGATACAGCTTCATACACACCATCACAAGGTAATGCTTTATAATAAAGAACATTATTAAAGAAAGCATTAATACTACCAACTTCATTATCAAAAGAAAAGGTAAAACCTTGTTTGTACAAAGCATGAAAAGAAATAATATTCCTCGCCATTTCTGACAAGTACACACATTTATTCAAATCTAACTTTCACCACTATCTAGCAACAATGTATAAACTCCAATCTTGGTAACAGGTGTAACCTTCTTGTTCCCCATGATTAAGTTTATCTTTCCGTGCTCCACATCCTCACTTCTTCTTAGGCCCTGCAAGTCACAACAGATGTGAATACCACAACCTGTATCAAGAACCCAAGAATTAGAATATGGTGAGTTATTAGACAATATAGTGTAAATACCTGCATGGGATGGTTTCACTTTCCCATCCTTGACATCCTGCAAGTACTTTGGGCAGTTTCGCTTCCAGTGCCCCTTATTTTGACAGTAGAAGCAATCAACATCCTTAGGGATGGCAGAAGGAGTGATAGAACCACCTTTGGTTCCAGATGAGGAGCCTTCAAGGGACTTTACCTTGGTACCCTTCGAAGGGTGCTTCCTCTTCCGTTTGCCTTGCCCGATAGCCAAAACAGGGGTAGTAGTAGGAGTTGGAGTAGCAACCGACTTACTCTTAAGACCATTTTCAGCAGTCTTCAGAAGTCCTTGAAGCTTACTGAGTGTGACTTCCTCCTTGTTCATGTGGTATGTCATACGAAATTGATCATAACACGAGGGCAAGGAGTGCAAAATGATATCAATTGCCAACTCCTCAGGGAAGTTCACATTCAGTTTCATCAGACGGTCCACAAACCTTTGCATTTTCTGCATGTGGCCCGTGATTGGTTCGCTATCCTTCATACGGGTAGTGATCATGGAGGAGATTATTTCATACCGCTCTTGACGAGCACTCTGATGGTACCTTTCCATCAGATCCTGATGCATCTCAAAAGGGTAATAGTCCTCATATGACTTTTGGAGTTCAGTTTTCATGGTGGCCATCATGATGCATGCCACCTTGGTGGCATCTCTTTCATGTGCCTGATACTCAGCGACCTCCTCAGGAGTAGCAGTGGACTCATCAAGCTCCTTTAGCTCCTTATCGAGGACATATTCCTTGTCCTCGTAACTAGTGACCATCCTGATGTTCCGGATCCAATCCATGAAGTTGGAACCATCAAAGATGACCCTCCCACAAAGGTTCATGAGGGAAAAAGAGCCAGTAGGGTTAGAGCCCGAAGCATTGTTGTTGGAAGACATCTGAAAAGAAGAAAACAAGTTTAGATTAGATATATCGAATCCTTAATAATACACCCAAATGTAATATTAAGGCTAGGATCCAACACAATATATTATAACTTAGAAGAGAGATGTCGTAATCTAAGCTATAACATATTTGAAGGTAGGTGAATGACGATTCACCAATTTCCACCATGAAAACTAAATGAATTATTAGGTTTAATTGGTTTTTGAAATTCCTAGATTCTTTTGTGATTCATTGAACTTTTCAATGGCATGTTTCAATCTCGATTGTGCCCTTCAAGTTTTGTGACTGGGATGCCGAGGATCACAAAACAAGGTGTGAATAACCATGCAAATTCACTTGGTACCCTTAATATTATCACCTAATCAATGTGTCGGTTAACCACACACGCTCCACCGATCTATGATAAACATTAAGTCACCCTTCGTGATCCTTACTAGTCCAACTTAGTGTGTCGGTTAACCACACACGCTACACCAACGACTTGGTAAGGTACAAAGTGCAAATTTCATGGGTTAGCAACATATTCACATTTTCCTAAAGTAACTAAGATTGGGAATTTATAAAAGGTTTAGTTACTTTATAATATTCATTATACTTTTAATGAGAATTTAAAGTCATTGTCCTACCCGTTCGGCTAACGACCCTCCACCGATCAAGGAAGCGGTGGGTGAGAATGGACACCCATTAAGTTGCCATTTTATAGGCAACAACCTTATACCCCCCTTATAGACCGGTTTCGTGAATGAGGCCTACTAACGGTAAAACGACTTAATCTTATACATATATATAATAATTAACCATTAATGTTATAAATAGTATAAGGGTTGAATTTTAACTTTTAAAACTCTAAGGGTTGGAATTAATGTATATTAAAGTGTGTGTAACTTTACAAATTCCAAAACTTGAGGGCAAGTTTTGAAACTTTTCAAAACTTTTCATTTCATAACTTATAAGTTAATGGTTCATAAAAATGAAGACTTTTCATTTTTATGTAACTTATGTGTTTAAATGTGTGTTTAAAAGAAAGTGACCTTTGGATATCCATAACTTGAGGACAAATTATGGACTCCATTAAAACACATAAATGATCAAGAATTAATGAGAAACAATTTAGAAAATAATTCTTATCATTTTTCTAAACTCATAAGAACATGAACATGATCATCAAGATTTCAAGAATTATATGAACACATAAAATCATGGAATTTTGATATAAGCCATTGTAAATGGATTAGCATAAACATTACACCATCTAAAACAGGTTTTAAAACATCAAAACAGTTTAGGGTAATGTTTCTAGTCCATTTCCAGCAACAAAAGTCGAAAATCTGCTGTCAGTTCATTCTACTCGCCGAGTGCACGAACCTACTCGACGAGTAGGATGAATTTTCACTTGGACTCGTCGAGTCCCCCCATGGACTCAACGATTCCACTGTTCAGACAGCAAACAATTTCGATTTTTAGCACAATTTTGCATCAAGTATCAATAAACAAGCCTAGTCTCTGATACCACTGTTGGGTTTTGAGCATTCTAACACTTCCTAAGTGTACATGCAACCCTAATAAACCTTGGATCTATGTTTGTCTAAAATACATGCAAAATTTGTTTTCCAAGGTTTATAACTTATCTAGCATGGCATGGGGAACTTTTAAACATAAAAGAACTAGATGAATTACATACCTTTGATTGTGAATTGATTCCTTAGGAGTTTGAGAGCCAAGCACCAATAATGTGAATGCCTCAAATGGAAATCACAAATCACCACAAACTTGGAAAACTTATGAGAGAGTATATCTATGCTCTAGAAATCGGCCACCTTTCTTCACACATACTAGGGTGTCATTTCATGCATCACAAGCTTATTTATATAGTGTACATGATTAGGGTAAACCCTAATAACCCATGTCTTTTCCTTTCCAAGGATCCATGGGTTAAAAGCTCCATGGATCATCCATGGACTCCCATATAAGCTTAGCCCATTACCATAATGAGTGTTAGCCCACACTATATAAATATAATAGCCCATGTTTAATTAGTCACCATTTGATCACTAAATTAATTCATAATTAATTTAAGACCAATACTAATTAAATAATACAATTTCATATTAATATATTATAACTTATAATATATTAATAAATCATAAATATACTATTCTCATAAAATTATCCATATAAATAGTTCGGGTGAAGTGCAACCCAAATGGACAATGCCGGGTCGGGTCAAGTATATACCAAATAAGTTATGGACTTAGACACCTTATCCAACACTCAGGTGTACATCCACCTGACAAATCGATCGATACATTTACAACAAACTACATGACTCGAAATTTGAGAACCGATACCCAACATTGGTAACCAAACTCCTAATAAACAGTCTCCCAGGAAATGGGGGTTCATAGTGTAAACATTATGCAAGAGACTTCTAATGAACAGTTTATACTCCCAAAAAACTTTTACTGTCCACATGATGCAAAACGGCTGGTCACGGAGTCTCCTGACTCCCAACAATGCACTAACACCCAAACATGCCAATAAGACTAATGATCCGAGACCTAAGAGTCCCGATCAAAAGATTATCGGGTCCCATCCATGTGAATCATACATCCACTGGTTCACGATACATCATGACACCTTCTAACATCTAAAACGATAAGCTCAAGGTACTATACTGATCTTGCTGTTATTACATCACTTTCCTGAAAACTCACGACCAGCACCAGAGGGGCCTAAAGGTACTCAACCATCAACCCACCGACTTGAAGGGGCCCAATCAACGACCCTCTCAATGCTAACCAAACACAACATGGGCCATACCCTTCTGTCACACACAATTCATTTCATAGTACATACTGTTACCAATGCATAATTAGACGGACACATAGTCGCACACAACCAGAGGATGAGATAGGCAGCTGTTACTCTTGTTCCAATCCAAAAACTATAAACTACAATAGAATCATACCAATAATTTTGGACTAACTGTTCTCATTCTATATTTCTCAATCCACATACACCCCTCATGATCATACTCAATGAACTACCATAATATCCAACTTTAAGGGAACCCATAACGAATCCCTAGATTTGTTGCATTCCTTCTTCTTCAAAACCTTACCCAAAGGGTGAAGTACCAGTAGATCTAACAAAATAGAGAACCTTAACCATTAACAGAAACATCCTCATGAATGACGAAAACAATATCACACACCTTGATTGAAACTGAACATGTTCCATCAATATGTAACTAGCTCGATAAAACTTCCAAAGTTATCTAGAAATGCTGCTAAAACCCTGGTCGGGTCAATCCAAATACCAACCCTGTCGACACGACATGCCAAAAGAATTTGGATTCTGCGTAGATCCCAAGCCACACCTAAAAAGCTAAACAATACTGCTCCGACATCCGAACTCACAATAACCAAGGACAATTGTCAAACCCAAGCCTGCTATGAATAATACTTCCAAAACCAACATTTGAGGGTACCCATACCCATAACTCAAAAGGTAAAATGTACAGATTTTGACGATAGGTTAACGCATCCAATTGTTGGATTAATGTCTAAGTCCATAACTATAATTGGTAAGACTTGACTCGACTCGGCATGGTCCATTTGGGTTGCATGGCATCATGCATTTGGATAGACTATAATTAGAGAAATAACACTTAAGGTTGGTTAATATATTATAAGTTCTAATATATTAATAAGGTTATTTAATTAGTATTGATCAAGAATTAATTTGGAATTAATTAAGTGATCAAAAGGAGACTAATTAAATATATGGGTTGATTGTGTAAATCATTCATTCTTATATATGTGGGCTTGTGATCCAAGATTCCTTATGTTGGACTAAGTCCATGGGGTGACCCATGGATACTCCATGGAGGTTAAAATCCATGGAGCATAAGGAATGGGTAAAGTTATGAGTTACATGGTGTAACCCTAATAGCCACCATATAAAAGAATCTCATGGCTCAAGAAATCGTACACTAATGTGTGAATATGAGGGCTAGACGATTTCAAGGAGTGTTCCATTTCTCTCAAGTCATTCCATGTGCATTTGGTGTTGTGTGAACCATTTGAGGTGTCACACTTGGGGCACTAGGCACTCAAGCTTCATGGAGACAAGCTACATCAAACAAAGGTATGTATTCTATCCATTTGATTACCCAAGTATCAAGTATTGTATGCTAGATAGGGTAATACCTTGGAAAGTTCATAATTGCATGTATAATAGAGAAAACATAGATCCAAGGTATTTAGGGTTGCATGTACACTTAGGAGTGTTAGAATGCGCAAAACCCATCAGTGGTATCAGAGCCAAGGCTTGTTTTCTTGTTATACTTGCAAAATTAGCTGAAAAATCGAATTGTATTAGTTTAAAAGTTATGCTAATTACTTGAAAAAATTTGATGTGAATTATCTTTGTTCATATGAGTTTATTAGATTAATAGAAAAGTTAATTGATTATGTGTTTTCAATCCATTTTAATCTAAGAGTTGATTCTGAAATGTGTTTTTGTAACTTGTCCTCAAGTTATATGAAAAGTCACATTTAAGTTTCATAAAACTCATAAAAAGTTGGCAATGGTTACAAAAATGAAGAGTCTTGTCCTCATTAAATGGTTTTATGACTCCATAACTTGTCTTCAAGTTATGGAGGTTCAAGAGTCACTTCATTAAATGATAAAATGTGTAACCTTAATTAGTTCCATAAGTTACAAAAATAAAGAAAAGTTAGATTCTTTTATTAGTTTAAAGTCTTCCATAACTTGTCCTCAAGTTATGGAACTTGAAGAGTTTTTTTTTAATTAAAACTACTTTAAACACATAAGTTATGGAATTAATTAGTTTTGAATATTTTCAAAACTTGCCCTCAAGTTTTGGAATTTGTAAAGTTTTCCCCATGAATACTTTAATTCCAAGTTAGCCCTTAGAATTTTAAAAGTTAAAATTCAACCCTTATACTTTATAGTATTATAAGTTAATAATAAATATATGTATAAGAGCAAGTCAGTCTTACCGTTAGTAGGCCTCATTCACGAAGCCGGTCTATAAGGGGGGTATAAGGTTACTGCCTATAAAATGGCAGTTTAATGGGTGTCCACTCTCACCCACCGCTTCCTTGACTGGTGGAGAGTCGTTAGCCGAACAGGTAGGACAAGGACTATAATTCTCCCTTCATTAAAAGTATTAATGATAAATACTAAGTAACTAAACACCTATAAAATCCTAATCTTAGTTACTTAGGAAAATGTGAATAAGGTGCTAATCCATGAAATTACACTTTGCACTTTGTTTAAACCGTTAGTGGAGCATGTGTGGTTAACCGGCACACTAACCTGGATTTAACAAAGTAGGCAAAGGGTAACTTAATATTTATCATAGTATCGGTGGAGCTCGTGTGGTTAACCGGCACATCGATTGAGGGGTAAATATTAAGGGTACCAAGTATATTTGCATGGTTACTTCACACCTTGTTTTGTGATCCTCGGCATCCCAGTCACAAAACCTGAAGGGCACACTCGAGATTGAAACATGCCATTGAAAAGTTCAATGAATCTCAAAAGATCTAGGAGTTTCAAATCCAATTAAAAACCTAATTACATTATTTCGTTTTTCATGGTGGAAATTGGTAAATCGTCATTTACCTACCTTCAACTATTTTATAACTCGGATTACGGCATCCCTCTTCCAGTTATAAATAGGTTGTTGGATCCTAGCCTTAATATTTCATATTGGGTGTTATATTAAGGACTTTAGATCAACTATCTTGAATATCTCCCAAAAGATGTCTAGTTCAGACATCTATGATCTTCCCAAATCTCTTGGAACTTTACTTCCTCCACCTCCTCCAATTATTCTCCCTAACCCACAAGTTCAAGGTCACTCAAGCCCTAATGGCAAGCAAGGTCTATGTGTGATCACATCTTAGAGATGAAGTCACATATTGACAAGCTGGGAGAGTTGGGTGTCAAAGTCTTGAGAAAGTTGGATGTTCAATCACTTTCTAAGTCACATAGTGAGTTCCTTTGGGACTACTATGAAACAGACTATGACATGAACCTTAATGATCATATCTATTTGCTTGGTGCTGCTGAATCAGCAATGATTTGGAACGATAGTAAAGCAAATTTGATTAGAAGATCAACTTCCCAAAAACTTTATGGACAGTGACAATGGTGACACTGGAAATCCAGAAAAAGCATTCTCTTCCCAATGGAAAGGGATTGGCCATAGTCAACCCGGTTGACCAAATGGTAAGGAGAAATGCTAAGTCTGAGATAGTCCCATTACCAAAGGGTCCATATGTTTATTTTGCCAAAGGAAGGGGCGTTGATTACAAAGCTGCCAAGTTTACCTAAGGATGTTAAAGTAATAAGTCTGACTCTACTTCAGGTAGAGCCCATTATCTAACTCTGTTAAGTTTCTATTCTAAGATCCTCATTACATGATGTGACTGGGTCACATGTTGATGTTTTAAGAATCAAAGAATAGAGAGAAAGCTTAAAGGAAGTATATGCTGATTCTGATCGCGTAGGTGGATTTCGATCGCATCAGAATTTTGAAGCTGTTACTTAGGAGTTATGATATATTGCTTAGGAATAGATAACAACAAGTTTTTCCGTATGCATTTGCACTATAAGGATAAGTTTTTTCCGCAAAGTTTTGAAATAAAATAAAAGTTTTTAATTTTATATTTATTTTAAATATCCTTACAAGTGGCATTTGTGAAAAATGGTTGTTTATATGATTCCATTGATAGCAATATTTGAAAAAAAAATGGACTTGATTCTTTCGTTTGTGGTAGTGTCATAATTTACCAAATAAGGAAAGGTTCTCATTCCCAAGGCTTCAGTTGGATAGAAACTTGGAATCATGCAATTTGAATAGTATGATGAATGAGAACTTTCAAGCATTGGAAAATTAAGACTTGTTCACATGGATGTGTGAGTCAAGTTAAGGACTAAAGGGATCGAGTACACATTCTTGTGCACTGGTCAAGTCCACCACAAAGCTCGTTAAGACTATTCGTCATGATTTACTAAATTTTAGTAAATATGGTTATACTTACAAGTTTAAGTATAATTCTGAAACATTGGAAAAGTCTCAATGTATGGCAGAACGAATGAGAAGAATCAAATTTGGCAGAAAGATAAAAGTTTCTCAAATCTGAAAAGATGGGAGAGTACTTTAGTATCATGTTTATGATCATCTTAATGATTAAGATACCATATCACAATTGATCCTCTAAGGTCATCTTAGTGCATTTTTATGACTAATAAGAGGAGTCATGAATTGTTGAAATGGTTAAATCAAAAAGATGAGTCATACGTCGTTCCAAAACAATTCTTAGAGTCATACTCCAAGAGTGTAACTTGAGTGACATATCTTAAAGAAGGTTTATTAACACTAGTCAAATGGAAGAGTAAAAGGTTATCTACTCTTGTACATTTGAAATTGGTAAGTTGTGATGTTTTGGATAAAACAGAGACCAACTTAGACCAAGTGTGTGAAGTGTTTGTCTTGCTAAAGAATCCGCACTATCTCTTGTATATTTGGCAAGTGAGTCTTATATGTCAAGAGGACAATGGGAGTCCTAAAGCTCTTGAAAGTTTCAAGACCTAATCAAGAATAAAACCTGGAATTCTTCACTAGCACACGACTTCAGGTGTATAACCTATCGTGTTGACATTTCTGTGCCTATTCAAGTTGACTTTGCATAGTAGTTCTGAGAGTTCTCAATTGGTTGCACAACTACTTGGAAGCTATGGCAGGCCCTTGTGCTGCCAGGTGGCAAGAACTTAAGATTGCACAAGTTCAATCCATATGAGTTTGGATTTGTCACTAACCTTGTCTTGTGATTATGGTTTTGACAAATTCATATGGGTACGAACTCATACACCATAAAAATCTAAGTGTCATAAGGTTTCTCTCCGATTCATGAAAATGATGGTGAGGAAACACTTTCACTAAGTAGTTTTTTAAGTAGATAGTAATCTTTGCATTCTCAAAGTCGATAGTAGAGTACACTAACATGGACTTATGAGAAATAGCAAAGGTCTAACCAATTGAGACTATGATTACGACATCCCTTTTCATAGTTCTTAAATTGTTTAGACACACCAGTGGGCTATCTACAATAAGGTGTATGATTTTGATAAAGTCTTATCAAAGCAATCTAGTATCAGAAATTTAAACTTTGGTAAGAAAGTCAATAAAGTATTGATTTCTAGAAGTCCACTAATTTCTGAATACATGTCAAAGCTAGTGGGAGCATAAGTATTATGTTGATAATCATCATGTTAGTGGGAGCATTATAATTATGATAAGTATTGCAAGTTAGCAATGTTAATTATAGAAAACAAAAGTTTCAATTCGTGAGGCTGCAGGGATTGAAAAAGTTGTTTTGCTATAATTAAGGGAGAGGATATACTTCATTTCAGTTCTAAAGGCTTAGATTGAGACCTTAATCATCTTTAGTCAAGAATATATATATGAATTTCATGTTGGATTGGTTCAACTTAAGGAAATTCTATATATTGCGTTCTCAAAATTCGATTATGATTACGGCATCCCTCTTCATAATCAAATTTTGAAAACATGGCAAATAAAAATATTGTAGCAAAAGACTGGTCTAGAATCATGTCTTTATGTGAGACATCATGAATCGTGTACCATTTGCTTTGGGTACAGGATCGATTGCATGTGCTATAATATTTGTCATTTCTAAATTTTTCCAAATGCCCAGAGGCATTAAGAAGGGAAAAGGTCTAGAATTGGATATGACTAAAATGATTAAGCAATTGTCGAGGACAACTAAGGTTTACCAAAGATTGGTTGCTCAAGGACAGTTGGAAGTATACTGTTAATATTGGAAGGACCATATTGACATATTCTGAAAAAAGAGGCGTCTCTTGTTCAAAAGTGATAGTCAAAATGAGAATATGGAGTTGTCTCTATAGGTGGAAGTTATCTGTGTAAGATTAGAAAACTTAATGCAAGAAGCATGTTCAAAGCAATGTACTTTGAATATGAGACTGAGTTTCCATGGAGTGGATCTCCATTGGAATACCTTATAATGACTGTTGACAAGTCTTTGTGACTTTGTACATATTCATTACAAGAGGTCAGTGCATATAAGTTTAAAATCTAAACAAATTTCGATAAATGATTGGAATTTGAAATTCTCACATTTTTCGATAAGGATTTTGGAGTGTGAAATTAGAATCATTGAAATTATGTTCAATTGGTTTATTTCACAAATTAAGGATCATAGACAAACATAGAGTGCATACTTGGTGTATGGCAAAGCTATTGTTTAAGAAAAACATAGTGTACATGCTTGGAGCATGGGACAACTAGTGTTTTTAATTCAAGTATAAAGTTGATAAAACCGAAACAATGAATAATGAGTAATCAGTATGGTGATAAATAAAAGTGTTTATTTATATTCATAGGGTTTGATACCATATTTGATTCATTTATTCTTGTGTTTCACTTTGCATGTTTTGACTTCCAGAATAACTAAGTCGCTCTTCCTGAATGATTAAGTTATTCAAACCATCCACAGTCGGTCATATGTTGGAAGTAGATATGAATCAAGACTGTCATGGGTTGGTTTGTAGAGGTCCAAGTTGGTGGACAAAGTGGTGCTACAACACTCATGAGTGCTCATAAGTTCTGAGTATTGGATTCAACCCGCGCTCATTTGAATCACTTCATGGATTTTATCACGAGTGATCATGAGACGATAATATCTTATATTCTTCAAACCTAGAGATATGAGTTGTTACTATGAGTTGGTTGTACATTGATTGCACAAAAACGAATTTGGTAACTCGATGTTATAAAACGTGCATTTGTGTATGATTCAACAAGTAGTAGAACAAGCCATATGAGTCGAAGTTTATCCATTCCTTTTACCTTCGGGATAAAAGCGATATCTGTGGGCCCCTCGATGATTTAAAGATGATACATGTGAGTGCTTGGCCAAGCCAGGACTGATTTGATTTGTTCAATCAGTCAGTCATCATGAATCGGAAATCGGGAAACAACAAATGGACAGAGAGAATGATTGATAATCCATGTCTCAGTCCATATGATATCTAGAATGGAGGAATATATGATCCCTTATCTAATGGACAAGTCATTGACAAAGGTCAGAGTTCATCGACAAGGCCAGAATTCGACAGAAGCTTTTGAGAGCTATGATTGCTGATCGGTTCCTGAAGTCATACGCAATAATAGTTTTAGACTTATCCAAGTGGGAGACTGTTGGATGAATGTCTAAGTCCATAACTATAATTGGTAAGACTTGACCCGACCCGGCATAGTCCATTTGGGTTGCATGGCATCATGCATTTGGATAGACTATAATGAGAGAAATAACACTTAAGGTTGGTTAATATATTATAAGTTCTAATATATTAATAAGGTTATTTAATTAGTATTGATCAAGAATTAATTTGGAATTAATTAAGTGATCAAAAGGAGACTAATTAAATATATGGGTTGATTGTGTAAATCATTCATTCTTATATATGTGGGCTTGTGATCCAAGATTCCTTATGTTGGACTAAGTCCATGGGGTGACCCATGGATACTCCATGGAGGTTAAAATCCATGGAGCATAAGGAATGGGTAAAGTTATGAGTTACATGGTGTAACCCTAATAGCCACCATATAAAAGAATCCCATGGCTCAAGAAATCGTACACTAATGTGTGAATATGAGGGCTAGACGATTTCAAGGAGTGTTCCATTTCTCTCAAGTCATTCCATGTGCATTTGGTGTTGTGTGAACCATTTGAGGTGTCACACTTGGGGCACTAGGCACTCAAGCTTCATGGAGACAAGCTACATCAAACAAAGGTATGTATTCTATCCATTTGATTACCCAAGTATCAAGTATTGTATGCTAGATAGGGTAATACCTTGGAAAGTTCATAATTGCATGTATAATAGAGAAAACATAGATCCAAGGTATTTAGGGTTGCATGTACACTTAGGAGTGTTAGAATGCGCAAAACCCATCACCAATGACTTCCACTAATACAGCTCGAAACTTTCGAAGAACCTCAGCTATTGACGATGAACGAAATAATCAACGATCAAGAACAGATTGACAACTAATTCAATGATCTAATACACTAGTGAAAAAAAACCATGTGGAATTAAACATACCCAACTCTAAAGCTGATTTTCTGATCAAAAATTGCCCAGTCTAGACTATAGATAGCAGTCTATACAACAAGCTAACAAATCCCTCAACAACCGTTCTCAACCTGAGCGACCCAAACGCCTCTTACTCTATTCATCAACATTCTCAGAAGGAACCACTGGCTACAAAGAATTCCTTGTTCAAGAACTTCCTGTAACGAAGACAATTTGTACATTCCTGAGCACATATATCTGATGGTAACTTGCCCTGCACCCCGTTTTCACCAAATCTTGAACCAAAATCTCGCATACCCGACCCACAGATACCTGTGACCCATTCTTCTGAAACCATAATCTCTAATAGATCGATGATCCTCTTAGCAGAATACCCAGTTCTCCCCTAATTAGGGTTCAAACTACCACTAACTAGCACTGCAAACATGCTAGAACTCAAACCGGCTCAACCAGAAGCATACCATTCCTGATTCTCGGCATGTAAATCACAACGTAAGATGATCCTCCAGATAAGGACCAACCAACCTCAAATAGATTTGGAATCTCCGATGGAGACCCCGGAACCTTCCCAAGCATAACCGCCCCTAACCAACAATCCCTTGCAGATATACAAGCAGCAATTATGTCGGTCTATTCACAACACCGATTCTTTATCTAGAAACAAATGGTCTACCAAACACCTCACCTATAAATCTCCAAAAAAACATTTCATGGCGAGTATCATTCATGAATTCAAGGGGCATTATTCTCATAGCTGGGATATATCAGGGACAACAAAATTTTTCCTTCCCAATTCACCTCCCTTGATAACCTAAAACAATCCACTCGCACTTGACTTAACTAAACTCAAACGAAACAAACCCTTGATCTCATCTCAAGGCAATCATACCACAAGAATCTTCATGTGTATTCCGATACTGCCATACTTGCCGCAAAAAACCGCAACTATCTAGCTGCATGCTGAGTCTACATCCCAACTCAGAGAGTCCTATGTTTTCTCTCTCTTACCTCCGAACACGGAAATCAAGAAGAACATAACCTCCTTCATAGTTAGAGACATTCCAATCCATCAACTAATCCCTCAGCCTACGATTGCAACCCTCGAGCCGATCATCACCATCGCTTCCTTCTTGATTCTTGCAACTCAACTGGAACTACTCGAGACCTCAAAATCAAATAACTCACCTAGGTCTATACCATTCAAACCCAAACTGACATGGTCACTAAGGCCCAAACAATCACCAGATCTATCCTCAGCCTGAACAACCATAACCGATAATACGAATAAGATGGAAACACATTGCAATGAATCATGGTGCCCAACCATGCAATTTACCGTCCATCAGCTCCTTAGAATCCCCAAAATCCTCCTCGATTCGAGTACAGATCTTGTGTTTTCAGTAGTATGGGCCAATACTACCTTTCACATTTCTCTACACTTTCCTCAAGAATCATTCCACATCCTCTAAGTAATTACTCATTTCCTCTACCGTGCGATCAATCACATAAGCCCTATCTCAACAAATATACACCGCTAAACAGCTCACCAATTCCTTTAAGGTACTTCGTAGGATCTCCTAGGATTCCCTCCTCACCCTGCCATTAGTTGCTGAAGAACCTCTACGAATATTAGTTAACTACTTCATGAATATAATTACATGTAACAAAACTTAAATAATCTTTCGAATAAGAGACCCAACACTACAACGGTTAGACTCAAACAAGAGCTAGGCCATAGGGCCCAACCAATCATTCTAGAAATATTTGACCTTTGCGGCATGTAACTTAACATATTCATTGAATACTTAGCTAACATCAATATGGGTCTCACAAAGTACGAAGCAAGCAACATTCAAGCAGTAACACTCTATAGGCCACAAAACATGAAAGACATCCTCCAACTAACTTGCTTCTATGATACTAGGAAATTCTACTAACACTACTGGTTGCCTTATGCATGCAAATTATACACAAAACGGGATCACATAGACTGTCGAATGAATGATTCTACCCTAAGCCCACAACCATACAGGGAACATGAAATAAGGCCAAATCAGTCCTTCTAGAGCTATATGATCCTAATCATATACAATTTTTAAAGCATACACTTAGAAATCATTTCCACCAACATAGATTCCAAATCTGTTATAGTATCCAATTCCTCCTAGGTAACAAGGCATCACAAATCAGGAAATTCTATCTAACATCTGGAATCCATACTAGCATGTTGTCCCAAATGCTCAATCAATAGGCATATACAAACATCCCTCCAAGCGTTCTATCATTTAAATCCTGAGTAGATCCATAGTCCTAATCTGACATGCAATTCTCATATAACATACACATGTATGGGTATTTTAGGAAATACTTATTTTGGAAAATACTTACTTGGAGGCGGCTATCTAGGCTGCCAAGTCTGTAAAAGATATGATTAAGGGAAGAGCCGCCAACAAGATTAAAGTTGGCGAGAAAATAAAGTTTGAAGGGACTTCAGGGTCCAACGAGAAAAGAAAAATCTCGAAGTCTGGAGGAGGAGGAGGCGAAGCAAAATGGTGCGAGAAGTGCAAAAAGAAGCACTTCGGGAAATGTAGCGAAGAGGTGACTTGCTACAAGTGTGGGAAGACAGGGCATTATGCCAACGAGTGTCCGTCCAACAAGAGGATGTGCTATCGATGTAACGAGGAAGGAAACATTTTGAAAGACTGCCCAAAGAAGAAAGAGGCAGCAATGCCCAATGCTCCACTAAAACCAAAAACAAAGGCATTCCAAATGATCCTTAATGAAGCAGATGGAAATACAAGGGATCAGGAGTAAGGACCTTATATTCCCAAAGCCAAGATATAAAGTAGCAATGCAGTTAGTAACTTGTGGTGTAGCCTATTAGAGGCGTAGTATAGGGTAAACTCGAACCTCTGTGTAATTATTTTAAGAAATAATATAAACCCTGGTTTTGTCATCTGATGAATTGAATGACTATGTGAAATTCTTGTATGGTGACTTGGAGAACTGCGAGACAATACTTGGGACGAGTAGGAGTAGGTGTGAATGGTAGTAGAGGCCTATACTACCGGAAGCACAGGACTCGTACTTGGATCAAGGAAAGTCACAAGGTTACCAAGAAGCTAGAAATTGATTCCATTATTGTTCGAGTATTTCATTACCTTCGTTTCGGTAATGACTAAGAAGATGATTGTTATTCCGACCCTAGAGGTCATATCAAATTGAGTCCGACTAAGATAGGTATGTTACGTGGTTCGGGAAAGTTGAGTCCAAGGTTTATTGGACCGTTTAAAGTTCTTCAGAGGATCGGGAGTCAAGCTTACAAGCTAGAATTACCAGAAGAACTAGGGGGTATTCATAACACCTTTCATGTGTGTTATTTGAGGAAGTTCACAGGAGATGTGCCCGACATAATTCCCATTTCTGAATTAAGGTTGGATGAGAACAAGAGGTTAATTGACGAACCTGAGGCAACCGTTGATCGTAAGACTAAAAAGTTGTGATGCAAGATGGTCGATTTAGTGCTTGTGCGTTGGAAACATACGAATGGGCCAAATCTCACATGGGGAAACGGAGAGTGACATGATGAGTCGCTACCCGTATTTGTTTGCTGATGTGTGATTCCGGGGACGGAATCATTCTAAGGGGGAGAGAATTGTAATGCCCGTGTTTCTAGGCTAGGCATTAATATTGACATGATAGTCTAGGTTAACCTTTGTGACTCATTTTGAAGAAATGAAAAGGAATTATGTGAATATTATGTGTTTTATGTGTTTTATGCTTAATTATTAGGGTTTAATTAATTAAGAATAAAAATGAGCGTCGAAAATAAATATTAGATAAAGACGATATTTATTAAGAAAGTTGTAGTGGTCGTGACAAGGATTACGGATATATAAAGAATGCCGAAATCCGAGTTATAACGAAGAAGTTATGACCTGTCGAAGTTTCGCGACAAAACCGGCACGGTACCGAATGTCGTAAAAAGTGAGTTTTTGATAAACTACTTTTTAGCCTTAGTGATCTAAACGAAACTCGTAGTGTTCGTTAAACCGGGAGTAGGTATAAAAAGAACGCCCAAATCTGACTTCGTATGAGGAAGTTATGATTTTTCGAAGTTTCAGCTTAGCAGTAGACAGCTAAAAAACTCGAATTTTAGATCGAGTGATTTTAGCCGACACGATCTAAACGAGAATTGAAGTTCTCGTAAATAGTAGCACAACGGTAAAAAGACAGAAGAAAACGAACGTCGGATGAAGAAGTTATGAATTTTTAACGGATTTCCTGTCCCGGTCTGTTAAAAATAATAATATAAAAATTAAAATCAAAATTAGCCGACGAAGTCTAAATGAAAGTCGTAGAGCATAATTTTCCCTACGCGTGCATATAAAGAACGTCAAAAACGGAGCCCGTATCAGAAAGTTATGGATTTTACAAGAATGGGCACAATTTTCGAGAAAATTCGCAAGGAATGGTGCTGGTCACATGATCCTTGCATGCTTGCCTCGTGCCCGACTCGTGCGTCGCATGCTGATTCGACCGAGGGTGCGGTCCAATGAACTTCCGACGCGCATCGCTGCTGTTGCCCCATGTCCGAGGTGCTGGCCCAATCCGAAGCCGGCACGTAGCCTCCTCGCATCCGAGCCTCGCCGAAGCAGCCAGCTGGTCCGAGCCTCGCAGACACCTGCCTCTCCCTCCTTGCTTCGGATCCAACCCTCACTGCTATATATAGTGGTGGCTGCGAAATCTCCCGGGTAGAATTCCGAAATTTGTCACTTTTCACCCATTTTCATCTTTCTTATTATTTTAACTTCCCCCGAAGCCCCGGTATCATTTTTAAAGCCCGAAATACGTTCCAAAGTTCCCGAGAAGCCCGAAAAATTTATCTTTTCGGTTTCGAAGCCTGACCCTCGCAGAGCCCGGTTTCTGAATAAAACTCCTGGTTTTATTAGAAACGATCGTTTTAGGAAACGAATTGCTGCCCGATTTTCATTAAATCAGGTGAGTGTGTAGTCACTTTCATCTTACACATAGATATGAAGTATTTTATATAAAATACGTGCTATGTGTATATATGTTGTTTGTTTATTTGAGTTGGATGTTGAATGGATGTTTTATACATGTTTAAAATGATTTAAAATGTATATATATTTTATCTTCAAATATGTTGGGTAAAACATGGGTAGATAAAGAATGAGGGATAAAAGTACAGTATAGATGTACGTTGGTAGCTATGAATTTAGTACAGTATAGATGTATGTTGGTAGCTATGGATTTAGTACGTTGACAGCTATGGACTTAGTGCCTGTTGTGTAAACCTTGGCGACGATGTGACTTCGTGCCTATTCGACATAAATTGCTGAGGGAAAGCAATGTTGTCACCCCGATGTTTGTTTTATTTGACATAAATTGCTGAGGAAAGCAGTGTTGTCACCACATTAGTTGTTTTATTTGACATAAATTGCTGAGGAAAGAAGTGTTGTCACCTTATTGGTTGTTTTATGTCAGGTTGTCCTGTTTGACATAAATTGCTGAGGAAAGCAATGTTGTCGCCTTATTGGTTGTCCTGTTTGACATAAATTGTTGAGGAAAACAATGTTGTCACCCCATTGGTTGTCTTATTTGACATAAATTGCTGAGGAAAGCAATGTTGTCACCCCATTGGTTGTCTTATTTGACATAAATTGCTGAGGAAAGCAGTGTTGTCACCCCGATGGTTGCCTTATTTGACATAAATTGTTGAGGAACCTCCGAAGCAATGTTGTCACCCTAATGAAAATCCTTAGGCTAGGTCCCTTGTAATAGTTGTTTTATGGACGTAAGGTGAGGATAACGGGAATGGGTAATTATGGTTAATTTGGTTGATTGATTGATGTTGAAGTGTAATAAATTTATTTATTGTGGGTTGAAAACCCTATATGCTCACCAGGCTTCCAAGCCTGACCCACTCAGCTTTTTATATTACAAGTAGTGGACCCCGAGCATAGTTGGATGATGATGATGAGTGATTTTTGGATTATAGGCCAGTAGTTATAAATAACTGTTGTAAGGGTTATAATGTCTTGTTTATGCTTTTGATCTGTATCGGAACATGACATCCCGAGGTTTTGATATAAAAGGAAATTATATATTTCTTAAAGAAAAGTTTTGACAAACTTTTATCATGTTTTGTTTTGGGGACCAATTCCGCAACACCTTTTAAAAAGATTTCTCTGATTGTATTTTGAAAAGCATAAAATAAATCGGTCTTTTCTGGCCGAGAAATTTGGGGATGTCACACACTTAGATCCAAAGATGAAATGCAATAAAGCTTGGAACTTTATAACTTACAAAGGTCCAGAAGGTAGATAAAAGTTGAGATCTTCAATTGCCAAGCTTCAAGGATCAATCTTGCATGAAAACCTTGATCCAAAACCACCAAAAACTCCAAAAACGGACGAGAGAAGATAAGGGAGGCTCAAATCTTGAAAATGGAGGCTAGGGTTTCTCCCAAGAGGTTCTAGATATGATGGAGGCTAAGAAAATACCTAAAACATGAATCCTTACCTTTAAATAGCTTGAAAACCCTTAAAATTTTGTGGGCTTTTGGGCTGCACAGTTCTTATGTCGTGAGAATACATTCTCACCTCATGAGCACTTCTCACATCGTGAGAATTACTTCTCACCTCATGAGCAATTCAATGAAGCTATGGTTCTTTATTTAGATGTCATCATTGTAAAAGAGAATCCAGAAAGCAGCAACATAAGCTTGATTTTCTTCAAAAAATCACTTTTAAACAAACAAATTTTGTCCGAGTCAAATCCTACCACCCAACATTGGCAATTGGAAGGTGCTTCTTGCAACCACAAGTGAATCACATTTCTGAGGCCCATAAAAAAATGTTATATAGTGTTATTAAATTTGAGCAGCATATGCGAGTTTTCACTTATTCGTAATAAATTGAAACTATCACAAGAAATTTTCCGAAAGAAGATAAACAACCAACTCATTACAATTTTCTTAATATTAATCTTCTAGTATTATTGAAGCAAATTAATTGATTATTATTCCATGATAAATATTTTTAAGAAAATCTTCTCAATCAAAATCAAATCCAAAACATTTAATCTTTCTACGGACATGGTAGATCATAAGTAAGATTTAAAAGTTTTAGTTTTAAAAAGTTCTTTGCTTATGCAACTGTAATGAGAGAAATTACGTATATTGTGTATGCTAGCTAATAAAATGGATAAGTGTTTCTCACTTAAAAAATTTAGAATTGTCTTAGTTGTATCATGTTCAATTGGTAAAATTTTATATAACAATTCAGCTCATCAAATAAATCACCACCATTGATGTTTGAGCTATGACCATTTTGTAACCTCTTTTAAAGATTTTTTTTCAACATGCCCTTACTTCATTAGTATTCAGTAACTTCAAATTTTCTAATATTAATAAGAAACCAAAAATGTCTTTATAGTATTTGTATTGCTTAGACCTTTGTTTTAATAACCAATAACTTGATCAACTATCTTACCAAAATACCAAATCATAAATGATTGTTGAGGTGAAAGTTCATGTACTAGTGTCAATGATTCATCATCACTCTCATTAAAGAGTTTTTTCTTAAAAGTATTCTTTTATTATTTTTTTCAACAACCATCAGATCAATTCCTAAAGTAGAAGTTATAACTTTGACTTAGTTTAATGCCTTCTCAAACCCATCCTCTCGGCAGTTCCTCAAATATGCAATTGTCTTTATTTTTGTATTAGAATTATATATGATTTTAATAATATATTTAACAAACCTAATTTTTATTGTTAACAAAACATAAATTAGATCAGTATAATACATCTATTTCTTTAATTAATATGTTATTATTTTGTCTTATGATATTAAAGAAAATTTTCAATCGGAGGCCCCTTATAATTGGAGGCATCATGTGACAGCATTCGCACACCCCCATGGCCATCATTGTTCGTCCTCTCACAAAAATCACTCTAATGCCCTCTCCTCGAGTATCTTTCTCTATTCCCAACCTCACTGTTCAAAACCTCTCTTCCAATCAATTTTTCGATAAACTCATCTGGAATATCCTAGATTCGATAGCTATGTATGTTAGATTTGGGGAAAAATCAGTTATCCGATGAGATACTGACTAAACTAGGGTAACATATGGGAAATGTTCAAGACCTAGTAGATTATGGTGGCAATATAGATCGTATTTTCTAGCGAATTGGCAAGATGATGAGCACACAAGAACATTGTGGACACCATGGGGAAGTGGAAGGAAGGTGACAAATATGATGGGAGGCGGAGAGTATACAGTGTGAACGATGGGGAACAAAGAGTATCATAGTATATGGTTGTTATTTAATTTCATATTTTGTTTACATATTTGGTCCTTAAAGTTTATAAGATGACAATTTAGTGGAAAAGATAAAATTAGGGTATTTTGGTCATTTTACTTAGACTTAATATATGATTCCTAACGCCGTTAGCTAAAAAGACTAATCATGCAAGATTTTGAAACCAAAAGGACCAACTTGAAAGTTTTAGAAAACCATAGGGATCATTTGTGTAATTTTGTCTTCCAAAATTACATGTTTGGGTCCTATATTTTTACAAAATATAGCACATTCGGTCCAACATTTCATTTGTTGAAAAGATTGTCCATAATCCAAACTAAATAAGAAGTCTTGGTCCTTCACCCTAACTTTATCTCTCATCTACTGTTACGAGTTAAGACCCCCTTATGAGACTTGTACATGAGGGCATTCCAATCATTCCATGTAAAATTTATTCTTTCGTAACATATTATTCCTCAATCTCTCTTTCTATGACAAACATCTATTAAACATAAGAACACAACATTCTTGGTTTTCTCCAATTCAATTGAACTAAGTGCAAAACTTCGAGAGCTTGTTTTCATTAATTTGCTTCATTTATTACTCGGATTGGTTTTGTTCACAACAAATCAGATTATTCTTTATTTATCTTTAAGAAAAGTTGATGATCTCACGTATTTTTTACTCTTTGTCGACAACATGTTGTTGACCTCCTAAAATATGGATCTCCCTTGTGAGCTTCGTTTTCTTCTCTAAGAAATCGTTTACCGTGATAATGTTTGTGTCATATATTTATCCAATAGCGTGGTTCAAAACCAAAAACATTGAAATCGACATACATTTTGACTGCGATAAATTTGCAACAAGTCAAATCCATGTTCTACATGTCCATATCGAGTCACCAATATGACGACATCTTCACAGATAGTCTATCTACTTCTCTCTTTACATATTTCAAATATACTTTGAGTATCCGGTCTCGACCTCTCGTTCAAAAGACATGGAGCATATCTATATCATATTATCATACTATATTTATAAAGGATGCATTTTTCCTATCACCTCATGCATTTGAAACCCCCCACACAAATTTCCAAGCACCTCATGCACTTGAAACTCCCACACATTTTCACCTTCAATGTAATTAATCACACATCATGAAAGGTTTTATTACTTATATAATATGTTTAATAAGCAATTAATGGATAGTCTACTATAAAAATGTCATTCTCTTTGAGTAGAAACACAAATACAAATCACATACAAATTTGACAAAGAAAACAAGTTCAAATGTTTTGTGTTGGTTTGAGAGATTTGGACCATTTTTCGAGCCATATTACTATGTTAAAGATTTTAATTTGTAAGTTTGTTATATACTAATTCATTTTTTTAAATATTTTTCTTGGTTTAAGTATTTTTTTAAGTCAATCATTATATGTTATGGTTGAAACTTTAATGTAAATTAGATTAGATAAGATTGTCATTATATAAGTTTGTTATATACTAATTCTTTTTTTTATATTTTTCTTGGTTTAAGTATTTTTTTTAAGACAATCATTGTATGTTGTGGTTGAAACTTTAATGTTATGGATCATATGTTATGGAAAAGTGATATAGATAATATTTAATTAAATATTGTATATATGTTTGTATGTTTGTGTTTCTTCAAAGTAATAATTAATAAAAAATCATGGATATGCAATATTATCCATAGTATCCATGTAAGTCCCTTTTAAAATGCAAATTGTCTATCTTATCACATTATATTTTAGTATATGTTTAACATTTTAATTATAATAATAAGTGACTTTTAAAAGTTTTTTTTTCGTCTATTAATAATTATAAGTGGTTTTAAAACTAATGAACCATAATTATAAATAATAAAATCAAATTATAAAAATCATGGATATGTCATATTATCCATGCAAGTTTCTTTTGAAATGCAAATTGTCTATCTTATCAGTTTATTATTTAGTTTATGTTTCACATTTTAATAGCAATATTAAGTATTTCTTAAAAGTCTTCTTTAACTTATTAATAATAATAAGTGGTTTAAAACTAAAAAACAATAATTTTAAATGATAATAACATCAATTTATAAATTACATAACGTTAAAAACAAATAAATTGTATTTTAAATGAACATAATTATTGAAATCATACATACTTATAAAGCTAGCATTTTTCCTTGACACCTCATGCATTTGAAGCCTCCTATTTTAATGAATATCTGTAACATCCCAACCGTCACGTATCATTAATTTTCCATTTAGATTTCATGTTTAAGGTCTACTCGATGAGTTGACGCTATGACTCGTCGAGTAGCAGCGGGTCAGGACACGTCAGTTAATGAATGACTCGTCGAGTCGGCATGGGGGACTCGACGAGTAGGAGCTGGCAGTGGAAACCCTAAGTTTCAGGGTTTTTGCACCCTATATATTAGACCATTAGCGCCTCCCACTGTCCTCTATCACCCCTTGAGAGCCAGAAACCCTAATTTCCGTGAGTGAGAGCTTGGAGAGTGTTTTGGAGCTTTGAGAAGTGACTTTTGTGAAGGAAACTTGTAGATCAAGAGGCTAGCATCAAGGATTTTGTGTGGATCCACAATTTACTTCAGTTTGAGGCATGTCTTGAAGGTAATAAGCTGTTACCTTAACCTCTTTTCTTCTAGAATCATTCATATGTGAAAACTAGGGCTTCCTTTAGTTATTAATAAAGGGATTTTGGTATGGGAGCTAGATCTGAAGGTAAAACTTCAGATCTGAACCTCTTTTGAGTCCTAAGTCCATAAAGTTTCCATCTCTTGTAAGGATGAGACTCTCCTAAGGTGTAAAGTTCCATTAGAAGCTTAGATTGGTCATTTAGAGCCTTTAGGGCCTTGCATGCGTGTAAAGTTTTCAACTTTACGTGAGAAACATGCCTTAGAAGCTTGGATCTGTAATCTGGAACCTTGGCATTGCTTAAAAAGTGTCTGCATGGATGAAGGTCTGCAAGGACTCGGGGAGTTGCATAGCCAGCTCGGCGAGTCATATGAAGATGGTCATGAACTCGTCGAGTTGATGAACAAACTCGGTGAGTCCGTTGAAGATTGCCTTGAACTCGACGATTCGTTCGAAGACTCGGCGAGTCGGCTAGGGTTTCTCCTAATTCTTGGACACGTATGTACTCGGCGAGTTAAAAGGGAACTCGACGAGCCAATCATGGATTTCACGACTTCTCGAGTTCAGGAAGGACTCGACGACTCGGTGAACTACACTCGACGAGTCGAGTCAACATGGACTGTTGAATTTGACTGTGGACTTTGATTTTGACCAAGAGTTGACCAGTTGACTTCTAAGGGTATTCTGATAATTTGGAGATTTATGAAAAAGGGTTTTATGGTAACTATAGGTGGTGGAGTTCGTGTTGGTGATCCGGGAGTTGAGCTTTCTAGTTTCAGACGACAGTTGCGAGGTGAGTTATCCTCACTATACTAAGGGGTCTAAGGCACCAAGGCCGGTCCATTGGATATGTTATCCTAGCAGTGTTAGATGTTTAGTATGAGTTAGTGTTGCATGCTAGTGGTTATGCTAGTTAGGTAGACCTGTAGGACTACCTGTGATGTTATATGATTATTGCATGCTCAGTGGTTATGTTGTATGTTATATGGGATGGGTTGAGGTTGTACTGCTCCGTGCGGTAGCCAACAGACCTTAGGAGCATTCCAGTTACGGGCTAAAGGGAGACTCGTACTGTGGGCTCGGGAGCATTCCAGTTACGGGCTAAAGGGAGACTCGTACTGTGGGCTCGGGAGCATTCCAGTTACGGGCTAAAAGGAGACTTGTACTGTGGGCTCAGGGGTAATCCAGTCTGTAAAGCTGGGGACCCATTACATGTTGTTCAGTTTGTTATGATATGTTTATGTGGAGTGTATCTGTATCGGTATTTTGGGGGAACTCACTAAGCTCTCGGGCTTACAGTTTCAGTTTATTGTTTCAGGTACATCAGGGGATCGCGGCAAGGCGAAGGCGTGATCGTACATCTCCTCATGATTTGTCTATGTTTCTGGGAAAACTATGATAATATACATTTTGAAAACAAAGTTGTAATGATTTTTAGTGGTTTGAAATGTTTTTAAAAGTTTAAATTGGTTTGAATTTTTTGGGTGTTACAAGTTGGTATCAGAGCCTTGGTTTGAGTGAATTGGAGGAACATGCGTGTAACTCCAGTCTCAAATCAAGGAAAGGATTTTTAAAATAATTTATTTTAAAAGGTTTTCAAAATAAGTAAAGGAGGATGCAGGGTGTACGATCAGTCGGAGCCAGTAAGTAGACCCCAAAATACCATACAAGTTATTTGATTATGAGATGTGTTAGAACAACATGTTAGTACTAGGCTAGCGATCTTCAGGAATTGCATGATAGAATTGCCTGATTACATGATGCCTGCTAGCCTAGGGTTTCCTTTATATGAGATTGACATCATTATTGTAGTTGCTTAGTGTATGCATTACGGTTATACATAACCAATATCTTATAGCCTGAGAATGTTTGATTTGGCCTTATGTTCTGTTCTTGTTTGATTGGGAGCTTAGGGTAGGATTGGATATTCGAAAGTCTATAGGGTCCAGCGTTATGTATGGCTAGCATACACTAGTGCTACAGGGTTGGTGGAAGTTTCATGGATAGGTGGGTTGTGTGAGGCCGAGAGGCCGGTTAGGAGATATTTAGCATTCCTCTAGGAGTGAGGATTGAGCGCTCGCCATGTTGTGTATGCAGTTAGGGCCTTGTGGTGATGCTGGAGACAAATATGGGTAGGTGTGGAAGGTAGTATGGGCCCGTACTACTGAAAGCACAGGACCCATACGCGTGTCAAGTAAGTCACAATCCCTAGGGATAGTCGGGAGTTGGCTCCCAGTTATTTATATGGATTATTTGATATCTTGTGGTATGTTTCAGAATGGTGATGACGAGACGCTTTGTGGCTGGATCCGGTTCGGGATCAGGATCAGGGGACAGAGGCCAGGAGGGGCCAACAGCACCTGCGCCAGTGGTTCATATGGGTACAGAGGAGTTGGATGCCAGGATCCGAGAGATCCTGCATGATGAGGTTGCTGCTGCGTTCCGGGCACAGTTACCAGAGATGTTTGGGTCGATTAAGACCGCCATGATGGAGTACTTTGATGAGCGCTATGCAGCCCTTGCAGAGACAGCCGCCGCAGCAGCTGCATCAGCTGTATCAGCGGAAGGGGGAGGAGTTGGTAGGGGTTTCCAGTACAGGGACTTCGATAACACGAAGCCCCCTACTTTTGATGGGACGCAGGATCCCATCAAGGCTATAAGAAGGATTTCAGATGTGGAGGGGTGTTTCTTCACCTGCTCGTGTCCTGCTGCCAGAAGGTCAGGTGTGCTCTGAACCTGCTTAGGTTTGGGGCCAAGGACTGGTGGAGACTTGTGAATGGGTCGTACACTGATGATCAGAGAGCTGTTGTTACTTGGGAGCAGTTCAAGGACATGTTCCGCGCCCGTTACATTCCGCGGGTTGAGCGGGAACGTTTGGCACAGGAGTTTCTGAGTTTGAGACAGAGTGGGGAGTCGGTGACGGAGATCACCCGTATGTTCACTAAGAGGGCGATGTTTTGCCCGGAGTTTGCTTCAGAGCAGGCTCAGATGACCCGTTATATGAGCATGCTCAAGACGGATATCTGTCAGTTTGTGTCTACCCAGCGATGTGATACTCTTCTAGAGTTGCAGGAGGCCGCCAGATGGCGTGAGTTAGAGATTGAGCTGCAGTTGAGGGAGCAGCAGCAGGCCCCGACACAGTCTCAGCCGGCGCCGAAGCGGTCTAATACCGCTGATACTAGGACTAGGGGTCAGCAGAGCCGCATTTGTGGCAAGTGTGGCAAGGGTCATTCTGGTGTGTGTCGAGCTGATAGTGGGTGCCAGAGGTGTAGCAAGGAGGCGCATTACGCGAAGGACTGCCGCTAGGCAGTCCCGATTCAGGGTATGAGGTTATGTTATCACTGCGATCAGGTTGGCCACATTAAGGCCAACTGTCCGTTGCTAGCCGCCAAGTCGGCGCATGCTCCAGCGCCGACTACCTTGAGGATCACAGATGGGAGACCAGTCAGGGCAGAGCCTCCAAAGGCTCAGGGTCGTGCTTTCCAGTTGACCGCAGAGGAGGCCAGGGCGACACCAGATGTGGTTACTGGTACGTTTTTAGTGAACTCTTTGCCTGCTTTGGTCTTATTTGACTCGGGGGCGAGTCGGTCCTTCGTATCTCAGTCATTTAGTAGGGAGTTCAGTGTGCCAGTAAATGAGTTAGAGTGTCCGTTGCGAGTGTCTATCGCCAACGAACACGGGGTTTTTGCTTCTTTGGTTTATCGAGGGTGTGATTTGGAGATTTTCGGGGTGTCATTTCCGATAGATTTGATTCTGATCCCCATGGGGGAGGTGTGCGTGATTGTAGTAATGGAGTGGCTCAGTCGGTTCGGTGCTATGATTGATTGCGAGGGCCAGCGAGTGATAGTTCGAATCCCAAGTGGGGGAGAACTGATTGTATATGGCGAGGGCACCAGAGTGGGATCAGGGTTTTGTTCAACTGTCAGGGCTCGGCGGTACATTCAGCACGGGTGTGCGGGTTATCTAGCGTATGTGGTAGATACGCGGGTGAGAGATCAGACATCAGTTTCATAGGTTCCGGTAGTTATAGAGTTTGCTGATGTATTCCCAGAGGAATTACCCGGAGTACCTCCGGAGAGGCAGGTCGAGTTCAGGATCGACCTGGTGCCAGGTGCGGCCCCTATCGTAAAGGCGTCGTACCGATTAGCACCACCAGAGATGCAAGAGCTGTCGTCACAACTATAGGAACTGCTGGGAAAGCAGTTCATTCGACCTAGCAGTTCTCCATGGGGAGCACCGATTCTTTTTTTCCGGAAGAAGGACGGTTCACACCGGATGTGCATTGCCTACCGGGACTTGAACAAGTAACGGTAAAGAACCGTTACCCACTCCCGAGGATAGATGATATCTTCGATCAGTTGCAGGGCGCATCTTGGTTTTCCAAGATAGATTTGAGGTCTGGGTATCATCAGGTCAGGGTCAGAGAGGAGGACGTGGAGAAGACCACGTTCCGAACTCGTTATGGACATTACGAGTTCGTGGTGATGCCGTTTGGGCTCACCAACGCGCCAACGGTGTTCATGGACCTGATGAATCGGGTCTGTAGACCGATGCTCGATCGCTCGGTCATAGTGTTTATAGATGATATCTTGGTGTATTCCAAGACCCGGGAGCAGCATGAGGAACATCTGCGAGAGTTGTTGGGAGTTCTGAGACGAGAATGACTGTACGCCAAGTTCTCGAAGTGTGAGTTTTGGCTACGAGAGGTTCAGTTCGTCGGACATCTCGTTAACCAAGAGGGGATTTTGGTCGATCCGGCCAAAATTGAGGCGGTTATGCAGTAGGAGGTTCCGAAATCTCCCTCAGACATCAGGAGCTTTTTGGGATTGGCAAGGTACTACCGGAGGTTCATACATGACTTCGCCAATATTGCGGTACCCCTCACTCGTCTGACGAGGAAGGGGTGGATTTCCGGTGGGCCCCTGAGCAGCAGAGGGCGTTTGAGACCCTCCGACAGCGGTTGTGCGAGGCCCCAGTCTTGACACTCCCGGAGGGAGTTGAGGATTTTGTGGTGTTCTGTGATGCATCCATCACAGGTTTAGGGGCGGTCCTCATGCAGAGAGGACGAGTGATAGCTTATGCGTCGCGGTAATTGAAGCCGCATGAGACAAGATACCCTACGCATGACTTGGAGCTGGGGCGGTGGTGTTCGCCCTCAAGATATCGAGACATTACCTTTACGGGGTCCGTTGCACCATATACACGGACCACAATAGCTTGAGACATATCATGGATCAGCCAAACCTGAACATGGGGCAGCGCAGGTGGCTGGATGTAGTCAAGGACTACGACTGCGAGATCCTTTACCACCCAATGTGGTTGCGGATGCTCTAAGCCGCAAGTCAGATGGGTCTTCCACCCCAGCGGTATGTATGAGGATAGCAGTAGCCTCTCCGCTTATGAGTTTGATCAGAGATGCCCAGGTTGAGGGCATGCGACCAGAGAATTGGAAACTGGAGAGGATCAAGGGTGAGAATACCCGGTTTGAGCAGGATAGTAGGGGATTATTGACCCGATGCGGTCGGGTTTGGGTTCCGATGTCTGGTGGGGTTAGGCAGACGGTTATGGAGGAGGCTCATAAGTCTCATTTCTCTATTCACCCGGGAGCCACCAAGATGTACCGGGATTTGAGTTTGAGCTATTGGTGGCCGTGCATGAAGCGATAAATCGCTTGGTACGTCGAGAGGTGCTTGACCTGTAGGATGGTCAAGGCCGAGCATCAGAGGCCGCATGGCAAGCTGCAACCCCTGGAGGTCCCCATGTGGAAATGGGAACAAGTCACGATGGATTTTATTACCAAGTTGCCGAGGACGGCGAAGGGGTTTGATGCTATATGGGTCATCGTGGATCGATTGACCAAGAGTGCCCATTTCTTGGCCATTCGGGAGAGCTCATCGGCCGAGAAATTGGCCGGCGTATACGTTCACGAGATCATGTCTCGCGATGGGGTTCCCGTTTCCATTGTCTCTGATCGGGATGTCAGGTTTACCTCCCGCTTCTGGCAAAAGTTTCACGAGGAGCTGGGCACGCAGTTGCACTTCAGCACAGCATTCAATCCGCAGACTGATGGTCAGAGCGAGTGGACCATTCACACCCTCGAGGATATGTTGAGGGCTTATGTCATTGATTTCGGTGGGAGCTGGGATTCCCACCTACCGCTTGCAGAGTTCGCCTATAACAACAGCTATCATTCCAGCATTGGCACCCCGCCATTCGAGCTGTTGTACGGGCGGAGATGTCGCACCCCGGTTTGTTGGGGTGAGGTGGGTCACAGGGTGATGGGTCAGACGAAGGTGGACTTGCAGACTACCGAGAAGATTCAGCAGATTAGGCAGCGGCTGCATACCGCTCAGAGTCGGCAGAAGAGTTACGCTGACCGGCGCCGATCCGAGTTAGAGTTTCAGGTCGGTGACATGGTACTCCTGAAGGTCTTGCCCTGGAAGGTTGTGATCCATTTTAGGAAGAGGGGAAAATTGGTTCCTCGCTATATTGGGCCGTTCAGGGTCATCGCCAGGATTGGTAAAGTGGCGTACCGTCTGGAACTACCCGATGAGCTCAGTCGGATTCACAACACCTTTCACGTTTCGTAATTGCGAAAGTGCATTATGGACCCAGAGGCAGTGGTACCACTGGATGACATTCGGGTTAATGAGTGCCTGAATTATGTTGAGAGGCCGATTGCCGTCTTGGAAAGGAAAGTGAAAATCCTGCGCAACAAGGAGGTTCCGTTGGTGAAGATACAATGGGAACATCGGAGGGGATCCGAGTGGACATGGGAGTCGGAGGCTGAGATGCGGGAGCATTACCCGGAGTTATTCGCTACAGCAGACTTTGAGGACGAAGTCTAAGTTAAGTGGGGGAGAATTGTAACATCCCAACCGTCAGGTATCATTAATTTTCCATTTAGATTTCATGTTTAAGGTCTACTCGACGAGTTGGCGCTATGACTCGTCAAGTAGAAGCGGGCCAGGACACGTCAATTAATGAATGACTCGTCGAGTCGGCATGGGGGACTCGACGAGTAGGAGCTGGCAGTGGAAACCCTAAGTTTCAGGGTTTTTGCACCCTATATATTGGACCATTAGCGCCTCCCACTGTCCTCTATCACCCCTTGAGAGCCAGAAACCCTAATTTCCGTGAGTGAGAGCTTGGAGAGTGTTTTGGAGCTTTGAGAAGTGACTTTTGTGAAGGAAACTTGTAGATTAAGAGGCTAGCATCAAGGATTTTGTGTGGATCCAGAGTCTACTTCAGTTTGGGGCACGTCTTGAAGGTAATAAGCTGTTACCTTAACCTCTTTTCTTCTAGAATCATTCATATGTGAAAACTAGGGCTTCCTTTAGTTATTCATAAAGGGATTTTGGTATGGGAGCTAGATCTGAAGTTGAAACTTCAGATCTGAACCTCTTTTGAGTCCTAAGTCCATAAAGTTTCCAGCTCTTGCAAGGATGAGACTCTCCTAAGGTGTAAAGTTCCATTAGAAGCTTAGATTGGTCATTTAGAGCCTTTAGGGCCTTGCATGCGTGTAAAGTTTGCAACTTTACGTGAGAAACATGCCTTAGAAGCTTGGATCTGTAATCTGGAACCTTGGCATGGCTTAAAAAGTGTCTGCATGGATGAAGGTCTGCAAGGACTCGGCGAGTTTCATAGCCAACTCGGCGAGTCATATGAAGATGGTCATGAACTCGTCGAGTTGATGAACAAACTCGGCGAGTCCGTTGAAGATTGCCTTGAACTCGATGAGTCGTTTGAAGACTCGGCGAGTCGGCTAGGGTTTCTTGAGTTGATGAACAAACTCGGCGAGTCGGCGAGTCGTTCGAAGACTCGGCAAGTTAAAAGGGAACTCGCCGAGCCAATCATGGATTTCACGACTTCTCGAGTTCAGGAAGGACTCGACGACTCAGTGAACTACACTCGACGAGTCGAGTCAACATGGACTGTTGAATTTGACTGTGGACTTTGACTTTGACCAAGAGTTGACCAGTTGACTTCTAAGGGTATTCTGGTAATTTGGAGATTTATGAAAAAGGGTTTTATGGTAACTATAGGTGGTGGAGTTCGTGTTGGTGATCCGGGAGTTGAGCTTTCTAGTTTCAGACGACAGTTGCGAGGTGAGTTATCCTCACTATACTAAGGGGTCTAAGGCACCAAGGCCGGCCCATTAGATATGTTATCCTAGCAGTGTTAGATGTTTAGTATGAGTTAGTGTTGCATGCTAGTGGTTATGCCAGTTAGGTAGACCTGTAGGACTACCTGTGATGTTATATGATTATTGCATGCTCAGTGGTTATGTTGTATGTTATATGGGATGGGTTGAGGTTGTACTGCTCAGTGCGGTAGCCAACAGACCTTAGGAGCATTCCAGTTACGGGCTAAAGGGAGACTCGTACTGTGGGCTCGGGAGCATTCCAGTTACGGGCTAAAGGGAGACTCGTACTGTGGGCTCGGGAGCATTCCAGTTACGGGCTAAAGGGAGACTCGTACTGTGGGCTCAAGGGTAATCCAGTCTGTGAAGCTGGGGACCCATTACATGCTGTTCAGTTGGTTATGATATGTTTATGTGGACTGTATGTGTATCGGTATTTTGGGGGAACTCACTAAGCTCTCGGGCTTACAGTTTCAGTTTATTGTTTCAGGTACATCAGGGGATCGCGACAAGGCGAAGGCGTGATCGTACAGCTCCTCATGTTTTTTCTATGTTTCTGGGAAAACTCTGATAATATACATTTTGAAAACAAAGTTGTAATGATTTTTAATGGTTTGAAATGTTTTTAAAAGTTAAAATTGGTTTGAATTTTTGGGTGTTACAATACCACTCAAAAGTCTTTTAATAATGATTGACAATTCAAATGTTTTATAACTGATATAATATATTTAATAAATAATTAATGGATACTCTACTATAAAAAGGTCAATCTTTTTGAGTAGACACACAAATACAAATCACATACAAAAGTCACAAAGAAAACAAGTTTAAAGTTTTTTGTGTTGGTTTGAGGGCTTTGAACAATTTTTCGAGCCATGTTATTATGTTGAAGTTTTTAATTTTTAAGTTTGTTATATACTAATTCTTTTTTGTATTTTCTTGATTTAAGTATTCTTTTAAGAATATCATTGTATGTTGTGGTTAAAATTTTAATGTAAATTAGATTAGATTCATGTTATCGATCATATGTTATGGAAGATGATATATATAATATTTAATTACCTATTGTATACATGTTTGTATGTTCATGTTGCTTCAAAACAATAATTAATTAAAAATCATGGATATGTCATAGTATCCATATTATCCATGTAAGCCTTTTTTAAAATGTAAATTGTCAATCTTATCACTTTATATTTTAGTATATGTTTAACATTTTAATTATAATAATAAGTGCTTTTTAAAAGTTTTTTCACTTATTAATAATAACAAATGGTTTTAAAATTTATAAGCAATAATTATAAATAATAAAATCAAATTACATGGATATGTCATATTATCCATGCAATCCTCTTTTGAAATGTAAATTGTCTATCTTATCACTTTATTATTTAGTGTATGTTTCACATTTTAATAATAATATTAAGTGTGTCTTAAAAGTCTTCTTTAACTTATTATTAACAATAAGTGGTTTAAAATTAATGAATAACAATTTTAACTGATAATAACATCAAATTATAAATTACATTTAGCTATAAATAATTGTATTTTAAATGAACATCATTATTGAAATTAGAAAATGATCGCATAAGTAAAAACATAATTAATCAATAATAATAATTGTTAAAAATAATACTAAATACATAATTATATTTAATTCTATTAATGATGAATGTGGGTTGATGTCAATAAATATTGTTGTTCAAAATAATTGAGATTATATATACATACATATATATATATATATATATATATATATATATATATATATATATACATATAATTTAGTGTAAAAATATTATCTCAAAGTTAATGTCAATAACATAACCATTTTAAACATATATTTTTCAATATTTTAACAATATATTTTTAATCTTCGCTGTGCAACACACGTGAAGTCGACTAGTTATACTTATAAAGGAGACATTTTTCATATCACCTCATTCATTTGAAACCCCCACACAAATTTTCAAGCACCTCATGCATTTCAAACCCCCACACCCTTTCACTTTCAAAGTAATTAATCACACATCACGAAAGGTTTTATAACTTATATAATATGTTTAATAAACAATTAATGAATAGTCTACTGTAAAAATGTCATTCTCTTTGAGTAGACACGGAAATACAAATCACATACAAAATTCACAAATAAAACAAGTTTAAAGGTTTTGTGTTGGTTTGAGGGCTTTGGACCATTTTTTGAGTCATGTTATTATGTTAAAGTTTTTAATTTGTAAGTTTGTTATATACTAATTCTTTTTTTTTCTTTGTTTAAGTATTTTTTTAAGACAATCATTGTATGTTGTGGTTGAAACTTTAATGTAAATTAGATTAGATAATGTTATAAATTACATAATGTTAAAAACAAATAAATTGTATTTTAAATGATAATAACATCAATTTATAAATTACATATCGTTAAAAACAAATAAATTGTATTTTAAATGAACATCATTATTGAAATTATACTTATAAAGAAGATATTTTTCCTATTACCTCATGCATTTGAAACCCCCACACAAATTTTCAAGCACCTCATGCATTTGAAAACAAATAAATTGTATTTTAAATGAACATCATTATTTAAATTATTATACTTATAAATGAGACATTTTTCCTATCACCTCATGCATTTGAAACTCCCACACAAATTTTCAAACACCTCATGCATTTGAAACTTCCACACCTTTTCACCTTCAAAGTAATTAATCAAACATCATGAAAGGTTTTATAACTTATATAATATGTTTAATAAGCAATTAATGGATAGTCTACTGTAAAAATATTATTCTCTTTGAGTAGACACAAAAATACAAATCACATACAAAATTCACAAAGAAAACAAGTTTAAAGGTTTTGTGTTGGTTTGAGGGATTTGGACCATTTTTCGAGTCATGTTATTATGTTAAAGTTTTTAATTTGTAAGTTTGTTATATTCTAATTTTTTTTTAAATATTTTTCTTGGTTTAAGTATTTTTTTAAGACAATCATTGTATGTTGTGGTTGAAACTTTAATGTAAATTAGATTAGATTCATGTTATCGATTATATGTTATGGAAAGTGATATAGATAATATTTAATTAAATATTGTATATATGTTTGTATGTTTGTGTTGATTCAAAGTAATAATTAATAAAAAATCATGGATATGCAATATTATCCATAGTATTCATGTAAGTCTCTTTTAAAATGCAAATTGTCTATCTTACCACTTTATATTTTAGTATATGTTTAACATTTTAATTATAATAATAAGTGTCTTTTAAAAGTTTTTTTTCGTTTATTAATAATAATAACTGGTTTTAAAACTAATGAACCATAATTATATAATAAAATCAAATTATAAAAATCATGGATATGTCATATTATCCATGCAGGTTTCTTTTGAAATGCAAATTGTCTATCTTATCACTTTATTATTTAGTGTATCTTTCACATTTTAATAGTAATATTAAGGGTGTGTTTGATAAAGGTCTGACTGGGTCGAGTCAGCGAATTGGGCTGACTCGGTCAGACCATAAGTGTTTGAATTGTTGCTTTCTCAGTAAGATTGGATGGCCCAATTGCTTTCTCGCTCAATATCTTAACAATCGCTGACTGGAGACATTAGACGATCCTACCCCTCCCTCTTTATTCTTTCTTCCATCGTTCCCTCCTTGACCTAAAAACACAGCCGCATACAACTCCACATCGTATCTCCAATTGAACGCCAAACAGAGGTCGCTGGTCGGACCTCTGCCATCCCGCCAATCGCACCTCCGCCAGACTTCTCTTCCATCTCTTCCATCTGTGACACCATCTCGACGCCATCAGGTAAGATATTCTTCTTCTTTTCTGTTAATAATTGTTAAAATCAGATACCATTTATGCTTTGAAGTTCTTTATGAAATCAAAATACTTTTTTGTTAGAATATTATGAATTCTTTATGAAATCAGAATTGTTTTTCTCTATTGTTATGAAATTTGTATCCTTTTTTGTTGTATTGTTATGAAATATGTATAAGCTATGAGCAAGTGTCATGTTTTTTTGGTTGTATAATATGCTGGACAAGATCATACGAAATAGCTCTTAGCAAGTCATGTTTTTTTATTGCAAATAAGCTGATTTGAGAACTTAAAAAAGTTCATATGACATTATTTATGCTTAATAGGACACTGGATTGCTCTAGTATGTCTTCCGGTTTTATAAGTACATAATTCCATACAAAGATAAATGGACTTGCACATGATGGATGTTGATATATGATTCATTTTTTGTTTGTACACTTTTATGATTGAATTAAGTATACTTGATCAGATTGTGATTATCATTGTGTTTGTTAATTACAACTCTCTATAATTCATGCCATGTTGTATTGTTATGAAATATGTATAAGCTATGATTAAATGTGCTATTGTTATGAAATTTGAATCCTGCCCTCTAATTTCTTCTTCTTCTTTCATTTCGGTGGGATCTTTACAGTGACATATTGAATAAAGATTTTTGGTTACTGATTCAGAATTTTTTTTTGAGAAAAGGGCAGTTTGGTCTTTTTTTGATTAATTTCAAGATTAGCAAGTATAAGCCAGGTCTGTTGATTCTCAATTGGTTTTTCAGGATCAAGAAATTCAAAATTAGTAGATTATTGAAGATATGGATGAGAGGATCTGTTTTTTCAAGACATATATATGGTCAAAATTCTATGCTCATGGAATGGTCTGGAATAAAAATGGAGCAGGGGCAATTTGGTCAAAGTGTTATTCTTATGTTTACTGTTGCTCTGTATCAATTTTGGTCAAAGAATAAATTGTTTGAATTGTTGAAAACAATGAATTTATTTATAACTTTGTAAAAACAATGATTTTTTTTATAACTTTTATTTGGAATTTTTAAAGGATTTGTGTGTAATTTACATCACCCTTTAGAGCAAAGGGTAAAATGGTCATTTTTTATTAGTCAGACCATTCATTTAGACATGGAATCAAACAACATGGTTTCTTACTCAGTCAGGATTTCTTACCCAGACAGACATTTCTCAGTTAGCACTTTCTCAGTCAGTAACTATCAAACGGGACCTAAGTGTTTCTTAAAAGTCTTTTTTAACTTATTAATATTAATAAGTGGTTTAAAACTAAAGAACAATAATTTTAAATAATAATAACATCAATTTATAAATTACATAACATTAACAACAATAAATTGTATTTTAAATGAACATCATTATTGAAATTAGAAAATAATTGCATAAGTAAAATTTTTAATTAATCAATCATAACAATTGTTAAAAATAATATTAAATAGAATAATTATATTTAAATTTATTAATAAGGAAGGTGGGTTGATGTCAATGAATAATATTGTTCAAAATACTATGTTAAAGTTAATGTCAATAACATAACAATTTAAAACATATATTTTTCAACATTTTAACAATATATTTTTAACTTACGTTGCACAATGCGCGGAAATTCGTCTAGTATACTTGTAAAGGAAACATTTTTCCTTTCACCACATTCATTTGAAACTCTCATGACTTTTCAATTTCTTTCTAATAATGATTATAAGTTGGTTAATAAGGTTAAATAAATATCAAACCTAAAGTGTAATCATATATAAACTAAATTTCAATATTAAAAGAATATCTTTACTTTTACTTATAAATTTATGTTTTTAATGTTTAACATATTATACTTAATCTATTAGTTTTAATATGATGTTGTATATAAACCATTATCATTTTAAAACTACAACTTTTGAACAATTTATATAAATACTTGAATTGTTAGTTTAAATATAACATTACAGGTCAACTTAAATATAAATTTTAGTTCAACTTAAACAACCCAAAAAATATTTTGTAAATAGTTAAAAGTGATAAATTGTAGTGTCCTTCTAATAGTGATTAAAAGTTGGTTAATAAGGTTAAATAAATATCAAAAACCAAAAGTGTAATCATAAATAAACTAAATTTCAATATTAAAATAATATATTTACTTCTACTTATAAAGTTATGTCTTTAACTTTTAACATATTATACTTAATATATTAAATTTAATATGTTGTAGTATGTAAACCATTATCAGTTTAAAGCTATAACTTTTGAACAGTTTGGACAAAATACTTAAATTGTTAATTTAAATATAACATTATATGGTCAACTTAAATATAAATTTAAGTTCAACTTAAAAAACCCAAAAAATATTTTATGAATAGTTAAAAGTGATAAATTATAGTGCTAAATGCAAAAACTAAATTGTAATTTCAATTTAACTAAAATATATTCTAACGATATTTTTATAATCATTAAAAGTTTTCAAATAAGCACCTTAAAATAACTTATAATAACAATAGTTATAAATAACTCTATATAAATGATTATATTGTTACATTTAAAAACAAAAAACAATGTTTGATGTTTAAATAGTTATAACGATAGAAATTAAAACGTAACGCAAATAAATTTTAGAAAAACAATTAACAATAACAATAACTATAAATAACATTAAACCATATATTATATTTAATTTTATTCATGAGTAACCAGCGGATAGAAGTCATTTAAACGATTGAAATTATATAATTTTAATAGATGTATATATTATCATATAATTCATAATAATCGATATATCATCATGTTATGTTTAACTTGACAACACGAATAAAAATACAACTACTACATACTTTTTCTTTTTTCTTTCCAATATCATGGAGTGCATAAAAATCATTACATTTTTTATTTGAATTTTTATCTTTTTTTTTTTTGCAAATTTAAGAACACCATGCAAGTTTTCAATATACAACGACTAGGTTTAAAGTTTTAATTTGATTTTGCTTATTTATAAACCACGTAACTACATGTATAAATATTAACAAGGACATTTCGTACGATATGATGGCTTATTTCAATATTCCTTGTGAACAACGTCATTATTTTCAACATTTGTGTCCACAATAAGACCAATTCGGTTGATTTCATGACTTGAAGTCGTTTCTATTTTATGAGAATACTTGTCAGCTTTAATAGCCAAATTACCAAGAAACTTCATGAGAGTTTGAAACAATACTCCCAAAACATCCACAAAATTATCCGTCTTATGGGTAATTTTGTCAAGTCACGAGTACGAATCGGACAAATGAGCTCACTTGGAGTTAAATAGACCAAATAGCTTTAACCTTTTCCACAAGTAAATATTGTTTCAAAAAGTTAGCAAGTCACGTAAGATACAAGAATAGGGATAAGTGTAAAATATTGTTACAAAAACTTGTAAAGCATGTTTTATAAACCTATACGTTTTTATCGATTTGGTGATCTGATAAACAGAAAATTCGTATAATAATAATCATTAGCCGTCTTTAAATAAGCAAAATGTTAAAATCTTGTAACTATTTATAGATTATGTATTTAGGCTTGTCTATTATTTTAAAATTTATATTATTAGCTTTTGAAAGGAAATAGGTAAGTGTAAAGTTCACTCGTAACATTACATCTTTAATTAAGTTATATAACAAACAAATCTTATTACTTCATTTTTTTCTTCTATTAAATAAATTGTAAAAGAAAACTGCTAATCTTTAAAGGGAATGTAGCAAATAGAGGTGCACATTCTTTTAACAATTACTATTCAATTGAGATATACCCCTAATTTCATTGTCTATAATAAAGTCTCAAAATTTATTAGCTAGTTTCACGATAACATGTTTGAGGTTTTCGCATTGCTTTACTTTAATTTAACATAAAAGTAAATGTTATAGTATATAATATTTCCCTTGAGTCGCTTTAAAAATTATCAAATATTAAAAAAAGTAAGACTAACGGAAAGCGATCAAATCCAATATAATCTTGTTTACATTTACATTATTGTTAACCGAAAAGGATATATTAACCTCATTGGCGATTTGGAAAGTTTTAATACAGTAATTAATGCGTAAAATTATAAAAAATTAAAATTACTGATTTAGACATGTGATGTCCGTTTGTCAAGACAAAATAAAAATATTATTCGATGATATGTTGTTTTTAAGTACATATTACAATAAAAGACTTATTATAAACTACATACTCCGAATACTCGTACTAAAATTATATATTAAATTCCAACAAAATCATTATAGTTTGATTTACTGGTTTAACCGTTTAACAAACAAAATAATTAAGTAGCAAGAGTTTACTTCTTTTAAAACTCACTGTCAATGTTTCCTGTAAATTGCAAAAAACTATCGTAAGTAATGTTCTTTTTTTTTTTTTTTTTTTTTAAGTTTTAAAAGTTAAATTATGATAAAAATATATATATATATATATTTATTAAACGAAATAAATTCCAAAAATAGTGGTTTTAATAAAATATTAAGTTTTATATGGTGGTTATAACGAAACCAAAATCTTATTGTTAAAAGAGAATATATATTTTCAATGATTAAACCGACATCTTTTTTAAACTACAATATTTTTATAAAATTTAACCAAACATATATGGTTCTTATAATATTACTTACATTATTCGTTTAAGTTATTTTTATCAAATATGAATATCTTGTTCATCACACAATTGTTTAGAATGTTTCTTTTACTATTCAGAATATTCTCAACAACCTCAAAAAGCTGTTTTTATTCGTAACAAAAATCGTACAAAACTAAACATTCAACATTAAATCATCCCAGTTAAATGATATTCTCTAATGGGTATATCTAACAAAAGGAGCTAAACGAAATCAAACCAAAGGAACCTTCGGAGCAAAATACTATTAGGACAATTAATTTTCATTATTTACAAAATTTTCCTAAATCGAAAAGGAGTATTTTAAGTGTAAACATTGAATAATTGGAGAAGGTTCCACTTGCCGCTTATAAGCTGAGTTGACCGATTTGGCGACTACCCTTCCTTTGCAAGGAAATGTGCCTGAACGCGTCGTTATTTCGCTATGCATTCTAATGCAAAATAGATGCCAAATCAGGATATTATTTCATAATGCATTCTAATGCAAAATAGATGCCAAATTAGGAAATGTTATTTCATAATTTTTTATTTCATTGGCATAGATGCCAAATCAGGATATTTTAGTAAAGATAAATTAACATCGGATTTTAACCGAACTAAGGGGTAGCATGTTATTTCATAATTTTTTATTTCATTGACGTAGATACCAAATCTTGATATTTTAGTATAGATAAATTATAATATGATTTTGTTTAAGAAAAAATATATAGAGTAACATACTTTCATAAGAAAAAATAAAATAAAAATACGATAAAGAATGCAAATATTAGTTAATAACAATAACTTAAATTTTGATGCATAGTTTCTTTTCCATATGTTCGTATTGAGATAAATTTTCAATGTTAGATATTACATTAATTTGTTAAATAAATTAAATCAAATTGTTGAACTTTTAATAAATAAATATATTTTAATTTGTGTGTTTTATATTTAAGTGATACACACGTCAAGTTTTTTGGACATAAACATCTTAGTAATGTGAGCAACAAATATATATTTACGCCATGTGTTTGATTAATGAAATCGTAATCTTTTGTATACTGTTTGGTCATTTAATATAAACTTTATATACTAAATGATAAGATTTATATACTGTTATCAGATTTCTGATTAACAAGTTACCATTAATAAAATAGAAAATTAAAAAATAACATATTTAATGAAAAAATTAAGTATAGATACATTGTTATTTTTGCATTTAAGCATATGGATAAAATACCAATGGAAGAAAACTTGATTATTTGATTTTTTTTCACTCGTTTTAATTTAGAAAAGTAAAATCCTCTTATAAACTTACATAAGTGGACTGGTCGATGTCTTTTGTCGACATGGTTGTTGAGAAAGCCCCTCTGCCTTTCGTTTCATTGAAATTGTAACGATTCTATAATGTTTAATAAAAATTAGGATAAATTATTTATTCATCAATAACATGACAAATAAGCTCTTGATATTGATTTTAATAACATTTTAATCATCCATAGCATGACAAATAAGCTCTTTATGAATTAACAGGATTGTTTTGTTTTTTTTTTCTTTATTAGATGACTAGGTGTGAGACCCATGTATTACATGAGTTTATTTAAAAAATATATATATGAAATTTTAACAAATTGAGAAGTTTGAATTTATAAGAAAAATGACAAAAATTTTGAATTATTAAAATTAATGATGTTTTAATACATTGAATACACTACATATATAAACCCTTTATAATAAATATCTTACATATATATTACCTTACATATTAAATGTGTAATTTTAATTTAATAAAATGAAAAATACAAGAAAATAACAAATGTAAAATAGAAAATTCAAAAATTCTAGAAAATGTCATGTGTCCAAATGATGGAGAAGATGACATGTGACAAAAAGATTTTCATTTATTAAGTAGACAGAGATATATTATAAACATTTAAAATATGAATTTATAACTCTACACAATTATACATTATACATTGTTAATAATCACCATCAAAAATCTTGAATGCTAAAATCCACCTCCAACTTTAGATAATAAGGTTAATTAACAAACCAACTATCTGTTTTATCATATATGTTCATTTTTTTTTATTATTCCAAGTTTTTAAACTTCAAAAAGTATGTAAACAAGTAAAACCATCATAAGTGGAGAGAAATGGATAGCTGTTAGAAGAGTAACATGGCGGTGACATTTTTGTCAGCATAACTTACTCATATTACGTCGATATGTGTTTTTTCTATTTATTTATATATTTCCAAAAAGCTTAAAATTATTAATAATTATTATTATTCTTATGAGACTTTTTATAAATATAAAATTTTTAAAGATTTGAAGAAAATTCAATATGTTCTTATTCTTTGAAGAACATTCAACAACTACTATCTAACACTACCAATGAATACAACCGTATACCACTGAGACACCTACATATGAGTTATTTGAAATAGTCATTTAAAAAAATAAATATTTAAAATATGTTTATAAAAAGGTAATGTTTAAAAATCAATTTTTAGATAAAGGTCTCAAACAATCAAACTCTTAAACAATTAAAATGTTTAAATTGTCAATGACATACATTGGCGTAACAAAATAACTAGAAACAAAGGTAAAGTGTAAACCTTACCTACATTTTAAATCATAATTACAACATTTTTTAAATATCTAAAAGTGAAACTTCATATTTGGTCTTTAACTAAGTCTTTCAATCTGAATATATGTCAAAAGATGTGTAGGTTAAGCTTAGAGAATTCTTTTGGGCATAATCAAGGTCAATTCTTAAGGGTCTTGGATAAGAAACAATCCAAACCCAAAGTCAAACCACTAATACCTGTATAAATCCAATATTTGGGGAAATGCATTTTAAATTTAAACATTGTTAAAGAACATGAAACTCATCAATAATAAGTCAACAATTTCAAAAGAGTGCAATGCATCATGCTTCCACTATCAATCACTAAGTCAATCTAGTAGTACAAATCTCACAATGATGGTTGAAGATTAGGGCTCATGTATAGATAACATATATCATATTATACACTTTTTAATGTACAATCAAATTCAAAGTTCAACTAGGTATCAACGATCCATCACACTAGACAACTTCAGGGATAACAAATTCACTCATGTAAGTGAAGACATTCAAGAATGCCATCATAACTCTTTCAAAGTTCCAAAAAATTAGGTATCCATAAGTGTCGCACCAAGTCTAACCCAACCTACATAGATACATAAGTTGATGAACAAAATCTCTTTCAAAATATTGCCCCATTATAAAACTCTTTAAAAAAACATTTCATAAATGAACACATATAACATATAGTATCTCAAGTATTAAATTAACATAAGAAAACATTTACAGAAATATTTCAAAGTACAATACGTAATAAGGGCATGCATTATTGGGCAACAAACTCACATCAATTGTTACAAGTACACTACTTGATTTTCCAGTGTCGTTTGGATGTCAATTAGTTACCTAAAGATCAAATAATTGGAGTACTTAATTGCGAATTAGTTTCTATATACTTAAACTAAAGCATATAAACCTAAGATACTCATTTCCCATAATTCCTAAGCCTATAGAAGGTTATGGAAGCAAAAAAAATTGGAAATGGATAAAAAAATATGTATGCAAGTAGAGCTTTACTCGGTCAAGTAGAATCGCTTTATGATTCTACTCGGCCAAGTATGTCTTGACAACACAAAACGAGTTTAAACCTCCAATAAGCATTCACATGTTGTACATTTTGATTCCAAACACTCTTAATTCCAACTCTAATGACTTAGGATGCTTAATCAAAGTTTAAGGATTTGTTCTAACACAAAATTAAAACATGATTAACATCCACAATTCATTAATTAAAGAATGATCTTCATCATCTTCTAATTAGAACATTAAAACTTAAGTATTACCACTAGATTAAAATCTCTCCAATGATTTGAACTTTGAACACTAAGATCAAATTGCAAATCATTAGAAAACGCTAAATTCATATTTAAACTTAAATATGAATAGACCAAGAATGATCATCCATTCTTAGAGCTCATAAACTTCATCAAAGCTTCACAACATCAATTTTTGACTGAATTTGAGATTTCAACACATAATTTGGACTTAAAATCATTGAAATTACATCTAAAAATCAATTATAAACCTAATCCATACTTTTAAATCGAATTCCATTGGATTCATGGATGAATTCATGAAGCTGTTATTTCAAATCCACATTAAAGCTTCATAACTCTATTTTTGGTCAATAAGATGAACTTACATCATTAAAATGATGTTATAAACATAGAATTCACCACATAACTTAAACTAATAACAGATTTTTTCATATAATTTAGATTTATGGAGCATTTTTAAACCTAGAACGCAAAAATAGAGAATAATACTACCTTTAGTACCTCTCTTAAATAAGATTGACTTGGAACTTCACTAGATCTTCATTTTGGCTTCTAATTTCACCATGTTAGCTCTCCAAAATATTTTCCCTCTCAACCCCATAGCTTTAGTCATTCGATGAATCAATTTTTTAAAATGAAAAAATCACCTCAGTAACATTAACCGTAGTCCGTAGATAATAACATGTTGGTTAAAAATGTATATTTTCAGAACCAAGAGGGGTTTAAGTGTACATACACAAAATCAAACTAATGGGCAGTTGTGTAGAATTTCGAATTTTCTTTATAAAATGTTTGTAAAATTTCAATCGTCACAACAAAAAGTTAGAAGGTGGTTTCTCTCTTTTGTTGTCTTTGCCTCCTGCCATATTTGAAGGCTTCTTCCTTTCATACTTATCGTCTTCTTCACTGAAGACTAAGCAAGCATGGGAAGAATCCGCAGAAAGCTCGATGCTCTCCTTGGCCGGAAATTCAAAACCTCACAGTTCAAAGCCACCGTTAACCTCGCCGTCACCCGCCTCTCCGTCCTAAAAAAACAGCGCCAAACTCGCCTCGGGGTGGCTCGCTCCGATATCATCGATCTCCTCAAGCTTAACCACCATGAACACGCTCTTAACCGGGTACTCACTTTCTCCAGTTCTATCAACGATTCTATTAAGAACCACCCCATTAATTAAACTTTAAATTATGGTATGTGACAGGTTGAGCAAGTGATTAAGGAGCAGAACATGTTTGATGCGTTTGTAATGATGGATGGTTACTGTCATCTGCTGTTACAAATGGTGAATCTCATAGAACAAGAGAAGTACGTGATTTCTGTGTTTTTTTAGCATGTTCATTGTGTTTGAGTTTCTGGGACTAATCATTTTCTGCAAATTTACATCAGGAATTGCCCTGATGAACTAAAAGAGGCAGCATCAAGCTTGCTGTACGCAGCTCCGAGATGTGGAGAGTTCCCGGAGCTTCAAGAGATTCGAGCGATTCTCACAGCACGTTTCGGGAAGGAATTTGCTAAAGGTGCTATTGACTTACGGAGTAACTGTGGAGTTAACACGAGGGTAAGAACATAAACCGGGATTCATAATTTCATATGATTCGTAACATATCAGATCCATATTTTGTTCATTTTAAGTTGAAATTTTAACATCGAGAGTATGTTTTCATTTTGATGGTGTTAATCAGATGATACAGAAACTGTCTCCCCAAAAGCCACTCTTGGAGAACCGAATGAGGATGCTTCAAGAGATCGCTACAGAGAATGGCATCGTTCTGCAACTAGACGATGTGTCTCCAGTGATTAAAGATGTAACTAAACTAAATCAGATTCAATGAAAAAACTGTAAAGATTTCAAGTAAAATATTGACTCACGATTAAATTCTATGTGTTGTTGAACAAAAACAGAATCAATCAGAAGTCGGGGATGTATCAACACATAGTGGGATTGAAAACACTTCGAATGCTTTGGGGGATGAGTTCGTTGAAGTTTCGAGTTTCTCGGAGTCCATAAAGGGGAAGAAGAAATTCAGGGATGTACAACATGCTGCTCAAGCTGCGTTTGAATCAGCCGCGTATTCAGCGGCTGCCGCCAGAGCTGCGGTGGAGCTCTCTCGGCCAAGATCTTTCGATTCTGATAATCCCGATAGCCCCAATTCCCGACCAAGAAAAGCACTTGATTCCAAGCCGGATAAATCAAAACTCCAAATGAGATATGAGAAAAGTCACGAATCGGAATCAGAATCTGAATCTGCCCTAAACCTTAAAGAAGAACATGAAGATAAGGTAGAGAATGATGGTGAAAAAATTAGAAAAATCACGGTGGCCGGAGACACTGATGGTTCTGATTCGGATAGGTATAAGCAGCCATTGGAGAAGACGAAGACGATTGTTTTCGACGAGAGTGACAACGACATTGAAAACAATAATACTGGTTTTTTGTCATCAAGAAACTATGATAAAGGAATGGATGCAGAACAAGAACAACCGGAGTATGATTCTGGATTTGACGAAGGGTGGAAGATGGAGTCGGGAGTGAAGCAACTAGATATTACAAAGAGGCCGATTTCTGTGAGGACTAAACGAGTTTATGTACGATAACAAGCTGTGAATTGTGTGATCGTGTTCGAAGTTTTGCGAGTACGAATGGGTTATTAAGGCGTTCTGTTCCTAAGTTTTGAAGGTTTGATGTTTTTTTTATTTAATTTCTGTAAGAATGCATTTTGTTATGCTAGGAAGGTTATGTTATATGTTGCATTCCACATAGGTGAATATATTTGTTTATGTACGCTTTACACTTTATGGGTTATATTCTTACTTAAATAGCAAATTATATAAAAGTTATCATATTTTGGTTTTTTTTTTCCAGATTAGGTCGGATAATGGATAATGCATTGCCTTCTCATTAGTTTGATCGGTATTTATCATCGTATAAGAGTCCAATCATGGCAACAATTTAGGCTATCAACTACTTGACTAACTACTATTATAGGATTTGGATTTGGTATATATATAGATAAGGCCATAGGTTAGACATTAAGTATAAAAGATACACAAAATCTACGTGGCTAAACAATTATTTTGTTTCGAAAATTATCAAAGAGAACTCGTGGAAAGTCTCTGGTGAACGTTTGTGTTGTATAGGGTTACCAATTTACTCTAATATTATCACAAATGTACTAGTGGTCATAGATAATGTAGTTCTAAGAGAAGGATGCAAATCCAACAAGATTTGACAACATTAGCAACGTCACATGGATGTTGTTTCGAGGACCAATAAACCAAATTATCTCATAATGGAGCGTCCGTTATTAGGGCAACGCTACATGGTTGTTGTTTCGAAAACCGCAACGAGAAACATATGACTTATAATTGTAACATCCCAAAAATTTGATGATTGGTTATATCGAGCAATGGTCAAACAAAAATGTAAAGTTCAAGAAATGTATTTGGACTCGATGATCAATGCCAATAAGCCAAGAACTTGACAATTGTACTTAATAAAGCCAACCCATTTCTTTTATTTGATTAAAAATGGAATTAATAGCTCAAAGTTAAAAAAGAATAAATTATTAGTCTTTTATTTGAAAAGGAACGTACTTTGAATAATTACGTGATAAACGAAAACAAATACATTTTGGGTATTTTGTGGTATTTTCATATTTAATAATAACTAGGGAGTTTATCCACGCTTTGCAAGGGGCCGAAGTTGTTTTTGTTTGGAGTGTATTTCTGTTAATTCGATTTTGACAAAATTATAAGAATGGTCAATGTGGTATGTCAAAACTAGCAAGACGTTTGGACTCACAATGGTGGTCCAAAAGTTTGATTTTGTTGTGTGTGTGTGTGAGAGAGAGAGAGAGAGAGAGAGATTTTCATTTTTTTTTCCTTTTTCTTTTTTTGATTTATGTAATAAAAAATTAAAAAAGGAAAATACCATGGGCAAATCCATCATTTTAAAAAGTTTCAAAATTTTTGGACCAAACTCGTAACAAAATCAAAATTTTGGACTACCTTGCGAGTCCAAACTTGCTAGTTTTGACATACCACACGAAGGAGTACTTGATTTTCTTCTAATCGGTTTATTCACAAAATCAGGTATCCTATTCCCCCAATTTCTCTTTTATATTTTGGAAACTAGATATTGATTTGAATTTTAACACTCACAAATCGATTCTATAAATATGAGGAACGAAATTGATTCCATAAATAATCATGAATGTAAGTTTTATAGCAATTCCATATCTTCGACAAGATTGTTGTTGCTGCTTTGAAGAATAGAGACAATGGAGCTAAAAACATGTTTGTATTTTTAGATTTTTGTGTTTTTAGTTCTCTGGGTTTTATTCTTCTCACATTTCTTTATTCTTTCTTGAATTGTCATGTTTGTTTCTTTGATTGCCCATTTTTTGAATTGCTAATGTTGTATACATCTATTATTTGAATTGTCATGTTTGTTTCTTCTCTGGGTTTTGAATTTTGAATTGCCCATTTTTTGAATTGCTAATGTTGCATGCTTAAACTAATATGCAATGTATGTACACATATGTTATTTGGGTCAGAACCAGACCGAATCTGAACCCGAATAACCCGAAAACCGAATAAGGGTAATTGCATGAACCGAAAACTGAACCGATTAACCATTATAGGTTCGGTTCAGTTCGAGTATTAATCGATCGGTTCGGTTATTACGCGAATAACCTGAATAACATGTACAAGATAATTAAGGACCTAATATAACCGAAAAAACTGAATAAACCATATTAAGATTCTATAACCCGAATAATAGAATAACAATGTACTTTTATACATCAACATAAAACATTCAAAGACTAACATAACACAATAACACAATGAAAGAATAACATTTACATAGTAGATTAACATAATGAGAATTAATTTCATACTTGAGTTTCTAATTCCATGACTAGACAAAGTACGAATTCGTGAATCCTTAGAGACAATAGGAAGAGTCAAATTTTGAAAGTCGGAAACAAGAGGAATGATCGACAAAAGTGATTCCGAGTTTGGAAATAGTTGAGAAGATTGGTCGATTTTGAAACAACGAGGACGGGCATATGGTTATTTTTTTGTTATGAACGGTGAGGACAAAAGTGTAAATTGTGATTTTGATTTCTATTGATCAGAGAAAGGGGACACGGAATGCTTATTCGTGTCGGGTATTTAGAACCGAATACGCTCTTATTTGGGTAACCCAGACCGAATAACCTGAGAACCGAATAAGCATAATATAAATACTCGAAACCCAAACCGAATTGCTTATTCGGGCCTAATTCAGTTCGGTTCTGATTTCGGGGCCAAATTCTCATCCCTACTTTTAAGTATATTGCTTGATAACTAATAAAAGAGTATTAACAGAGTTGGAATTTTAGTTACTACAAAACACATTTAGTTAACAAACACCTAAAAGTCAAATCTATGAAAAGTTAACCCTCAAACCCAATTTGTTTAAATCTGATAATTATACTGTAAGTATGGCTTTGATTTTAGGCCAAAACAAAACCAAAACAAAGTTCCAAACCTTACTCTCTTATTTGGTTGTTTGGAAAATATAGGAATCAGATCAATTGTCATAACATAAAGAGATATTGTAAAAAAAAAAAAAAACATTAGGTTTGCATTTTTTTAACGGCTTTACTTTTTTTATTGTCAATAAAAAAGAATCTTATAAGTTGCTGCAGGAGTCGGTAGGAGTCCGTGATTTTATTTAATAATCAAGACCTTAAACGAAAAACTTAAAAACGCTAAGAGATTAATAAATTTAAAAAATATTTTTTAAAGGGAAAACTCCATAAAAAATATGTTTATTTTTTGTACAAATATGACTTTAAAAGATAAACAAAACATATTCGAAAAATATTTTTGAAAAAAAAAATATAAAAACTAAATTAAGGCTGAAATCGTAAAAAAAAATTGAAATCTGGACAAAAAGTGTAAAATTTTGACCAAATTTGTAATAAAATTTAAAATCTTGGCCAAAACTGCAATTTTTGAAAGTGGGATGACCTGGATAAAAGGGTTAGATTGAATACAATTCCCGGTTTTTTGGACTTAATTGAATAAAAAAACATATAATGAGTAATCGATTATGAGGTCAAAACATAAAAACTTTTTTTTTGAAATATTAGATATTATTAAATAGGTCTTCTTTTAGTTTAAAGTCTTGACCCTAATTTTACCCGTTTGTTTTTCTTGTCGTGTATGTCAACCCATTTATTTAAACGTATCGAAAGCTCTTATCCAAACCCGGTTATTTCGTGTCAGGTTTTGATTTGATTATGTTGACTATTAACTGTGATTGTATGAAAAAAAATCGTGTATAAGATTAACGTTTAAAAAAATATAAATCAGTTTTTTTACCCTGGTTCCCACAGGTTGTATTTTTTAATTTGTAATTTATTGTTTTGTGTTTATTTATTTTGTTATAGTTAAATTTAATTTTTCATATATCAGTGTCACTTCCATTATTGATTGTATTTTTCTTTACACTCTATTAAATTTAATATTCTGTTTTAAAAATCATAATTATATTAAATGTCTTCACATACGTATACATAACATATATATATATATATATATATATATATATATATATATATATAGACTAAACTGCACAAATGGTTCTTATGGTTTGCTCAAAATTGTCACTTTGGTCCAAAAAAGTTTGCACTAGCATCACAGGTCCAAAGTTTTCATTTTGTTGCGAGTTTGGTCCAATTTGCTTTGAACTTTTTCATTATGACGATTTTGCCATTACTTTTTCTTTTTTAGTTTTTTTATTTATTTAAATATTGTTCTGTTTAAAAGACAAAAAAAATTGTCTTTACTATTTTACTTTAATAATTTTTTTATAAAGAAAAAAATAAATAAAATATATAATCTCTCTCTCTTTCTCTCTCTCTCTCTCTCTCTCTCTCCACCCACCGTCTTCCCCATCCCTCTTCCATCTTTGTGTTTCACTGTTGTTGCCAAGAGATACCCTCAAAGAGCATCTCCATCTCCAACAAAAAATTAGGCAAGTCATCTACATCCCTAATCAGCCCTCATCATCGCCATTCTCTCTCTCTCTCTCTCTCTCTCTCTCATTTCTTGTTTACCACCATCCAAAGAAGAAGAAATCGGCGGCTGTTGTCGGCCTGGGCCCCCCTCCGCCTCCATTCGTTCAGGTAGCACCACCCAAACACCCACTTTGATCGTTGCTACCCTCCCTTTGAACCTTGACAGCCGAAGACAAGAGAAAGGAGATCGAAACTTGAAGTTAGGGTTTCTTGGCGGCTAGGGTTTTCAGATACGGGGTTTTGCGACTGGAAATCAAGGGAAGAGACATGAGGTGAAGGGATGGGTGTTTGGTGGTAGGGATTGCTTTAACAAGCGGGTTCGACAAGGGTTAGATTGACAGTGGTTCATCTTCGAGATCGATTAAGATGAAACTATGTAGAAGAATGTGATTTTATCATCATTTTGACTTCCATGTCTACCTCGTGGTTCAGAGAAGACAAAGCGGCAGAGGTCAATTTGAATCCATCTCTCTACCTCGTCATATATGCTCCGAGATCTGAAGACGAAAAGAGATATGTTCGTGTATGTGTGTTTTCTTGTTTGAAGGCAATATATCAATTTCTTTCCCCTAAATCTAGTTCGAATCTTCAATGGTAGTGGTGATATTTTATTTTTATGAAAATCGTAACTATTAAGATGTGTTTTGATTTCTGAAGTAGGTGTTCATGGATTTCTGAAGTGGTGTTCATGGATTGTATTTTTTTTCTTTTTTTTTGAAAAGAAACGAAGTGGTGGTGGAGAGAGAGAGAGAGAGAGAGAGAGAGAGAGAGAGAGAGAGCGAGAGAGAGAAAGAGAGAATTTTGGCTTTTTAAATTTTTAAAAAATTTTATTTTAATCAGAAAAATATTTAAATGAATAAAAAACTAAAAAAAACAAAAAGCAAGGGCAAAATCGTCTTTATAAAAAAGTTCAAAGCAAATTGGACCAAACTTGCAACAAAATGAAAAGTTTGGACCTTTGGTGCTAGTCCAAACTTTTTTAGACCAAAGTGGCAATTTTCAGCTAACCACAGGGACCATTTTTGCAGTTTTGTCATATATATATATATATATATATATATATATATATATATATATATATATATATATTAATTTTAAATAATCAATACAAAAAAATTTTAAAAAATCTTAAATCTTATTATATATATTAATTTTAAATAATCAATACAAAAAATTTTTAAAAAATCTTAAATCTTATTAATAATTCAAATGTTTTATAAATATTTTACCCGTGGGAAACGGGTTGTAACCTAGTTGTTGAGAATATACTTTTCTAACTGCTTCAAGAGCCTTAAATCCCCTATGAAAGAAATTCAACAACTACAAAAAATAATAATAAATAAAAAAATTAAAAAAAATTGAATCTTCCAATTTTTCTAGACCATTGTGGATATGATACTTCAGAGCAGTTATGCTCTCTGAAAGATGAGTTATAAAATTAAATATTAAGGTCTGTTAAAAACTATAAATTATATTAAACACGTAAAAATAAACATAAACTATTAGAAACTGGGTTGCAAGTGTTAATGTTGTAGAATTGTTAGGAGTCTCGGAGAAAGCATCTGTTATCTTTTTGATGAAACCAGTTGGACAATCTTTATTTTACTCAATATATTGCAGGGCTTCTGGCTACCAACGAGTATGTTGGTGTCTTCTATCTTTAAGTTCATTATTAACCTTAAAAATGATTTAAGAAGCAACACATGACATTATTAACCTTAAAAAGATTTAAGAAGCAACACATGACAAATTTATGAGTGATTCAGAAATTATAAATGATTTTTTTTTAATGTAACGTTAGAGAAGTTATGAGGTCATATGATTTCCTAAATTCCAGCTGAACCATAAACAATCTTCAATTGAAAACAAACAAAAACTTTTTGTTCAAATTGTTGGATGTGATCTGCAAAGATTGGTAACCGGTAAAATTGGATAGAGAAAATGGTTTTATCCATAATGTTGTTGTCATCACATGTTACGTTCACAATTTCCAAGATTTTGTTTACCTAAATGAAACTTTTGTACAGAACTGGTGGTCAAAAGGAGTATCTCAGCAAGATTATGATTCATGTAAATGTTAAATAGAGGGTGAACTATGAAATCTTCTGAATGCTCTTCTGTTAATTCAAGTACTTCTTTATATAACGATATAGCTTAAGGAAAATCTTGTTTAATAATACCTTTCACTACAAGTCCATTCAATTGAACAACTAAATTCTTCAGGTCTTCCTTCCCTTCTACTTTAGTCTTACCTACAAGAACCTGCATGAATGTAAAGCTGATCAGAAGATAAATAAACTATGAAGTGTGTAAAAATTAAAACAAAAGACAACAAATATTTAACAATAGCAGGGGGTGTGGGTCTTGTTATTGTGAAATTTGCCTAATTGCTCCACGAATTAAAAAAACAAGGAATATTTACCAAAATTGACGCATAAATTGGTTTTAAATACGGAAAATACTTAGAGTCAAAAAATAAGAAAGGAAACAAACTTGGTTAGGGTTTTAATCTTTAGTGATTGCAAAGAGAAAAATAAAGCGGATCTTCAAATAAAAAATGTTGATCTCCTTCAGAAAATACGTCTGATGTGGGTTTATAAAGAAACGCGTTCCCTTTGAAGCATAATTGTAAAATCCCAAAAATACTGATCAAAAATTTCATTTTCAAGTCATCTAATTCATAAATCAAGCGTTTCAAAACCAAACAAGATAAAAAAATGTATCTCAACATTAGAGTAAAACAATACCATCAATGCGGAAAGTTATAGGGGAATGTTGTGCAGTCAAGTCAGACCCTTCCTTTTAAAACTGGAAGTACCTGGAAATGTTAAACCATAAAACCGTAAGCATAAAGCTTAGAGAGTTCCTCAAAATATCACATACCATACAACGTGCTCAGCCCAACATATAACTGTTTGAGTCACTTTCTTTTCTGATTTTTCAAGAAACCTAGAGCATTGTCTAGACCTAGATTCTTTCTCAAGGGCTTTCCTAGCTTCGGTTTTTGGGTGAACAATATCTTTCTTGTTCAGCCAGGGTTTCTTTTGAGAGTCAGATGATGGCTTGGAAGATTGTCCGATAGAAGGGTTGTTGAAACAAGGTTTGAGTGGTACTAAAGTTGATTTTGAAACCACATTAGAGTTGGAAACACAGGAATCAGACAAGATGTCATCATCACTCTTAAGTTCTACTTCACTATCAAAAGACGCCCAAAACGAATTGAATTGGTCAGAATCATGTCCATTTATCTCGGGAATGATTTCTTCAACAACACAAATATTTGGAGGACCGGAGTTCGGACTGGCAACTCCAGTACTACCAGTGTTGATGACAGGTTCTGAAGATTGATTCAGGTCCAGGGATATCAGAGGCGGAAAATGCGTGGAATCAGGACATTTGACAGTGATAGGAGTAAATTAAGGAATCAAAGATTGAAAATTGTCCAAAGTCCTAGGAAGAGATGCCAATGGTGAGACAGGGGTATCTGAATAAGTATCGTTCGGATTGTCTCCCATAAATGTCAGGTTTTGAAGTTCCTTCAAGGGACGTACAACAGGTTTCGGAAGCTCACTTCCGAGGCCTGGTGCTTCAAACCATGGATGAAGAAAATTATGAGTCATTTTTTTTAGATTTAAGAACATCAATTGAGTGATGCAAAACATCAAATTTTCCATTAAGACGTTTGTTATCAGTAACCAACACATTTCTTTCACTAAGCGAAATTTCAAGTTTATCTTTCAAAATGATACAATCATCCTGAGACATTACAAGTTCCCTTTCTAAAGACCATCTTAAGCTTGCGGTCTTCAAAACGTGATCTAAGGTGTTGTTTGTTTTTTTAAAAAAACCTCTTCAAACCACTTTCTGCTGCGCGGCGCAACACACGCGCAACACTTTCCCTCTCGCAGCAGTTTGATTTTTGGAAGACTTCAGACTGCAAAACCTCTGCGCGTGTGCTACGTGGCGCAGCACTTGACTTGCCTCTTCAAACCTCTTCAACTTTCATTTTTTGAAGTGTTTTTTTTAGAATTTTGGTATAACTTATTTTTTTTAAACTTTTATTTTTTTAAAAAAACTTAGATTTTTTTAACTTGGGAAATTGTCAGAAAAATCCCAATATTTTCAAGAAAGTTACACTTTAGTCCCAAGATTTTTTTTTGAACATTAAAGTCCCGATTATTTTTAAAAACACGATAATATGTCATTTCCTGTTAAAAGAAAAAAAGGACTTTTTTGTAAACTTGAGCCAAAATGAAATAATCGGGACTTTTTTGTTCAAAAAAAAAATCTTGGGACTAAAGTGTAACTTTCCTGAAAATATTAGGACTTTTCTGACAATTTCCCTTTTAACTTTTATTTACGAATTTGATACAATTTCTTATTATAATTTCCACAATTTTTTTAACTTGACTTTTAAAAAAAAAACTTTCATTTTTTTAATTTTTTTTACCGTTTCTGTTAATAATATTTTCAGTTTCAATTTCATCTTTTTTTAACGTGTGTAATTTTTTTACGAACTTTGTAGACATCGTTTGCAAATTCTTTCTTAATTTTTATTATTATTATTTTTTTATGTTTTTTAAAATTAGTTTTTTTCTAGATAAAAGCTGTTAGCTTCTTTTATATTTTTGTAAGTTTTTTTTAAAGTTTTATATTTTTGTTTTTTACATGTTCTTTTTAGTATTCTTTCAATGTTTTAAGACTAGGATTATTTAAATTTCGGTGTTGAAAATTATTTTCAGTTTATAAAATTAGTTTATTTAAACTTCAGTTTATGCAGCAGTCTGCAGATGTTAAAAAACAAACATGCTTCTTATTATGGGCTGCAACCGTTTGTTCCACCTCTTCTGCTACAGAGGATTGCAGAGGTGGTCCGCAGACTTCACGGATTTTTGCTTCGAAAAAACAAACAACACCTAAGTCTAGTCAACTCACTGTCCAACTTCTCACTATCTCTTCTAAGGCAGATTCATAGGCCTTAAAGATAACTGTCATATCTGATTGAATTTGGGTCAGATATGATTCACAAACAGATAAATCAAAATTATTGTCAGTAATCATAGATTTTACCTGCTGGATGATGTTTCGGCCAGGTGGATCATTGGTTGCCATGTAGCAGTAGTTTGGCTCAGCATCGTCTTCATCAGCTTTTGAACCTGAAGACCAATAAATACCCTTCATCACATTCAACAGATTGTCTAGCCATGAGACACAAACTCTTTGAAGAAGCTCCCTGATCCTCATCACCAGGTGACAAAAACTTTTTCACTTTCAGTAAGTTCTTAAGCTCTACGAGCATAATAAGCAGAGTCTTTCACCTTTGGTTTTTGTGGAGTTTCAGCTAAATAGTCCTTAGCAAAGTGATTTCCGAGTCCACATTTGTGACAAACAATCTTAGGTTTGACTGGTTTCAGAATTTCCTGAGGTTCCGAGGTATGATTCGGAATATTAGGTCGGTATGTTGGTGGGTTTTCAATGGGTTTAGGGTAAGGTTGAGGATTGTTTTGATGAGGGGCTTGAAATCGGTTTATAGAAGGTTTCTGGTTGGGATTCCAAGGACGTTTGTACTTCATGGATAGAAGTGTAAACTACTGTTGAAAGCGAAATTCGGAATCCATGGTTTCGGGATCAAGGTCTTCACCAAATTGATAGTTATGATTTGGAGGAATAGGTGAAACAGGTAGAATGGGTCGTGTGGGTTGAACATGAGGAAAAGGTGGGGTGACTCCAAAAGGGTCTGAAACAGAGGGGTTCGAAACTTGTGGGTTAACAGAGCTAACGAGGGCGAGAAGACCTCCTGAGAGTTCTCTCAAGGTTTGAGCAACATTTGATTCATGACCTTGTAACCCATCCTTTTCCGAGACTGTTGATGAACTTGAGATTGTACTCCAGAGGAGTTCGGACAATCCCATGTGCATTCATATTATTCACCACAATTATGTAACGGTTTGAAGCAGAGACTACAGATTCACCAGGAGTCGTAGCGAAGGCATCAAAGCCGTTGACAACTGATGTCAAACGCTTATCCTTCATGTTCTCAGAACCTTCGAACAAATCTTGGAGTGTATCCCATATCTCCTTGGCATATTTGCACAGTTTTATGTGCTCAAAAAAAGAAGGAGGAACACCAAACACCATTTCTGAGAACACAACTTGATTTACATGTGGGATTGTCCGAACTCCTTTGAAGTACAATCTCAAGTTGATCAACAGTCTCGGAAAAGGATGGGGAAATGTTATTTCTTGTCTTCAGGGTAATGGATCTCTAAAAAAACTAAAAGCTCTACCTGTTTTTTGATGAGTTACAAGGTCATTGTCACACCCCAAAACCGAAACGGCGGAATCGTTCGGGGGTGGAGGACGTCATGTTTAGTATCACGAGATATGTATATGGTAAGCAAGTAATGAACAACCATTTCGTTTCGAAAGAAAGTGTTTACAATGTGTGTGTTCACAAAACATAGAATTCATAAACAAATAACAAAATAAGACTTGAAGCTATAATGCTCCATCTTCTGAATTCCCAGCACGAGCACCTGTCTAATAGTCTCCTGAGAATACAAGTTATTTGAAAGAGTTGATCAGCAATTAAGCTGGTGAGTTCATAAGATTTTAGTGATGTAAGTAAGTTGTAAAGTGTTGTTAAAAATGTATATGTAACAGGTAGTTGTAAAATGTTGTAAGTTGTAAGTTCTGTTTTGAAAAGCTCGCCTGTTCCTCTAGAAAATCCTATATTTCCTACTTTGATGGAAGTTTAAGTAAAATGACACTACAACCCCTTCTATGGGTACTAAGTGGGTACAAGTTATATAAGACTCAGAGTAAACAAACAATCGATTGTGCGCATCTGCCCTAAGCTCACAACCAAACAAGGAACAGAAATTTAGGCGGATAGCACACATCGCATTGGTTGTTAGATCATTGTCATATATAACCCAGGTGTATTCACTTGTTACTCATGGAGTTAATTGTAATGGTTCATTTATATCTAATGAAAAGTTCTTTAAGAAAACCCTTATTTCTTATAATAAAATGGTGACCACAATGACTACTTTTATAATAGCTTAGTTTATACTGATATATATAATCTAATATCGGATAGAAAGTTAATTGAGTGAATCTGCCCTAAGCCCACAACTAAACAAGGAACAGGAAGTAAGGCGGAAAGCACACATCCAGCTACCTATTGAGTATTAGTTTTATATATAAAGATGATGTATAAACTAAGGTATTATAGAGTTACTCACCTAAGGTCCTTTAAATTGTACTGGTTTAATAAAATGGATTAAACCCTTTACTGGGAAGTTTCTAGTTTTGTATACCAAGGGTACTAATTTTGGAAAGTATGTTTTGTACTAGAAAAACCGTGCTTTGACTCTGTGTCCTAACCTGACCCATACCTGGTATCCTTATGATGACTTAATGTATACTAAGCATACATATATATATAGAATCGGGTAGAAAATAGATTGGGTGAATTCGTTCCAAGCCCACAACCAAACAAGGAACAGGAAATGAAACAGAGAGCACACATCCTATTACCTGTCGGACTCTATTGGTATATATATATATATCCTGTGATGTATACATTAAGGAATCATAAGACTAGCATTATGGTCCTTTCTTTTAAACGTAGCCTTCTACCAAGGCATCTTCTGTTACGTATTAGACTCGACTGTTCCGCTTGTCGATTGTAAAAATGTATATTTTCCCTAGTTTATAACTATCTTGATGCGAAAATAGTTTGAGTTTGACTTTCAAGTGGTACTGTCACTTTATGAAAGAAATGGGAAAATGAAATAGTACTGTAGTGTTGTATTAAGTAACTACCGATGTACTAATTACTTTAAACCTATTGTTATTTAAAGTTCCATGTGATCGGCCTGTATCCTGCTACCGACTCTATAGAAAAACGACGATGTAAGACGTCGTAAGAAATGACGTTTGGCACCCGTAGACTTGCAAGTCCCACTGTAGCGAGCAGCGAGGTGTAGGATAGTCAATCCAATATAGATCTATACACAAACTCATACGCTCCCCAATTAAGGAGATTCTGGATACAAAACGGGTCATGACAGGTAGTGCCATGTCCCCCGTTAAGTGGCTCACATAACTGTATGTAATGTATATGTATATGTATATGTATGTGCTAGCTGTATTGTGTGTTCTTTCTCTGTCTAGCATGTATTATTTGTTTCTCATCATAGTATCTATTGTTTGTTTCTCATCATAGTATCTATTGTTTGTTTCTGTACTTCATTATACTAGAAGTAATGAAAAGTATTCTCCTAAACTATACCTATTATAGCTTACTAATGTTCTATTTGGACTATTACTGAAAAGACTCGTTTATCTACCAAGTTATGTTTGTACTTTAAAAACGGAGTTTTGTATAACTATAAAGTAACATAACTTTAAAAGAGTTTTTGAAATGTTTTGACAACTTATAAATGACATAAGTAACAATTTGAAAGATTTTTATAACAAACATTTACACAATTATCATTGTGTTCAACTTGTATTCCCCCTTAAAACAGTTAAAACAGTTAAAAGATTCATTACGGGGTATGAACTCACCTGATGTGTGTGATTCAAACGGGTATGCGTGTAAGGATGAGAAGTTCCACGAATGAAGTCCCGAGACACAATAAGTCCTAAATGACATATATTGGCATATATTGACATCAATATAGTGTTTATAAGCAACCAAATGCAAGGAAACACCTTCCGGGACTAGGAAACACTTTGACCAAGTGTTGGAATCACATGTGATTCAAACTAAGGGAGTGTACGGCCATTTTGATGGGTGTGCGGCCAGGGGAGTGTGCGGCCGCACACTCATGGTAAAGTGTGCTCAAAACGTTTTCCAAATGGTGGGGAGGCTTGTAGGGCTGATGTTCATCAAGTGTTGAAGCTAGAAAGGCATTTTGGAAGCCCTAAAGCACCAAACAAAGGGGTGTGCGGTCACATGAGTGTGTGCAGCCGCACACTCCTTGATGAACATGTTTTGTACGTTTTCTAAGGCTCATAACTAGTAGTAACAAGCTTTGGGAATGGTCCTTACAATATGGAAGCCTTTAGGTGTGTTTAAAGGGTGATTTGAGGGGTTTTTGGGGGGTGTACGGCCACCACTGTGTGTGCGGCCACACACACCACATGCTCTTGAGTTCTGGTCATTTTCAAGGCTTTAAACAAGTGTTCTCATCAAGTTCTAAGCTTAACGAAAGAATACTTACGATCCGAAAGCTCGAGAAGGTCCAAAATCGCCAAGAACAAGTGTGTGTTCTTGGTGTTCTTGGTGAAATGGATGAAGATTTGAAGATCTAGCCAAATCATGATTTCAAATGGATGAAATCAAAGAGTGTTACTAGTTTGGAAGGATTAACAACAATTTAAGTGAAGAACACTTACATTCTTGAAGATCTAGGCTGAAAATCGGATGATAGTTGAGAGAGAAATCGAGTTCTAAGCCTTGGAGGGTGAAAAGTTATTAAAGGAGGCTGAGTTCTATACTTATACTCGTGAGTGTGCTGCCAGGAGAGGAGTGTGCAGCCGCACACCCATGTGTGCGGCCGTACACTCCTTGTGTTGGAGTGTAAGGCCCGGTTTTGATGCTAAAAGTGCATGCGATCCTTTTCTATGTTCAATGCTTGAATGTACTAACCTTTGAACCTTTAAATAGACTCTAAACAAGGCTAAATGATAGCAGACGTGAGTTTGACACTCAGCTGAGTTGACTGGCTGAGCTTTACCAGGCAAAATTTTAAAAATTTTCGGGTTGTCACATCATCCCCCCGTTAGAGGGGATTTCGTCCCGAAATTAGCTTTCTTAGCCGTACTACTAGGGTTGCGCTCCTCTGATTTGCAGAATACCCACTCGTAGACCTGGCGACTTTTGCCCTTCTGTTCATAATAGGATTCGTACTTGGTCCATCTATCATTACCTCGTGTATACAAGTCGTATATGATTAGAATTAGTTAGACGGTTGGATGTGCGACTCTGCCCCAGGTCCACAACCAAACAAGGAACAGGAGACAGGGCGGAAACACACATACTAAATCTGCGTAATCATAATCATATACCACCCTCGCGTATACACTGAATAGTGAAAGGTGGGATGTATTCGTCCTTAGCCTCTGTGCTCGAGCTTGGTCTGCTGGACGAGTGGTATTTCGTGACGGTCTGTGGACATCTGACGATAAGGCTTCGGAGGACAAAGTACTCTTCGCACGAGTGCTTCGGGGTTGAGAATACGAAAGATAAAATCGAGGTTTAGGTCGTACTTTGATACGAATGACGAAAGTTTCTAAAACTTGCCGATCGAGGCGATAGAAACATATGAACTCAGTATGGTGAGGACCACGCTAATTCATGACGAATGAAAGTAACGGACTCTTTACCGAACAAAGTGTTGGTCAAATGAAAGAAACTTCGGTTATACGACGATGTATCCCTTGTATGCTCGATACTGTACTCCTAGTATGTTTGACAATGTACTCTTTGTAAATGTTCCCGTGTTTCCTGTTTTGTTTTTAAAGTTAACACTCCTACGTATCTTACCGCTATGTGCGCATACATACAAACAGAAGTGCTCTACTAACTGGTAGGGATAATTTATATCATAATCCTCCTTGGTACCACTACAATCGCCTGCCATATACAAGTTATGAATATTTAAGATGAATCAGGCAGTCGACTGAGTAACTCAGCCTCAAATACTCAACCAACTAAGGAATGGGGACCTAAGTGGAGTCACTCACTCTTAGTCTGCAACATCTTAGTTATGCACAACCCTGCTGTATATGGTAAGGCATAATAGCTTCTATAAACGGATCTTTTAGTTCTCTTGAATATTGTGACCTATTTTAACATGTGAGTTGTTATAATTACTTTTAAGTGTTGTCCCCAAATTTAAATCTTATACCAATATAAATTATTTTTAAAAGTAATTACTATTTCGAAAACTTACCTCTACTCGTCGACGACTCCGGCGTAGATTCTCCTGCGGTGATCATCAGAATGCGTCCATCTGCACCTGAGTTCCTTATTATCGGGCAGTCCCTCTGATAGTGTCCAATCTCACCACAGCCATAACAGGCTTGGTTTTCTTCAGCTCCGGGGACTTGGGAGATCGGTTGAGCCGGTGACCTGCAGAAACGGACTGTGTGTCCCTTCCTGTGGCAGTTCAGACATTGCATTTCCCGGCATACTCCTGTGTGGTGAAAGTCGCACTTTCCACACTTCGGAAGGTTTCCAGCATATCGACTGGCAGGTGCTGAAGCAATAGGCGTCGTAGCGGCGTACATAGTACTCGCTCGTTGCTCTTGCGGGGTGTCTTGTGTTGTTCGCTTCTTCTTCCTCTTGTTCCCCGACTTCTGATTATAGTCCTCGTCCCTCGATGGCTCGGAAATAGGGGCTTTTACACCATGGCGGACTCCATGGTCGATGAGTCGTTGTGCGAGGCGTTTAGCACTATCGAACGTGGTTGGGTTAGAAGACAACACATTTCCTTGGGTCGGAGCAGTCAGACCCCAAATGTATCTTTCTATCTTCTTGCTCTCCGAGGTAATCATCCTGGGGCATAGAGCTGCTAGTTCACTGAACCGGTCAGTGTAGGTCACTATGTCTGAGCCGACCATAGTGAGATCCCACAGCTCTTGTTCCAGTTTTTGAATCTCGCCTAACGGGCAATATTCCTCCCGCATTAACTCTTTTAGGTTTTCCCAACCTATTGAGTTAGCCACTGATAGAGTCAGTGATTTAACGTGGCTGTTCCACCATGTTAGGGCCTTGCCAGAGAAGGTGCAGGCAGCAAACTTCACCTTGCTTCCTTCTGGGCATAAACAGATTTCGAAGATCGACTCTGTTTTCTCGAACCATTGCATGAGGGCGATGACTCCTTCAGTCCCATTAAAGGACAATGGCTGGCATTTGGTGAAGTCCTTGTAGGAGAACTCTCTCGAGCACCCGAGGACCTCACCCTGAGTAGAATCAGTAGGCGTTTCACCTCCGCTGGTACTGATGAGGTGATATTGATCCATGGTTGTTGCCACAGCCGCAGCCACTGCAGCGTTTATAGCTGCCATATCGATTTGTGTAGGAGGCGGTATTGGAGTGATCGGAGTAGTGCGTCTGTTAGATCTGCGAGGAGGCATCTTTGCTAAAAGAATACAAAGATGAGATGGAATAAGTCTAAAGTAATGGACACAAGCCGAAAGCTGAAAAGGCAAGGTTACCCTAGTTCTGGATGTATCGGGTCCTGACTTCCACAGGGTTCTAGAAACAATTCATAAAAGAGTCTATACCTAATAAACTCTATGAATTTGAAATAACTATCCTCGAATGAATATCTGTTTCCTGAATAACTGTTACCGGCTGCATGTAAGAAAATAATCTCAACATATAATGTGAGCAGTGTTTCCACTCGCTCATTTAATTAACCAAATTTTTATTTATTAGTGTGACGTGTAAGACGTTTTGGTTACTTCGGCTGATCCCTCTTTGAAAACTTCTCGTGAACTTGTTCTTGTTCCTCCTGGACTCTTCTGTTGTATACTATGAGGAAGTGGTTACATCTATCTGGGCTTGTCGTGCGAGAATGAAAGTGACTAAAGAATCTATGAGCTTTAAGGTAACTTTATGGGGTGATCCTTACGGGGTCCTCCTATAATTGTACAAGGTACACAAGTTTGTATATAATTGAAGATTAAAAAGACCTTCGAATAAGTGATCCTACTCCAACACTACACCCTTAAGAGGAATGGATAGCGAAGTGTAGACCACATATTCTAAGTCTATAATATCTTGATTATATATAAAACTTTAGGAATATACCTTGCAAGATTATAGACCTATCCGTAAGGGTCTTTAAGTTGTCACATAAGTTATTTATATGAACTAAAATACTCCTATAGTATTCTAACGTAATGTACTTGTTCTGGTGCTCAGGTAAGTTTTAACACTGTTGCAACACCACATCATTCCCAAACACATGTCGGTCATATCTCGAATGAATATAGTTGATCAGGCTATATTGATCCTAGCTATGATTACATAACTGTTCAGGTTGACGACAGTGCCCAACCTTTAAATACTTTTAGTTCTGTTCTCCTCGTGACACTAGTTCTGTTATGTACATGAATAAGCAAGTAGGTATATTTTTATAACTTGTAGTTATACTCTAAAAATATATCATTATCCAGAGCACTTAAGCCCCATTGTATTTATAGTTGTATATCTTTTATCGGTTGATATACTTAGTTCACTATAAACAATGCTCTGATACCAATCTGTCACACCCCAAAACCGGAACGGCGGAATCGTTCGGGGGTGGAGGACGTCATGTTTAGTATCACGAGATATGTATATGGTAAGCAAGTAATGAACAACCATTTCGTTTCGAAAGAAAGTGTTTACAATGTGTGTGTTCACAAAACATAGAATTCATAAACAAATAACAAAACAAGACTTGAAGCTATAATGCTCCATCTTCTGAATTCCCAGCACGAGCACCTGTCTAATAGTCTCCTGAGAATACAAGTTATTTGAAAGAGTTAATCAGCAATTAAGCTGGTGAGTTCATAAGATTTTAGTGATGTAAGTTGTAAAGTGTTGTTAAAAAATGTAGATGTAACAGGTAGTTGTAAAATCTTGTAAGTTGTAAGTTCTGTTTTGAAAAGCTCGCCTGTTCCTCTAGAAAATCCTATATTTCCTACTTTGATGGAAGTTTAAGTAAAATGACACTACAACCCCTTCTATGGGTACTAAGTGGGTACAAGTTATATAAGACTCAGAGTAAACAAACAATCGATTGTGCGCATCTGCCCTAAGCTCACAACCAAACAAGGAACAGAAATTTAGGCGTATAGCACACATCGCATTGGTTGTTAGATCATTGTCATATATAACCCAGGTGTATTCACTTGTTACTCATGGAGTTAATTGTAATGGTTCATTTATATCTAATGAAAAGTTCTTTAAGAAAACCCTTATTTCTTATAATAAAATGGTGACCACAATGACTACTTTTATAATAGCTTAGTTTATACTGATATATATAATCTAATATCGGATAGAAAGTTAATTGAGTGAATCTGCCCTAAGCCCACAACTAAACAAGGAACAGGAAGTAAGGCGGAAAGCACACATCCAGCTACCTATTGGGTATTAGTTTTATATATAAAGATGATGTATAAACCAAGGTATTATAGAGTTACTCACCTAAGGTCCTTTAAATTGTACTGGTTTAATAAAATGGATTAAACCCTTTACTGGGAAGTTTCTAGTTTTGTATACCAAGGGTACTAATTTTGGAAAGTATGTTTTGTACTAGAAAAACTGTGCTTTGACTCTGTGTCCTAACCTGACCCATACCTGGTATCCTTATGATGACTTAATGTATACTAAGCATACATATATATATAGAATCGGGTAGAAAATAGATTGGGTGAATTCGTTCCAAGCCCACAACCAAACAAGGAACAGGAAATGAAACAGAGAGCACACATCCTATTACCTGTCGGACTCTATTGGTATATATATATATATCCTGTGATGTATACATTAAGGAATCATAAGACTAGCATTATGGTCCTTTCTTTTAAACGTAGCCTTCTACCAAGGCATCTTCTGTTACGTATTAGACTCGACTGTTCCGCTTGTCGATTGTAAAAATGTATATTTTCCCTAGTTTATAACTATCTTGATGCGAAAATAGTTTGAGTTTGACTTTCAAGTGGTACTGTCACTTTATGAAAGAAATGGGAAAATGAAATAGTACTGTAGTGTTGTATTAAGTAACTACCGATGTACTAATTACTTTAAACCTATTGTTATTTAAAGTTCCATGTGATCGGCCTGTATCCTGCTACCGACTCTATAGAAAAACGACGATGTAAGACGTCGTAAGAAATGACGTTTGGCACCCGTAGACTTGCAAGTCCCACTGTAGCGAGCAGCGAGGTGTAGGATAGTCAATCCAATATAGATCTATACACAAACTCATACGCTCCCCAATTAAGGAGATTCTGGATACAAAACGGGTCATGACAGGTAGTGCCATGTCCCCTGTTAAGTGGCTCACATAACTGTATGTAATGTATATGTATATGTATATGTATGTGCTAGCTGTATTGTGTGTTCTTTCTCTGTCTAGCATGTATTATTTGTTTCTCATCATAGTATCTATTGTTTGTTTCTCATCATAGTATCTATTGTTTGTTTCTGTACTTCATTATACTAGAAGTAATGAAAAGTATTCTCCTAAACTATACCTATTATAGCTTACTAATGTTCTATTTGGACTATTACTGAAAAGACTCGTTTATCTACCAAGTTATGTTTGTACTTTAAAAACGGAGTTTTGTATAACTATAAAGTAACATAACTTTAAAAGAGTTTTTGAAATGTTTTGACAACTTATAAATGACATAAGTAACATTTTGAAAGATTTTTATAACAAACATTTACACAATTATCATTGTGTTCAACTTGTATTCCCCCTTAAAACAGTTAAAACAGTTAAAAGATTCATTACGGGGTATGAACTCACCTGATGTGTGTGATTCAAACGGGTATGCGTGTAAGGATGAGAAGTTCCACGAATGAAGTCTCGAGACACAATAAGTCCTAAATGACATATATTGGCATATATTGACATCAATATAGTGTTTATAAGCAACCAAATGCAAGGAAACACCTTCCGGGACTAGGAAACACTTTGACCAAGTGTTGGAATCACATGTGATTCAAACTAAGGGAGTGTACGGCCATTTTGATGGGTGTGCGGCCATGGGTATGCAGCCAGGGGAGTGTGTGGCCGCACACTCATGGTAAAGTGTGCTCAAAACGTTTTCCAAATGGTGGGGAGGCTTGTAGGGCTGATGTTCATCAAGTGTTGAAGCTAGAAAGGCATTTTGGAAGCCCTAAAGCACCAAACAAAGGGGTGTGCGGTCACATGAGTGTGTGCGGCCGCACACTCCTTGATGAACATGTTTTGGACGTTTTCTAAGGCTCATAACTAGTAGTAACAAGCTTTGGGAATGGTCCTTACAATATGGAAGCCTTTAGGTGTGTTTAAAGGGTGATTTGAGGGGTTTTTGGGGGGTGTACGGCCACCACTGTGTGTGCGGCCGCACACACCACATGATCTTGAGTTCTGGGCATTTTCAAGGCTTTAAACAACTGTTCTCATCAAGTTCTAAGCTTAACGAAAGAATACTTACGATCCGGAAGCTCGAGAAGGTCCAAAATCGCCAAGAACAAGTGTGTGTTCTTGGTGTTCTTGGTGAAATGGATGAAGATTTGAAGATCTAGCCAAATCACGATTTCAAATGGATGAAATCAAAGAGTGTTACTAGTTTGGAAGGATTAACAACAATTTAAGTGAAGAACACTTACATTCTTGAAGATCTAGGCTGAAAATCGGATGATAGTTGAGAGAGAAATCGAGTTCTAAGCCTTGGAGGGTGAAAAGTGATTAAAGGAGGCTGAGTTCTACACTTATACTCATGAGTGTGCTGCCAGGAGAGGAGTGTGTGGCCGGACACCCATGTGTGCGGCTGTACACTCCTTGTGTTGGAGTGTAAGGCCCGGTTTTGATGCTAAAAGCGCACGCGATCCTTTTCTATGTTCAATGCTTGAATGTACTAACCTTTGGACCTTTAAATGGACTCTAAACAAGGCTAAATGATAGCAGACATGAGTTTGACACTCAGCTGAGTTGACTGGCTGAGCTTTACCAGGCAAAATTTTAAAAATTTTCGGGTTGTCACAGTCATGAATCAAATGTTGCTCAAAGTTTGAAAACTCAAACCTTGAATTAGATTTTAAGATCAATGTCTGCTGCTAATATATTGGTCCAGATTATATTAGTCCAGTCAAGTCTGGTAAACCAGTCAAGACTTGAAGATGATATTCAACAAAATATTCAAGTAAGTAAAATAGAGCAAGATCAAAGTAAATACGATTTTAGAACAAGAGGAATGATAGTGAAGAGATTTGACTTGCAAGAGAATATGTAATCGATGTGAAGAGAATAATTCTATTTCTTGCATGAAGCTTTTCGATATCCGTTGTAGTTAGAGGATCAGGATGTTGCTCATCTTGGCCCATGAGTGTAGCATCATCTCTTCACCTTTTTCTTTACCTAGTAAAAATCTTTCCACTCTAACTTTCTAGTGATTATTGGTGTGTGTGAAACGAACTAGTTTTAATCCTACTTTTCAATTATAAATTAGACACACAAAGGCAATGGACCTATCAATTGTGGTATAGTTAAATAAGTAGGGTATCGAACACAGAGAACGACAAACTAAATTAATTACTAATATTATCTAAAACAAATAATAAAATGGGGTTTTCTCTAGTTTTACAAGACTAGAAACTTACTAACAGTTAAACTAAATAGCTAACTAACAACTAAGCAAGCAAAGACCAACTAAATTCAATATCTAAAGGGACTTCTGTTCAGGTTCGACTTAATTGATCCTATGGTTGATTTAATGGTAATAGTGCAATGGATTAACCATTTATTGGCTACCGATTCAGGTGATTAGGTTCACATTCGCTATTGCTAATCCTTTGAAAATAAACTAATTCAAGCAGTGGCCAGTTGTCTAAATTAATTAATTCTCTAGGTTATTTATTCGGGTTAAATAAGACTTGTAATGGTTAATCAAATTAATAATTCAATTAGCCTCTTGTTGTTGGTTTATCAAACAAGCTCACACATTAACTTACCCATTCTCTAATTAATCCTAGTTTCACATTCGCTAATCCTAGGCACATAATAAAGTGTTCACATAAATCACATGAGCTAAACAATTAAGAGATGTTCATGCAGCCTAATTGCCTTCCTATTAACAGCAAATAGTTATGGTTAATGCATAAGGATCTTTAACAAGCTTAATTTAACAAAAATCACCAATTTAGAGTTAATCCTACCATTAATCAAACCATAGTCTCAATTTTGTCTTACCCAAACAGAAGCTAAAAAGTTTAGCTCATGATTAAGGCAGTAGAAAACTCAAAAACGAATTCAATAACGTAAACATGGTTTAAGTACTAGATCTAGTTAAGAGAAATCAAAGGTTGCCTTAGTTATCCTTCAAAACTTGAGTTGGGTTGAATCTTCACTCTTCCAGATGTCTCTCTTCGTTCTGAATCGCAGCTCCTCCTCCTAGGGTTCTCCGAAGTCCCGTCTATCGATCTGGAGGGTTTCTTTTATAGATTCATCTCGACTCGTCGAGTCCACAACCGACTCGTCGAGTCTCTCATTAAATTCCCGTGTTCGGCAAGTCAAGGACTCTCCTGCTTCGCGAATCTTCGTGGGAACTCGTCGAGTCCATGACAGACTCGCCGAGTCCTTTGTGCTTTTTGATCCTTTCTTCTTTTGTTCACTCCAAAGCTTCCCGATAACTACTCCCGCTTCCTTTTGCTTCCGAGCACTTCTTTTGGACTGAAAATATAATTCAAACATAATTAAGTACCTTTTGTCCATAATATGCAAATAATTAGCTAATAATTGATAAAAATCTATACTAAATATATGGATAATTATGCACATATCAAAATACCCCACACTTGACTTTTGCTTGCCCCACAGCAAAACTGAATTTTTACACACTAGAATCACATAAGACAATCCCAATCAAACCCAACCATTATGCCAAGACCGCAACGCATGCATTTGTGTCTAAATTTTTCCTAAACGACCCCCCTCATCCTAAATACTCACAATCCTCATAAACACTCGCCCACTTCTTTTGAACAACGCTCATTTTATGCATCCCTCCGAATCCATCCGCAGAAAACTTCTTTAACCTCAAGGTATTTTTGGTTGAGCAACTCAAGCATACATAATCTAGACAATTACAATTTTTGATACCACAATGGCGCTCTTTGGAATTCTTCACTTCTTTGATAATTTGAACTTTGATTTCTTTGAATTCTTCAACATTTACACCTTTTCGATTTTCTTTGATTTTCTTGGGTATCTTCACTTTTGATCCTCCGGAATTTTTGATCTTTCATCTTCACTTTGATTGCTCCAAAATTCTTACAACCTTTCTTGTAATTCTCTCTTTTTTTACATGTACCTCACTTTTTTCACTCAAATCCTACATGATTAAGCAGGAGCGCTCAACTTCAACTCTTATTGGTTAGAACATTAGTCTTCCTGGATACATTTCAAGTACACGATGCTAAACATGTTGCATCCCTCAAACTAAGCGAGGTTATGTTTTTGTCCCATGATTTCACTAGAATAGGGAGGCCACAAATGCACTATAACGTATATAAGCTCAACTAAACATTTGGGTCTTCATGCAATCATCAAACGTAATACTTAGCATGATTCCTAATTGCTTTTACCAAAATTTTCTAATTTAGCCCTAGCAATTTTAATGCAAAAATTTCTAAATTTTCAAAATTTTCAAATTTTAACTAATGTAACCAACCCCCTACCCCACACTTAATTTATGCCATGTTCCCATTGCATGTTATGTATGAAAAGAAAAAAAATGCAAAAATAAAGAAGGAATCAGAACAAACTCCCCTGGGATAGCAGTGGCGAGGCGGATCATCTTTAATGTATGTCCATCTTTAAATGACTTTAGACATGGGAAAAGCTCATGCATGCCTTGGGTATCCAGTCTTGTGTGGTAACAGCTCCAAAAATGCAGGAAAACTCTCGAAAATCTCCAGAAATGAACCTTCTTGATAAAAAAAACTTATTGTGGGTATATAGTCGTCAAGCCTGAAGCTAAGTTGTGCAATTCGTAGACACTCGTCGAGTAGAGGATAAGACTCGCCGAGTTGAGTCGTGAAAATGCAGAATTCATGGTTTTGCGCTTCGACTCGTCGAGTCAGTAAATGCACTCGGCGAGTCAGTCGCTGGGTGAAAAAAAAAATTTGTTTTCTGCTCCAAGTCTTTTTGATAAATCCTAACCACTGCAGAATCATATTAAATCTAATATTTCTCTTCAGTAATTAGACTCATGTGAACGCTCCTCATGCCCAGACTCGATACTTGAACTTCACTCTCACTTCCGCCTAGACTCGAAACTCCTATTACTCGTGAGACTCTTTGTAAGCAACTCATTTTCAAACTCTGAAAAGACACTAAACAAACCATGAGAAATTAAAAATCCTAATTACTAGAAGTTCCAACAAACAACTAAACAAAGACAAAACAAATTGTTCAACAAAACACAAAACATAACTAAATCAATCTTCATCTTCTTCCTCATCATTATCATCATGCATTGCCCCGCTCCCACCGGCTCCGCTTTGCCTTGCGCTTATCCTCTCCTCCCAAGCTGGTATATAAGGAAATTGGCCTCCGTCCACATGTTGGATGTTAAAGTGATTAAACATTTGGATGAAGGACCGGTTGGCAAAATTCACTCCTCTTGCCAAATCATCTTGATATTGCCTTCCTTCAACATTAAACCATTCCGAGGGTATTTCGTCTTCTACCGGAATAACCGGTGGATCGGGAGGTGCTTTCCTGTGTCTTTGCCTAACTCTCCTACCCGGCTCCTCGGGTCCGATCACAGCATCATCATGTGGAATAGCATAATGTCCCCCTTCATAATCCTCAATAATTCTAGCCCTTCGAAAAAGAATAGGATTAAAGGGAGGGGTCGGGACCATTGTCATTAAGTTCCAAGCACTACGAGCCATCAACCCATAAGAGTGGGCTAAACGTGTCACAAACATGCCACCATTAATTTTAGAAGTTTTTCGGTCCTTGACCGCCCCTTCAGCTAAGTAGGAAGCCACGCACCATGGAATGTTGCAAAAAGTGTTGGGTGTAATGATGCTCCAAAGATAAAAGACATCAAGGTTAGAAACCTTGTCATCATCTTTTCTTTGATTAATGGTGTTTGAAATAAATCGGTGAAGAAGGCGGTGTGTAGTTGATCGTATGCTCCCCTCTTGGGCCGATTTGGGAATGTAGACTTTGTTGGCAATAGTATTCCACCAACTTGTGCGTGTGACACCATCCGGGAATACCTTATGGCAATGCTCCAAAAAGGTACCAAATGCGGCCGTATGAATCACTTGTTGGTCATAAATTCCCAACATCCAAGCTAATTCCACCATAGAACAATTTCGAACCTCGCCCCCAAAACAAAAAGTAATATTCCCGAGGTTATAGTAATCGTCCCCACCCCGGAAATGTATTGTGGAGAAAAATTCCAAGCACAACTCTTGATAGACCGGCTCTTGGATACGAAAGATGCGACTCCATCCATCACACGTGATGGACTCCCCATTATGCACAAACGTCTGGACTAAATAAGGAGCCAACTCCTCTTCGTAACGAACTCTCCCCAGCCATTCCCAATCAATCGCATTGGGGACACAAATTTCCTTATTCCGGATTTCTGCAAGCTTCTTCTTCCACTTAGTCATCGTAGAATTGGACTCCATTTGTGGAAAATTCAACCAAGGGAAACTCCCTTGGCTTCCTCTTGAGCTCTGACCCCGTATCGACATGTTCCTGAAAAAAAAATACGTAACACAAACAACCAGAACGAACAGAAAAATTAGAAAATAAATTTTGAACTGCATCAGTCATGACTCGCCAAGTCTGTAGATCGACTCGAGTAGTGCGAACTGTGCGAGTCTGTCAAATGTCATCCATAAAAATCAAAATAGATTGCAAGGGTTTGTCCCGGGATGTATCTTAAGCATAATAGTATAAGAAATTTCACCCATAACATCCTAATTGGGTCAAAATCGAAATCCTAAACACGGGTTTTCTAACCAAATAACACTTCCAATTTACTAAAAATCAAAGCTTTGACAGAAATAGAGAAGAAAATTAGTACCTTTCTTGCTTGATAGAGAAATAGAGAGAAAGAGAGGGGGAGAAAGAGGGAGGCGCACGTCGAGTGTCGGCTGGATGAGTGAGGAATGGTTACCAATTAGGGTAAAAAGCCCTAATTTTAAATATATGAAAAAAAAAATTTCAGTAAAAACAAACCGACTCGTCGAGTCAGGGTCCGACTCGGCGAGTCTGGTCGCGATTTTTCGATTCCGACTTTCGAATTAACTCGTCGAGTAAGTCACCCAACTCGCCGGGTCCCTCGTTAATTTTGAAAAATTGCTATATATATTTATAAATCTGATATAATTTTTATTCCTGCTTAAGAATATATCCAACCCACCCCACACTTAGACCATGCTTACCCTCAAGTAGTCATTTTTGACAATTAAGAAGATGAAAATAAATAAATCCTAAAAACCGAAGATAAAAGTAAAGAAAAAGGTAAAAGAAAGCAAACTCTAGCAACGGGTTGCCTCCCGTTAAGCGCTTCTTTTTTTGAGGAGTCGTTACCTGGACTCCTTCCCGCTCTACGTTTCTTCGTTTTCCTCCATTGGGAATTCACGCTTACTCTTTTGTTGTTTAAACTTTGTCTTGTAAGCATGTATCTTTCTTTTATATGTCCGTCTCAATTTTTCTTTCCTTTTCCTCGTAGCATCCTCTTCTATAGCATAACTGATCCGTTTCCCAACCTTCTTCTTCTTCATCCCGTTCTTTGGACCCATCTTCTGTACTCCTTCTTTGTCAATCTCGATTTCCCGTACAATTGCCACCTTATCATCACTCGATATTAAGGATTCCTCCTTACCTTCTAAAGAATCCGGTGGTTCAAATGCAAATACTTCATAATTAGTAGAAACTCGGGCTAGAGGTTTGGTTCTCTTGATTGTATTTGACTCGATCTCTCGATTAGCCATGAGTGACTCAATGGATGAGTTATTCACATCATCATTCCAAGCCCTTACATTCTCGTTTTCTCCCAAACTTACTCTCTCGTCAAGTTGAATTGCTTCTTCTTTTATCATCGTGTCAAGGTAAGCCAATTGTGCGTGTTGGAAGCTAAAGTTTTTTACAATTTCAGCCTCTTCTATTGGACTTTCCAAAGGATTAGGAGAAGTGTGCATGTCAAGGTCAGAAAGGGAACTTGTAAGAAGCAAGATAAGACTTCATGATCTTTGAGGTTCTCGATTGGACTCGTCGAGTCAGACAATGCTACTCGGCGAGTCTGTGAGGTTTCCACAGTTTTTGTTGTTTCTTTTGAATCGGCTTCCTCTAACAACCTTTCTATTTCCTTTAAATCTTCTCCAGCATCGAAATTCCCTTCAGAAGGTAATAGAAATTTGTTTGGATTTTCTTCCTGTAAAAGTGCAAGCTCTCTTTCTAACACTTCATCATCCATGTCTACTAAGGAAATTTCCCCGTTTTTCATCCCTTCATTCTTTTTCTCTTGTTCCGCTTTAAACACCACTGAATCATTCCCTACTCTTAGTGTTAGTGTAGATTCGCACACATCGACTATTGCACAAGCGGTATTCAAAAATGGTCTTCCAAAAATGATTGGAACTTCAGGGTCTTCTTCCATGTCAAGCACTACAAAGTCCACGTCTAACAGCCCAATTTTCACGCCCAAAAATTTCATTTTTATAAATTACTTTCATTAAAACATTCGGGGGAAAAACATTGTCAAATCATAACATCTCATAAAACTATGTATAATGTATGAAAATCCAAATCATAAATAGTGATAATGTCAGAGCACAATCCCAAGGAAACTCATAGTGCGGAATCTGGGGTGTGTGTGTATGATGTGCAGCTATCGCGCCGACTCCTTCCCCTTCGCTGAAGAGGTAACTGAAACAAAACTGAAAACTGTAAGCACGAAGCTTAGTGAGCTCCCCCATCGTACCACATACCATAAAATCACATATCATGCATATACTGTCAAGCATATCTGGGTGCCCGACCTACCCCTTCGGCCCTGTCGACCGGATAATGCCTAGCATATCTGGGTGCTGGCCTCCCATTCGGTCCTGTCGACCGGATACTGCCTAGCATATCTGGGTGCTGGCCTCCCCTTCGGTCCTGTCGACCGGATACTGCCTAGCATATCCGGGTGCTGGCCTCCCCTTCGGTCCTGTCGACCGGATACTGGGGACTAGTTCACCCCACTACCACTACCACATAACATGTATCACATAATCATATTCTATCTAGTATGACTGGGTATGACTACCCCTCTTTGGCCCTATCGACCGGAGATCTTAGGGACTATCTCCCCTACTGCTACTGGCACATAACATCATATCATACTAGCACATAACATATCAGGTAGTAGCAAACCTAGATGAATATCACAAAGACAATCATCTAATATACAACTCCTACTGGTGGGTCGGCATTGTGGCCGTAGACCCACTGCTACTGGAAGGTAACTCACCTCGTAAAGCTGACTGCTGGAAAACTGCTCGGCAACTGTCTGACTGCTGTTCCGGTAACCCTCCGGCTATAATCCCACAAAACACTCAGTTAGAACCTGATATCTTCTCTTAGGGTGAAATGACCATTTTACCCCTGACCAAGTCTAAGTCAAAGTCAAAGTCAAAGTCAACTTCCAGTTGACCCGACTTGCCGAGTTGGGCCGCCAACTCGTCGAGTCCCTATCTCTTCCACTGTCCTCATCCACGACTCTACTCGTCGAGTTGGGCCGCCAACTCGTCGAGTCCCTCTTCGATATAAACATCGAATGAACCTTCATCCGACTCGCCGAGTTGTATGAACAACTCGTCGAGTTCATCTTCAACCATAAGGAGATTGCCTTGGACTCGCCGAGTTTGTTCTAGCACTCGTCGAGTCCCATGAACTCCAGTCTAAAACTAGGTCCAATGTGTTGGGTCACTCTTTTTGTCCTACTACAACCCTTCTAACACCCAACTGAGTTCTTTGGCCCTCAACAGATATGGGACTCAAAGCCTTGGACTCGTCGAATCCCAAGAACGGACTCGCTGAGTCGATGACATCCACACCCTAAATCCTCGATTTCTGATGTACAACACTTGACCAAAAGGTAGATCTAAGCTCCTTCAATCGTTCTAGCACGTAAAGTTACAAGCTTTACATGCATGCATGGGACTTTGAGCTCAAAAGGACATAAAATAAGCTCTTATGATGCATGGGACCTTTCTTGGGTGCAAAATCAACCCAAATCTGCCTTGTGACTCTTCCCCAGTGCAAGATCCGAAGTCTTGACCCCCAACCATGTTTGCAATCATGGTTGGTTACCAAAATGGCTTATAAAAGCCCTAAATCTCCCCAAAAGGGGATCTATCAAATGAAAGAGCAAGGTACAGACTTTATACCTTTCAAAGACTGCAAATGATGAACCAACTCGAATCCTTCAGTCTCCTCTTGATCCTTCTATGCTCTTCCTTCTTCCTTGTGAACAAAACCACCAAAAATCACTCAAAAGCTTTAAATATTGCACCAAAACACTTAGGGTTTGCTATAGAGGGTTTCTGGGAGCATAAAGGGGCGATGGAGGCTGTATAAGGTTGTTTAAATAGGGTGCAAACCCTCAAATTAGGGTTTTGTCCATACAGAGCCTACTCGTCGAGTCCGGGACCCGACTCGACGAGTCCATCACTTAAATCCCGCGTCTCATCCCGCTTCTACTCGGCGAGTTGGTCCTTCAACTCGCCGAGTCCAAGGTCAAAAATGCAAAAATACTTAAGTAAATACATACCAGGAACCAGGTGCTACAAATCTCCCCACTTATTTTAGACTTCGTCCTCGAAGTCTGCTGCTCGATCCTGGAATAACTCTGGGTAATGCTCCATCATCTCATCCACCGGCTCCCAGGTCCATTCCGAGCCCTTCCGGTGCTGCCGTTGCACCTTCACGAGCTCCACCCTCTTGTTTCTCAGATCCTTCGACTTCCGGTCGAGGATTGCTACAGGTCGCTCAATGTAATTCAGGCTGTCATCGACCTGAATGTCCTCTAAGGGTACTACTGCTGAGTCGTCCACCAGGCACTTCCGCAGCTGAGAGACGTGGAAGGTGTTGTGGATCTGGCTGAGTTCGGCTGGCAGATCCAACCTGTACGCCACCTTGCCAACCCGGGCTATAACCCTAAAGGGTCCAATATACCTGGGACCCAACTTGCCCCGTTTCCTGAATCGGATGACGCCCTTCCATGGCGATACCTTCAGGAGAACCATATACTCGACCTGGAACTCCAGGTCTGAACGACGCTTATCGGCATAGCTTTTCTGCCGACTCTGTGCAGTCTGAAGTCTGCTCCTGACCTGCTGAATCCTTTCTATCGTCTTGAGCACTACTTCGGTGCTCCCCATGCCCTCTGGCCAACCTCGCCCCAGCATATCGGGGTCCTACACTTCCTCCCGTATAACATCTCAAAGGGAGGACGATCAATACTCGCGTGGTAGCTGTTGTTGTAGGAGAAATCAACCAACGGAAGGTAAATATCCCAACTACCACCAAAATCTAACACACACGCCCGCAGCATATCTTCCAGAGTCTGGATGGTCCGCTCGCTCTGGCCATCCGTCTGCGGGTGAAAGGCGGTGCTGAAATGCAGACGAGTACCCAACTCGTCGTGGAATTTCTTCCAAAACCTGGAAGTGAACCGAAAATCCCTGTCAGAAATCACGGAGACCGGCACCCCGTGACGAGCCACAACCTCTCGAATATAAATATGGGCCAGCTTCTCGGCCGATATGCTCTCCTGGATCGGTATAAAATGGGCACTCTTGGTCAACCGATCCACGATGACCCATATGGAATCCACTCCCCGCGCGGTCCTGGGAAGCTTGGTGATGAAATCCATAGTAATATCTTCCCACTTCCACAGGGGAATATCCAATGGCTGAATCTTGCCGTGTGGCCACTAGTGCTCGGCCTTGACCTTTCTGCAGGTCAAGCACCGCTCCACATACCATGCTACATCCCGCTTCATGCAGGGCCACCGATAATCAAGACGAAGATCCCTATACATCTTTGTCGCCCCGGGATGAATGGAGAATCGGGATTTGTGCGCCTCCTCCATCAGAACCTGGCGCACGCCTCCGTGGTATGGAACCCACACCCTGCGGTGTAATGTCAATAATCCCATGCTGTCATAGTCGAAGGAGGAAACCTGACCCACTATACGCTCACTCTTCTGATGTTCCTCCTTCATAGCCTCATGATGGGCGTCTCGGATCTGTTCCAATAATGGGGTCACTACTGTCATCCGCATGCAGATATCTCTGATCGGCACCGCCTTGCGACTAAGTGCATCGGCCACCACGTTGGCCTTCCCCGGGTGGTAGAGGATTTCGCAATCATAATCCTTCACCACGTCCAACCACCGACGCTGCCTCATGTTCAGATTCGGCTGATCCATGAGATACCTCAGGCTCTTGTGGTCCATGTAAATGGTACAACGAACCCCATAGAGGTAATGACGCCAAATCTTGAGGGCAAAAACAACAGCCCCCAGTTCCAAATCATGCATCGGATAATTCGCCTCGTGAGGCTTCAGCTGCCTAGAAGCGTATGCAATAATGTGCCCTCTTTGCATCAAAACCGCTCCCAAACCCGAAATAGACGCGTCACAATATACCACAAAATCCTCTACGCCCTCAGGCAGGGCTAGGATCGGTGCCTCGCACAATCTCTGCCTCAGCGTCTCAAACGCTACCTGCTGCTCAGGCCCCCAACGAAAGACTACGGCTTCTTTGTCAGCCGCGTCAAGGGTACGGCTATCTTGGAGAAATCCTTGATGAATCTCCGATAGTAGCTGGCTAATCCCAGGAAACTCCGAATCTCAGATAGAGACTTCGGAACCTCCCATCTCATCATGGCCTCCACCTTGGCCGGGTCGACCAGAATACCGTTCTGGTTGACAAGGTGCCCAAGAAACTGCACCTTGCGCAACCAGAACTCACACTTGGAGAACTTGGTGTACAAGCTCTCTCTCCTCAGAGTATCCAGAACCTCTCGCAGATGCTCCTCATGCTGCTCCTGCGTCTTGGAATAGACCAAGATGTCGTCAATGAAAACTATCACGGACCGATCCAGCATCGGTCTACACACGCGATTCAGGAGGTCCATGAACGCGGCAGGAGCATTGGTGAGCCCGAAAGTCATCACCACGAACTCATAGTGGCCATAGCACGTCCGGAATGTAGTCTTCTGTACATCCTCCTCTCTGAACCTCATCTGATGATATCCTGATCGTAGATCAATCTTGGAGAACCAAAATGCTCCCTGTAGCTGGTCAAAGAGGTCATCAATCCTCGGGAGTGGGTAACGGTTCTTCACCGTCACCTTGTTCAGCTCCCTATAATCTATACACATCCGGTGCGACCCGTCCTTCTTCTTCACAAACAGAATCGGGGCTCCCCAGGGTGAATTGCTCGGTCTAATGAATCCCTTGTCTAACAGCTCCTGCAGCTGTGTAGACAACTCCTGCATCTCAGGAGGAGCCAACCGATACGGTGCCTTGGCTGTCGGAGCCGCACCAGGGACTAGGTCGATCCTGAACTCCACCTGTCGCTCTGGAGGTATCTCAGGAAGCTCCTCTGGGAACACATCTGCGTAGTCTCGCACCACCGAAACGTCACTCACCGTCGCGTTACCCACCTCCCGGGTATCCATGACATAGGCGACATATCCTGCGCAACCCTGCTGTAGGTAACGCCTAGCCCTCGCTGCCGAACATAAAGCTGGTCCTCGTTGCGGCCTCTCGCCCTGAATCACCGGCTCTCCCCCACTTGGGGTCCTGATCCGCACCAACTGTTGCGCGCAGTCGATCACCGCCCCATTGGGGCTTAGCCAATCTATGCCGATAATAACCTTGTTCCCCCGCAAAGGTATGGGAACCAAGTCTACCAGGTAGCGCTCCACGAATTATCTCAGCACACAATCTCGGAATACCGCTGATGCTCGCACCGATCGATCATCGGTGATCTCTACCTCTAAAGGGCAATCCAACATGCCTGAAGACTCGGGAAACCTCTTGCTGAGCGCAAGAGAAACAAACGATCAGGTAGCACCCGAATCAAACAATACCTGAACTGGGATACCGTTCACATGGAACGATCCTAAACAGAGCACATATCAATATCATTAACATCATATAAATAAATCAGAGGGAAAGAATCATACCCGTCACCACATCGGGTGCGGCGCGTGCCTCCTCGGTAGTCAACTGGAAAGCCCGGCTCCTCACCACTGGAGCCTCTGCCTTGCCCTGCCGGCCATTAGTAATCCGCAGGGTCGCTAGAGCTGGTGCCTTCACTGGCGCTGCTGCTGTCAACTGGGGGCAATTGGCCCTCTTGTGGCCCCTCTGGTTGCAGTGGAAACACAGCAACTCAGATGTCGGAATAGTGGGTGCAGGGGCGGTACAATCCCTGCTGAAGTGCCCCGTCTTGCCACACTTGTAGCAGCCAGACGCTTCCAACCTACAAACTCCCTCATGCGACTTGCCGCATTTCCTACAGCTGCTACGGCTCTGTTGGCCTTTCGGCCCAGCATCTGATCCCTTGGGCTTCTTCCCCGAAGCCCCAGTCACCTGCCCCTCCTCTGCCTTCCTCTTCCGGATGTGCTCCAGATCAATCTCCCTCTCCTTTGCCCTGGCAATCATGGAATCCAGGGTAGGTCAAGCTGAAAAACTAACATGCTCCCGAATGTCGGCTCGCAGCATGTCATGGTAGCGGGTCCTCCTCATATCCTTCATCTCCCGCATACTGGGGCACTAGCAACGCCCTCTCCCGGAACTTGGCGGTGATCTCCGCCACAGTCTCCGTAGTCTGTCCCATATCCAAGAACTCCCTTGCCAACTGCTAGAGCTCCACTGCAGGTGTAAACTCCGCTCTGAACCGAGTCACAAAGTCCGGCCATGTCATAGCCTCAACCGCCGGGGCTCCCAGAGAGTCACTAACCGACTCCCACCAATCCCTGGCCCTATCTCTCAAGCATCATGCTGTATATCTCACCTTCGACCCCTCAGGGCAAAAGCTGGTCAACTGTGCAGACTCAATGTCTACAATCCATGGGTCCTTAGCCCCATGGAAATCCGGCGCACCACTGCCCCTGAAGTCCTTAAAGGACAGTGTGCGTGATCCCGACTGGCTGATCGCCATGTCGCTCCTGAACGCCCGGAGGCGATCCTCCATCAGCTCGACAATCCCTTCCTTGATCGACCCAAAGATGACCGGGGTGATGGGTTTTAGCCATAAGAACATCCTATGTGCTCATGCAAACCCTAATGCTTGGATCTAGGTTTCTCTATTGTACATGCATTCATCCAAGACTTTAAACCCTAGATCTAGCATGTGATAATCAATATTAACATATGAATTAGGGTTTAGATCATACCTTGATTGTTATGTAGCAACAACAATCTCAAACCCTCCTTGTAATGGCTTTAAAAAGCTTAGAGTCACAAGTGTCACTCCTCTAATGGCTCACAAACACCAAGAGCAAGAGGATGAAGAATAAGGAGAGAGGAGGCTACCCAAAACGTCCAGAAACCCTAGTAGAACTCTTCACCACGTTTTTGGGGCTTAAGGGTACTATATATACATGTAGGCTATTAGGGTTTTCAACTAGGAAACCCTAATCTGACTCCTTAAGCCCTAAGCAGCCCATGGACCCTTTTAGAATATCCCTTGGACGATTTCTAATGGGTTTCCCCATAGAATTCGTCCAACCTATTATTCCAAGGTGATCCATAGCCCAAATGCAATTATCTTATAATTACAGTTCCAGTCCCTTAAGTTTAATTAATCTCTTTTAGCCACAAAATTAATTATCAATTAATTCTTGACTAATATTAATTAAACAATATGATTTCTCCTTTAATATATTATTCTCATAATATATTAATAAATCATAATTAATCCTTTCTCTCCATAGTTCATCCTATCAAGTTGCTTTGGTGAAGGCAACCCAAAAGGACCATGCACCTTCAGGTCAAGTACATACCAAAATAGTTATGGGCTTAGACACTAATCCAACAGTCTCCCACTTGGATAAGTCTAATAACTATTCCGAGTATGACTTCAGATCCTGATCTGCAATCGTAGCTTTCAAAAACTGTTGTCAACTCTGATCCTATCAGAAGCGCGTCCTTTAGATAAGGGATCATATATTCCTCCATTCTAGATATCGTATAGACTGAGACATGGATTTAAATCATTATCTCTGTCTATGTGTTGTTTCCCGATTTCCGATTTATGACGACTGACAACAGACTACAATTGAACACATCAAATTAGTCACGGCTTGGCCAAGCGCTTAGGTGTCATCACTAAATCATCGAGGGGCCCACAAATATCGCTTTCATCCTACTTTGGATAAAAGGAACGGATAAACTTTGATTCAATGGTTGCTTGTACTCACTCACCAAATCACACACAACAATATGTTTTATAACACCAAGTTACTGGTGTGTTTACTTATTATCAATGTGTAACCGACTCGCAAGATACAACTCACATATCTCGGTTTCAAGAATATAAGATGTTATCGTCTCACCAATCACTCGTGATAAAATCCATGAAGTGATCCAAGTGAGCGTGGGTTTATTCCAATGCTCAAATCATATTCATAAGCACTCATGAACGTTGCAGCAAACATTTGCTTATGTCTAATACACTTTAGACAATCCACACACCAATTCATGACAGTCTTCATTCATACCTACTTCCAACATATGAACGACTGTGGACCATTCGAATAATTTGATTGTTCTGAACCAATTTAATTATTCAGGAAGTCAAAACATGTAAAGTGAAACACAAGAATAATACTAATCCTATATGGTCCCAAACCTTTGAGTATAAATAAAACACCTTTTATTTATCACCATATCGATTACTCATTATTTGTTGTTTCGGGTAATCAACTTCTTACTTGAATTATTACTACACTTGTCCCATGCTCTCAGCATGCACACAATGTTTACCTACGGTCCTTACTTTGTGAAATAGATCAAATGAACACATTTCCAATCATACTCATTTCACAACTCCCAATCCTTATCATAAGTATAAGAATATGAAATTCTTGTTACTTATGCTAAATTCTAACATTTTATGCAATGATTCTTTCGGAAAGTTATAGCTCAAAATCATCAAGACTTGGCCAATCTCTATCAGAAACAATTCTATAGATATGATGTCTCTCACTCAAAGTACATTCCTTTGAACATCCTTCTTGCATAAAAGTTTCTAATCTAGATACAGATTCTCAATATCCAACTCCCAATATGGAAACATTTCCATATTTGCCATATGACAATTCATTCTTAATAGAATCTTATCTATTCATAATAATGTCATCCAATACCATACTTCCAACTACTCACAAGCGATCAATCCTCAACGAGCTTTGGATCGTCCTTTGATAGTTGTTTAATTATTTTAGTCATAACCGATTCTAGTCCTTTTTCCCTCTAAATGTGCTAGACATTTGGAAAATTTTAGAATGGTCAAATATAATAGCACTAGCAATCAATCCTATACCCTAAGCGTATGGGACACGATGCATAATGTCTTACATAAAGATATGATACTTTATCAATCTTCTGTCATAATTATTTTATGTGTCTCGTTCTTACAATTCGAACTATGAAGAGGGATACCGTAATCATAATCGAAATTTAAGAACACACTATGTATCCTTTGACTAAATTTATTAAAATTTCTCAATCTAAGCTTTAGATTTTGAAACGAAGTATAATATTTTCTCCCTTAATTATAGCAAAACAATTATTCAATCCTTACGACTTTGCAAAGTATAACTCTTGTTTTCTATAATTAATATTGCTAACTTGCAATACTTGACTTAATAATCATACAAGCACAACATTTATGCTCCCACTATCATGATGATTATTATCATATAAGCATAACACTTATGCTCCCACTAGCTTTGACATGTTTTAGAAAACAACTGAACTTCCAGAAAACAATACTTATTGAATTTCTGAAGTTCATATTTCTAATACCTAATGCTTTGATAATCCTTTATCTAAGCTTCTTAAACTTATACACCTTTGCCTTAGATAGCTCATATGTGTGTCTAAACAATCCAGACTAATTGCCAAATCTCACAATCGAATTATGGAAAGGGATGCCGTAACCATAATCGAATTCGAGAATACAATTTCACAATCACTATCTTCTTAAAATCTCTCTTAGTGAAAGCATTTCCTCACAGTCATTTTCATGAAGGAGGGAATCTTATGACACTTAGATTTTAATGGTGTATGTGTTCCTATCCATGCGAATTTGTCAAAAGCAAAGTTTGCGACAAATCCAAACTCATATGGACTGAACTTTCTCAATCTTGATTTCTTGCCTTATGGTAACACGAGTGCGCACCATGTCTTCCAAGTAGTTAAGCAGCTCACCCTTTCATATCAATGTACTTTTCATTGATCAAGGTCCTTGCCTTTTATGCGTCCAAATGAGAACTCATAGAACTCACGTGCATAATTAACTCAATTGGAATGGCACAGAAACAAAATAATGTCAACACGATAGGTTGTAAACCTCAAGTCGTGTGCTAGTGATGATCGATAAGGTTTATTCTTGATTAGTTCTTGAAGCTTTTCAAGACCATTAAGACTTCCACTGACTCCTTGACATATAAGATTCTTTTGTCAATAAACATTTCTCGACAAACAAATATTCAAAATTTAGTGTAGCTTTTATCAAGACAAAACACTTCACTAAATTGGTCCTAGTTGGTCTATGTCTTATCCAAGACATCACAACTTTCCAATTGTGCAAGAATAAGAAAACCTTTTCAAATTTCACATTTGATGAATGTTATAAACCTTCTTAAGACTTGTCACTCAATTCATAATCTTAACTCTAAGACTTGTTTTGGAACGAAGTATGATTGACTTCTTGATTTAACCATTTCTTCAATTCTTGATTCCTCTTCTCAGACATACAATTGCACTAAGACTCACTTAGAGGATCAATTGAGATATGGTTCTTAATCATTAAGACCTATCATAAAACATAAAAAGGTACTCTCCCTTCTTCTTAGAATAGAGAAAGTTTTATCTTTCTGCCTACTTGATTCTTCTTATTCGTTCTGCTATTTATTGAAACTCTTTCAATCAATTGAGAATTACACTTAATCTCATAAGTATAATCATATTTACTTATCCTTAGTAAATCATGACGAATATCTTTGTTACTCTTGTGGTGGACTTGATCAACACACAACCTTGTGTACTCGATCTCCTAGTCCTTCACTTGACACTTTGCCAATGAATTAGTCTAATTTCCAAATATGAAATTTCTCATTCATCATGCAACCAAGTTGTATGATTCCAAGTTTCTGTCCAATTGAAACTTGGGAGATGAGAAACTTTCCCTATTTGGTAAATTCTTGACCTTTCCACAAATAACATAATTAAGAATCAAATCCATTACTGCTAATAATAGAAACTTACATCAATTTTTCATACACGCCATTGCAAGGATATAAAATCAAAATTTATATTATTGCGGAAAAATTTGTCCTTACAATGCAATTCAACTGAAAAACTATGTTGTTAAATATTCCTAAGCAATCTATTCTAACTCCAAGTAGTAGCTTAAGATTCTAATCTTCAAGTAATGCGATCGAAATCCATTTCTTCACGATTAGATTCCACTCACTTCTTCCCTTAAGATTCCTCTCTTTTCTTCGATCCTACAAAACATCGAAATGTAATCTTATCACATTATGTATTAAGAATCTAGAATAGGAACTTAAAAGAGTTAGTTAATGGATTTTACCTAAAGTAGAGCCATACGTTTTGACTCTCCCATCTCTTAGATCTCTTAGGTAAATAGGGCAGCTTCGTCTCCAATGCCCCTTCTCTTGGCAATAAAAGCAAATTGACTCTTTTGGAACAACACACGGAACTACTTCTGACTTTGCCTTTCTCTTATGATCAAACTTTTCGATCATGGCATGCCTTTCGTTGCCATTTCCTATATCCATAGAGGTCTGGAAGGCAGATCCACCAATCAACTTTGCTTTTCCAGTGCGCCAAATCAGTGCTGATTCAGCAGCAATAAGCATATAGGTGAGATCGATGAGGGTTACGTCGTGGTTCATCATATAGTACTCTCTTACGAACTCACTATATGAGTCAGGAAGTGACTGAAGAACCCAGTCAACAGCCAGCTCCTCACAGACAACAGATCCCAACATTCTTAACCTATCAATGTGCGACTTCATCTCTAGGACGTGTGTACACACTGACTTTCCTTCTTCATGTTTACTTGCCAAAAGGGCTTGAGTGAGTTTGAACTTTTCAACCTTTTGAACTTGTGGGTTAGGGAGAACAATAGGAGGAGGTGGAGGAAGTGAAGCATGATCTCGTGTTCCTCGATCGAATCGTGGAATATCATCTTCATGTGAAAAGCTTGTTCCACGGGATTTGGGAAGACCATAGTTGTCATACTTTGACATCTACAAAACGGGAGAAAAATTCAAGTTAGTTGATTGATTGAGTCCTTAATAAATCACCCAAATGAGATATTAAGGCTAGGACCCAACACAATACTCTACAACTTGGGAGAGGGATGTCGTAACCCAAATTGCAGAACATTTGAAGGTAAGTGAATGATGATTCACTAATTTCCACCATGAAAACCGAAAAAAAATTAAGTTTTAAATCTATTGAAAATTCCTAGATCTTTTGAGATTCATTGAACATTTCAATGGCATGTTTAAATCTCGATATGCCCCTCGATTTGCGACTGGGATGCCGAGGATCACAAAACAGGGTGTGAATAACCATGCAAACTTACATGGTGCCCCCAATGTTACAGTCACCTATTCGATGTGCCGGTTAACCACACACGCTCCACCGAACTATGACAAACAATGAGTCACCCTTTGCTACCTTTGCTTAGAACCATTTAGTGTGCCAGTTAACCACACACGCTCCACTAACGTCTTCGCAAGGGCACAAAGTGTAATTTCATGGAATTGCATCAATTCACTTTTGCCTAAAGTAACTAAGATTGGGAATTTTGTAAAAGCATTTAGTTACTTTTGTACTTCATTATACTTATAATGGAAGGTATCTGTCCTATCCTACCCGTTCGGCTAACGACCCTCCACTAGTCAATAGTGCGGTGGGTAAGAGTGGATACCCATTCAATCGCCATTTTATAGGCAATTTCCTTAAACACCCCTTATAGACTAGCTTCGTGAATGAGGCCTACTAACGGTAAGACTGACTGTTTACTCATACATATATAATACTAGACTCTTAATGTTATATATAGTATATGGTGTATTTTACACTTTTAAAATACTAGGTGGTCTAATTTAATAAAACATACTTTTAATTAAATGTAAACCATATCACTATGGATTTTATTAACTCTCTTTTAATTATACACTTAATTAATTTAATAAAACCATAAGGGTGTGATTGGAACTTTTCAAAAATAATACTAGGGTTTCAGAATCTAACATTTCTAAATTAAGTTTTTAATCAACTTTTAAATTCCAAAACTTGAGGGCAAGTTTTGAAACATTTCAAAACATTAGGGTTTAGAATTTAAATATTTCAAAATCAAACCTTTTAATCAAAAATTTAAATTCCAAGACTTGAGGGCAAGTTTGAAACTTTCCAAAACACAAAGGATCAAATAGCAAATAATTTAAATTAAACAATTAATTTAATGATTATCTAAATTTGACCTAAAATCAATTTCTTGCAAGATAAGTTACCCAATTAATACAAATAATCAAACTTTAATCATATAAGGAAGTTATTATCTAATCAATTGGTAATTATCTTTTGTTTAATCAAGGATATACTCAAAATATGTTTAAAATCGGATTTTAATGACCAAAAACAGTTAAGGCAAGTATCCATGAGTAAAACAGCAAGAAATCCCGAAACTGCCTCCTTCTGACGCTCGAACTCGCCGAGTTCCTCTATGGACTCGCCGAGTTGGAGCCAACTCGCCGAGTCCACATTGGAACTCGCCGAGTTCAGCAGTCAGGGAGCCAAAAAATCGATTTTGCAACAAGAATGCATATGCTAGGCATCAATACAATAGAAACCAATCAAGGCTCTGATACCACTGATGGGTTTTAGCCATAAGAACATCCTATGTGCTCATGCAAACCCTAATGCTTGGATCTAGGTTTCTCTATTGTACATGCATTCATCCAAGACTTTAAACCCTAGATCTAGCATGTGATAATCAATATTAACATATGAATTAGGGTTTAGATCATACCTTGATTGTTATGTAGCAACAACAATCTCAAACCCTCCTTGTAATGGCTTTAAAAAGCTTATAGTCACAAGTGTCACTCCTCTAATGGCTCACAAACACCAAGAGCAAGAGGATGAAGAATAAGGAGAGAGGAGGCTGCCCAAAACGTCCAGAAACCCTAGTAGAACTCTTCACCACGTTTTTGGGGCTTAAGGGTACTATATATACATGTAGGCTATTAGGGTTTTCAACTAGGAAACCCTAATCTGACTGCTTAAGCCCTAAGCAGCCCATGGACCCTTTTAGAATATCCCTTGGACAATTTCTAATGGGTTTCCCCATAGAATTCATCCAACCTATTATTCCAAGGTGATCCATAGCCCAAATGCAATTATCTTATAATTACAGTTCCAGTCCCTTAAGTTTAATTAATCTCTTTTAGCCACAAAATTAATTATCAATTAATTCTTGACTAATATTAATTAAACAATATGATTTCTCCTTTAATATATTATTCTCATAATATATTAATAAATCATAATTAATCCTTTCTCTCCATAGTTCATCCTATCACGTAGCTTTGGTGAAGGCAACCCAAAAGGACCATGCACCTTCGGGTCAAGTACATACCAAAATAGTTATGGGCTTAGACACTAATCCAACACGGGGTCGCATCAAGGATGCCTCTAGTGATCTCGGACGCGATAAACTCTCGTAGCCTCTCATCCACTGGTTCGGAACCTGAGCCCGAACCCGATCCCTCCCCTGAACTGCCAACTGCTGGCCTCGGATGTAGTACCACCATTCTGCAATACATAATGACAATCGTCAGTGATACTGATACATCTAGAAGGACCATCCCCATCACAAGTTCCCTGGTCTTGGCTTAGCCTTCCTCGATTCTAGTACGGATCCTCTACTTTCAGTAGTACGGGCCCATACTACCTTCCACATCTATCTGTACTTTCCTCAAGGACCGCCTCGACTCCACCAAGTCCCTTCTACTACCACCAATTTCAGCCTCTTCTATTGGACTTTCCAAAGGATTAGGAGAAGTGTGCATGTCAAGGTCAGAAAGTGAACTTGTAAGAAGCAAGATAAGATCTTCGTGATCTTTGAGGTTCTCGATTGGACTCGTCGAGTCAGACGATGCTACTCGGCGAGTCTGTGAGGTTTCCCTAATTTTTGTTGTTTCTTTTGACTCGGCTTCCTCTAACAACCTTTCTATTTCCTTTAAATCTTCTCCAGCATCGAAATTCCCTTCAGAAGGTAATAGAAATTTGTTTGGATTTTCTTCCTGTAAAAGTGCAAGCTCTCTTTCTAACACTTCATCATCCATATCTACTAAGGAAATTTCCCCGTTTTTCATCCCTTCATTCTTTTTCTCTTGTTCCGCTTTAAACACCAGTGAATCATTCCCTACTCTTACTGTTAGTGTAGATTCGCACACATCGACTATTGCACAAGCGGTATTCAAAAATGGTCTTCCAAAAATGATTGGAACTTCAGAGTCTTCTTCCATGTCAAGCACTACAAAGTCCACGTGTAACAGCCCAATTTTCACCCCCAAAAATTTCATTTTTATAAATTACTTTCATTAAAACATTCGGGGGAAAAACATTGTCAAATCATAACATCTCATAAAACTATGTATAATGTCTGAAAATCCAAATCATAAATAGTGATAATGTCAGAGCACAATCCCAAGGAAACTCATAGTGCGGAATCTGGGGTGTGTGTATCATGTGCAGCTACCGCGCCGACTCCTTCCCTTTCGCTGAAGAGGTACCTGAAACAAAACTGAAAACTGTAAGCACGAAGCTTAGTGAGCTCCCCCATCATACCACATACCATAAAATCACATATCATGCATATACTATCAAGCATATCTGGGTGCCCGACCTACCCCTTCGGCCCTGTCGACCGGATAATGCCTAGCATATCTGGGTGCTGGCCTCCCCTTCGGTCCTGTCGACCGGATACTGCCTAGCATATCTGGGTGCTGGCCTCCCCTTCGGTCCTGTCGACCGGATACTGCCTAGCATATCTGGGTGTTGGCCTCCCCTTCGGTCCTGTCGACCGGATACTGGGGACTAGTTCACCCCACTACCACTACCACATAACATGTATCACATAATCATATTCTATCTAGTATGACTGGGTATGACTACCCCTCTTTGGCCCTATCGACCGGAGATCTTAGGGACTATCTCCCCTACTGCTACTGGCACATAACATCATATCATACTAGCACATAACATATCAGGTAGTAGCAAACCTAGATGAATATCACAAAGACAATCATCTAATATACAACTCCTACTGGTGGGCCGGCATTGTGGCCGTAGACCCACCGCTACTGGAAGGTAACTCACCTTGTAAAGCTGACTGCTGGAAAACTGCTCGGCAACTGTCTGACTGCTGTTCCGGTAACCCTCCGGCTATAATCCCACAAAACACTCAGTTAGAACCTGATATCTTCTCTTAGGGTGAAATGACCATTTTACCCCTGACCAAGTCCAAGTCAAAGTCAAAGTCAAAGTCAACTTCCAGTTGACCCGACTTGCCGAGTTGGGCCGCCAACTCGTCGAGTCCCTATCTCTTCCACTGTCCTCATCCACGACTCTACTCGTCGAGTTGGGCCGCCAACTCGTCGAGTCCCTCTTCGATATGAACATCGAATGAACCTTCATCCGACTCGCCGAGTTGTATGAACAACTCGTCGAGTTCATCTTCAACCATAAGGAGATTGCCTTGCACTCGCCGAATCTGTTCTAGCACTCGTCGAGTCCCATGAACTCCAGGTCTAAAACTAGGTCCAATGCGTTGGGTCACTCTTTCTGTCCTACTACAACCCTTCTAACACCCAACTGAGTTCTTTGGCCCTCAACAGATATAAGACTCAAAGCCTTGGACTCGTCGAGTCCCAAGAACGGACTCGCCGAGTCGACGACATCCACACCCTAAATCCTCGATTTCTGATGTACAACACTTGACCAAAAGGTAGATCTAAGCTCCTTCAATCGTTCTAGCACGTAAAGTTACAAACTTTACGTGCATGCATGGGACTTTGAGCTCAAAAGGACATAAAATAGGCTCTTATGATGCATGGGACCTTTCTTGGGTGCAAAAGCAACCCAAATCTGCCTTGTGACTCTTCCCCAGTGCAAGATCCGAAGTCTTGACCCCCAACCATGTTTGCAATCATGGTTGGTTACCAAAATGGCTTATAAAAGCCCTAAATCTCCCCAAAAAGGGATCTATCAAATGAAAGAGCAAGGTACAGACTTTATACCTTTCAAAGACTGCAAATGATGAACCAACTCGAATCCTTCAGTCTCCTCTTGATCCTTCTATGATCTTCCTTCTTCCTTGTGAACAAAACCACCAAAAATCTCTCAAAAGCTTTAAATATTGCACCAAAACACTTAGGGTTTGCTATAGAGGGTTTCTGGGAGCATAAAGGGGCGATGGAGGCTGTATAAGGTTGTTTAAATAGGGTGCAAACCCTCAAATTAGGGTTTTGTCCATACAGAGCCTACTCGTCGAGTCCGGGACCCGAATCGACGAGTCCATCACTTAAATCCCGCGTCTCATCCCGCTTCTACTCGGCGAGTTGGTCCTTCAACTCGCCGAGTCTAAGGTCAAAAATGCAAAAATACTTAAGTAAATACATACCAGGAACCAGGTGCTACACCACGGGAAACACAAATTTATCGACTTTGATGAGAAGATCTTCGCATACTCCTCTTGGATGTATTATTGTCTTATCGGCTAAATGGATCTTCATATGAATCGGCTTTGGCTCCGGTAAATTTAGCTTCTTTAAGAAAGAATATGGCATTAGATTAATACTTGCACCCGAATCGGTCAACGCATGAGTAGCAATTATGTTCCCAAATTGGCAAGGTATGGAGATGCTTCCCGGATCACCCCTCTTTTCAGGCAGCTCATTCAACACTAGTTCAGCTACTTCTGCCATATCTTTTCTAGAGGCAAAGAGACTCTTCAACAAGCTTGCATATTTAGGCGTTTGAAGTATCGTTTCAACAAACGGAATGTTGACTTGAAGGGCCTTTACATGCTCCAGAAACTTCCTATACTCTTTAACTTGATCATCAGGTATGGCTCGAATCGGAAATGACAAAGGTGGCCTGGAAGGCTTTAAAGAATAAACAGTTTTGTCATCAGGCATTGGACTCGTCGAGTCCATGACTGGCACTCGGCGAGTCGAGTCGGGTTTTGCTGATTTCAAGTTTCCTGTTTCTTCTGCTTGCACCTTTATTGAGGCCTTCTGGGTAGGGGTCAGAGGAGTGAAAATTATTTCTGAACTAGTTATTATAGCATTCAAATGCTCCATTCGTGGATTCTTTTCGGTATTGCTTGGAAGATCACCCTGTTGTCTTTGATTGATTTGTTGGGCCAACTGCCCTAGCTGTTTCTCAATGTTATGAATAGATGCTTGCTGATTCCTTAGTATTGTTCTTGTATCTTGTATTGCAGCATCATGGTGATTATGTCTTTTCTCAGATGCAGCTACAAATTTAGTTAGCATTTCTTCCAAGTTTGGTTTCCTTTCTTGCACCGGCTCCTCCTTTTGGTAAAAACCCCTTGCTTGTTGTCTGAACTTTTCCTCCTTCGCCTTTTTGTACTCATCACATGGTAGCCATTCTTTCTTCGGTTTTCGCCAATCATTATCAAATCTATCTCCGCTTGAATAGAATACTTGGGCTTTCTTGTTCCCATTCTTATCCAAATCACAATCTTTAGTAAGATGAGGTCCGTTACAATTCTCACATCCAACCCGAATAGCATGGATTGTTTGATCCATCTTATCCATCCTCCTATCCATGCTTTTCAACATTGCCATCATTGCCGCCATGTCCTCAGAAACAGAATTCACCTCCCCTCTAATTGGATTATTCCTTGGATTATGATATTCTCTAGAATGCTTAGAGAATTCTTCAATTAGTTGCTTTATCACCGGGGGTGCCTTCTTTGTGAGCGGTCCTTGCGAGTCACGTAATTGCCTTGTTGTCACGTTTACTCCATCATAAAAAATGGAGACTTCTTGTTGACTATTTAGTCATGATGCGGGCAGTTTCTTAGCAAACCTTTGTATCTCTCCCACGCCTCATATAAGAATTCTCCAACTTGTTGTTCAAAGTTGGCAATAGCTTTCTTTAATTTGGCTATCTTTGAGGAGGGCAAAATTGATCAATAAATTCTTCTTTCATCTTAGCCCATGTAGTGATGGATCCGGGAGGGGGTGACTTGAGTCAATCCTTTGCAGCACCTTTGAATGTGACGGGAAGCATCCGAAGCAAAGCGGTATCGCGTGCCACATTAGGAAAATTAAAGTAGTCGGCTATGTCGCTGACCTCTTCTAGGTGTTTGTACGCGTCTTCGTGGTCTTTTCTATAGAATGGAATCTCCTTAAGTTGGGCGAGTATGTGGCCTTTGAGTTCAAAATTTACGTTTGCGGGAATCGCGGGTTGCACGAGCCCCGGACCGGTGTCTTCACGCATCTTCTTCTTCCATTCGCCCATGGGAACTTCATCGATGTTAGCCATGGTGGTGTCGAATCCGCCTTCTAAATCGCTCCCTTAAAATTCGCTTTCTTCTTGTTCGGATTCGTACTCGATGTCCTCCTTGATTGGGTCTTCGTTCGCCAAGGAAATGCTGGATCCTCCTGATTTACTGCTCTTCTTCTTGCTGAAAACAAATCTGATATTCTTCAAAGGTGAGTTCTTTGAAGATGCGGATTCTCCAACGGTTTTTCCTTTGTTCTTCTTTAAAGTAGCTTCCGGGTCTTCAAGTGGTGGAATTAAGGGTGAATTACCTCCTCTGGTCATAAACGTACTGCAAATAAACAGAAAAACACGCGTAAAAGGAATAAAAAAACTAAAAACGAAAATAGCTGTTCAGCGATGGACTCGTCGAGTCTGGTCGTATGGAATCGGCGAGTTCGACGCAAAAACAGCTAAAATTGTAAACAAACTTCCTAAAAGCTAAAAACTGAAATTTAATTCTAATCCTAAATCTACTAAAAGCAGTAACTTTGTGCAAGAGAAATCTCACACAAAGGATCAATAATACTAGCAATTAAAATAAATTTTAGAACCGTTCCCCGGCAACAGCGCCAAAAACTTGGTGTGTGTGAAACGAACTAGTTTTAATCCTACTTTTCAATTATAAATTTGACACACAAAGGCAGTGGACCTATCAATTGTGGTATAGTTAAATAAGTAGGGTATCGAACACAGGGAACAACAAACTAAATTAATTACTAATATTATCTAAAACAAATAATAAAATGGGGTTTTCTCTAGTTTTACAAGACTAGAAACTTACTAACAGTTAAAATAAATAGCTAACTAACAACTAAGCAAGCAAAGACCAACTAAATTCAATATCTAAAGGGACTTCTGTTCAGGTACGACTTAATTGATCCTATGGTTGATTTAATGGTAATAGTGCAATGGATTAACCTTTTATTGGCTACCGATTCAGGTGATTAGGTTCACATTCGCTATTGCTAATCCTTAGAAAATAAACTAATTCAAGCAGTGGCCAGTTGTCTAAATTAATTAATTCTCTAGGTTATTTATTCGGGTTAAATAAGACTTGTAATGGTTAATCAAATTAATAATTCAATTAGCCTCTTGTTGTTGGTTTATCAAACAAGCTCACACATTAACTTACCCATTCTCTAATTAATCCTAGTTTCACATTCGCTAATCCTAGGCACATAATAAAGTGTTCACATAAATCACATGAGCTAAACAATTAAGAGATGTTCATGCAGCCTAATTGCCTTCCTATTAACAGCAAATAGTTATGGTTAATGCATAAGGATCTTTAACAAGCTTAATTTAACAAAAATCACCAATTTAGAGTTAATCCTACCATTAATCAAACCATAGTCTCAATTTTGTCTTACCCAAACAGAAGCTAAAAAGTTTAGCTCATGATTAAGGCAGTAGAAAACTCAAAAACGAATTCAATAACGTAAACATGGTTTAAGTACTAGATCTAGTTAAGAGAAATCAAAGGTTGCCTTAGTTATCCTTCAAAACTAGAGTTGGGTTGAATCTTCACTCTTCCAGATGTCTCTCTTCGTTCTGAATCGCAGCTCCTCCTCCTAGGGTTCTCCGAAGTCCCGTCTATCGATCTGGAGGGTTTCTTTTATAGATTCATCTCGACTCGTCGAGTCCACAACCGACTTGTCGAGTCTCTCATTAAATTCCCGTGTTCGGCAAGTCAAGGACTCTCCTGCTTCGCGAATCTTCGTGGGAACTCGTCGAGTCCATGACAGACTCGCCGAGTCCTTTGTGCTTTTTGATCCTTTCTTCTTTTATTCACTCCAAAGCTTCCCGATAACTACTCCCGCTTCCTTTTGCTTCCGAGCACTTCTTTTGGACTGAAAATATAATTCAAACATAATTAAGTACCTTTTGTCCATAATATGCAAATAATAAGCTAATAATTGATAAAAATCTATACTAAATATATGGATAATTATGCACATATCAAAATACCCCACACTTGACTTTTGCTTGCCCCCCAGCAAAACTGAATTTTTACACACTAGAATCACATAAGACAATCCCAATCAAACCCAGCCATTATGCCAAGACCGCAACGCATGCATTTGTGTCTAAATTTTTCCTAAACGACCCCCCTCATCCTAAATACTCACAATCCTCATAAACACTCGCCCACTTCTTTTGAACAACGCTCATTTTATGCATCCCTCCGAATCCATCCGCAGAAAACTTCTTTAACCTCAAGGTATTTTTGGTTGAGCAACTCAAGCATACATAATCTAGACAATTACAATTTTTGATACCACAATGGCGCTCTTTGGAATTCTTCACTTCTTTGATAATTTGAACTTTGATTTCTTTGAATTCTTCAACATTTACACCTTTTCGATTTTCTTTGATTTTCTTGGGTATCTTCACTTTTGATCCTCCGGAATTTTTGATCTTTGATCTTCACTTTGATTGCTCCGAAATTCTTACAACCTTTCTTGTAATTCTCTCTTTTTTTTACATGTACCTCACTTTTTTCACTCAAATCCTACATGATTAAGCAGGAGCGCTCAACTTCAACCCTTATTGGTTAGAACATTAGTCTTCCTGGATACATTTCAAGTACACGATGCTAAACATGTTGCATCCCTCAAACTAAGCGAGGTTATGTTTTTGTCCCATGATTTCACTAGAATAGGGAGGCCACAAATGCACTATAACGTATATAAGCTCAACTAAACATTTGGGTCTTCATGCAATCATCAAACGTAATACTTAGCATGATTCCTAATTGCTTTTACCAAAATTTTCTAATTTAGCCCTAGCAATTTTAATGCAAAAATTTCTAAATTTTCAAAATTTTCAAAATTTTCAAATTTTAACTAATGTAACCAACCCCCTAGCCCACACTTAATTTATGCAATGTCCCCATTGCATGTTATGTATGAAAAGAAAAAAATGCAAAAATAAAGAAGGAATCAGAACAAACTCCCCTGGGATAGCAGTGGCGAGGCAGATCATCTTTAATGTATGTCCATCTTCAAATGACTTTAGGCATGGGAACAGCTCCAAAAATGCAGGAAAACTCTCGCGTGGTAACAACTCCAAAAATGCAGGAAAACTCTCGAAAATCTCCAGAAATGAACCTTCTTGATAAAAAAAACTTATTGTGGGTATATAGTCGTCAAGCCTGAAGCTAAGTTGTGCAATTCGTAGACACTCGTCGAGTAGAGGATAAGACTCGCCGAGTTGAGTCGTGAAAATCCAGAATTCATGGTTTTGCGCTTGGACTCGTCGAGTCAGTAAATGCACTCGGCGAGTCAGTCGCTGGGTGAAAAAAAAAATTGTTTTCTGCTCCAAGTCTTTTTGATAAATCCTAACCACTGCAGAATCATATTAAATCTAATATTTCTCTTCAGTAATTAGACTCATGTGAACGCTCCTCATGTCGAGACTCGATACTTGAACTTCACTCTCACTTCCGCATAGACTCGAAACTCCAATTGCTTATGAGACTCTTTGTAAGCAACGCATTTTCAAACTCTGAAAAGACACTAAACAAACCATGAGAAATTAAAAATCCTAATTACTAGAAGTTCCAACAAACAACTAAACAAAGACAAAACAAATTGTTCAGCAAAACACAAAACATAAATAAATCAATCTTCATCTTCTTCCTCATCATTATCATCATGCATTGCCCCGCTCCCACCGGCTCCGCTTTGCCTTGCGCTTATCCTCTCCTCCCAAGCTGGTATATAAGGAAATTGGCCTCCGTCCACATGTTGGATGTTAAAGTGATTAAACATTTTGATGAAGGACCGGTTGGCAAAATTCACTCCTCTTGCCAAATCATCTTGACATTGCCTTCCTTCAACATTAAACCAATCCGGGGGTATTTCGTCTTCTAACGGAATAACCGGTGGATCGGGAGGTGCTTGCCCGCGTCTTTGCCTAACTCTCCTACCCAGCTCCTCGGGTCCGATCACAGCATCATCATGTGGAATAGCATAATGTCCCCCTCCATAATCCTCAATAATTCTAGCCCTTCGAAAAAGAATAGGATTAAAGGGAGGGGTCGGGACCATTGTCATTAAGTTCCAAGCACTACGAGCCATAAACCCATAAGAGTGGGCTAAACGTGTCATAAACATGCCACCATTAATTTTAGAAGTTTTTCGGTCCTTGACTGCCCCTTCAGCTAAGTAGGAAGCCACGCACCATGGAATGTTGCAAAAAGTGTTGGGTGTAATGATGCTCCAAAGATAAAAGACATCAAGGTTAGAAACCTTGTCATCATCTTTTCTTTGATTAATGGTGTTTGAAATAAAGCGGTGAAGAAGGCGGTGCGTAGGTGATCGTATGCTCCCCTCTTGGGCCGATTTGGGAATGTAGACTTTGTTGGCAATAGTGTTCCACCAACTTGTGCTTGTGACACCGTCCGGAAATACCTTATGGCAATGCTCCAAAAAGGTACCAAATGCGGCCGTATGAATCACTTGTTGGTCATAAATTCCCAACCTCCAAGCTAATTCCACCATAGAACAATTTCGAACCTCGCCCCCAAGACAAAAAGTAATATTCCCGAGGTTATAGTAATCGTCCCCACCCCGGAAATGTATTGTGGAGAAAATTCCAAGCACAACTCTTGATAGACCGGCTCTTGGATACGAAAGATGCGACTCCATCCATCACACGTGATGGACTCCCCATTATGCACAAACGTCTTGACTAAATAAGGAGCCAGCTCCTCTTCGTAACGAACTCTCCCCAACCATTCCCAATCAATCGCATTGGGGACACAAATTTCCTTATTCCGGATTTCTGCAAGCTTCTTCTTCCACTTAGTCATCGTAGAAGTGGACTCGATTTGTGGAAAATTCAACCAAGGGAAACTCCCTTGGCTTCCTCTGGAGCTCTGACCCCATACCGACATGTTCCTGAAAAAAAATACGTAACACAAACAACCAGAACGAACAGAAAAATTAGAAAATAAATTCTGAACTGCATCAGTCATGACTCGCCGAGTCTGTAGATCGACTCGAGTAGTGCGAACTGCGCGAGTCTGTCAAATGTCATCCATAAAAATCAAAATAGATTGCAAGTTTTTGTCCCGGGATGTATCTTAAGCATAATAGTATAAGAAATTTCACCCATAACATCCTAATTGGGTCAAAATCGAAATCCTAAACACTGGTTTTCTAACCAAATAACACTTCCAATTTACTAAAAATCAAAGCTTTGACAGAAATAGAGAAGAAAATTAGTACTTTTCTTGCTTGATAGAGAAATAGAGATAAAGAGAGGGGGAGAAAGAGGGAGGCGCACGTCGAGTGTCGGCTGGATGAGTGAGGAATGGTTACCAATTAGGGTAAAAAGCCCTAATTTTAAAGATATGAAAAAAAAATCAGTAAAAACAAACTGACTCGTCGAGTCAGGGTCCGACTCGTCGAGTCTGGTCGCGATTTTTCGATTCCGACTTTCGAGTTAACTCGTCGAGTAAGTCACGCAACTCGCCGAGTTCTCTCATGAACTCACCGAGTTCTTCGGTCTGTTAAGCCCTTCTTAATGGATTAAGCTCCTATCCTTCAGATCTAAGCTCCATACTTCAAATTCATACTGAAAATGTCCTTTTAAGGGTTTAGCTCAAACCCTAACTCATTAAGACCTAGATCTTGATCCAAAAGCCATTAATATTTCAAAGATAAGGCATACAAACTGAGATCTAGACCCTAGAAACTACATGAACACATAAAGTCTCTGACTTTCTCTCCATGCATGGCCTTTTGGAGCTTAAAAGGCCAAAATGGCATCCTAAAGCTTGCATGGGGATTCAATAGTCATAAAGTTTGCACCTTTATGCCATGAAAGCCCTTCAAGGTCCTAGATCTGGAAGTATATTCACTTGGGACGTCCATTTCCAAAGGACCATGCTACTTGGATCAAAATCCCAATAAAAGTGATAGGAAAGAGATCTAAGTAATCATTAAGTAAGTTTGAGACTTGCATACCAGAAAATGCTGAGAACGAAGTGAAGTTGTTGGATCTATAACCTCCTTCTTGAGTCCTCTTCACACACCCAAGATTTCTCTCAAAAATGACTCAAAACTCTCAAAAGTGGATTAGGGTTTCGTGGCTAGGGTTTGGGATAATGGAGGTTGTAAATGAGGCCAGCCTTTGGAGGTTAATGTGTTTAAATAGGGTGCAAAACCCTTAAAATTAGGGTTTCATCTTCCAGCTCCAACTCGTCAAGTTGGACCTCCCCAAGTCGTCGAGATGATCTTCCAAAATGTGCATGTCCCATATTTCCTACTCGTCGAGTTTTTGCCTTAAACTCGGCGAGTTGACCTTTAGAATTGATGTTTTATTTCTATAATTACCCCTCTAAATTCTGGTGTTATAGCTCTCCCCCACTTAATTTAGATTTCGTCCTCGAAATCGCTCTTTATTAACACTTATGCCCACACAATCAACTTGATGATCATGACCAGAAGTCCTTCGTGTAAAATAACCTTCTCCAGGCAACCAGAACTCCTATCCTAGGAATAACACCCGAATATTCCGCCCTTGCAACCACTTTTTCCTTCCAAGACCCGACATCTATAATGACCTGACTTCCCGACAGCCCGCCCGTGCTGAAACAACCCATGCCATCTCCCAACTGATGGTAAACCAGTCATAATCCTTCCAAATCTGATCATACAAAATATCCTTAAAATAATTCTTCAATCCTAGTGAAGACGAATCCTCAATCTCTTCAAATAAAACATACCCTACTTCACCTGAAATTCGAAGTCGAAGTCTTAATGGCCTGACTCTATGTCAGATCTGCCACCAAACCATCCTCATATAGTCTCGCACCACACATATTGCTTCTAATCCCTGCTCACCCTGCTATCTCAAACGGAGCAAATTCACCGACCATATACCGCTACAGAACACTCATGCTTAACAGAAGGCTCAGATAATCCTTTGAGTAGAAGATTCATGCCTGAAACGGTTAGACTCATACGAGAGTTGCACAACAGAGTCAAATCAATTACTCTGAGATTATTTAATCCCGTTGTGGCTCTAACGACCTCCTGATCCAACCGATCGGGTCCATACGTCGAATCCTGACGTTGCCAAACCCAAAGCTAAAAGTGAATGCAACATGACTAAAGATAGCATTATATCACAAACGACTTTATGCGGTCCATCGCTTCCTTGACCCCATGACTATCGTGGTGTTCCCACGGTCTTATCACTGGCTCAACCAGATCTAACCCATCTGGGTAATCCCGTAACCCAATCCATGGATTTTTCATGCCCTCACTGCTGCACCCGAACTGATGGTACTATTGTTCCTTCCGCGATCTAACAACACTCTCATGCTATCTACCAACCTAGTGAATGCTACGGCTACACCCGTAGACTTACAATACTCTAACACTATCTGCCAACCTTGTGAATACTATGGCTACACCCACAGACTTACAACACTCTTGCACTATCTGCCAACCTCGTGAATGCTACGGCTATACCCGCAGACTTACAACACTCTAGTACTACCTGCCAACCTCGTGAATGTTACGACTACACCTGCAGACTTATAACACTCTAGCACTATCTACCAACATTGGTTCTACCACCAATCCATCTATACCCATCCTAAGTCGGAACATGCACTCGACCTAACTCTCCACTGAACTCGAGTCCTAACTGGACCCCTAACCTATTTCCCGAGGCCTGCTATCCGATGCCAAGGGAAAGCGTGGATCAAATGTTGGAACGTTTTCCAAACTCCCAACTCTCACAATCCTCAATCTGGACGGCCACTTGACCGTCTTCCTCCCTAACGGGGATGCGAAACTCATCCTAGTTTCACACCTATTTCAGCTCCTGAATACCTGATCGATTCTCCCCCACTTAGATTCGGCTAAGTCTTTACGGCACATGAGAATTGAAGGATTCCCAATCCTTCTTACCTTCTGAAATCCAATTGTTGACAACCAGCGCTTACCAGTGCTAACGATCGATTACCAGTCAACCCTAAGATCGCCCATCCTCAGAAATCTTGAAGAGTACTCTTGAAATCTGGTCCAGTCCGATACCTCAATCCTCCTTCCATGATAATAACCAACTCCTTGGGTTCCCATGCTGGCGACTAGAATCCTTAACCTTTACTCTGGCTGACGAATCCTCTCAAAACCAATGAACTCTAATTAAACACGACCCATGCGAAAAATACAATTCCCTTGGAACATCCAATGGTCAAACAACACATGCGACTAACACCCGTATCCTTCTGCTACCACTCCTCTCCTAGCAACGGTAGTGCTGAAACGCAGAAGTTCTCTCATAGGCCATCGCCGATCATATCAGAACGAATGATAAAACCACTATACCCCCATCGATACAGGGGGACTAACCCTGATGAAGTTAGGCATTCCACATAATACCCCTGACTGATTTCTACTACGAACTGAGAGAACACTGAACACCCCGATCCAGAAAAAGGGAAACGACCTTACACTAACTATTTAGTAATTCACGGTATGCAATTAGTATTTCTTGGAATATAATCCAAACACAAGCAGGATACACTTACTCAAATCTGGTGCAAGAAAACAACCACAAAATACGGATAGAACTGAAAAGAGAAAAGATGTATACACGCAACCTTGCCTGCTGAAATCCTGATTTTCTCCTGCATATCACTGCAAAGTCCGACTCCTCTCTACTGGAGCTCCGACTCTACTCTCTCGTTCATCAGTGATCCTCAAAGTATCTGAGGCAGGCGCGCTCGCTGATCCTCCCCTCGTCGGACAATTGGCCTCCTTGTGGCCCACCAGATCGCAGAGAAAACACAATGGACGTGATCAACCCTGCCACACTTGTAGCACCCGAAACCCCTGGAATGACATACTCCCTTATGCACTTTTCCGCACGTGCTACACTGACTCCGTCCCCGCTGGCCTTTTACCTGGTGATCAGAAGTCTTGAGTCTCTTCCTGGGACCCTCTACTATACGCACCTGGCATGACCCTCTCTTCCCAACGTGCTCCAAATCGATCTCGCACCCTCGGACTCTAGAAGCCATATCCTTCAGGGTCTGACACCCTTTCACCAGATCACTTGCTAGTGACTGAACTACAAAAGCTTGATCATCCTCTGCCCTAAACCATGTCACAAACTCCTTCTAAGACATAGTCTCCAACTCGGAAAGCGTAATAGATCGCCCAATAAATTCCCAGCAACTCCTTACCGTCCGATACAGGAGATCCGAGGCGAACTGAACCCTGCTCCTATGGGGTAGGGGCTAGTACGGAAGACACCTTCCTCAATCCAACGCGAACTCAAAATCTTGGCAGTCCTTTGTTGGGTTTTGAGCATTCTAACACTCCTATGGTGTACATGCAACCCTAAATACCTTGGATCTATGTTTTCCTATTATACATGAAAATATTAGTATTCCAAGGTATTGTCCTAACTAGCATACAATCAGATGTACTAGGATAACAAAACAAGTTAGAATACATACCTCTTTGATATAGCTTGACTCCATGAAGCTTGAGAGCCTAGTGCCCCAAGTGTGACACCTCAAATGGTTCACACAACATCATGAACACTTGGAATAACCATGAGAAGAAGATACTCATGCTCAAATCGGCTAGCCCTCATATGTCTATCACTTGTCCAATTTTTTGAGCTAAAGGGATCCTTATATAGTGTGCACATTAAGGTTACTCCATGTAACCCATGACTTTACCCATTCCTTATGCTCCATGGGTTTTAACCTCCATGGAGTATCCATGGGTCACCACATGGGTTAAACCCATCATAAGGAATCATGGATCATAAGCCCACATATATAAGAATGAGTGATTTACACAATCAATCCCCATATATTTAATTAGTCTCTTTTGATCACTAAATTAAGTCCAAATTAATTCTTGATCAAAACTAATTAAATAACATGATATCATATTAATATATTAGAACTTATAATATATTAATATGTCACAAATGTCTTCTTCTCACAAAAGGTCTATCCAAATGTCCCGATGCCATGCAACCCAAATGGACCATGCCGGGTCGGGTCAAGTATATACCAATTATAGTTATGGACTTAGACACTAATCCAACATCCTTCCCTCGACTAGCTCACCACCTGAGCCGAGACCTAATCTTGAACCAGAACCGCCTCCCTGAGTGCTCATCTCCAGACTGATAAACCACAAAACCAATGGTCAAAACATACTCAAGGATTCTCTTCCCGAAGCTTCTCAGATTCTCCAAGACTCTCACCGATTCGAGTACGAATCCTGTATTTTCAGTAGTACGGGCCCAATACTACCTTCCACACCTATCCATACTTTCCTCGGAAATCCTCCTGAATCATCTAAGTCACTTCCTCAACTGATGCACCCAAGTCTCACTAAACGTCACTACTAACCCACTGAAGCATATCCTAGGCTTTTATAGGTTCCCGAACCTACCCAGTCCTCATCTGCTGAAAGATTCCCAGTAATGTCAACTTGCTACCTCATGAATATATTCACATACAACAGAGATCAGATAATCCTTCGAGTAAAAGACTTAATCCTAGAACGGTTGGACTCAGACAAGAGTTGCGCAATAGGGCCAAGTCCATTACTCTGAGATTATCTAGTCTGTGCCACATGTGACTTAGCATATTCACTTAATAGCTAGTTCACATTGCTATAGTCCCGCAAAGCACAAAGCAAGCAGCATTCGGACAATAGAAAAACTAACAAACATAATCTAATCAAGCCATTCAATCCTCTTATCAGAAAATTGTACTATCATGCAATTCTAAGGCTCGTACAATCAGGAATAACCTAAATAGTCCATCCTACCACAGACTGATAAGTTATAGCATGCAAATCTACAAGCTCATCCAAGCATACAAGGCATTTCTCCTAGATCCTTATCTCTAATCTAGCATGCAGTTCTCATACACATACAATAGGCATCCTTCCTAGATCCTTAGCCCTAATCTAGCATGCGATTCTCATAATCATAACATATATCATAACAAACATGTATGGGTATCTTGGGGAAAACTTACTTGAGCTCAGCCGATTGCACGCATCACACTCCTTTTTCTTTCTCAAAACCCTTAATGTTAAATTTAGAAAAATTATTTTTATTGTAAAAACCTTTCAAACCCTCGATTTGAGTCCAAATACCCCCGAAAGTGTGTCTAAATCCCTCAAACCAATGCTCTGATACTAACTTGAAACATCCTAAAATTCATAGCCAAAAATTTTATTTTTAATTAAGTATAAAACCAGTAGTCTGAAACATCCATAGTGTTAACTCATTTCATAATCAAAAACCAATATTTCAAATAACTAAAATGTGTCATAGAAAAGTGTTATCAGAGTAGAACTCCCAAAGATTGACTCATAATGCGGAAATCATAGTGTGATAAGTTGCGATCTTGCCGACTCCTTTCCTTTTTTAAAAAGAAGTACCTGAAACCAAAACTGAAAACCGTAAGCACGAAGCTTAGTATATTTGTGTGTTGGCCTACCCCTTCGGTCTCTTTCAACTGGTAGCCGCCTAGCATATCTGGGTGCTGGCCTACCCCTTCGGTCTCTTTCAACCGGTAACCGCCTAGCATATCTGGGTGCTGGCCTACCCCTTCGGTCTCCTTCAACCACTAACCGCCTAGCATATCTTCGTGCTGGCCTAGCCCTTCGGTCTCTTTCAACCGCTAACCGCCTAGCATATATGTGTGCTTGCCTACCCCTTCGGTCTCTTTCAACCGGTTACGAGGACTATTTCATCCCCTACCACTACCACATAGCATCCTAGCCTATAAACGTATAATCAAGTAGCCTAGCATATTTGGGTGTTGGAATACCCCTTCGGTCCTTTCGACGGGTAATGGGGACTATTTCACCCCCTATTACTACCATATATCATTCAGTACATAAACACACAAGTCACCTACTGCCTATAATATCTGGGTGTTAGCCTACCCCTTCGGTCCTTTCGACCGGTAACAGGGTCTATCCCACCCCTCCTACCACTATCACATAATATCATAGCGTACTAGCACATAAAGCATAACAGATAGTGGCATACCAGGCAATTATCACAAAGACAATCATCTCTACTATAATCACCTACTAGTAGGCCGGCATTGGTGCCTTAGACCCACTTCTACTGGAAGGTAACTCACCTCGAATGTTGAAGCTTGCTGCCCGAACTCCCTAGCTGCTGCCCTGACGGCTTCCCAAACTAACAATTTCCAACATATTTTAGTCATTTTACCCCTAGCCCAACAAGACCCATAACTAAGGCCCAAGCCAAAACCAATAAGGTCCAAATCAAAGTCGAAGTCAACGCTCCGAGTTGACTCAACTCGTCGAGTTTGCTCTTCAACTTGCCGAGTTCTCATGAATCTCAAAAATTGTGACTTTTCGCATCAACTCGTCGAGTATTCCCTCAACTCGTCGAGTTTTACCTTTTCAGAGTCGGGACATTTCAAGAACAATTCGTCGAGTTCTCTCATGAACTCGCCGAATTCTTCAGTCTTTTAAGCCCTTCTTAATAGATTAAGCTCATATCCTTCAGATCTAAGCTCCATACTTCATATTCATACTGAAAATGTCCTTTTAAGGGTAAAGTTTCCAACTTTACCCGTTAATACCCTTCCTTAATGGATTTACCTCAAACCCTAACTCATTAAGACCTAGATCTTGATCCAAAAGCCATTACTATTTCAAGCTAAGGCATACAAACTAAGATCTAGACCATAGACACAACATGAACACATAAAGTCTCTGACTTTCTCTCCATGCATGGCCTTTTGGAGCTTAAAAGGCCAAAATGGCATCCTAAAGCTTGCATGGGGCTTCAATGGTCATAAAGTTTGCACCTTTATGCCATGAAAGCCCTTCAAGGTCCTAGATCTGGAAGTATATTCACTTGGGACGTCCATTTCCCAGGGACCATCCTACTTGGACCAAAATCCCAATAAAAGTGATAGGAAAGAGATCTAAGTAATCATTAAGCAAGTTTCGTGGATAGGGTTTGGGACAATGGAGGCTGTAAATGAGGCCAGCCTTTGGAGGTTAAGGTGTTTAAATAGGGTGCAAAACCCTTAAAATTAGGGCTTCATCTTTCAGCGCCAACTCGTCGAGTTGGACCTCCCCAACTCGTCGAGTTGATCTTCCAAACCGCGCATGTCCAATATTTCCTACTCGTCGAGCTTTTGCCTTAAACTCGGCGAGTTGACCTCTAGAATTGATGTTTTATTTCCATAATTACCCCTCTAAATCTCGGGTGTTACACAACTATAATCTGATCTTATGGATTCAAAAGACAACTACTTAGGCTCTGATACCAATTGAGAGTGCAAGATTGTAAGTCCCAAATTTGCTTGTGTATCAATCAGATCCAATTGATGGTGCGGAATCCCAATCAATTGGATGATGTCAGATCAAATAGAAGAGAAGAAGAAGAAGAATAACTTGAATCTATGATGTATTTAATGAAATGATTGAAGCTCCATACACATAGTTCACACACACTCTCTTCTCTCTATATATTCTCTCACACCTTAGAATGCACACACTTAAGCTCCTCACTCTTATGATTCTTCAAATTGACACTGAATTGGCTCTGATACCAATTGTAAGTCCACAATCTATAGATCTAAATCAGTAATCAATGAATTGTGAACAATCAAACAGAGTGTAGACGGAGTAGAAGGAGAATAAAGCCAAGCATGCACACATCTATAACGTACAAATGTCAGGTACACCTTGGGAAACACATGCACATACGTCACTTGCTCTGACACACTGACACAGCCTATTTATACCACATGAAGCAGCACATAAGTGTGCAGCCGCACACACATGTAAGGCTGCACACACCCACTAACAAACTACAACCACCACAACACACTCTAACATCCTACCAAGACCTATACATTAGAATGCCTAGCCCAAACCACAAAAGTATAGCCTATCAATCTCCCCATTGGTTTGTGGCTAGCATAGACTTGGTCTTCATTCTCCAGGTTTTTCGAACAGCTTCAGGTCGGATTTTCTCATGGATCCCATCCATAGCTTTCCATTGATGATTGTGGCGACCATTCCAGTGAATTCCTTGGCAGCAACCTCCATGACTTCTTTTCTGTAAATGATTTGGTGACGAGCCAAGGTACGAATGTCTCTTTCTCTGAATCTGAGAAGATCTTTTGCACTGATAAGCCTTAGCACTTTTTTGCTATTCTTGAGCTTGATGGCAGCAGTAGCAGTTTCATCATCATATGCACAAAATTCCATGTTGTCAAGAAATCCTTCATGGAAGTGTTGAGGAACATGAATTTCTTTCAGTTGTTTTGTTGCTGGCCATAGTATGATCTTCATTGGCTCACCAGATTCAGAATCAATAACATCCGCATCTTTTCTGTACAGGGCTTTTGTAGTTTTCATCTTTGAGAAATTTTCTTTGACCTGCCTGTCTAGAAATCGTTTGAAATTGGAAGCATTGGGATCATGTGAAGGATTGTGAAATGGGGCCCTTGAAAGTTCGGCAAGATCAACTTTCGTCCATGAGTTGAAATCATGGATGCTCTGGTAGTATTCTGGAATTCCAGAATTTCTCTTTACAACCCACATGTTCACCTCATGATCAAAGGCCCACATTTTGATCCCTGAGCGATCACCATACTCGTCACCAAACTTTCGCTTTTTAAGATCTGTCACTGTCAATACAGGATCTTTTGTTTTTCGATTTTCGTTCGAATTCTTCATAAAAAGTAATCCTTCATTTTTATTGGCAGTGACGGTCCTTTTTCCATGCTTGATCGTGATCCGAGATCTGGCATTATCATGCTCTTTTTCAAATCGATCAACGATTCTTGTTCTAGGAGGAGGTTGGTCAAAAGGAGCTTCATTTTCGGAAGGCTGGTCGGAAGCAGTGGGAGGGTCTTCTATACCATGAGGCTGCTGAAACAAAGATTTAAGCTTATCCCCAAAGGCGTCAAATAGCTTGTTCTTCAAATCGAAGTAAAAGGCAGTTATTGACCCAAGATTGGTTTGCAGATCAGTAATTAGTTTTGTCTTTGAAGCATTTTGTGCTTGAAGCTCAGCGATAAGGTTACCGTGTTGTTCAAGCATGATGTCCTTTTCAATGTTCTGTTGTTTCAGAATACCAATTTCTTCTTGAAGTTTGGACACTAAAGTATTATCATCCCCTGAGCGACCTTCCTCGAAAGATATTCCCTTTCCACGGGAGGAAGATTCTGGGCTAAATTGAGACAAGTGCTTAGCGAGTCTGATAGAAGCCTCATCTAGCAACGGTCTTGTTGGGGAATATTCTGGAACAGCAGACGGTCTGCCTGTCTCAAGCACGGTACTTCGACCTTCATTAGATTGGAGAGGTGGTGTTGTAACAGTTGTGGTGATGACTGTAGCTGAAACTGGTGGTGGTTGGCCTTGAATAGACACTCCCTGCCTCAAATTTTGATGCCTTCCTTTTACAGGAGGCAGAGAGGTCTGTATCTATGTCGGGTTACTTGTAAATGGAATTGATGTAGGAATAGCATAATCAAGGGGAGGAATCCTTGAATCTGCACCCTGTTGGCTTGAAGTTTCTTCCATTGAGGTAGACGAAGGAGGCATAGTTTCAAGAGTCTTCTTCGCAGCCCTAGTCTCAGTTGTGGTCTGAACAACTTCATCGACTTTATCAAAGAACCTGTCGGAGAGATCCAGACTTGTGTCAAATCCACCTTCTTGTTCAAATTCGAAGCTAAGGGGAAGGGATACATTGTCGAGGCCTGAGAAATCCATATCATGGAGAAACTCGTCATTTCCATCATGTTCTCCTATATCTCTCTCTTGATCAAAATCACTCTCAACTTCCACATTTTGTAGCAGTTCATGCTCCTCTGCAACCCTTGCCACAGGAGAGATAAAACCTTCCTCAGTTTCATGTTCAGAAGCAGAGATAACTACATCGTCGGTCTCCATAGGACAAGAAGATTCGATGGGTTCAGACTGATCACTCTCCTCAGCAAAAATACCAAATCTGATCAATGGATGTTTTCCTTCAAAGTTAAGCTTTCCTGATCGGTTTTTTCATTAATCCAAAGGCACTTGAGCCAACTGACTTGATGTCCAGGGTCTCTCCTTTCCTTTCAATCTCAGGATGCATGACATTAAGGATCAGCTGAATAAACCTTGGATACATCAGAAACTTGTCCCTTTTGTTTCCTTCAACATTCAAAATCATCTCATGCAAGATAAATTTTGAAAAGTTGAAGTCTACTCTAGAGGCCAAGGCAGCAATAGCACCAGTGTTGACCAAGGATATCTCATTTGCACCGGATCTTCGTCCTGAGATGCAGCTCACAAATGCATGGGCCAGATATTTCCAACATGGCGGCAACAGCTTCTTGTGAGTGGGTGGAAAGGTTCCTTCATAGCCCATTTGATTTAGAACTCCTTGTATCTGGTCAAGTTCAATTTCCTTTGGAAATTCATGCGCATCACCAATCTGCAGAGCTTCTCGAATGATGTCTTCAGAGACCAACACTTTCTTTCCTTATATAGACGCCTCAAGATATTTCTCATCGTTATTATTTCTTTCCACATATGCGCTTCTCCAAAATTCTTTAATCAATCTTTGATAAATCGATGGACTAGAGGTGAAAGCAGAGACCAAGCAACATTTCCTTAGACCATCGACAATGAATTTGAGATCGTTGTGGGCCACTGGAGGATCTTCTAGAAAAATGGCTAAATTGTGCACTTTTGCGAACTCAAGATCTCCCATGATGTTCTGAAAAACGCAAGCATAAATTAAAGCATTAGAAAAATTAAGAGATTTCCCATTAAACAAAATTTATGTCAATTTTAGGTGTACAGCCATACACCTAGATCCAGCCACACACACAATGTGTGCAGCCGCGCATGGTGTACTGCTGCACACAGGTTCCAACTGCACATAGTGCTAGCCGCACACACGATTCTAACCGCACACGGGGGGTGCGGCCGTACACGGGGACAGCCGCACACGAGTCGAACCGCACACGGGGGTGCTGCCGTACACGGGAGTGCGGCCGTACACGGGTCCAACCGCACACGGGGCCAGCCGCACACGGTGTGTGCGACCGCACACGCACAGTCGATATCGAGACCTTCAATTGACCATCGATTCAAGATCATTTTTGCTCAAAAACTGCATTATGGGAGTCGATTTCATGGTACTTACGATTATGAGGTTTCAATTTCACGAAAAATGAGAGTTTTGTTGAAGTTTTTAGAGAGAGAGAGAGAGAGAGAGAGAGAGAGAGAGGAGGGAGCAGTGTGCGGTCGATCTTAAGAGGAGTAAAAGGTGAAAGGGTTTTGACCGCACACCCCCTTTTTATACTTTCCAATAAAGGCTGCCATTTACCATTCTTAACAATAAAAGTCCAATACCCAAAAATATTTAAAAATGAAACTTTTTGAGGATTAATTCCAACATAAAAATAAAAGTAAAAATAAAATTAAAATAAAAATAAAAATAAAATAATTTCTAAGATTTTCCAATCCTAAAATGAAAATAAAAAATTAAAACTAAAAATAAAAAATAAAAAATAAAATAAAGTAAAATAAAATAATACTAAAATTTGAAATTCAAACTAATTTTAATCCTCTATCTTGAAATTGATTAACCTTTTGTGATATGGGATCAAAGTTGTTAGACAATCATTTTCAATTTATCAGCACCTCTCCTTTTCATGAATAGATCTGGTCGATCGCCGGTATTGTGGTCCACTTAAGCACGTAAAATTGTGACAAATTTTTAGGAATTCTATCAGTGACAGGACAGATTGATCCTAAGTTACTAGATAAAAATACCTAAGGACCATTTATCTGACGACGACCAAGGATATTGTTGTCCACCTAAATTGAGCAACGAGATCTACAGACAATCTAGAATTGTTCAATTTTAGATGTACTAGAATGTGTTTCCCACTTCCTGATATACCCCGGTAATCAAGAACTTCCGAGATACTCCTTACTTTAGGTGAGCAGACGATTATTCATAGAAAGGATAGATTTAGAATGCATATGTTGTACACTCAGGTCGGATCTTTCAATCACACAGAGAGTGAAACATATGACTGACTAGAATTTCAGAGGGATTGAGAAGTAGAAGGTTGCATATGCTGTGTAGCAGGTCGGATTGTTAATCACACAAAGGAGACAGCATATGGCTAACAGATAGGAAGAATTGCATAGATAGAAGATGCATAGAAATAGAGTTGCATATGCTGCATTCCAGGTCGGATCTTTCGATCACACAGAGGGGGCAACATATGACTAACAGTAGGAGAGAAAGAAAATAATTTCCTACAGACCTACTTTATCGGAATTCCCCAGTCGCCCCCGTCAATATCGGAATTAAGGACATAATCCGTACATCGAGAAAAAGTTAAACAACAGTTCTAGATACAGATTATTTTAGTGTGACCGGTGGAATATCATGTATATCTCCCTGCTCAACCTATCTGAGCGTCGTATTGTCAGGCTAAATGGATCCATCTAGGTTAAGAATTATCAAGACTCTACATTCCTTAAGTTCATCTGCACCTAGTCAAGTCCATTAAATTTTTCGTGCCTACCAGCACATCGAACATAGAGCCTAGACAATTCAGCTTTGGTACTTTACACAGACTCAGGTTGCCTGTTATCACAAGCTGATATCACTTCCCATCACATCACTTCACAATAATATTTTTGATTTTTCTGTTTTTCTAATGTTTTTGGATTTTCTGATTTTCTATTGTTTTTGGATTTTCTGATTTTCAAATTTTTGTTTGGTTTTTGTTTATTTCTCCCCCTAAATTTGTGCATGGGTGAGAATGAAATTAAAATGCGCAAATTTAAACTAACCTAAACAAAAAAATTAATCCTCAAAGCGAATCATTTTTAAAAAATTTACCAGCACATCGAATCGAGCTTTGTTAAACGGCTTGGTGAACAGATCCGCCACATTATTAGCAGTGGGAACCTGTTCTAGCCGAATGAGCGAGCGCTCATAACAATCTCTGATAAAATGAACTTTGATGTCGATGTGCTTGGTTTTTGAGTGCTGGACCGGATTTTTAGCAATTTGGATCGCAGCCTCATTGTCACAAAAAATAGGGGTTTCTTGAAAATTCAAACCGTAGTCCAACAGCTGATGCTAGATCCATATGATTTGAGAACAACAGGCAGACGCAGCAACGTATTCTGCTTCTGCTGTTGAGGTCAAAACAGTATTCTGCTTCTTGCATTGCCAAGATACCAACCTATCTCCTAGAAACTGACATCCGCCTGAAGTCGATTTCCTGTCAAGCTCGCAGCCTCCGTAATTGCTGTCTGCAAAAGCATAAAGATCAAATTCTGAATTTTTCGGATACCAAAGACCCAATTTTGGACTGCCTTTGAGATACCGAAAAATCCTTTTAACAGCAATAAGATGAGACAGTTTAGGATTAGCCTGGTAGCGCGCGCATTGACAGACCGCAAACATAACGTCTGGGCGACTTGCAGTCAGATACATCAGCGATCCGATCATCGATCGGTAGTATGTTTGATCTACGGATTCGCCTTCAAGATCAGGAGTCAACAGTGGTCTCTCCGCCATGGGCGTCAAAGCAGGTTTGGCGTCTCTGAACCCGAACTTCTCGAGCATATCATCCACATATTTGGCTTGATGAATCAGGATTCCAGCAGAAGATTGTTTGACCTGAAGCCCCAAAAACGTGGTCATTTCCCTCAAAGAACTCATCTCGAACCGTTTTTTCATAACGTCCTCGAACTCCGTGCATAGCTGAGGACTCGTCGACCCGAAAATGATGTCGTCCACATAGATTTGAACAAGAATGTGATCTCGACCGACATGCTTGATGAATAGGGTCTGATCAATAGTGCCGCGTGAGTAACCATGATTGAGCAAGTGATGTGTTAGGGTAGCATACCAGGCTCTAGGAGCTTGATGCAGCCCATACAAAGCCTTGTCTAACTTGTAGACATGGTTGGGAAGTTTTGAGTTAACAAACCCAGGAGGTTGGTCAACATAAATCTCCTCCTTCACTTTGCCGTACAAGAAAGCCGTCTTGACGTCCATTTGATAGACAGTAAAGTTCATGTAGGAAGCATAGGCGAGGAAGATACGAATAGCCTCCAAGCGCGCCACCGGAGCATAGACTTCTGTATAATCAAGACCCTTAATTTGCCTGAACCCACGGACCACCAATCTCGCCTTATTACGTACAATGACACCCGAATCATCATGCTTATTACGAAACACCCATCTGGTGTCGAGAGATTTCTTGACTTTAGGCAGCTCCACCAACTTCCAAACCCCAAGCTTCTCGAATTGATTGAGCTCGTCATGCATGACATCCACCCAGCTGGGCTCATTCAAAGCCATTTCGACGTTCTTGGGCTCTATTTGAGAAATGAAGCAAGAATAGAGACATGTGTTGACGTCTCCACTCTGGCTTCTCGTTTGAACTCCGTCGCCCAGCTGGCCAATGACGTTCTCGATCGGATGATCGCGCTGTATGCGAGAGGGGATTTCGTGACTTATGTCATTGACTGAAACGGGAAGATTATGGATATTTAAAGCTCCTTCATTTGCTGAAGAATCCACGGTAGATGTACCAGCTTCGTTTGGTGGATTTGCTACAAACTCATCAACAATTTGTTCGGGAAAGAGAAGTTCCATCAGATTCTGAGTGACAGCGGAAGCATCTTGGTTCATGAATTCTCTTTCAACTGGAGTTAGAGGAGTAGCATCAGCATCTGGAGCAGATTGTTGAGTTGAGGACTCAGGAGAAGCAATTGGAACAGTAGGCATCACCGGAGGATCAGTAGCAGAAACCAATGGTGGTCTGTAGACAACCTCTTCATCTTCGTCTTCAATGATAGTCTTCGAGCAAGAGGTAGACCCAACTTGGTTATCATACGACACACTAAAAGATTTGAATAGCGATGTGTAGTTAAATAGCCAATCCGGACCCACCCTAGCGTCCGTTTCATTCTCTTCAAGCCAGCAACATCAAAAGACTCCACTATTTATTTCGTCTTCTTGTTGTAAACCCGGTAAGCAGTACGAGCAGCGTATCCGACGAAATAGCAATCATCAGCTTTTGCATTAAACTTTGGGTTGGATTCCAAGTGAAGAAGGGTGCAAGGGCAGCTAAATACTCGGAAATGGCTGACAAATGGCTTGTGTCCATAGAGAATCTCGTACGGGGTTTTCATCTGGGCTTTGTTGATCAGGACACGATTTTGAACGTAACAAGCTGTGTTGATCGCTTCCGCCCAAAAGAAAACTGGAAGTTTAGAATCACAAAGCATCGTCCTCGCTGCTTCTTGTAGAGTCCGATTTCTCCGCTCAGCAACACCGTTTTGTTGTGGTGTCCGAACAGAGCTATACTGACGCACGATCCCTTTCTCAGTGCAAAAATGATCAAGAACATCGTTCTTGAACTCTGTTCCATTATCTGTGCGTAGTGCTTTCACTCGGTGGTTGGTTTGGTTCTCGATCATTACAATGAACTTCTTGTTTAGGTCAGCGATCCCAGCTTTGTTGGACAGAAAGAAGACCCACGTGAAACGAGAGAAATCGTCTATCACAACGAGACAATACGAATTTCGGTTGATGTTGAGGATGTTGACCGGACCAAACAAATCCATGTGCAACAATTGGAGCACCTGGTTGATGGAGTTGACCTGCTTTGGCAGATGTGGTTTCCGGTGGTGTTTGCCTTGAGCACAGGAAACACATTTTTCAAAAGTAATGAAATCTCTGACGGGTAGACCGCGGACCATTTCATTCTTAGCAAGCCGGTTCAGGTTCTTTGCATTTGCATGGCCAAGTCGACGATGCCACAACATTGCATTTTGTTAGGAGACTTTGGAAAAGAGACAAGTGACTTCATCGGGTACATTGTTGTTCATGTTGATAATATAAGCATTCCCATCCTGCTTAGATTTGACGAGAATCCACTCCTCCGGAATGACAATGCCTGGCTTTAAGATTAGACATTCTTTATCGGTGAAGTGTGTCGAGTAACCCTTGTCATAGATTTGAGAAACGCTCAGCAGACTGTGCTTCAGCTCAGGAGCATAGTTGACATTCTCAAAACTGAGCACTCCGTTCGTCACCGTTCCTTTCTGCGTTATCTTTCCGCCTTCTCCGCCTGCGAAGGAGACATGTCCCCCATTAAATGTCTGAATGTGGTGCAGTTGGGAGATATCTCCAGTCATGTGCCGGGAGCAGCCGCTATCGACATACCACGGTCTGACGACATTCCTCCGCAACTGTCCCTGCACGATGAGCTGAATTATTTAGATTTGGGGACCCAGGTCATTACAGTCCTGGGTTGACCCTCAACTTTCACAAATTTTTCTTTTGATTTTTCTTTTTCAACAGGTACAGAGGATGATGATGACTGATCGGATTTTAATTTTGGCACCCATTGAAATTTAGGTTTTGAAACAACTTTCTTTTCAGTTTGCTTCGAGCCGGTGGATTTTCTACTCGAAGAGTTTGAAGATCCAGACCTACTCTTTGACGAAATCGATTTTGGCTTAGCTTGGGTCGATTTTGGCAAACTGTTTGTGAATTTATTGAAAACCTGTTTGTTCTTATGAAAAACTGCCATTTTCTTGTTTTGATTTGTTTTCCAGTCATCATCTCGAGAGCGAGGTCTGGAGGATTTTCTAATTAAAGATCGTCCTCTAGACTCATTCTCTCCCATATTTGACATGTGATGCACAAACATCCGGTTTAAACAATTTCTGGCAATATGACCAGCAGTACCACAATTGAAGCAAATATGTTTATTATCATTGGATTGGGTACTGCTCTTGTTAGATTTCTGGTTTTTATTATCTTTTCTAGCATTTTCACATTTGCAAAAACAAGCACTAGATTGTGTAGCAAACGTGGAAGATGTAGAAGCATTCAAATCAGATTTAGCAACTTTATCAGAAACAACACCATTATTTTCAAAATTATAAGTCTGAAACAACACACCACCAGGAACAAAAACATTAGTGTTTGAATTTAACACAGATTCATCACAAAATTCAACACCAAATTTAGACATAGAATTATTCGACTCATACTTTTCAGCTTCTGGCTCCCCCTGAACTACTGACATATCTGCACTTGAGGTAGAAATGTTAGTATCCAAAATTTTATCATTTGAGCATGTTGCTTCTTCAGAAGCAGGCTTTCCATAAACTAAGAAAGGTTCTCTATCAACCTCATCTTGAGATAGAGGGATGACCTTATAGGTATGATTGAATGGAGGAGGGACACTCTCAAAACCTAATCCTACTTTCTTTTGGTTTCCACATGTAATGTCCTTCCACTGAATCTGTCCCTCTATCATTTTTGCAACTACTTCACTTGATCCATCAAATTTATTAAAAATAAATTCAGTTTTTTCAAGACGATTTTTCAATGAATCAAGTTCAGCGGTTACAACATCAAATTTTCTTTTGAGATGATCATAGTTCTCACATTTGTTGCTGTAATCCTCTTGCAGTTTCTTAAAGTCCTTTGTTTTATTCTCTAATTGTGTTTTTAAAGGCTTTTGAGTTTTCCTAAGTGTGTAACCCTCATATTTAAGGTCCTCGTTCTCTCTCTTGATTAATTCTATTTGGTCACGTAAGAATTTAACAGTCTTAATGCAAGATTGAGAGCAACCAAGTTCACTGACCTTGGGTTTGGCTGGCTCAGGAGTAGTTTGCACCATGAACGCAAACTGAAGATTCATCATCTCTTCTTCTGGGTCTCTCTCTGCTTCTTCCTCCACACCATCCTTGATCTGGGCAAGATGTGCATTTTCAGGTCCTGAAATATTCAGAGCCTGAATTTGATCTTCCCAATCAAAAAATTGGGCCACCATCGCCAAGTTGGCAGTCTGATTAGTTGAAGAAGATCCCCTGTTGACATAGGTCACTGGCACCATGGTTCGCTCAGAATTCTCTCTTCGGTCTGGCTTTGGACATTCCCGAGCAAAGTGTCCAGGCTCATGGCAGTTGTAGCATCTCAGTTTCCCTTTGTTGAATCTCACTTTCTTTTCGGAATTCACACTCCAATTGTTCTTTCCTGTTTTCTTGGAGAACTGCTTTGCCCTAAAAACAGCCATGACCATTTGCCATGTAATGTCCATCTCCTCCACATCCTCTGGATGGATCTGATCTAGGTCAGCAAAAGATAATTGTGGGGAAAGCTCTCCGGCCACAAAGGCATTGTAGCAATTTACCAAACCAGTGGCGAGGGCCAGATTTTCTTCCTTTTCTTTCAAAGATGAAGCTTGAGAACTGATTCCATGAGATTGAATGGGTGCAGCTGTGGATGAACCAACACTAGAACCAACTTGTTGAGATAAAGTTTGAGGTTGAGGAACTTGAATGTGTTGCATTTGAGGGATCACGTATGAGGTAGGCTGATGAGTCACATAGGGTTGAACTTGTGGAGCATGAGAAACTGGAGGAGCTAGAGGGGTTGAAAAGCTTGAGAAAGTAGTGTTGTTGGTGGTTTGAATCCCAAGATTTGTTGTGGAGTATGAATTGACATGGTTAATCTCCCTCTCCTTGTCATCGAGATCGTAAGCCTTAATGATTGCCATTGTTTCCGCCAAACTCAAACGGTTCAAATCTTTGGTCTTTTTAATCACTGAGACATTCATATCCCAAGATTTTGGCAGAGCGTTTAGCAGCTTCTTGTTGATCTCAGATCTTGTAACCATAACGCCAGCGGAGCTCATTTCTGTGGTAAGTGTGATAAACCTTTGCAACTGATTCTCAAGTGTTTCTCCCGAGACATGATTAAACATATTGAACTTTTGCCGCAGCATGTCTTGGCTACTCTGTTTCATGTCTTCATTTCCTTCGTAAACTTCGATCAATGCTTCCCATAATGCCTTTGCTGAAGTGTACTCACGGAAACCTTGAGCAATTTCTGGAGATAATGCCATAGTGAGTGTGGCAAGAGCTTTTTCTTGTTCCTCGACTCTCTCGAAATCATCATCGGTGTAGTTCTCAACTTGCTTATCAATTATGGTTCCATCTTCCAATGTGGTTGTGATGCGGATTGGACCTCTTAGAATACTTCGCCATATCTTGAAATCTTTCATTTTGATGTATTTTTCGATCCGATATTTCCATTCTGGAAATCCTTCCGCGGATAACAGTCGGGGAATTCGAGAAGTGGTTCCCATGATCGCATCTAATTCATGGTGAGCTGACATGATTTGAGATTCCATTTTGAACAGCAAAAGTTTTGTTAATTAATATGAGTGTGGCCGCACACTCCAACCGCACACACCAATAGCACACTCAACCACACACGCCAACAGCACACTCAACCGCACACGCCAATAGCACACTCAACCGTACACGTTAACAACACACGCCAACCGCACACCCAACCGTACACATGGCAGCACACCTAACCATACACTTGGCAGCACACTTAACCATACACGTGACCGCACTCGTTCAACCGCACACTCTTATGATTCTTCAAATTGACACTGAATTGGCTCTGATACCAATTTTAAGTCCCCAATCTATAGATCCAAATCAGTAATCAATGAATTGCGAACAATCAAACAGAGTGTAGAAGGAGTATAAGGAGAATAAAGCCAAGCATGCACACATCTATAACGTAGAAATGTCAGGTACACCTTGGGAAACACATACACATACGCCACGTGCTCTGACACACTGACACAGCCTATTTATACCACATGAAGCAGCACACAAGTGCGCAACCACACACACGTGTACGGCCGCACACACATGTAAGGCTACACACACCCACTAACAAACTACAACCACCACAACACACTCTAACATCCTACCAAGACCTATACATTAGAATGCCTAGCCCAAACCACAAAAGTATAGCCTATCAATCTCCCCCTTTGTTTGTGGCTAGCATAGACTTGGTCTTCATTCTCCAGGTTTTTCGAACAACTTCAGGTCGGATTTTCCCATGGATCCCATCCATAGCTTTCCATTGATGATTGTGGCGACCATTCCAGTGAATTCCTTGGCAGCAACCTCCATGACTTCTTTTTTGCAAATGATTTGGTGACGAGCCAAGGTACAAATGTCTCTTTCTCTGAATCTGAGAAGATCTTTTGCACTGATAAGCCTTAGCACTTTTTTGCTATTCTTGAGCTTGATGGCAGCAGTAGCAGTTTCATCATTATATGCCCAAAATTCCATGTTGTCAAGAAATCCTTCATGGAAGTGTTGAGGAACAAGAATTTCTTTCAGTTGTTTTGTTGCTGGCCATATTATGATCTTCATTGGCTCACCAGATTCAGGATCAATAACATCCGCATCTTTTCTGTACAGGGCTTTTGCAGTTTTCATCTTTGAGAAATTTTCTTTGACCTGCCTGTCTAGAAATCGTTTGAAGTTGGAAGCATTGGGATCATGTGAAGGATTGTGAAATGGGGCCCTTGAAAGTTCAGCAAGATCAACTTTCGTCCATGAGTTGAAATCATGGATGCTCTCGTATTATTCTGGAATTCCAGAGTTTCTCTTTACAACCCACATGTTCACCTCATGATCAAAGGCCCACATTTTGATCCCTGAGCGATCACCATACTCGTCACCAAACTTTCGCTTTTTAAGATCTGTCACTGTCAATACAGGATCTTTTGTTTTGCGATTTTCGTTCGAATTCTTCATAAAAAGTAATCCTTCATTTTTATTGGCAGTGACGGTCCTTTTTCCATGCTTGATCGTGATCCGAGATCTGGCATTATCAGGCTCTTTTACAAATCGATCAACGATTCTTTTTCTAGGAGGAGGTTGGTCAAAAGGAGCTTCATTTTCGGAAGGATGGTCGGAAGCAGTGGGAGGGTCTTCTATACCATGAGGCTGCTGAAACAAAGATTTAAGCTTATACCCAAAGGCGTCAAATAGCTTGTTCTTCAAATCGAAGTAAAAGGCAGTTATTGACCCAAGATTGGTTTGCAGATCAGTAATCTGTTTTGTCTTTGAATCATTTTCTGCTTGAAGCTCAGCGATAAGGTTACCGTGTTGTTCAAGCATGATGTCCTTTTCAATTTTCTGTTGTTTCAGAATACCAATTTCTTCTTGAAGTTTGGACACTAAAGTATTATCATCCCCTGAGCGACCTTCCTCGAAAGATATTCCCTTTCCACGGGAGGAAGATTCTGGGCTAAATTGAGACAAGTGCTTAGCGAGTCTGATAGAAGCCTCATCTAGCAACGGTCTTGTTGGGGAATATTCTGGAACTGCATACGGTCCGCCTGTCTCAAGCACGGTACTTGGACCTTCATTAGATTGGAGAGGTGGTGTTGTAACAGTTGTGGTGATGACTGTAGCTGAAACTGGTGGTGTTTGGCCTTGAATAGACACTCCCTGCCTCAAATTTTGATGCCTTCCTTTTACAGGAGGCAGAGAGGTCTGTGTCTGTGTCGGGTTACTTGTAAATGGAATTGATGTAGGAATAGCAGAATCAAGGGGAGGAATCCTTGAATCTGTACCCTGTTGTCTTGAAGTTTCTTCCATTGAGGTAGACGAAGGAGGCATAGTTTCAAGAGTCTTCTTCGCAGCCCTAGTCTCAGTTGTGGTCTGAACAACTTCATCGACTTTATCAAAGAACCTGTCGAAGAGATCCAGACCTGTGTCAAATCCACCTTCTTGTTCAAATTCGAAGCTAAGGGGAAGGGATACATTGTCGAGGCCTGAGAAATCCATATCATGGAGAAACTCGTCATTTCCATCATGTTCTCCTTTATCTCTCTCTTGATCAAAATCACTCTCAACTTCCACATTCTGTAGCAATTCATGCTCCTCTGCAACCCTTGCCACAGGAGAGATAAAACCTTCTGGATCACTTCAGCAGGTTCAAGATAGCAGCAGACTGATTGAGGAGGTTTCAACGCAATCCGTCACATAATCTTCAAGAACAGCTTCACCTTGCTTATGGGGTTGAAAGATTGAATGTTGGAAGAATAGTCTTCATTCCTTGCTCATTCGAATGCGAATTCTTCGATGATCACGGATGAAGCCTTGGCTCAGAAAATCTCGATACAGTCTCCATGAGTCTCATCTACACCTGAATTTACTTTTCAAGACAAAACAAAACTAAAAGAAAACTTAGCACACAGATTTTTATTATTTTTTTTATTTTTATATTTTCTGAAAAAATAAAACAGAATCAAAAATATTTTTGGATTTTCTGATTTTTCTGAACAAGAAATAACACTATTTTTGGATTTTTAATTTTCTGATTTTTGTTTATTTTTGAAATTTTTTTTTAATTCTCTCCCTAAATTTGTTCATAGAGGAAAACTATGAACAAATTTAACAAAAACAAAAATATTTGGGATCAAAGTTGTCAAGCAATCCAATACTGTTTATCAGCACACGCCTGCATGTCTAGATCTGGTCAATCACCGGTGTCCACTTAAACACAAAAGATGTTGACAATTTGGATAGATTATAAGTGACAAGTCATTGTGATATATATTCCTAAATGGACATATTAGTTGACGACGACCAAGGATATTGTTGTCCACTTAAATTAAGTAGCAAGATCTACAGACAACCTATTAAATGGTTCAATTTTAGATGTACTAGAACATGTTTCCCACTTCCTGATATACCCCGGTAATCAAGAACTTCCAAAGAACTCCTTACTTTAGGTGAGTATTCAATCATTAAGAAAGAAGTCAGATATAGAAGTGCATATGTTGTATTCCAGGTCGGATGTCTTCCAATCACACAGAGGGAACAACATATGACTAACATAGATAGAGGGATTGAGAGGTAGAATGTTGCATATGTTGTGTCCCAGGTCGGATCTTCCGATCACGCAGAGGGGACAGCATATGGCTAACAGATAGAAAGAATTTCATAGATAAGGAGGTGCATAGAATTAGAGTTGCATATGTTGCAATCCAGGTCGGATATGTTCCAATCACGCAAAGGAAGCAACATATGACTGACAGATAGAAAGCAAGAAAATAATTTCCTACAGACCTACTTTATCATAACCCCCCAGTTGCCCTATTAATACCGGAATTAAGGACATGAGTCCATACATCAAGGAAATTTTGAGCCACATTTCTAGATAATTAACTTTTAGTGTATCTCGCAGGTTCCCATGTTTATCTCACTGCTCAATCTACCCGAGCGTCGTATGGTCAGTCCAAATGAAACTATCTAAGGCTATATTGTCTAGTCCTTTCATGGTCAATCAATGTCTAGTCCATTTGAATCCTTTGTGCCTACCAGCACATTGAATACAGAGTCTAGACAATTCGGCTTTAGTGCATTACACGAATTGCATATTGCCCTTTAGCACTAGACTTCATATCACTTCCCAATAATAACTACTAACGAAAAACTATTAAGAAAATGAAAGATTGTCTTTAAAACGAATCAGAGTAAGATAAACTCAGGAGTATAGAGAAGAAAACGCAAACTGTAATTCACCGATTGAATTTGCATCCAGAAGGTCTGAGAACAACACGCATAATCTCAGAACAGATCCGAAAATTCTTCATATCATTAAGCATTAAAAACCTTTTGTTGTTCAAAATGGAATATCAAAGCATGTCAGCTCACCATGAATTAGATGTGATTATGGGAACCACTTCTCAAATTCCCCGACTGTTATCCGCGGAAGGATTTCCAGAATGGAAATATCGGATCGAAAAAAACATCAAAATTAAAGATTTCAAGATATGGCGAAGTATTCTAAGAGGTCCAATCTGCATCACAACCACATTGGAAGATGGAACCATAATTGATAAGCAAGTTGAGAACTACACCGATGATGATTTCGAGAGAGTCGAGGAACAAGAAAAAGCTCTTGCCACACTCACTATGGCATTTGTTGGGTTTTGAGCATTCTAACACTCCTATGGTGTACATGCAACCCTATAAACCTTGGATCTATGTTTTCTCTATTATACATGCAAATATTAACTATTCCAAGGTTTCATCCTAACTAGCATATTATGAAGCACCTATACTACAAAATTCTAGTTAGATGACATACCTTTTGATGTAGCTTGATGTCTTCAAGCTTTAAGAGCTTAGCCCCAATAGTGTGGAAGCCTCAAATGGAATCACAAATCACCAAAACACCTTGGAAGAACTTGAGAGAATATGTATGCACACTAAAATCAGCCCACTCTTATTTTCACACACTTGTCCAATTTTGTGAGCCAAGGACCCCTTTATATATTATGGAGGATTAGGGTTACATCCATGTAAACCCTAATACCCATGACCTTTCATTTACATAGGATCCATGGGTTAAAAGCTCCATGGACCATCCATGAAAGCTTAGCCCAACCTAAATGAACTTGGCCCATTCCATATATATAAGAGTCCATATTTAATTAGTTCTTTTTGATCACTTAATTAATTCTAAATTAATTCTTGATCAATACTAATTAAATAATATGATTCCATATTAATATATTAGAACTTATAATATATTAACATAAATCGTAAATATACTATTCTCAAAAGACTATCCATATAAATTATGCCGGTGAAGTGCAACCCAAGTGGACCATGTCGGGTCGGGTCAAGTACATACCAAATATAGTTATTGACTTAGACATTAATCCAACAGTCTCCCACTTGGATAAGTCTAAAACTATTATTGAGTATGACTTCAAAACCTAACTGGCAATCGTAGCTCTTAAAGCCGCTGACGAACTCTGACCTTGTCAATGACTTGTCCATTAGATAAAGGATCATATATTCCTCCATTCTACATATCATATGGACTGAGACATGGATTATAATCATTCTCTCTCTCCATTTGTTGTTTCCCGATTTTCGATTTATGATGACTGACTGATTGAACAAATCAAATCAGTCCTGGCTTGGCCAAGCACTCACATGTGTCATCGCTAAATCATCGAGGGGCCCACAGATATCGCTTTTATCCCAAAGGTAAAAGGAATGGATAAACTTCGACTCATATGGCTTGTTCTACTACTTGTTGAATCATACACAAAGGCACTTTTTATAACATCGAGTTACCAAATGCGTTTTCGTGCAATCAATGTATAACCAACTCATAGTAACAACTCATATCTCTAGGTTTGAAGAATATAAGATATTATCGTCTCATGATCACTCGTGATAAAATCCATGAAGTGATTCAAATGAGCGCGGGTTGAATCCAATACTCAGAACTTATGAGCACTCATGAGTGTTGTAGCACCACTTTGTCCACCAACTTGGACCTCTACAAACCAACCCATGACAGTCTTGATTCATATCTACTTCCAACATATGACCGACTGTGGATGGTTTAAATAACTTAATCATTCAGGAAGAGCGACTTAGTTATTCTGGAAGTCAAAACATGCAAAGTGAAACACAAGAATAAATGAATCAAATATGGTATCAAACCCTATGAATATAAATAAACACTTTTATTTATCACCATACTGATTACTCGTTATTCATTGTTTCGGTTTTATCAACTTTATACTTGAATTAAAAACACTAGTTGTCCCATGCTCCAAGCATGTACACTATGTTTTTCTTAAACAATAGCTTTGCCATACACCAAGTATGCACTCTATGTTTGTCTATGATCCTTACTTTGTGAAATAAACCAATTGAACATAATTTCAATGATTCTAATTTCACACTCCCAAATCCTTATCGAAAAATGTGAGAATTTCAAATTCCTATCATTTATCGAAATCTGTTTAGATTTTAAACTTATATGCACTGACCCTACTGTAATGAATATGTACAAAGTCACAAAGACTTGTCAACAGTCATTATAAGGTATTCCAATGGAGATCAACTCCATGGAAACTAAGTCTCATATTCAAAGTACATTGCTTTGGACATGCTTCTTGCATTAAGTTTTCTAATCTTACACAGATAACTTCCACCTATGGAGACAACTCCATATTCTCATTTTGACTATCACTTCTGAATAAGAGATGCCTCTTTTCAGAATATGTCAATATGGTCCTTCCAAAATTAGCACTATACTTCCAACTGTCCCTGAGCAACCAATCTTTGGTAAACCTCAGATTGTCCTCGACAATTGCTTAATCATTTTAGTCATATCCAATTCTAGACCTTTTCCCTTCTTAATGCCTCTGGGCATTTGGAAAAATTTAGAAATGACAAATATTATAGCACATGCAATCGATCCTGTACCCAAAGCAAATGGTACACGATTCATGATGTCTCACATAAAGACATGATTCTAGACCAGTCTTTTGCTACAATATTTTTATTTGCCATGTTTTCAAAAGTTGTTTTTGACTATGAAGAGGGATGTCGTAATCATAATCGAATTTTGAGAACGCAATATATAGAATTTCCTTAAGTTGAACCAATCCAACATGAAATTCATATATATATTCTTGACTAAAGATGATTAAGGTCTCAATCTAAGCCTTTAGAACTGAAATGAAGTATATCCTCTCCCTTAATTATAGCAAAACAACTTTTTCAATCCCTACAGCCTCACGAATTGAAACTTTTGTTTTCTATAATTAACATTGCTAACTTGCAACACTAACAATAATTATCATGCTCCCACTAACATGATGATTATTAGCATAACACTTATGCTCCCACTAGCTTTGACATGTACTCAGAAATCAGCTAGACTTCTAGAAATCAATACTTTATTGACTTTCTTACCAAAGTTCAGATTTCTGATACGAGATGCTTTGATAAAACTTTATCAAAATCATACACCTTTCCTTAGATAGCATGCATGTGTGTCTAAACAATTTCAGAACTATGAAAAGAGATGCCGTAATCATAGTCTCAATTGTTAAGACCTTTTGCCATCTGCTTCAAATCTACTTGGTGGAAGTGTTTCCTCACCATCATTTTCATGAATCGGAGAGAAACCTTATGACCCTTAGATTTTATGGTGTATGTGTTCTTATCCATGTGAATCGTCAAAACCATAGTCACAAGACAAGGATAATGACAAATCCAAACTCATATGGACTGAACTTATGCAATCTTAACTTCTTGCCACCTGGCAGTACAGGGCCTGCCATTGTTTCCAAGTTGTTATGCAACCAATTGAGAACTTTCAGAACTCCTATTCAAAGCCAACTTTAACTGGAATGGGCAAAAAATATGTCAACACGATAGGTTATAAACCTCAAGTCGTGTGCTAGTGAAGAACCTCAGGTTTTATTCTTGATTAGTTCTTGAAATTCTTTTTAGGATCTTTAAGACTCCCACTATCCTCTTGACATATAAGACTATCTTGCCAAATATTCAAGAGATAGTGCGGATTCTTTATCAAGACAAACACTTCACACAATTGGCCTTAGTTGGTCTTTGTTTTATCCAAAACATCACAACTTACCAATTTCAAATGTACAAGAGTAGGACACTTTTACTCTTACATTTGACAAGTGTTTTAAACCTTTCTTTAAGATATGTCACTCAAGTTATAATCTTGGAGTATGACTCTAAGAATTGTTTTGGAACGAAGTATGACTCATCTTCCTGATCTAACCATTTCAACAATTCATGACTCCTCTTCTTAGTCATAAGAATGCACTAAGATGACCTTTAGAGGACTAATTGTGATATGATTTCTAAATCATTAAGATGATCACAAACATGATACTAAAGTACTTTCCCATCTTTTCAGATTTGAGAAACTTTTATCTTTCTGCCTAATTTGATTCTTCCCATTCGTTCTGCCATACATTGAGACTTTTCCAATGTTTCAGAATTATACTTAAACTTGTAAGTATAACCATATTTACTAAACTTTAGTAAATCAAATAGTCTTAACGAGTTTGTGGTGGACATGACCAGTGCACAAGAATGTGTACTCGATCCCTTTAGTCTTTCACTTGACTCACACATCCATGTGAACAAGTAATTAGTCTTGATTTTCCAATGCTTGAAAGTTCTCATTCATCATACTATTCAACTTGCATGATTCCAAGTTTCGGTCCAATTGAAACTTGGGTGATGAGGAACTTTCCTGATTTGGTAAATTTAGACACTACCACAAATGAAAGAATCAAATCCATTTTCCAATATTGCTGTCAGTGGAATCATATAAGCAACAATTTTCCACAAATGTCATTGTAAGGATACTTCAAATAAATAAAATTAAACAATTTTCTTTTATTTTAAAACTTTGCGGAAAAACGTATCCTTACAATCCACATGGAAAATTGTTGTTATCTATTCCTTAGCAATATATCATAACTTCTTAAGCAACTGCTCAAAATTCTGATGCGATCGAAATCCACCTTCGCGATCAGAATCAGCATATACTTCCTTTAAGATTTCTCTCTATTCTTTGATTCTTAAAACATCAACATGTGACCCAGTCACATCATGTAATGAGGATCTCAGAATAGAACTTAACAGAGTTAGATAATGGGCTCTACCTGATGTAGAGTCAAACTTATTGACTTTAACATCCTTAGGTAAATTTGGCAGCTTTGCAATCAACGCCCCTTCCTTTGGCAAAATAAACATATGGACCCTTTGGTAATGGGACTATCTCAGACTTAGCCTTTCTCTTTACCATTTGGTAAACCGGGTTGACTATGGCCAATCCCTTTCCATTGGGAAGAGAATGCTTTTTCTGGATTTCCAGTGTCACCATTGTCACTGTCCATAAAGTTTTTGGGAAGTTGATCTTCTAATCAAATTTGCTTTACTATCGTTCCAAATCATTGCTGATTCAGCAGCACCAAGCAAATAGATATGATCATTAAGGTTCATGTCATAGTCTGTTTCATAGTAGTCCCAAAGGAACTCTCTATGTGACTTAGAAAGTGATTGAACATCCAACTTTCTCAAGACTTTGACACCCAACTCTCCCGGCTTGTCAATATGTGACTTCATCTCTAAGATGTGATCACACATAGACCTTGCTTTCCATTAGGGCTTGAGTGACCTTGAACTTGTGGGTTAGGGAGAATAATTGGAGGAGGTGGAGGAAGAGAAGTATGACTTCCATGAGCCAAACTCGGGAAGTCATATTCATTAGGAAAGCTTGGTTTGGGAAGATCATTGTTGTCTAAACCAGACATCAACAATGGGAGAAATTCACGTAAAGTTGATTTAAGTCCTTAATATAACACCCAATATGATATATTAAGGATAGGACCCAACAAACTATTTTATAACTTAGAAGAGGGATGCCGTAATCCAAGCTATAAAATTTTTGAAGGTAGGTGAATGACGATTCGCCAATTTCCACCAAGATAAACGAAATGTATTATTAGGTTTTAACTGGTTTTCAAACTCCTAGATTCTTTTGAGATTCATTGAACTTTTCAATGGCATGTTTCAATCTCGAGTGTGCCCTTCAGGTTTTGTGACTGGGATGCCGAGGATCACAAAACAAGGTGTGAAGTAACCATGCAAATATACTTGGTACCCTTAATATTACCCCTCAATCGATGTGCCGGTTAACCACACACGCTCCAACGATACTATGATAAACATTAAGTTACCCTTTGCCTACCTTGTTAAGTCCAGGTTAGTGTGCCGGTTAACCACACACGCTCCACTAACAGCTTAAACAAAGTGCAAAGTGTAATTTCATAGATTAGCACCTTATTCACATTTTCCTAAGTAACTAAGCTTGGGAATTTATAAGTGTTTAGTTACTTAGTATTTATCATTATACTTATAATGAAGGGAGAATTATAGTCCTTGTCCTACCTGTTCGGCTAACGACCCTCCACCGGTCAAGGAAGCGGTGAGTGAGAGTGGACACCCATTAAACTGCCATTTTATAGGCAGTAACCTTATACCCCCCTTATACACCGGCTTCGTGAATGAGGCCTACTAATGGTAAGACGACTTTCTCTTATACATATAATATATTAAACTTTTAATATTATAATAGTATAAGGGTGTATTTTAGACATTTAAAATACTTGGTGGTTTAATCTATTAATTAAACTAGACTTTTAATTTAATTAAACTCAAACCATATATTTATGGATTAATAATACTCTTTTAATTAAACGCTTTAATTAACTATTAATAAAGTCCATAAGAGTTAATTTGAACTATTCAACAAAACATCATAATTCTAATTATTAAACTCAAAATTAAAATCATTTAATTAATTGTTTAAGCTATGAACCCAAGAGTTTTAGAATTCAATTCTTTTTTTCATAAAAAACTTTTCTCAAATTCCAAAACTTGAGGGCAAGTTTTGTAATTCTTGAAAACCTTTGGATTCTATAACTTATGGAATTAATGGTGTTTTATGATGAAACTTTTCATGTTCCATAACTTAAGAACAAGTTATGGAATTCTTTAAAACATTAACACCAAATTTTGTAACTCCATAAAAACTTTGAATCAAATTTTTTTTAAAAAAAAATACTTTCATATCCATAACTTATGGAAGTTTCAAAAACCCTTAAGATCACAACTTTAAAAAAAAAACTTTTGAGCTCCAAAATTTTATGACAAAATATGTAACTCCTTAAAACATTTAGATCAAACTTTTAAAACTAATAAAATAATCATATCATTTTATCTTTTACTAAATTTGACCTAATTCAACTCATATAACAAATGATTCAAATTTTACAAATAATTCGTTTTTCATAAAACAAGTAATTATCTTCAAATTTGACAAACGTCATGTTTTTTTTTTCCTTTTTTTTCAACTTGAAAATAAAACATTTGCATCAATATAACAGAAAACAACCCATGGCTCTGATACCACTGTTGGGTTTTGAGCATTCTAACACTCCTATGGTGTACATGCAACCCTATAAACCTTGGATCTATGTTTTCTCTATTATACATGCAAATATTAACTATTCCAAGGTTTCATCCTAACTAGCATATTATGAAGCACCTATACTACAAAGTTCTAGTTAGATGACATACCTTTTGATGTAGCTTGATGTCTTCAAGCTTTAAGAGCTTAGCCCCAATAGTGTGGAAGCCTCAAATGGAATCACAAATCACCAAAACACCTTGGAAGAACTTGAGAGAATATGCATGCACACTAAAATCGGCCCACTCTTATTTTCACACACTTGTCCAATTTTGTGAGCCAAGGACCTCTTTATATATTATGGAGGATTAGGGTTACATCCATGTAAACCCTAATACCCATGACCTTTCATTTACATAGGATCCATGGGTTAAAAGCTCCATGGACTATCCATGAAAGCTTAGCCCAACCTAAATGAACTTGGCCCATTCCATATATATATAAGAGTCCATATTTAATTAGTTTTTTTTGATCACTTAATTAATTCTAAATTAATTCTTGATCAATACTAATTAAATAATATGATTCCATATTAATATATTAGAACTTATAATATATTAATATAAATCATAAATATACTATTTCAAAAGACTATCCATATAAATTGTGCCGGTGAAGTGCAACCCAAATGGACCATGCCAGGTCGGGTCAAGTACATACCAAATATAGTTATGGACTTAGACATTAACTCAACAGCATTATCTCCAGAAATTGCTCAAGGTTTCCGTGAGTACACTTCAGCAAAGGCATTATGGGAAGCATTAATCGAAGTTTACGAAGGAAACAAAGACATGAAACAGAGTCGCCAAGACATGCTGCGGCAAAAGTTCAATATGTTTAATCATGTCTTGGGAGAAACACTTGAGAATCAGTTGCAAAGGTTTATCACACTTACCACATAAATGAGCTCTTCTGGTGTTATGGTTACAAGATCTGAGATCAACAACAAGCTTCTAAACTCTCTGCCAAAATCTTGGGATATGAATGTCTTAGTGATTAAAAAGACCAAATATTTGAACTGTTTGAGTTTGGCAGAAACAATGGCAATCATTAAGGCTTGCGATTTCGATGACAAGCAGAGGGAGATTAACCATGTCAATTCATACTCCACACCAAATCTTGGGATTCAAACCACCAACAACACTGCTTTCTCAAGCTTTTCAACCCCTCTAACTCCTCCGGTTTCTCATGCTCCACAAGTTCAACCCTATGTGACTCATCAGCCTACCTCATACGTGATCCCTCAAATGCAACACATTCAAGTTCCTCAACCTCAAACTTTATCTCAACAAGTTGGTTCTAGTGTTGGTTCATCCACAGCTGCACCCATTCAATCTCATGGAATCAGTTCTCAAGCTTCATCTTTGAAAGAAAAGGAAGAAAATCTGGCCCTCGCCACTGGTTTGGTAAATTGCTACAATGCCTTTGTGGCCGGAGAGCTTTCCCCACAATTATCTTTTGCTGACCTAGATCAGATCCATCCAAAGGATGTGGAGGAGATGGACATTACATGGCAAATGGCTATGGCTGTTTTTAGGGCAAAGCAGTTCTCCAAGAAAACAGGAAAGAACAATTGGAGTGTGAATTCCGACAAGAAAGTGGGATTCAACAAAGGGAAACTGAGATGCTACAACTGCCATGAGCCTGGACACTTTGCTCGGGAATGTCCAAAGCCAGACTGAAGAGAGAATTCTGAGTGAACCATGGTGCCAGTGACCTATGTCAACAGGGGATCTTCTTCAAGTAATCAGACTGCCAACTTGGCGATGGTGGCCCAATCTTTTGATTGGGAAGATCAAATTCAAGCTCTGGATATTTCAGGACCTGAAAATGCACATCTTGCCCAGATCAAGGATGGTGTGGAGGAAGAAGCAGAGAGAGACCCAGAAGAAGAGATGATGAATCTTCAGTTTGCGTTCATGGTGCAAACTACTCCTGAGCCAGCCAAACCCAAGGTCAGTGAACTTGGTTGCTCTCAATCTTGCATTAAGACTGTTAAATTCTTACGTGACCAAATTGAATTAATCAAGAGAGAGAACGAGGACCTTAAATATGAGGGTTACACACTTAGGAAAAATCAAAAGCCTTTAAAAACACAATTAGAGAATAAAACAAAGGACTTTTAGAAACTGCAAGAGGATTACAGCAACAAATGTGAGAACTATGATCATCTCAAAAGAAAATTTGCTGTTGTAACCGCTGAACTTGATTCATTGAAAAATCGTCTTGAAAATACTGAATTTAGTTTTAATAAATTTGATGGATCAAGTGAAGTAGTTGCAAAAATGATAGAGGGACAGATGCAGTGGAAGGACATTACATGTGGAAACCAAAAGAAAGTAGGATTAGGTTTTGAGAGTGTCCCTCGTCCATTCAATCATACCTATAATGTCATTCCTCTATCTCAAGATGAGATTGATAGAGAACCTTTCTTAGTTTATGGAAAGCCTGCTTCTGAACAAGCAACATGCTCAAATGATAAAATTTTGGATACTAACATTTCTACCTCAAGTGCATATATGTCAGTAGTTCAGGGGGAGCCAGAAGCTGAAAAGTCTGAGTAGAATAATTCTGTGTCTAAATTTGGTGTTGAATTTTGTGATGAATCTGTGTTAAATTCAAACACTAATGTTTTTGCTTCTGGTGGTGTGTTGTTTCAGACTGATAATTTTGAAAATAATGGTGTTGTTTCTGATAAAGTTGCTAAATCTGATTTGAATGCTTCTACATCTTCCACGTTTGCTACACAATCTAGTGCTTGTTCTTGCAAATGTGAAAATGCTAAAAAGATAATAAAAACCAGAAATCTAACAAGAGCAGTACCCAATCCAATGATAATAAACAAATTTGCTTCAATTGTGGTACTGCTGGTCATATTGCCAGAAATTGTTTAAACCGGATGTTTGTGCATCACATGTCAAATAGGGGAGAGAATGAGTCTAGAGGACGATCTTTAATTAGAAAATCCTCCAGAACTCGCTCTCGAGATGATGACTGGAAAACAAATCAAAACAAGAAAATGGCAGTTTTTCATAAGAACAAACAGGTTTTCAATAAATTCACAAACAGCTAAGCCAAAATCGATTTCGTCAAAGAATAGGTCTGGATCTTCAAACTCTTCGAGTAGAAAATCCACCGGCTCGAAGCAAACTAAAAAGAAAGTTGTTTCAAAACCTAAATTTCAATGGGTGCCAAAATTAAAATCTGATCAGTCATCATCATCCTCTGTACCTGTTGAAAAAGAAAAATCAAAAGAAAAATCTATGAAAGTTGAGGGTCAACCCAGGACTATAATCACCTGGGTCCCCAAATCTAAATAATTCCGCTCATCGTGCAGGGACAGTTGCGGAGGAATGTCGTCAGACCGTGGTATGTCGACAGCGGCTGCTCCCGGCACATGACTGGAGATATCTCCCAACTATACGACACTGAGACATTTAATGGGGGATATGTCTCCTTCGCAGGCGGAGAAGGCGGAAAGATAACGCAGAAAGGAACGGTGACGAACGGAGTGCTCAGTTTTGAGAATGTCAACTATGCTCCTGAGCTGAAGCACAGTCTGCTGAGCGTTTCTCAAATCTGTGACAAGGGTTACTCGGCACACTTCACCGATAAAGAATGTCTAATCTTAAAGCCAGGCATTGTCATTCCGGAGGAGTGGATTCTCATCAAATCTAAGCGGAATGGGAATGCTTATATTATCGACATGAACAACAATGTACCCGATGAAGTCACTTGTCTCTTTTCCAAAGTCTCCGAACAAAACGTAATGTAGTGGCATCGTCGACTTGGCCATGCAAATGCAAAGAACCTGAACCGGCTTGCTAAGAACGAAATGGTCCGCGGTCTACCCGTCAGAGATTTCATTACTTTTGAAAAATGTATTTCCTATGCTCAAGGCAAACATCATCGGAAACCACATCTGCCAAAGCAGGTCAACTCCATCAACCAGGTGCTCCAATTGTTGCACATGGAGTTGTTTGGTCCGGTCAACATCCTCAGCATCAACCGAAATTCGTATTGTCTCGTTGTGATAGAAGATTTCTCTCGTTTCATGTGGGTCTTCTTTCTGTCCAACAAAGCTGGGATCGCTGACCTAATCAAGAAGTTCATTGTAATGATTGAAAACCAAACCAACCACGGAGTGAAAGCACTACGCACAGATAATGGAACAGAGTTCAAGAACGCTGTTCTTGATCATTTTTGCGCTGAGAAAGGGATCGTGCGTCAGTATAGCTCTGTTCGGACACCACAACAAAACGGTGTTGTTGCGCGGAGAAATCGGACTCTACAAGACGCAGTGAGGACGATGCTTTGTGATTCTAAACTTCCAGTTTTCTTTTGGGCGGAGGCGATCAACACAGCTTGTTACGTTCAAAATCGTGTCCTGATCAACAAAGCCCAGATGAAAACCCCGTACGAGATTCTCTATGGACACAAGCCATCTGTCAGCCATTTCCGAGTATTTGGCTGCCCTTGCACCCTTCTTCACTTGGAATCCAACCCAAAGTTTAATGCAAAAGCTGATGGTTGCTATTTCGTCGGATACGCTGCTCGTACTGCTTACCGGGTTTACAACAAGATGACAAAATAAATAGTGGAGTCTTTCGATGTTCGCTGGCTTGAAGAGAATGAAACGGACGCTAGGGTGGGTCCGGATTGGCTATTTGACTACACATCGCTATTCAAATCTTTTAGTGTGTCGTCTGATAACCAAGCTGGGTCTACCCCTTACTCGAAGACTATCATTGAAGACGAAGATGAAGAGGTTGTCTACAGACCACCATTGGTTTCTGCTACTGATCCTCCGGTGATGCCTACTGTTCTAATTGCTTCTCCTGAGTCTTCAACTCAACAATCTGCTCCAGATGCTGATGCTACTCCTCTAACTCCAGTTGAAAGAGAATTCATGAACCAAGATGCTTCCGCTGTCACTCAGAATCTGATGGAACTTCTCTTTCCCGAACAAATTGCTGATGAGTTTGTAGCAAATCCACCAAACGAAGCTGGTACATCTACCGTGGATTCTTCAGCAAATGAAGGAGCTATTAATATCCATAATCTTCCCGTTTCAGTCAATGAAATAAGTCACGAAATCCCCTCTCGCATACAGCGCGATCATCCGATCGAGAACGTCATAGGCTAGCTGGGCGACGGAGTTCAAACGAGAAGCCAGAGTGGAGACGTCAACACATGTCTCTATTCTTGCTTCATTTCTCAAATAGAGCCCAAGAACGTCGAAATGGCTTTGAATGAGCCCAGCTGGGTGGATGCCATGCATGACGAGCTCAATCAATTCGAGAAGCTCGGGGTTTGGAAGTTGGTGAAGCTGCCTAAAGGCAAGAAATCTCTCGACACGAGATGGGTGTTTCGTAATAAGCAGGACGATTCGGGTGTCATTGTATGTAATAAGGCGAGATTGGTGGTCCGTGGGTTCAGGCAAATTGAGGGTCTTGATTATACAGAAGTCTATGCTCCGGTGGCGCGCTTGGAGGCTATTCGTATCTTCCTTGCCTATGCTTCCTACATGAACTTTACTGTCTATCAAATGGACATCAAGACGACTTTCTTGTACAACAAAGTGAAGGAGGAGATTTATGTTGACCAACCTCCTGGGTTTGTTAACTCAAAACTTCCCAACCATGTCTACAAGTTAGACAAGGCTTTGTATGGGCTGCATCAAGCTCCTAGAGCCTGGTATGCTACCTTAACACAGCACTTGCTCAATCATGGCTACTCACGCGACACTATTGATCAGACCCTATTCATCAAGCATGTCGGTCCAGATCAAATTCTTGTTCAAATCTATGTGGACGACATCATTTTCGGGTCGACGAGTCCTCAGCTATGCACGGAGTTCAAGGACGTTATGAAAAAGCGGTTCAAGATGAGTTCTTTGGGAGAAATGACCATGTTTTTGGGGCTTCAGGTCAAACAATCGTCAGCCGGAATCCTGATTCATCAAGCCAAATATGTGGATGATATGCTCGAGAAGTTCGGGTTCAGAGACGCCAAACCTGCTTTGACGCCCATGGCCGAGAGACCACTGTTGACTCCTGATCTTGAAGGCGAATCCGTAGATCAAACATACTACCGATCGATGATCGGATCGCTGATGTATCTGACTGCAAGTCGCCCAGACGTTATGTTTGCGGTCTGTCAATGCGCCCGCTACCAGGCTAATCCTAAACTGTCTCATCTTATTGCTGTTAAAAGGATTTTTCGGTATCTCAAAGGCAGTCCAAAATTGGGTCTTTGGTATCCAAAAAATTCAGAATTTGATCTTTATGCTTTTGCAGACAGCAATTACGGAGGCTGCGAGCTTGACAGGAAATCGACTTCAGGCGGATGTCAATTTCTAGGAGATAGGCTGGTATCTTGGCAATGCAAGAAGCAGAATACTGTTTCGACCTCAACAGCAGAAGCAGAATACGTTGCTGCGTCTGCCTGTTGTTCTCAAGTCATATGGATCCAACATCAGTTGTTGGACTACGGTTTGAATTTTCAAGAAACCCCTATTTTTTGTGACAATGAGGCTGCGATCCAAATTGCTAAAAATCCGGTCCAGCACTCAAAAACCAAGCACATCGACATCAAAGTTCATTTTATCAGAGATTGTTATGAGCGCTCGCTCATTCGGCTAGAACAGGTTCCCACTGCTAATAATGTGGCGGATCTGTTCACCAAGCCGTTTAACAAAGCTCGATTCGATGTGCTGGTAAATTTTTTAAAAATGATTCGCTTTGAGGATTAATTTTTTTGTTTAGGTTAGTTTAAATTTGCGCATTTTAATTTCATTCTCACCCATGCACAAATTTAGGGGGAGAAATAAACAAAAACCAAACAAAAATTTGAAAATCAGAAAATCCAAAAACAATAGAAAATCAGAAAATCCAAAAACATTAGAAAAACAGAAAAATCAAAAATATTATTGTGAAGTGATGTGATGGGAAGTGATATCAGCTTGTGATAACAGGCAATCTGAGTCTGTGTAAAGTACCAAAGCTGAATTGTCTAGGCTCTGTGTTCGATGTGCTGGTAGGCACGAAAATTTAATGGACTTGACTAGGTGCAGATGAACTTAAGGAATGTAGAGTCTTGATAATTCTTAACCTAGATAGATCCATTTAGCCTGACAATACGACGCTCAGATAGGTTGAGCAGGGAGATATACATGATAATCCACCGGTCACACTAAAATAATCTGTATCTAGAACTGTGGTTTAACTTTTCCTCGATGTACGGATTATGTCCTTAATTCCGATATTGACGGGGGCGACTGGGGAATTCCGATAAAGTAGGTCTGTAGGAAATTATTTTCTTTCTCTCCTACTGTTAGTCATATGTTGCCGCCTCTGTGTGATCGAAAGATCCGACCTGGAATGCAGCATATGCAACTCTATTTCTATGCATCTTCTATCTATGCAATTCTTCCTATCTGTTAGCCATATGTTGTCTCCTTTGCGTGATTAACAATCCGACCTGGTACACAGCATATGCAACCTTCTACTTCTCAATCCCTCTGAAATTCTAGTCAGTCATATGTTTCACTCTCTGTGTGATTGAAAGATCCGACCTGAGTGTACAGCATATGCATTCTAAATCTATCCTTTCTATGAATAATCGTCTGCTCACCTAAAGTAAGGAGTATCTCGGAAGTTCTTGATTACCGTCGTATATCAGGAAGTGGGAAACACATTCTAGTACATCTAAAATTGAACAATTCTAGATTGTCTGTAGATCTCGCTGCTCAATTTAGGTGGACAACAATATCCTTGGTCGTCGTCAGATAAATGGTCCTTAGGTATTTTTATCTAGTAACTTAGGATCAATCTGTCCTATCACTGATAGAATTCCTAAAAATTTGTCACAATTTTACTTGCTTAAGTGGACTACAATACCGGCGATCGATCAGATCTATTCATGAAAAGGAGAGGTACTGATAAATTGAAAATGATTCTCTAACAACTTTGATCCCATATCACAAAAGGTTAATCAATTTCAAGATAGAGGATTAAAATTAGTTTGAATTTCAAATTTTAGTATTATTATATTTTATTTTATTTTATTTTTTATTTTTTATTTTTAGTTTTAATTTTTTATTTTCATTTTAGGATTGGTAAATCTTAGAAATTATTTTATTTTAATTTTAATTTTAATTTTATTTTTACTTTTATTTTTATGTTGGAATTAATCCTCAAAAAGTTTCATTTTTAAATATTTTTGGGTATTGGGCTTTTATTGTTAAGAATGGTAAATGGCAGCCTTTATTGGAAAGTATAAAAGGGGGTGTGCGGTCAAAACCCTTTCACCTTTTACTCCTCTTAAGATCGACCGCACACTGCTCCCTCCTCTCTCTCTCTCTCTCTCTAAAAACTTCAAGAAAACTCTCATTTTTCGTGAAATTGAAACCTCATAACCGTAAGTACCATGCAATCGACTCCCATAATGCAGTTTTTGAGCAAAAACGTTCTTGAATCGATGGTCAATTGAAGGTCTCGGTATCGACTGTGCGTGTGCGGCTGGCCCCGTTTGCGGTTGGACCCGTGTACGGCCGCACCCCCGTGTGCGGCTGGCCCCGTGTACGGCCGCACCCCCCGTGTGCGGCTGGCCCCGTGTGTGCGGCTAGCACTATGTGCAGTTGGAACCTGTGTGCAGCAGTACACCATGCGCGGCTGCACACATTGTGTGTGTGGCTGGATCTAGGTGTATGGCTGTACACCTAAAATTGACATAAATTTTGTTTAATGGGAAATCTCTTAATTTTTCTAATGCTTTAATTTATGCTTGCGTTTTTCAGAACATCATGGGAGATCTTGAGTTCGCAAAAGTGCACAATTTAGCCATTTTTCTAGAAGCTCCTCCAGTGGCCCACAACGATCTCAAATTCATTGTCGATGGTCTAAGGAAATGTTGCTTGGTCTCTGCTTTCACCTCTAGTCCATCGATTTATCAAAGATTGATTAAAGAATTTTGGAGAAGCGCATATGTGGAAAGAAATAATAACGATGAGAAATATCTTGAGGCGTCTATATAAGGAAAGAAAGTGTTGGTCTCTGAAGACATCATTCGAGAAGCTCTGCAGATTGGTGATGCGCATGAATTTCCAAAGGAAATTGAACTTGACCAGATACAAGGAGTTCTAAATCAAATGGGCTATGAAGGAACCTTTCCACCCACTCACAAGAAGCTGTTGCCGCAATGTTGGAAATATCTGGCCCATGCATTTGTGAGCTGCATCTCAGGACGAAGATCCGGTGCAAATGAGATATCCTTGGTCAACACTGGTGCTATTGCTGCCTTGGCCTCTAGAGTAGACTTCAACTTTTCAAAATTTATCTTGCATGAGATGATTTTGAATGTTGAAGGAAACAAAAGGGACAAGTTTCTGATGTATCCAAGGTTTATTCAGCTGATCCTTAATGTCATGCATCCTGAGATTGAAAGGAAAGGAGAGACCCTGGACATCAAGTCAGTTGGCTCAAGTGCCTTTGGATTAATGAAAAAAAACCGATCAGGAAAGCTTAACTTTGAAGGAAAACATCCATTGATCAGATTTGGTATTTTTGCTGAGGAGAGTGATCAGTCTGAACCCATCGAATCTTCTTGTCCTATGGAGACCGACGATGTAGTTATCTCTGCTTCTGAACATGAAACTGAGGAAGGTTTTATCTCTCCTGTGGCAAGGGTTGCAGAGGAGCATGAACTGCTACAAAATGTGGAAGTTGAGAGTGATTTTGATCAAGAGAGAGATATAGGAGAACATGATGGAAATGACGAGTTTCTCCATGATATGGATTTCTCAGGCCTCGACAATGTAGCCCTTCCCCTTAGCTTTGAATTTGAACAAGAAGGTGGATTTGACACAGGTTTGGATCTCTCCGACAGGTTCTTTGATAAAGTCGATGAAGTTGTTCAGACCACAACTGAGACTAGGGCTGCGAAGAAGACTCTTGAAACTATGCCTCCTTCGTCTACCTCAATGGAAGAAACTTCAAGCCAACAGGGTGCAGATTCAAGGATTCCTCCCCTTGATTCTGCTATTCCTACATCAATTCCATTTACAAGTAACCCGACATAGGCACAGACCTCTCTGCCTCCTATAAAAGGAAGGCATCAAAATTTGAGGCAGGGAGTGTCTATTCAAGGCCAAACACCACCAGTTTCAGCTACAGTTATCACCACAACTGTTACAACACCACCTCTCCAATCTAATGAAGGTCCAAGTATCGTGCTTGAGATAGGCGGACCGTCTGCTGTTCCAGAATATTCCCCAACAAGACCGTTTCTAGATGAGGCTTCTATCAGACTCGCTAAGCACTTGTCTCAATTTAGCCCAGAATCTTCCTCCAGTGGAAAGGGAATATCTTTCGAGGAAGGTCGCTCAGGAGATGATAATACTTTAGTGTCCAAACTTCAAGAAGAAATTGGTATTCTGAAACAACAGAACATTGAAAAGGACATCATGCTTGAACAACACGGTAACCTTATCGCTGAGCTTCAAGCACAAAATGCTTCAAAGACAAAGCAGATTACTGATCTGCAAACCAATCTTGGGTCAATAACTGCCTTTTACTTCGATTTGAAGAACAAGCTATTTGACGCCTTTGGGGATAAGCTTAAATCTTTGTTTCAGCAGCCTCATGGTATAGAAGACCCTCCCACTGCTTCCGACCAGCCTTCCGAAAATGAAGCTCCTTTTGACCAACCTCCTCCTAGAACAAGAATCGTTGATCGATTTGAAAAAGAGCATGATAATGCCAGATCTCGGATCACGATCAAGCATGGAAAAAGGACCGTCACTGCCAATAAAAATGAAGGATTACTTTTTATGAAGAATTCGAACGAAAATCGCAAAACAAAAGATCCTGTATTGACAGTGACAGATCTTAAAAAGCGAAAGTTTGGTGACGAGTATGGTGATCGCTCAGGGATCAAAATGTGGGCCTTTGATCATGAAGTGAACATGTGGGTTGTAAAGAGAAACTCTGGAATTCCAGAATACTACCAGAGCATCCATGATTTCAACTCATGGACGAAAGTTGATCTTGCCAAACTTTCAAGGGCCCCATTTCACAATCCTTCACATGATCCCAATGCTTCCAACTTCAAACGATTTCTAGACAGGAAGGTCAAAGAAAATTTCTCAAAGATGAAAACTGCAAAAGCCCTGTACAGAAAAGATGCGGATGTTGTTGATCCTGAATCTGGTGAGCCAATGAAGATCATACTATGGCCAGCAACAAAACAACTGAAAGAAATTCCTATTCCTCAACACTTCCATGAAGGATTTCTTGACGACATGGAATTTTGGGCATATGATGATGAAACTGCTACTGCTGCCATCAAGCTCAAGAATAGCAAAAAAGTGCTAAGGCTTATCAGTGCAAAAGATCTTCTCAGATTCAGAGAAAGAGACATTCGTACCTTGGCTCGTCACCAAATCATTTGCAGAAAAGAAGTCATGGAGGTTGCTGCCAAGGAATTCAGTGGAATGGTCGCCACAATCATCAATGGAAAGCTATGGATGGGATCCATGGGAAAATCCGACCTGAAGCTGTTCGAAAAACCTGGAGAATGAAGACCAAGTCTATGCTAGCCACAAACCAAGGGGGAGATTGATAGGCTATACTTTTGTGGTTTGGGCTAGGCATTCTAATGTATAGGTCTTGGTAGGATGTTAGAGTGTGTTGTGGTGGTTGTAGTTTGTTAGTGGGTGTGTGCAGCCTTACATGTGTGTGCGGCCGCACACGCTGTGTGCGGCCGTACACGTGTGTGCGGCTGCACACTTGTGTGCTGCTTCATGTGGTATAAATAGGCTGTGTCAGTGTGTCAGAGCAAGTGACGTATGTGTATGTGTTTCCCAAGGTGTACCTGACATTTGTACGTTATAGATGTGTGCATGCTTGGCTTTATTCTCCTTCTACTCCTTCTACACTCTTTTTGATTGTTCGCAATTCATTGATTACTGATTTGGATCTATAGATTGGGGACTTACAAAGATACAGTGTGCGGATAAGGTTTGAAAGCTCAAAGCTTGAATTAACTTTTAAGATCAATGTTTGATGCTAATATATTGGTCCAGTCAAGTCTAGTAAACCAGTGAAGACTTTAAGATGATATTCAACAAAATATTCAAGTAAGTAAAATAGAGCAAGATCAAAGTAAAGAAGATTTTGGAACAAGAGGAATGATAGTGAAAGAGATTTGACTTGCAAGAGAATATGTAATTGATGCGAAGAGAATAATTCTATTTCTTGCATGCAATCCATAAAACATCATCTCCTTAAATAGTAAATGAGAGACATAGTACAAACCGAGAATCATTCTATGGACTAGATAATACTAAGTGTTTGACAAATCTAACACTTAAAAGATTTACTGATTTGGTCATAAGAATTGTTCAATCAACAAAAGTAGAAAAAGCATTTAATGCTTGTACAAACTCTAACTTCGGAATCGTCTTCATCTCGGATTCAGACAGACTTTTGAACTCTTCACATCTCAGACTGAGGATTGACTTTGGAACTGGTTTGGTTTGGATTGCTAGAGGTTCACTTTTTATTCATTAACAATAATCCAAAAGACAACCATTTCGTAGTCAAAGTTGGAAACGACTACACATAGATGATTGTTTGACATGATAAGTCACTGTCGTACACAGAGATTCCACTAGACTGGTCAAGTCCTTTTCAACTCCTTTTTTAAATATAAATAGATGTTTAACCTATAGGAAATAAACGCTTCAGAAATGTCGTCCAATCTAGCAACTTCTTCGAATACAATAGTTGCTTCCAATGCTCCACGACCATGGACGACAAGCGAGGTGTTGGTCGTAACATGATGTTGGACTACAAAACGGTTGTCTTTTGGACTATTGTTAGATTCAGACAGACTTCAGAACTTTTTCACATCTCGGACTGAGGATTGACTTCGTAACTAGTTTGGTTCGGATTGCTAGAGGTTCACCTTTTATTCATTAACAATAGTCCAAAAGACAACCATTTCGTAGTCAAAGTTAGAAACGACTACACATAGATGACTTTTTAACATGATAAGTCACTGTAGTACACAGAGATTCCACTAAACTGGTCAAGTCCTTTTCAACTCCTTTTTTAAATATAAATAGATGTTTAATTTATAGGAAATGAACGCCCATATTCGGAAATGTCGTCCAATCTAGCAACTTCTTCGAATGCAGTAGCCACTTACCATGGACGACAAGCGAAGTGTTGGTCGTAACATGATGTTGGATTAGCGTTCAGGAGGGTGCAACGCTACCGACATGTTGAAACCAGTCTTACTCTCTTAGCCAAATCCAATGTTCCACAAAAAATTTGGCATTTTGCTTTTGATATAGCCACTTATATAAACTGGATACCAACACGGACGAACTCTAACAATTCACCCTTTGAACTTGTGTCTCGACACCACCCTGACTAATCTTTTTTACGAGTCTTTGGGTGTCAATGTTTTCCTCATTTACGTCCATACAACAAACACAAAATGGACTTTGATTCTACACCATGTGTGTTACTTGGATATAGTACCTCTCACCATGGCTATTGCTGCTTGGATCGGCAAACTAAACGCACTTATATTGTCCTCCATGTTCGATTCAATGAACAATCTTTTCTCTTCACTAAATCTACATCCTCACCGGAAAACTCTTTGTTCCTAGAACCGTATTATTCCTCATACCCCACTCCACCACCTGACATCATTGACACACCTGTCTCCACTCCTCTTGATCCACTTTTCGAACCATCCCCTAACATCACATCCACCTCACCCCTACATAACCTAAAATATATGTTCGACGCTCACACTTAAACAATAATCCTACTACTACTTTCGCCTTCGAGCGTTACTCTCATCCTCAAACCATTACTACAGCTACTACCACTCAAGCATCACACATCTCTTCCTCGTCTTCATATCCTATTCCAACCTCAAAAATAACCCACCACCACGCTCCCATCCTCAACCTACTACGAAATACAATGCCTCCTCCTTCCATACTCATACCACCACCCCTGACACAGAACCGACTTCCTTTACAAATGCCAACAAATATCCTGAATGGCATCAAGTCATGGATGAAGAGTATTCAACACTATTACAAAATGGCACATAGTCACTCGTTCCTCGTGTCCCAAACACTAATGTGGTTGACTATAAATGGGTTTATAAGGTGAAATGTGATCTATCAAACGAAACAAAGCACGGTTAGTTGCAAAAGGTTTTCACCAACAACAATGGGTAGATTATCATGAGACTTTTAGTCCTGTTGTGAAATCGACAACAATTCGCCTTACGATAGCTTGATGCTCAGAATGCATTCCTCCATGGTGACCTATGGGAGACAGTATATTTACACCAACCACAGGGTTTTGTTGATCCAAAAAAACCAGATCACGTGTACCTTTTACACAAGTCGTTATACGGTTTAAAGCAGGCTCCACGTGTATGGTTTCAACGCCTCTCCAGCTCTCTACAAGGACTTGGCTTTCATGGCTCCAAAACGGATCCATCACTCTTTATCTACTCTAAAGGAGGCACACTACTTTGAATGCTTTTCTATGTTGATGATATTATCTTAACAGGAATAACTCAAAGGTGAGTAATCAAGTGGTTAACAATCTAGGTCATTTACTTGCCATTTAAGATATGGGTCGACTCTCCTATTTTCTAGGGATCGAAATCATTCCACGTGGAAAGGACATAATTTTGTCACAATAGAAGTATATTTTGGAGTTACTTGAATGTGCAAATTTATCCGAAGCCAACCTAAGCCTACACTGATTGCCACTAATGCTTGTGTCTGCCGCCAAGCTTTACCAAAACGCCGCCTTAACTCATATATGTGTAAAAAATATAATAATAGTTGAAAATACATGTAGAAATATTAATCATATACAAAATTGCCGCCTTAAGTCACGCCTTACAAACGACGTGGCTTGACAAGGCTTGGAAAAACTTAAGGCTTGACATTGCCGCCAAGTCACGCCTTACGTTATTTAGAATCTTGTTAATGCTAATCTTTCCCTTGGTGACAGTCATCCACTTGATGACCCAATTCAATATCGTCAAATAGTAGGTGCACTCCGGTATGTCACTTTGTCCCAACCTGATATTGCATATGATGTTAACAAAGTATGTCAATTCATGCACTCACCTACAACAAATGGTCAATTGTTAAGCGGATCCTGAGGTACTTAAAAGGGACATCGATGTTTAGCATGCTAATTCATCATGACCCTGGAACTACACTTCATGCTTACACTGATTTTGTTTTCAATAACCTTTGTGCTTTATCTAACGCTGACTGGGCTGGTTATCCGGACGACTTTCGATCCACGGTGGGATATGCTATATACATAGCTTTGTTACCTTGAGTTGACATGGTTGCTAAACTCACATGGTTACAAGCTTTGTTACATGAGCTTCGTGTTCCTATGCAGAAAGTCCCAACGTTATGGTGTGATAATCTAGGGGCAACCTATCTTTCAACGAATCTAGTGTTTCATGCACGTACAAAGTACATTGAAGTAGATTTTCATTTTGTCAATGAAAAGGTTGCTCAAGGAAACCTATCAGTACAGTTTATCTTCACAGATGATCTTCGATTTAAGACACAAGCTAAAGATTGTTTCCCGACATTAGCTTACGAGGGAATATTAGACTAGATATATAGTTACCATATATTAGATGGTACTCAAGTGTAATATTATTTTGTATATATACCCATGTAACTCATTTACATAATATGTGAAAATACAATTACTGATTACCAAGTTTTTACTCTTAACAATATAAACAATTAAAATTATAGATTTTAAACATATAATAGGTAACCAAAATCAATGTTTAAATTTCCAGAGAGCATATGTTAAAAGTGTTGGATATAGTGTCTAAGTCCATAACTTTATTTGGTATGTACTTGACCCGACCCGTCATGGTCCATTTGGGTTGCATGGCATTGCAATACTTGGATAGACTAAATGAGAGAATAAGGCACTTATGATTATTAATATATTATAAGTTCTAATATATTAATAATAGTATTATTTAATTAGTATTGATCAAGTATTAATCTAGTATTAATTTGGTGATCAAAGTGAGACTAATTAAATATATAGGGTTGATTATGACAATCATCAATTCTTTTATGGTGGATTAATGATCCATGGTTTATGGGTTTGGTTATAACCATATGGAGCTCCATGGATAGTCTATGGGAGTTACAAACCCATGGGTCATGAGAAATCAAGAGTCATGACAATTAAGGGCATTCATGTGTAAACCCTAATTGTGACAACACTATAAAAGGAACCCTATGGCTAGCAAAATCGTGACCTAGTGGACCTAGTGTTACTAGAGAGGGCATAACCGATTTTGAGTGCTAGAAGTATTCTCTCAAGTTATTCCAAGTCTTGTGGTGTTGTGTGAAGCATTTGAGGCACAACATTTGGGGTGCTAGGCTCACAAAGTCTTGAAGGAATCCAAGCAACAACAAGGTATGTATTTCTACTAGTTTTTATGTTTTATGTAATCCCCATGCCATGTTAGTTAGGAAATAACCTTGAAAAAGAAATTTGCATGTATATAGAGAAAACGTAGATTCAAGGTTATTAGGGTTGCATGTACACTTAGGAAGTGTTAGAATGCTCAAAAAGCCATCAGTGGTATCAGAGCCAGGTTGTTTTCTGTATACTTGATGCAAAACTGCTTAAAAATCGAAAATTCTGCATTCTGACGACTGGACTCGCCGAGTCCATGGGGAGGGCTCGCCGAGTCCATGAACAAATTCATCCTACTCGACGAGTAGAATAGTGCACTCGGCGAGTAGGAGCGTGCTGGGCAGTTTTTTCGAGTTTTGTTGCTGGAAATGGATTAAGATCATTATCCCAATCTGTTTTGGACTTGTAAAATCTGTTTTTCAAAATGATAATGATTATGTTAACCCATTTTACATGACTTTTATCAATTTTCAAGTATTGTATATGTTTATATGATTTCTTGAAATTGTTTGACATGAATTTGTGTTCTTATGAGTTTTTAGAAGATCATAGGAATTATATGTAACCTCCATGTATGTTTAATTCATGATCTTAATGGAAATGATGGTGTCCATAACTTGTCCTCAAGTTATGGATAACCAAAAGTCACTTCTTTAAATTGTGATTAAAGAACTAAAGAAGTTTCATAAAATGAAGAGTCTTCATTTTTATGAACCATTAAAACTCATAAGTTACAAATTGAAGAGACTTGGAATAGTTTCAAATCTTGCCCTCAAGTTTTGGAATTTGAAAAGTCTTACACTTTAATACTTTAATTCCAAATTAAACCTTAGATTTTTAAAAGGTTTAAAAATCAACACTTATACTATTATTATAATTTTATTATATAGATATGTATAAGAATATGTCATTCTTACCGTTAGTAGGCCTCATTCACGAAGCCGGTCTATAAGGGGGGTATAAGGTTGTTGCCTATAAAATGGTGACTTAATGGGTGTCCACTCTCACCTACCGCTTCCTTGATCGGTGGAGGGTCGTTAGCCGAACGGGTAGGATACGACTTTAAATACTTGTTAAAAGTATAATGAATTATAAAGTAACTATACATTATAAATTCCCAATCTTAGTTACTTTAGGAAAATGTGAAATTGGTGCTAGCCCATAAAATTACACTTTGTACCTTACCAAGTCGTTAGTGGAGCGTGTGTGGTTAACCGGCACACTAACATGGACTAGTAAGAGTGGCAAAGGGTAACTTGACTTTATTATAGATCGGTGGAGCGTGTGTGGTTAACCGGCACATCGATTAGGTAATATTGTTGAGGGTACCAAGTCAATTTGTATGGTTATTCACACCTTGTTTGTGATCCTCGGCATCCCAGTCACAAACTTGAGAGGGCACAATCGAGATTCAAACATGCCATTGAAAAGTTCAATGTATCTCAAAAGATCTAGGAGTTTCAAAACCAATAAAACCTAATAATAAGATATTTCGTTCTTATGGTGGAAATTGGTAAATCGTCATTTACCTACCTTCAAATATTTTATAGTATGGATTACGGCATCCCTCTTCCAACTATAAATAGTTTGTTGGATCCTAGCCTTAATATTTCATTTGGGTGAATTATTAAGGATTCCTAATCTAATGAAACTTGTCTTTCTTTCCTTTCAGATGTCTTCCAACAATGCTTCTGGCTCAAACCCAACAGGCTCCTTTTCCCTTATGAACTTGTGTGGTAAGGTCATCTTTGATGGATCCAATTTCAATGAGTGGATCAGAAACATCAGAATGATTACCCGCTATGAGGACAAAGAATATGTCCTCGATAGGGAGCTTAAGGTTGTGAATGAAGCCACTGCTACTCCTGAAGAGTTTGCGGAGTTTGTTGCACATGAAAAGGATGCTACTAAAGTAGCATGCATCATGATGGCCACCATGACTCCTGAACTTCAAAAATCCTATGAAGATTTCTACCCCTATGAGATGCACCTGGATCTGATGGAAAGGTACCATCAGAGCGCACGTCAGGAGAGGTATGAAATCATCTCCTCCATGATAACCGCAAAGATGAAGGATGGTGAACCCATCACCGGTCACTTGCAGAAGATGCAAAGGTTCGTTGACCGGTTGCTGAAGCTAAATGTTGACTTTCCTGAGGAAATGGCGATTGACATCATTCTCCATTCCTTACCTCAAGTTATGATCAGTTTCGTATGACTTATCATATGAACAAGGAGGAAGTCACACTTAGCAAACTTCAAGGACTCTTAAGGACAGCTGAAAATGGCCTTAAGGGTAAAGCGGTTGCTACTTCTACTCCTTCAACAGCCCCTGTTCTGGCTATTGGGCAGGGAAAGGGTAAGAAGAGGAAAAGCCCTTCGAAGGGTACCAAGGGTAAGACTCTTGATGGTTCCTCTTCAAGTGGGACAAAGAAAGATCCCATTACTCCTTCTTCAAACCCAAAGGAAGCACAGTGCTTCTATTGCCAGGATAAGGGACACTTCAAGCGAAGCTGCCCCAAATATCTGCAAGATCTAAAGGATGGGAAGGTTAAACCCACCCATGCAGGTATTTACACAATATTGTCTAACAACTCATCTAATGCTAATTCTTGGGTGCTTGATACAGCTTGTGGTATTCACATCTGTACTGATTTGCAGGCACTAAGAAGAAGTGAGCAAGTGGAGCACGGGAAGATAAACTTAGTCATGGGCAACAGGAAAGCATCACCTGTTACCAAGATAGGAGTTTATTCTTTATTGCTTAATAATGGGTTAATGTTAGATTTGAATAAGTGTTGTTACTCGCCCGAAATGGCGAGAAATATTATTTCTTTTCATGGCTTGTACAAACAAGGTTTTTCATTTTCATTTGATAATAAAAATGGTGCTATTAATGTTTATTACAATGATGTACTTTACTTTAAAGCATTACCTTGTGATGGTGTATATGAAGCCGTGAATGTTGTAGACAATCTAGGAAATAATGTGTTGTATATTGATTCTTCAGATAGCTTGGATAAAACATCCTTGTGGCATTGTCGTCTTGGACATGTTAACAAGAAGCGCATAGGCCAACTCCAAAAGGCTGGAGTCTTGGAATCATTTGACCTCAAGTCAGATGATAGTTGCGAGTCTTGTTTACTTGGAAAAATGACAAAGTCACCCTTCACAGGTACTTGTGATAGGGGTGAAGGTTTGTTGGACCTTGTACACACGGATGTGTGTGGGCCCTTCAGAGTTGCTACAAGGGATGCTAATCGCTATTATGTGACTTTTACTTATGATTACAGTAGATATGGATATATTTACTTGATCAAGCATAAGTGAGAAACCTTTGAAAAGTTCAAAGAGTTTAAGCAGGAAGTGGAGAATCAATTGGGCAGGAACATCAAGATGCTCCGATCCGATCGGGGAGGAGAGTATCTCAGCATTGAGTTCCTTGACTATCTTAAGGAATGTGGGATTGTCTCACAATTGACACCTCCTAGAACACCACAGCTGAATGGTGTAGCTGAGAGGCGCAATCGAACCTTGCTGGATATGGTTCGTTCCATGATGAGTCGAGCTTCGTTAACAATCTCTTTCTGGGGGTATGCCTTAGAGACTGCCGCCCATATCCTTAATCTAGTCCCTACTAAAAAGGTTGCCAAAACACCTCACGAGATGTGGACTGGGAAAGTTCCCAATTTGGACCACATCAAGATTTGGGGTTGTGAAGCTTTCGTGAGGCGTGAGACTCATGATAAGCTTGAACCTCGAAATGAGAGGTGTATTTTCATCGGCTACCCACAAAGATCCTTTGGTTACCACTTCTACAGACCCAGTGATAATGTGGTCTTTGTAGCAAGAAGAGGAGTCTTTCGTGAGAGAGAATTCATAAGCCAAGGGGACAGTGGGAGGCAAATTGACCTTGAAGAGCTTCAAGAGTCAAGTGGTGAAGGAACCTCAAATGCTATCGACCAACCTGAGGAGGAAACTCCTGTTGATCCGATAGATGAGTCTGTACCTCCAAGACGTTCCACTAGGGTGAGGAACACACCTGATTTTTATTATGGTTATCACATCACCACTGAAGGTAATACATTTATTAGTGATAGTACACTAATAGATTTGGATGATCCTAATAATTACAAGGAAGCCATGGCAGGCCATGAGTCTGCTAAATGGAAGGAGGCTATGGACAGCGAGATTCAGTCCATGTATGACAATCAAGTTTGGAACTTGGTTGACAATGTACCAGGTCGTAAGACAGTTGGGTGCAAATGGATCTTCAAGAAGAAGACCGACATAGATGGGAAGGTACATACTTACAAAGCGCGACTGGTTGCGAAGGGCTTTACTCAAACTCCGGGAGTTGACTATGATGAGACCTTCTCACCAGTAGCTAAGATTAAGTCTATTAGAGTATTGTTAGCCATAGCTACATTTCATGATTATGAAATATGGCAAATGGATGTCAAAACCGCTTTCCTTAATGGAAAGTTGGCTGAGGATGTTTACATGGCTCAACCAGAGGGTTTTGTCAATACAAGATACCCTAATAGAGTGTGTAAGCTTGATAAATCCATTTATGGATTAAAACAAGCATCTCGCAGATGGAATCTTTGCTTTGATGAGAAAGTCAAAGAGTTTGGCTTTTCTAGGAGTGAGGATGAGTCTTGTGTGTATGTCAGGGCTAATGGGAGCATAGTTAGCTTCTTGGTGTTGTATGTGGATGACATACTTCTCATAGGAAACGACGTCCCAACCTTGCAGGAGGTTAAGTCCTGGCTTGGGAAGTGTTTCGCTATGAAGGACCGTGGGGAAGCTGCCTATATCCTAGGGATAAGGATATTGAGAGATAGGAGTAAGAGACTAATTGGACTTAGTCAAAGTACTTACTTGGATAAGGTGCTGAAGAGGTTCAGTATGCAAGATTCCAAGAAAGGAGAATTACCAATCCAGAGTAATGCCAAGCTGAGTAAAACTCAAATTCCGAGTACAGAGGCTGAGATAGCTGAAATGAGTCATATACCATATGCTTCCGTTGTGGGCTCGATCATGTATGCTATGACTTGTACTCGCCCTGATGTGGCCTTTGCTTTGAGCATGGTCAGTAGATATCAAGGGAACCCTGGCAAGGCACACTGGACAGCGGTAAAGAACATTCTCAAGTATCTGCGGAGGACTAAGGATTGGGTCCTTACCCTCGGAGGCAGTGATGACTTGAGAGTGGAAGGATATAGTGATGCTAGCTTCCAGACTGATAGGGATAATTTCCGCTCTCAGTCAGGCTGGGTCTTTATCCTAAATGGAGGGGCAATTACTTGGAAAAGTTCCAAGCAGGAGACAGTAGTTGATTCTACTTGTGAATCAGAGTACATAGCAGCAAGTGAAGCAGCTAAGGAGGCGATATGGCTAAAGAACTTCATCGGAGACCTTGGAGTTGTACCAGCTATAAAGGAGCCAATGGAAATTTTCTGTGACAGCGAAAGTGCGGTTGCTTTGGCTAAGGAACCAAGAGATCACGGGAGATCTAGGCACATTGACAGAAAATACCATTTCATCAGACATCGAATAGAAGAAGGACTCCTCGTGGCTAAGAGGGTATCATCAGATGAGAACCCGGCAGATCCCCTCACGAAGGGACTGAGCAGGGTTAAGCATTTACAGCATGCGAGGCGCATTGGGCTGAAGGATGATATTAGTTTCAATAATTAGATTCCTGAAACTTGTAAAATGTAATTGACATTTGATGATAAATAAAAGTTGTTATTTATTTATAAGTAAGGTGTTACTATCTTGTGTTGATTGTTTACTATGTTTCAATTTTGCATGTTTTTACTTCCAGAATAATTATGTTATTATTCAAACCATCCACAGTCAGTCAAACTTTGGAAGTAAGTATTGATTTAAGACTGTCATGATTTTGGCTTGTATGATTTGTCTAAAAGTGCTTTGGACAATGCAATGGTTGCTACAACATTCATGAGTACTCATAAGGGCTGAGTATTGGATCCAACCCACGCTCACTTGCATCACTTCATGGAATTTATCTCGAGTGATCGTGAGACGGTAATATCATATAAATCTTCAAACCTAGAGATATGAGTTGTTGACTATGAGTTGGTTATTCATTGATTGTACGAAAACGCTTTGGTAACTCGATGTTATAAAACGTGCCTTTGTGAATAATTCAACAAGTAGTTAGTACAAGCATATCAGTCGAAGTTTATCTGTTCCTTCTAGAAATAGAAGCGATATCTGGGCCCCTCGATGATTTGGTTTTGACCTATGTACCGGGCCCGGTCTGAACCTAATTGATGTGTTCAATTTAGTTCTATGTCGAAACAAATCAGAGATCGAGAAACAAATGATGGACAATAAGTAAGACCATGTTCCATGTGTTTGTCCGGCTGATATCATGAGAACACAGGATTATATGATCACTTATCTTAAATGGCGTATCATCATCATCTCAGTTCCGAGAGACTTTGAAAGAGCTACGATTGCTAGTCGGATTTTTGAAGTCATATTTGCAAATATAGTTATTAGACTTATCCAAGTGGGAGACTGTTGGATATAGTGTCTAAGTCCATAACTTTATTTGGTATGTACTTGACCCGACCCGGCATGGTCCATTTGGGTTGCATGGCATTGCAATACTTGGATAGACTAAATGAGAGAATAAGGCACTTATGATTATTAATATATTATAAGTTCTAATATATTAATAATAGTATTATTTAATTAGTATTGATCAAGTATTAATCTAGTATTAATTTGGTGATCAAAGTGAGACTAATTAAATATATAGGGTTGATTATGACAATCATCAATTCTTTTATGGTGGATTAATGATCCATGGTTTATGGGTTTGGTTATAACCATATGGAGCTCCATAGATAGTCTATGGGAGTTACAAACCCATGGGTCATGAGAAATCAAGAGTCATGACAATTAAGGGCATTCATGTGTAAACCCTAATTGTGACAACACTATAAAAGGAACCCTATGGCTAGTAAAATCGTGACCTAGTGGACCTAGTGTTACTAGAGAGGGCATAACCGATTTTGAGTGCTAGAAGTATTCTCTCAAGTTATTCCAAGTCTTGTGGTGTTGTGTGAAGCATTTGAGGCACAACATTTGGGGTGCTAGGCTCACAAAGTCTTGAAGGAATCCAAGCAACAACAAGGTATGTATTTCTACTAGTTTTTATGTTTTATGTAATCCCCATGCCATGCTAGTTAGGAAATAACCTTGAAAAAGAAATTTGCATGTATATAGAGAAAACGTAGATTCAAGGTTATTAGGGTTGCATGTACACTTAGGAAGTGTTAGAATGCTCAAAAAGCCATCAAAAAGTAGGAAAAAAAATAAAACATGGTTGTAAAGTTAAAAAAACTGAAGTAACAGGAAATAAATCTAAAAGTGGTAATCAAGTGGTTAACAATCTAGGTCATTTACTTGCCATTTAAGATATGGGTCGACTCTCCTATTTTCTAGGGATCGAAATCATTCCACGTGGAAAGGACATAATTTTGTCACAATAGAAGTATATTTTGGAGTTACTTGAATGTGCAAATTTATCCGAAGCCAACCTAAGCCTACACTGATTGCCACTAATGCTTGTGTCTGCCGCCAAGCTTTACCAAAACGCCGTCTTAACTCATATATGTGTAAAAAATATAATAATAGTTGAAAATACATGTAGAAATATTAATCATATACAAAATTGTCGCCTTAAGTCACGCCTTACAAACGACGTGGCTTGACAAGGCTTGGAAAAACTTAAGGCTTGACATTGCCGCCAAGTCACGCCTTACGTTATTTAGAATCTTGTTAATGCTAATCTTTCCCTTGGTGACAGTCATCCACTTGATGACCAAATTCAATATCGTCAAATAGTAGGTGCACTCCTGTCCCAACCTGATATTGCATATGATGTTAACAAAGTATGTCAATTCATGCACTCACCTACAACAAACGGTCAATTCTTAAGCGGATCCTGAGGTACTTAAAAGGGACATCGATGTTTAGCATGCTAATTCATCATGACCCTGGAACTACACTTCATGCTTACACTGATTTTGTTTTCAATAACCTTTGTGCTTTTTCTAACGCTGACTGGGCTGGTTATCCGGACGACTTTCGATCCACGGTGGGATATGCTATATACATAGCTTTGTTACCTTGAGTTGACATGGTTGCTAAACTCACATGGTTACAAGCTTTGTTACATGAGCTTCGTGTTCCTATGCAGAAAGTCCCAACGTTATGGTGTGATAATCTAGGGGCAACCTATCTTTCAGCGAATCTAGTGTTTCATGCACGTACAAAGTACATTGAAGTAGATTTTCATTTTGTCAATGAAAAGGTTGCTCAAGGAAACCTATCAGTACAGTTTATCTTCACAGATGATCTTCGATTTAAGACACAAGCTAAAGATTGTTTCCCGACATTAGCTTACGAGGGAATATTAGACTAGATATATAGTTACCATATATTAGATGGTACCCAAGTGTAATATTATTTTGTATATATACCCATGTAACTCATTTACATAATATGTGAAAATACAATTACTGATTACCAAGTTTTTACTCTTAACAATATAAACAATTAAAATTATAGATTTTAAACATATAATAGGTAACCAAAATCAATGTTTAAATTTCCAGAGAGCATATGTTAAAAGTAGGAAAAAAATAAAACATGGTTGTAAAGTTAAAAAAACTGAAGTAACAGGAAATAAATCTAAAAGTATAATGCTAAAAGTGGTAACCAAAACCTAACATGTTTAGGTTTTCAAAGTACAATGCTGCAATAGGAAAAAAAATAAGAGAAAATATATTAATATGTTAATGTTTTAGAAGTACTATCTTATAGTAATTGTTTAGATTTTCAAAGTACAGTGTGTAAGTAGATTTTCAAAGTAGAGTGTGTAAGTAGAAAGAACAAAATAAAAGTACGATGTCTTAACAGGTTAAATATTGAATCTATAATGCTATAATTGAAATAATAATGTTATCATTGCATAAGGTACATTGTCTTAGTTTGAAGAAAAAAATAAAGTGACAGGAAAAAATTTGAAAGTATAACGTTACATGTGGTAACCGAAATCAAAGATGTTTTGATTTTCAAAATACAAGGTATTAATAGCAAAAAATATGAGAAATATATCTTAATAGGTTAGTTTTTAAAAGTGTTGTGTTATAATTGTTAAGATTTAAAAAAAAAGTTAAATGTCTAAGTATCCAAAGTGCAATATTTTAATAAGAAAAAATGTCAATAGTAAAAAGTTAAAATATATTGGATTTTGAAAATAAATGCTATAAATGTTAATCATAATCATAATCAGACAAGTTGAGATATTCAAAATACAAAGTCTCAAAAGATTAGTTTTTTTTTCTTAAATACGATGTCTTAATACAAAAATAAGTAAAAGTACAATATCTTAATAGGTTACATATTGAAACCATAGTGCTATAATTGCTTAGATTTTCCAAGTACATGGTTAATCTTTATAAAGTACTATGTTATAATTGTTTAGATTTTCAAAGTATACTGTCTAAGTATGTTAGATTTTCAAAGTGTAATATCTTGCTAAGAAAAAAGTTGAAAGGTAGGATGTTTTCAAAGTGCATTGTCTTAATAAGAAAAAAAAAGTTAACAGTACGACGTTTAAAATTTTGAATATAAAATACTATAAATGTTAACCAACAAACAAGTCTAAATTTGCAAATAATTAAATTTTGAATATAAAATACTATAAATCTTACTAGGATGGTTTTTTAAAATGCAATGTCTTAGAAGGAAAATAATTAAATGTGTAATGTCTTAATAGAAAAAACAGTATAAAGTACAATGTTGGATTTTAAAGTACAATAACTTAATAGGAAAAATAGTTGTAAAAAAAATGAAATATAATGGTATGATTGGTAGCCTAAATCAAACAAGTTTGGATAACCAAAGTATGATGTCTGAATAGGTTAGTTTTGAAAGCCTGATATTATAACCGGAAGGAATTAATGTCTTAATATGCAAAAATATGAAATCATATTTGGTTAGATTTCAAAGAATAGTATCTTAATATGAAAGCAATGCAAGTATAATGATATAAGTGGTAACCAGAATAAAACAAGTTTAATATTTTAAAAGTAAAATGTATTTGATCGGTTAGATGTTCAAAGTGAAATGTCTTAATAGCAAAAAAGTAAAACTAAAAAGTCTTAATAGGTTAATATGAAATTTATAATGCTATAATTGGTTAGATTATCATAGTATAAATTCTTAATAAGGGGAAAAAATAAAAGTATTGTGTCTTGATTGTTAAAATTTCAATGCACAACTTTTACTATAAAATATTTAAAATCGTAATATGAAAAAACTAAAACAAAAATATATTAATAGGTTAAATAGTGAAACTATAACAATGCAATTGAAAGTATAGTACTACAATTGATTATATTTCAAAATACGATGTCTTAATAGGGAAAAAAGAAAGTACAATGTTATAATTGGTAACCATGATTAAACAAATTTATATTCTAAAAATAGAATGTATTTAAACTACAGTGTCTTAAAAGGGTAGATTTTGAAAATATATAATGTTACGATTTGGAGTAATAATATTGCATGCAATTGGTTAGATTTTGAAAGTATACTATCTTAATTATAAAAACTTTAAAATTATAAATTATGATGCTATAATTGGTATCCAAAACCAAACATGTTTAGTTTTTCAAAATACGGTGACTTAATAGGAAAAATAATAAAATTACAATTTATTCATAGGTTAGATTATGAAAGTATAATGTTTTAACAGAAGGTTTTATAGCTTAGCCTCTAAATAGCATTCAACTAAAACATACAAACTTATAAGGCAATATATATATATATATATATATATATATATATATATATATATATATATATATATATATATATATATATATATATATATATATATATATATATATATATTGCATGTATTTAATATTAATAATCAGCAAAATACGGTTTGGTTATTTACCTTGGCATTGTATATAGTCGTTTAGCTCCAAATTTCTAGTTGCGGTTATCCTATCAAATTAACCAAAAATTAGTAATTGAAATACATAAATTAAGATTGGTATGGAAGCTTTTACAAGCTTCAGAAATTAATATAAAATAAAATGTGGCACATTATGTGACCCTAATAATAACCCCATGATGGCAATGTTATTGTTAATCAGGCAATGTCAATACATGATTTTTAAGCTCCTCATAAACAAACCAACTACAACTACAATATGTTAAACCTAACACATCCAAGATTTTGACCAGAGTTATTTTGTTAGTAAAATGCAAATCAATGAAAGAGAAACAAGAATGATGTATGTTGCTATTTCTTGATATTTACCAAGTGTAAAAAAAATGTGTGTTACCTACCTCTTCAACCCCAAAAGGATGCTGTTGTGGCTTTCATCAGACTAGTGATAATTTAGCAAGTTGCCAAAAATAGATGAAAAATAATAACTTTTTCATGATAGAGTAACAATCATATGAGACAATGCCCAGTTATTTTAGAAGTAAAGAGGAGGGAATGCTATACCTGAAATTAGTATATTTTGCCTTGTAGAATACACAAATGCAAAACATGAAAACCTCGGAGATGTTAATGATCTATGCTCTCCAAAACCCAAACACAAAAAAGAAGCACTCAACTACGAATTTCACATCAATAACTTTTAAATTATGTGAACTTTTAACATAAAAATAGATTGAATTCTTCGCTAAATATAAGCATTTTTATCAAGTCAAACATACACAAATCCAAAAAATATAAGACATCATTTTCCACACAGCACTTTATCGGTGCAATACGTATTGCAAAAGAAAAAAAAGGTTATGTGCCTCATATCAGAAAGAAAACATAATAAAATATTACATATATTAAAATTGAACAAATTCCATAGGAACGAAATTCATTAAAAGGTTAACATTCAAAATAAAAAGTCATAATAGAAAGAGAAAAAAAAAGGTACATTGTGTTAAGTGTGTGTTAATATGTTGGATTTCGAAGGTATGATGTCATAAGGAATAGTATCATGTTAAAACTAAAAGTACAATCTTAATAGAAAATAAGTGAATGTATAAATAATGCTAATCAAGTTTAGCCTTCAGATTAACAGGAAAAATATACAACTTCTTAATAGGTTGAATTTTGAAAGTATAATATTATAAGTAGTTAGATTAGAATTACCTTGTCTTACTAGAAAAAAGAAATTAAAACAATGTCTTAATATGTTTGATTTTAAAAATGAAATCCATACTTAACGTAATTGGTTTGGCTAAAAAGTAACAATAATAAAATGCTTGTTCAAGCATCATAGCCGAATGAAGAGGTTCCTGCAAAAAAAAATGAAGTTTTTTTAACAAAATTCTCGTATATGATATTTTAGGAAACGAGGGGTACTTCTGGAAATACACAAACAGGGTCATAGACTCATAGCTACCTACCTGCATATCGCTTCCATGCTTTGTCAGCATGCAATCAGTGGATAGAAGGTGGTAATTTGATAAAGCAAGTTCATAATTTTGTGACATGAAGGCATAAATACCCTTATTTGAAAAAAAGAAATAATAATATTTTTAATCTAAAAACATTACATTACTAAATTTAAATCAATGAAGCTTCAATTTACAGAGACAGTATCTCATGAACGCTTTCGATCAATCATTTCTCAATCAGAAAATGTTTTGATTCGGTTCTTCATGCCACAACGTTTTTAGTGGAAACTTGAAAGATTAAGGAAGAAATAAAATGTTTTGTAATCCAAATAATACTCCATTGTGAAACTTGGTTTACTTGGTGCTAATAAATACCTATGATGTCTTAATATGAAAAATAAAATAAGATTTTAAGTATAATGTTATTATAATTGGTAACCATGGTTAAAAAAGTTTAGATTCTAAAGTAGAATGTATTTAAACTACAGTGTCTTAAAAGGGTAGATTTTGAAAATATATAATGTTGCATGCAATTGGTTAGATTTTGATAGTAAACTATCTTAATAATAAAAACTTTGAAGTAATAATGCTATAATTGGTATCCAAAACCAAACATGTTTAGGTTTTCAAAGTACAGTGTCTTCATAGTAAACAATGTCTTCATAGGTTAGATTATGAAAGTATAATGTTTTAATAAAAGGTTTTATAGCTTGTTCAAGCATCACAGCTGAACGAAGAGGTTCCTGCAAAAAAAAATTCGTTTGCAAATTATTCAAAAGAATTGAAGTGAAAATTATGTTAAATGACCAAAACACCCTTTAGTGACTTTTTTTATAAAATAATAGATATTTACTGGAAAAGATTTTACTCATAAGACAACTAGTAAACACTAGTTATATAAACATCAAACACACATACTCTAATTTCATAAACATTAAAAGAAAAAGTAACTTAAGGAATCGTCCATTCCGATTCCTTCAAATTTCTATGGAACCCAAGAACAACACACGCCCTAAGGTGCACTTAGGATTAAAACAGAAAAGGTAGGAAAGAAAAACAACATGCTGATTTAGAATAAGTCATGTTAGGAATAATATCCTTCAACTGATGCAATTGAGAAAAGTTAAAAAGTTTATATTTACGGATAGTTACTCTATTATATAAAATTGTTTTTTTTTTCAGAAAGAACCTCACCCACATCCTCTTTGCTGAGTAAAAAGCCAAGATGCTAACCAGAAGAAGCATTAGACATCTGTCAAAAAAAATCCATGTCATTCAAGTTTCACTTTATGAAAAGATGGAAACAAATTGTATCACATGAAATGCACTAACATTCAATTCCCATGGATTTGATTCATGATCAGAAGCAGGGGTAACTGGTTCATTCATGTTAAAAAGATCCACAAACTTATTGATAGGATCTGTGTCATTTGAAAAAAACAACCAAATGGTCTGCACATTCATTGTAACTAAACCCATGTAATTTAAATGGGAGAATGAGCAACAATGCACTTTAAAAACTTACATGTAATAGATGATCAAAGGCTTCATGGTCTGCAAAGGATGATACATTGTGTACAAATTCTTTATTGAAAAGTTGGAAACATGTTGATACAAAATCAGGTTGAGAAGCTGCAGGGGCAAGTAACTAAAAATATTTTTAAAATGATAACATTTAAACTCTTAGAATTGTGTGTAAAAACTTACACACAAGTCTGAATCCTCATTGTTTCCTGCATCAGCAATAACCATTTTTAAATCAAACAACTAATACTACATGGCTAAATTGGCTAGTAAACTAGTTACTTAACATGTGATGAATGTTGTGAACAAGTAAACAAATAAATTTATACCTCAACATTTGGTTGTCCAACATATGATGCATACAACATTTGCAATTTGAAGCCTATAAACAATATGTACAGTTTGGTTTCTTAATCTTCAGAAAATTATGTACCATGAGGAATCAATCTATGTGTTGATAAATGTGGAAGATTATGTGATCCATATAATAACCTGTGATGGCAATGTTGTTGTTAGCCAAAATTGGTTATTCACAAAAAGAGATTTGAGTAAGACATTCGTGATCTGATCTGATAAAATTGGTTATTCATAAGAGCACATTCTGAAACAAGCGTACCAGACACGCTAAATCAGATTTTACAAAGAAAAAATCAAGAAAAGGGTCAACAAAACTACAGAAAAACTATGTGGTTTCATTATGTTTTTAAGTTGCAATACAATTTGTGCAATTTGAAAACCAGAGTTTACTAAAAAAACGCAACTATGCTTCGGTTTTTCTCTTATCCATACATACAGAGGAGATTACAACATCTGAAATATAGAAAACCCTAGAGAACTAAAATAAAAGGAAAAGGAGAAAAATGATAAGAATGAAAACTTACAGATAACTTCTTAGGATTACCGACATGGTTTTCAGTGTCCTATGAAGGGTGGGGGTGCTTGTGTCTCCGGTGAGCTGAGTTACAGAGGTCGCGATGAGTCGTCTCCGACGGTGTTTGGAGAGCGAAGCAGGATGAGTGAAGTGAAGGAGGAAGAGTGGAGAACGTATATTTTATGCGCCAATACACCGACCTAAACCTTTTGGCTTCCCAAATCCAACGGTCATTTATAAAACTTTTCCAAAATTAAAATCATTCTAACTTGCACGTCTCCGGATCGTGAGTTTTGTAAAATGAGTACTAAACTGCAAATTTGGCCCGTTAGAAAAAAGTGTAATGGAGTCCAAAAAGTTACAAAAAAGTGTAATGGAGTCCAAAAAGTTTTTAATTTGTACCATTGGTTTAAAATTATAAACTTTTGGTGGATTTGATCCATAAACAATTTGGAAGGACTCTTTTATCTTTTTCATTTGTTTTTTCTATTTTCTCTATTAATTTCAATCATTTTGTTTAATTTACATAATTTATATTGATTTCATTTTGACAGTTATAAAACACATGTTGTCAATGTGAGTCCTTTTGTCGTAAGATGTGAGAAGAATAATTGCGTTTTGTCATCTTAAAATAATATCTTACAATAATAGATTGTAATAATGTAAGTTGGTCGTATCTTGTAATAATAGATTGTAATAATGTAAGTTTGATGTTTGTCATTTGTAATCATATTGTGTACCAGACTCTCGAATAGTCTATATGTGTATAAATAGGGTGTTGCCCATTATGGATAAATCAGACTTATTTTGTGTAAGACTTGAGTACTCTTAAAGCTTTCATTTGTTGAAATTTATTTTTCTGAATAACAAAGTTTGTATTCAAATTCATATCATGAATTATAAACGCATCATTCAGGTTAAACATTCTATCTATTATCATATTTATTATAATTATTATTAATTTACATATTTTATATTGATTTCATTTTGTTTAATTTACATAATTTATATTGATTTCATTTTGGTATCCGAGCTAGAATTATGACTTTTTCTAGTCTAGAAATATGTAAACAAGAATTAAACTTTTTTCGTAAAACAATAAAAGAAGCTAAAAATCTTCTTTTTTCTTTAAAAACATATTATAACACATCAATACCTAATAGCATATATAATATTAAAGCAATACGATAGTATAAATTGGCAACAAGAACAAATAAAAAGTCTTGAAGATAAAATAACAAAATTAATTTGTTAAATATGTCTCAAGAAATAGAAAATTCACCAATAATTATTAATAACAAAGAAAATGAATCTAGATATACTTTCAATGCCCTCATTAATTAAAAGAATATTAATAAAGATGCTATACGAAAAACAAATTTTACATTATCAGAAAAAAATATATATATAACACTTTAAAAAACTTCTTTTCTAGAAAAAAATATTATATATTATGGAAAAATTATATGAGAAGAACCTATACTTATAGAATCAACTCAAGGAAATATTACTATACCTATAATAAATAAACAATAAATAAGAAATCGATTATCTAATATTTAAAGAAATAGATAGATTAAAAATCATCTATATTCATATATCAACAATTTAAGTAATTTTAAAAAGTACTTTTACTGATTTAGATACTCCACTAGAATTAGAAATAAGAGTCGATCGTATAATTAATAATCAAGAAAGTATTATTGTAAAAGGAAAAGGTAATTTAATCGAAACAAAAATAAAATTTAATATTAATATTCAATTAGGATTAAGTCTTAAAGATAAAAATTTAAGTAACAGTATTACCATACGATACAAATTATTAAGACAAAATTTTATGCTAAAAGGTAATCATCCATTTACTATTACATATCAAATAAAGTATGCATTAACAAATTCTCATCATAGTATTACATTTAAAACCGAAGATAGAATCTACATTGATAAACTAGTTACCCCTTTATTATCCCTTGAATCACCAAAAATGACAAATAATCGTATATTGGATGAAGCTAATTTTCAACCAATAATAACCACTTCTCTAATAAAAAGAAATCCAATTATTGAACATCCGATTTCAACCATAATAGGCAGATCTTCCATCTCAGAAACCCAACCCTCAACGTCTTCTGAAAATAAAGATGAAAAATTAGAAGATATCAAAGAAATAATGAGATCTTTAAGTCTATGAATATGACAGAATCGTCTAGTAATTCTTTAAAATATTTTAAAACACTCGAAGGTCCATATCAAAATTTGAAACCATGCATCAGATAAAGAAATGATTATAGAAAGACCATAAGGAAAATTATATAATATCGGTCTTAGTTCTGAAGAAGATAAACCAGTAGGAGATAAATTAAATATAATTACTCAAAAACTAAACAATATTATAGAAATACGTAGATACTTTACTTTTGCTCAAACAAATTCCTGAATTATTACAAAATATAACTCAACAGAAAAAATTACTTGAAAAATATCTAAAAATAAAAACTAACAAAGAATAGCCACTTACTATTAAATCTCCTTTAATATGGTAAAACGAAAAATAAATAATAATTATGAGCAATAAAACTCAAATATATTGTAATTCCGATAACAATTATAAAGTTAATTTACTTAAAAAATTATGGAAATATTTAAACAGTTCAACACAACACTTAAAAGAAAAGGAATCCGAAGTAAAAGAATTAATGTCTAAAAATCTAAACCGTACTCCATATGATTTAAGAATAGTAATAAAAATCTTAATAGTGCAATTAACTTTGTTTCATATATTTTATTAATTTGTTAAATGACCTCAAAAGTACAAATTAATTGCTCCAAAGATAATACGCTTTGGACTAATATATTAAAAAGACATTGAAAAACAAACTCTAACATATCTAAAAATATTCAACATTTAGAAGATACTCTATTATATGAAGAAAACTATTTATTAAAATTACAACCAAAAAGTGATGAGTATAATAACCAAATAAAAAAAGGTCTCTCGATTAACGGAAGGAATTAAGATATATAAAAAATCACAAAATCATAATTTAAAAAAAATAAATAATATTTCAACTATCCTAACAAACACAACTTGTTAGAATGGAAACTTTACAAGAAAAAGTAGAAACATTAACTAAATTATTCGCTGCATTAGAAATCCCGTCTGAAATATAGGATAACGAAATACATGCCGATATAGAAAATAATACAGAAGATAATGTTGAAGTAGTATATGATTTTTCATCTGATGAAGAAAATCTCTACTCCAACCCATATAATAATTCCGGACTAAAAAGAAAACAATTTTATTTAGAAGATGATTATCAAAATCAATATATTTATGGACCACCCACCTTAGAATAAAATTTTTTATATCGCCAATGAATGGTTAAAAATAAACACAATAAATGGGAGAAAGTACCAACCCAATACGTACCTACATTATTTACGTTCCCAACAACTTTGGATATTCTTTTTATTGATTGTGATCAAAATCCCGAAGCCAAAATTCAAGAATGGAGTAATAAAATGGGAATTCAAATCCAATTAACTGATAAATTACGAAATTTACATCCAAAAAGTTTTCTTAATTATATTATTCATAAAACACAAGGAGATGCGTATCGTTTCCTCTCATCTCTCGATGAAAGTGAAACAATGATGATAGCTACTACTGACGCTATGGAAACATTTAAAAATGTGCTAAATCGCCTTATTCAATAATTTATAGGAAAACAAATAGAAGATAAAGCATCCCAATAAGCCTTTCAATTAAAATTATTATGGCATTTAACAAATTTACGAATGTGTAACATGTGCTATTTAGACCCTTTCATATGTGAATATTCTGAACATTACTACAATCTAGATTCTGCTAGGAAAAAGATAACATTAAATATGTTTTATCAAAAATTACAATCATTAGTAAGGCAAAGTGTACTAAAAGATTTTGAAGAAGCTTTACAAGAAAATAAAATAGCAGATACTTTAGGAGCAAGAATTATTATACTAAAACAATGGATGCAAAAGAAATATTTAAAACAATAAACAAAGCAAGATGCAAAATTAATTTATGTTAGAAAATCTTTCTAATAAAGTTAATCAATATGGTTGTAAAAACAATAAGCGACGACGATATAAAAAGAAGATTTGGAAAAAACAAACCTATAAACCTAAATATAAACAATATTACAAACAAGGTGAACGAAATTATTTTCGTAATAGAAAACAGTATAAGCAAAAATATAAACCTAAAACAAATTATTGCCCATCTAAAAAAAATTGTAAATGTTGGATATGTCAAGAAGACAAACATAAAGCTTTTGAATGCCAAAAAAGGGACGGGAAACTAATATATTAAAAATCGCTTATGATTTGGGATATGAACCTATAGAAGATTCAGATGTAGACTCAGATATAGGAATCTATGCATACACAACTGACTCTAATACTGAAACAGATACAGACGAATGAATAGAAGAACAATGAATATTAATCATAATAGCACATTTATTACAACTAAAATACAAAATAAAGAATTAATCTCATATATAGATACAAAAGCTACTTTAAGTTTTGGAAGAAAAAAGATATTAAAACATTAAGAAAAATTAGAAAAAACGTTAAAAATTACAATTGCTGACAAATCAATACACAAAATTTGGTTCCTAGGAAGAAACATAGACATAATAATTGAAAAACACCATTTAAAACCCCAACAATATATCAACATGATTCATGAATAGATTTAGTAATAGGAAACAATTTCCTTAAATTATATCAACCATTTATACAAACAAATGATCATATAAGTTTTAATCACCCTATAAAAGGTGTTATAAAAACTGTTTTTATCGAACATTATGATCTTATAAAAATAATAAAACAAGATGTTGGTTTCCAATTACAAATATTACTAACATTAGCAAAAGAAATTGCTGAAAAACAACTCGAAGAAGTATGTAGTGAAAACCCTTTAGATCATTTAAAAAATAGAAATGATCAAGAAATAATAATATTATTAAAAAACCCTAACAATGAAATTAATGTCTCAAAAAAAATTCCATATAGTATAAAAGATGTCACTGAATCTAAAGAAGAATGCACTCAACTATTAGAAAAATGAATCATTCAACCTAGTACGATTCCTCATTCAACACCAACATTCTATGTAGAAAATAATAATGAAATAAAATGAGAAAAACGAAGAATGGTCATTAATTACAAAAAAACGAATGATGCTACTATTTGAGACTCTTGCAAATTACCTCGAAAAGAATATATTTTAGAAAAATTAAAAGGAAATACACATTTTAGTACATTTGATGCAAAATCGGGATATTGGCAATTACGTTTATATGAAAATACAAAGCCACTAACTGCTTTCTCATGTCCTCCTCATAAACATTATCAATGGAATGTCCTTCCATTCGGTTTAAAGCAGACACCAGCTGTAACAACCCGTTATTTTTCAAGTCAATAAAAGTCAAACCCTTTTAAATAAAAACTTGAATTTTATTGGTTTTGTTGATTGGGTTAGGAACATAAGGGTTAAAAATGATTTAAATTATATAAATGATGTTTTTATATAAGTATTTGGAATAAATACACTTAAAAATCAACATTTTTCCTTTTGGAACCGAGAACCCTCAGACCGAAAACCCCTTTTCAGCCGAGAACCCTCGGACCGCAACCCCTTCGGACCGAAAACGCTTTTCCGGCCGAAAACCCAACCGCTATAAATAGTTTCACTCGAAAAATAATTCATTTTATCACTTTTTCAATCGAAAACACTCTCATTTTGCTCTCAAGTATCATACAAGAACCTTCATATCTTCAAGAAAAATCCTTCAAATCTTCATAATTTTCACCAAGAACAATCTTCAAATCTTCAAGATAACGGAAAACACCTTAGACCGAGAACACGTTCCCGACCGAAAACAACATACGACCGAGAACCTGGTTCTCGGTTGAGGTTTTAAGACCGAAATCAAGGATTTCGGTGAAGGCTAGACCGAAAATCCTCATCAACACTCCAAATAATTCTCGGTAATTATTCCTTACATAAATCAGTGTTGTCTAACATTTTAATTAATTATTTCGGTAATTTAAATACGATTACGTGTTTATATAATATTAGGATACCATTCTTTCGACGTACGCTAGCCCGAGGATCATCTCTACAGTTCCACTATCCAGACCTGAACACGCACTAGAGGTGAGTTCATACCCCCTACGTTTTCACTATTTACAATGTTTTAGGTGGGTGGGGGGGGGGGAATACAAGTCTAACACAAGGACTTTTGTGTTAACATTCAAACGATTTCAAACCATTTGCAATTGTTCCAACCCGATTTATCGCTACATTTATCAATATATATATATATATATATATATATATATATATATATATATATATATATATATATATATACGTTTTCACTATTTTCAATGTTTTAGGTGGGGGGGGGGGGAATACAAGTCTAACACAAGGACTTTTGTGTTAACATTCAAACGATTTCAAACCATTTGCAATTGTTCCAACCAGATTTATCGCTACATTTATCAATATATATATATATATATATATATATATATATATATATATATATATATATATATATATATATATAAACCTTTTGTAGCATGTCGAGCAAAAGGGTATTTTTCATGCATATGAGTTCTACGAGTTCTCAATAAGACTGCATAAGGCAAACACCTTGTTCAATGAAAGTACATTGACTGGAATAGGTGAGCTGCTAAATAACTTGGAAGCAATGGTGGGACCCTTGATGGCAAGAAATTAAGAATGAACAAGTTCTGTCCATAAGAGTTTGAATTCGTCACAAACATTATCTTATGATTATGCTTATGACAAATTCACATGAATAGAAACACATGCACCATAAAATCTAAGTGTCATAAAGTTTCTATCCTTCATGGAAATGATTGTGAGGAAACACTTTCACTAAGAGAGATTTTAAGGAGATAGCGATTATGTAAATTGCATTCTCAAATTCGATTATGATTACGGCATCCCTCTTCATAGTTCGAATTGTGAGATTTGGCAATTAGTCTGAACATTTGGGACTTAGTAATATAAATTCTGAATTACTTTAGACACACATGTGAGCTGTCTAAGGAAAGGTGTGTGAGTTTTAGAAGCTTAGATAAAAGGCTTATCGAAGCACATCGTATTGGAAATATGAACTTTGGAAGTCAATAAGTATTGTCTTCTAGGAGTCCAACTGTTTTCTGAATACATGTCAAAGCTAGTGGGAGTATAAATGTTATGCTGGAATGGATATAATCATCATGTTAGTGGGAGCATGATTATTATTTAAGTATTGCAAGTTAGCAATATTAATTATAGAAAAACAAAAGTTTCACTTTGCAAAGTTGCAGGGGTTGAAAAGTTGTTTTTGCTATAATTAAGGGAGAGAATGTTATACTTCATTTCCAATCTAAAAGCTTAGATCGAGAAATGTTAATTGAATTTAGTCAAGGATATATTTATTAATTGCATTCTCAAAGTTCGATTATGATTACGACATCCCTCTTCATAGTTCGAATTTTGAGAACACAGCAAATAGAAATATTATGGCAATATTATAGCAAGAAACTGGTAAAGTATCACGTTTTTCATTATGAATCGTATCCCACACGCTTCGGGTATAGGATTGATTGCATATGCTGTAATATTCGATCGTTCTAAAATTTTCCAAATGCCCAGGGCATTTAGAGGAAAAAGGGAATAGAACTGGATTTGACTGAAATAATTAAACAACTGTCAAGGACAATCTAAGGTTCACCAAGGATTGGTCGTTTGTGGACAGTTGGAAGTATAGTCATGGATGGATCATATTGACATTATTATGAATAGATAAGACTCTACTTAGAATTATTTGTTATATGGAAAATATGGAAATGTTTCCTTATTGGGAGTTGGACGTTAAGAATCTATGACTAGATTAGAAACTTCTATGCAAGAAGGATGTTCAAAGGAATGTACTTTGAATGTGAGATTTCATGACTATGGAATTGTCGTGTAACAATCTCCAATAGTGCACTTTGTAATTTCATTGGCAAAGTCTTGGTGACTTTGGCGCTATGATATTACGAAATGACCGTTGCATAAAATGTTAGAATCTAACATATTCTATAAGTGGCAAGAATTTGGTATTCTCACACTTGTGGTAAGGATTGGGAATTATGAAATGAGTGTGATTGAAAATGTTATTCAAATTATACTATTTCACAAAGTAAGGACCATAGGTAAACATAGTGTGCATGCTAAGAGCTTGGGACAATTGTCGTTATAATTCAAGTAAGAAGTTGATTACCCGAAACAACAAATAATGAGTAATCAATATGGTGATTAAATAAAAGGTGTTTTATTTATACTCAAAGGTTTGGGGCCATATAGGATTAGTATTATTCTTGTGTTTCACTTTGCATGTTTTGACTTCCCGAATAATAAGATTATTCAAACCCTCCACAGTCGCTTATTCTTTGGATGTAGGAATGAATGAAGACTGTCATGAATCCGTCTGTAGATTGACTAAAGCGTCTAGTCATAGCACAAGTTTGCTACAGAGTTCATGAGTGCTGCTATAAGATTAGAGTATTGGATTAAACCCACGCTCACTTGGATCGCTTCATGGATATTATCACGAGTGATTGGTGAGACGGTAATATCTTATATTCTTGAAACCGAGATGTGTGAGTTGTATATTGCGAGTCGGTTACACATTGATAATATGTAAACGCACCAGTAACTTGGTGTTATAAACGTATTGTTGTGTGTGATTCGGTGAGTGAGTACAAGCGAGCATTGAGTCGAAGTTTATCCGTTCCTTTTACCCAAAGTGGGATAAAAGCGATATCAGTGTGCCCCTCGATGATTTAGTGATGACACCCTAAGCGCTTGGCCAAGCCGGGACTAAGTTAATGTGTTCAACTGTAGTCTGTTGTCAGTCGTCATAAATTGGAAATCGGGAAATAACACATGAACAGAGAGTATTGTTAAAATCCATGTCTCAGTTCATACGATATCTAGAATGGAGGAATATATGATCCCTTATCTAAAGGACAAGTCTCTGATAAGATCAGAGTTCGACAGCATCTTTGAGAGCTACGATTGCTAATCGGATTGTACTTACATTATAGTTACTAGACTTATCCAAGTGGGAGACTGTTGGATTAGTGTCTAAGCCCGTAACTATATTTGGTTTGTATTTGACCCGGTTGTGCATGGTCCTTTTGGGTTGCCTTCACCAAAGCAACTTGATAGGATGATTTATGGAGAAAGAGGATTAATTATGATTTATTGATATATTATATGAATAATATATTAAAGGAGAAATCATATTGTTTAATTAATATTAGTCAAGAATTAATTGATAATTAGTCTTGTGACTAAAAGACATTAATTAAACTTAGGGGACTGGAAATGTAATTATAAGATAATTGCAATTGGGCTATGGATCACCTTGGAACATAGGTTGGACGAATTCTATGGGAAGTCCATAAAGAAATTGTCCAAGAGGTGTTCTAAAGGGAGTCAATGGGCTGCTTAGGGCCTAAGCAGTCAAATTAGGGTTTCCTAGTTGAAAACCCTAATAACCTCACTATATAAATCCCCCTATGGCCCCAAAAACGTTGTGATCTCTTTTAAAATAACCCTAGGACGTTTTTGGTGCTCATCCTCCTTCTCATAAGTCATTCTCTTGCTTGTGGTGTTTGTAAGCCATTAGAGGAGTGACACTTGTGACTCTAAGCTCCAAAGATAAGAAGATTCAAGCCATTGAAGAAGAGGTAATCATTTAGATCTGCTCTTATGTGATAATTTCGAAATGCATATGCTAGATTAGGGTTCTTGAGTCTTGGATGAATTGCATGTACAATAGAGAAACCTAGATCCAAGCATTAGGGTTTGCATGAGCACATAGGATGTTCTTTTGGATCAAACCCATCAATTTTTGCTTAGAATCGTCTAAATGAGAAATCGGTCTAGAGGGACTCGATGAGTGCACGAGCCAACTCAACGAGTTAGCTAGGGTTTTCCCCGATAGACTGGACAGGCTACAACTCGACGAGTTGATGAGACAACTCGACGAATTGAGTTGGATTTTCCCGCTACTTCAAATAAAACGAAGGAACTCGACGAGTCGCATAGATGCACTCGACAAGTTTAGTCAACATGGACTATTGACTTTCGTTGACTTTTAGGGTTAGGTCAACTGTGGACCTTGGAGATCATGGAGGGGTAAAATGATATTTTCACCCTTTTGAGATTTAGTGGAGGAGTTAGCTTAACATCTCAGAGTAGTTATTACAAAGTACTTATTAGAGATAATTATATTATGTAGGCATAATCTTGACTGTTCGTGGGGTGCTAGATCTACTTTCTTACTTACAAGGTGAGTCTTCTCACTATACTTACCCGAGCGGTAATATTGTGTGACTAGAGGGTCTTATTTGAGTTATTGACCGGAGGGTCCTATGTGCTTATATTGAGTTATGTGATATTATGCATTTTATCTTTGTGACATATGATATATTTTGTGCTTTACTGAGTTAGGACCGGAGGGTCCAAATTGAGTTGTGAGACCGGAGGGTCTTCACTGAGATACAGGACTGGAGGGTCCAATCCGAGCTGTGAGACCGAAGGGTCTTCACTGAGACACATGACCGGAGAGTCCACACCGAGCCGTGAGACCGGAGGGTCCTCACTGAGACGCATGACCGGAGGGTCCATGCCGAGCTATAGCTATGAAAGGCTTATTATTTGTGTATGTGATATTTTGGGAACTCACTAAGCTTTGTGCTTACCGTGTTGTATGTTATGTGTTTCAGGTACTTCTCAGGATCGCAGGAAGGCGCCAACTTGATTGTACACACCTGTTCGAGATTATGTTTGAGGATTCTGGGATATTCTCAATTGTTTTGTTGATTTTTGTTTTTGACAATTGATACATTGTGGTTTTGAGAAATGTGATATCGAGTTTTTATGTGATTTAAAAATGAAAATTTTGTTTGAAAATTTACGGCGTTACAAGCACAAAATACAAAACAACAAAGTATGGGTCCAATCAACCATCGAGTTGGAATACCGCACACCCATCAACCATCGGGTTGGAATGTCAACATACTTTGGGTCCAATCAACCATCGGGTTGGAATACCCTAGGCCCCTCAACCATCGGGTTAGAATGCCAACATACTATGGGTCCAATCATCCTCGAGATGGAATACCCTAGGCCCTCAACCATTGGGTTGGAATGCCCCAGCCTGTTGGCTTACACATAAAGTACTAAAGCCTCAGCCACCAACCAATCATGTACACATAATACAGATAACATACTATTAACCAGCCAGCAAACAAACAGACAGATCTTACATATCACTAAGCATAACAACATCCTAAATACCAGGATACCGATCTCATCAGATCACTACAACACTATAACATGCATAAAAGGATATCAAATCTGAAGGGCCGACCTTGGTGCCTACGATCCGCAAGTACAGTGAGGAAAACTCACCTCACAATGTTGAACCACAATGAAAGCCTACGACTGTTGGCTCACGAAAATCCCGAACTATCACAACAAAACAACCATGCAATTAACATATGGATTGCCATCCTTGACTAAGGATCCAAACTTAGGGTAAATGTCCACTTTACCCTTTCCCCAGTTGGGCCAAGGCCCAAGTTCAAATTTTGATCCAAAAGGCCCAAATTACTTCAAGACCCATAATTGACCCAATTTTCCAAATTGGACCCAAATCCTTATTGGGCCTTATCCTAAGGTCCAACTCTCCAACTGGCCCAAAACACTCATATTCATAAAGTCCAATGAAGGCCCAAGCCATTCAATCCCAAAAAGGTAGCCTAAAACTCGAAGCCCAAAAATCAAAAGCCCACAGACGACGTACGCTGGGTGTACACTGAAGGTACGCAGGGTGTACGCGAGCCTTTCATTGACCACCATTGAGGTGGTTAACCGAGTACGCAGGGCGTACCCTCGCAGATCCAAAAGTGCAATAAGTGCTTAATGGCTTAAGCACTTAAGCCCATATTACAGATCCATGGCCCAAATGTACCCTAGAGTCATAAAGTTTCCAACTTTATGACTTTACACATCCATAAGTTCTTAATATAAGGTCTTAACCCATTAAGACCCTCTTTCCAAATGCATGAGACACTTCTAGCTATTGGGACCTCATTTTTATGACTAAGGACCCTTCCTAGGGTCAAGAAGGACAACTCAAAACGTCCAAACCCGATCATACACAAAAGCGGGACTTTTAGGGACAAAAGAACATCATAAAGTTACCATAATGAGATCTAAGCAAACCAAACATAAAGACAACAACTTTTTACCTTATGGAGCTTCTAAATGAGATGATGATCCAAGATCTATAAGCTTGCTTTCCTTCCTTGACGCCTTAATGCACTTCCTTCTCCTTTAAGCACACAAATATCGTACTTTAACACACTCACTTATGGGGTTAGGGTTTGCTAAAAACGGCTCAAGGACTTGGAGGCTGAAAAAGTGAAGCAAAATGATCCATAAAGGTGCTTAAATACTCCTCAAACCCTAAAATAAGGGTTTCACCCGGACATTAGTACACCCAGTGTACTCACATATACAACGTACCACTCATGCTCCCAAAGATTACCATCTTGCCACTAGGGCTTCTTAAGGCTACTATTTTTTACTCCAATGACTCAAAATGACATATTTAAAAGCCAAAGGAAGGATTTGAAAATACCTGAAAGCTTGGGATGTTACACTCTCTCTCAAAAGCAAGAATAAAAAAAGGGAAAGAGGACAATATATATATATATATATATATATATATATATATATATATATATTGTTCATTAAAGGTGGCTCAACCACTTTATCTTCTTTATTGCTTCCAAACTTTACGTCAGTGGGGAAATCACGATCAATTGCTCCAGTGAGGTTTCTGCAACCATCAGAACCGTAGGGGTGAGCAAAAAACCGCACCACAACTAAAATTAACCGTAAAAACCGCATAAACCGCAACTGCAATAAAAACCGATGGTGAGATTTTCTGTTTTTCAAAAACCGCAAATTTGCGGTAGGGTGCGGTTATTAGTATTCAAAAACCGCAAAAAAACCGCACCGCACCGCATATATTGTATTCAATTTTTTTTTATTAATTATTAATATATTAAATATAAAAAATAAGATAAGTTTCATAGATGAAAGATGGATAAAATACTAGAAGACAAAAATATTGGTTTTTTGTTATGTTTAACTTTGAAAAACGGTGAAATTAGACAATTTTAAGATATTTAATGTTAATTACTATTGATTTGACGTTTTTAAGATATTAGTTGTTTGTGATTTAAGTTAATTGTCCTATAGTTTATGGTTTTTTATTATTACAAGTAATATGTTTGAACTCTTAAAACCGTTTGAGCTCTAAACTGTAGTTAAAAACCACACAAAATAACCGCACCAAATCCATGCGGTTAATAACCGCAACACAGAAAAAACAAAACCACACCGCAAAAATAACCGCCTAACCGCACCGCAAAAATAACCGCACCAAACGGTTTTGAAAATGGATTAACCACATTTTGCGGTTAGTGGTGAGGTTTTGGCTAATAACCGCACCGAACCGCACCGCGCTCACCCTAATTAGAGGGGTGAAGTTTTTATTTATTTATTTTTTTAAAAATGATTTAAATAAAGAAAATTAAAAAGATATTTAAAAAGTTATACAAGTCTATGTGGGTAAAAGAATATTTGTTAAAAGTTTTAAAAACATAAGAATTATCTATAAGTTTTTTTTTTTTTTTTTACTTCGAGATTTATATAATATATCCCAAATTTCAAAAATACAAAAGCACCATTTATGAGGTTTTGCAGTAGCATCCCAAAATAACTTAAGTCAAAAAAAAAAAAAAGCCACAGGGGCAGTAGTGTAAAAGGATTTCGTTTTCGGATACTCACGTAATGATCCGTTAATAAGTATTTCATCTCCCCCCGTCTCCTATCTCTGGTAGTGAAAAGAGGAACCATCGGCTTGGCATACAACTAACTCAAAGCCGGAAAACCATTAACTGCCGCCGGTGAGATCTAGATACACTCCGGTCTCATATATCTTTTCTTCCCTTTAATCTCTAAACTGTTCGCTTATTATGTGTCTGTTGCTTTCTGTTATGTAATTTGACCAAACAATTCGATCTTTTGTTCCGATTTTTACACTATTAACATAAACCTAGGGAGTAGTAATCTTATTGGAATCTCATCCCTATTTTTTCCTGAATTCGAAGTCCCTAATTTCTTCCATTGATATCTAGATTTGTTATGCTAGGGTTAATTCTAGATCTCATTTTCCGAAGGAGATTTCAATCTTCTTTAGAGCTCTCTCTCTCTTTTTTTTTTTTTTTTCAGTTAATTTAAATGAGTGATTTCAACTAACATGCCATCTTCGTTTAATTGTGCATACTGACACCGTTACTTATATAAACGAGTGACTCATTTATTTGATACTCAAGATTAACTAGAGGGCTATATATTATGTATACATTCTCGATTCTTCCTATACATGCACTTTTCATCTCGATCCATGAGTTAACTCTGTGTATAATCGCCTGAAACTGCAGTAGTGTCTGTGTCTCGGAGTTGAGACAACTATGTCCATGGTAGACGAGCCCTTGTACCCCATAGCAGTACTGATAGATGAGCTGAAGAACGATGATATCCAATTACGATTAAATTCCATCAGAAAGCTTTCTACAATTGCTCGTGCTCTAGGAGAAGAACGAACCAGAAAGGAATTAATTCCTTTCTTGAGTGAAAACAATGATGATGATGATGAGGTTCTTCTTGCTATGGCTGAAGAGCTAGGTGTGTTCATTCCTTATGTTGGAGGACTTGAGCATGCTCATGTGTTACTACCCCCTTTGGAAACTCTTTGCACTGTTGAAGAAACATGTGTGAGAGACAAAGCTGTGGAGTCTCTATGCAGGATTGGATCCCAGATGAGAGAAACAGATTTGGTTGACTGGTTTATACCTCTTGTTAAGGTATCTTTCTTTTCCTTCTCTTTCTAAATGTAAGTCCATGTCATGTTTTACACCTTTTGTTACTCTTTCTGCAGAGGTTGGCAGCTGGTGAATGGTTCACTGCTAGAGTTTCTGCCTGTGGGCTGTTTCACATTGCTTATCCTAGTGCGTCAGAGATGTTGAAGGCAGAATTGAGGTCAATTTATAGTCAGTTATGTCAAGATGATATGCCTATGGTTAGGAGATCTGCCTCTACAAACTTGGGGAAATTTGCTGCTACTGTGGAACCCTCTCATCTCAAGACTGATGTCATGCAAATGTTTGAAGATCTTACACAGGATGGTGTGTTGTTTAATGTTCTCTTTCATATCTGAATCCATGATAGAATCTTGCAAATTCTTGCTAAAAAATTCACCTAAAATGTCACAGATCAAGATTCTGTTCGTTTGCTTGCTGTGGAGGGTTGTGCTGCTCTTGGGAAGCTGTTGGAACCTCAAGACTGTGTTGCACATATTCTTCCTGTCATTGTCAATTTTTCTCAGGTTTAACTTTTTATCTCCTTTTTGTTTGTAAAAATAAATAAATTCACCAAATTTATTTATTTTTCTCATAAGTCTTGTTGGATTTAGGACAAGTCATGGCGTGTTCGATACATGGTTGCTAATCAGCTGTATGAGCTATGTGAAGCTGTGGGCCCTGAACCTACCAAGTAACTATATTTTCAATTTTCATTTTAATAAATAAATTCTCAATCTACCTAATCCTATTTAGATAATGTATATATGTTGTTGTGAATTGTGAATATAGAACGGATTTAGTTCCAGCATATGTTCGGCTACTTAGAGACAATGAAGCAGAAGTACGTATTGCAGCTGCTGGAAAAGTCACCAAATTCTCCCGCATTCTTAGTCCAGAACTTGCTATTCAGCATATTCTTCCATGTGTCAAGGTCTGTTTTTCTTTTTTCTTTTAAACACAAAAACTTAAAAAAATCGTGTTATCTAATTCTAAGTTTCTAACTTAACTTTTTCTCATAATGATATGTAGGAGTTGTCTTCAGATTCTTCTCAGCATGTTAGATCAGCTCTTGCCTCTGTTATAATGGGCATGGCTCCTGTGTTAGGGAAGGTAGTACTTAATTACTTATTATAAATTTTTAAAAATAAAATCTGTTGTTGATGATTGGAAATGAATAAGTTATGGTAAAAATAACGCAGGATGCAACTATCGAGCAACTTCTCCCTATATTTCTATCACTTTTAAAAGACGAGTTTCCAGATGTACGCTTGAATATTATTAGTAAGCTAGATCAAGTGAATCAGGTGATTGGGATCGATCTTTTATCCCAATCATTACTTCCAGCAATTGTGGAACTTGCTGAAGACAGACATTGGAGGGTGCGATTGGCTATAATAGAATACATACCTCTGTTAGCAAGTCAGTTGGGTGTCGGGTTTTTTGATGATAAGCTTGGTGCTCTTTGCATGCAATGGTTACAAGACAAGGTTTGACTCAGTCTCAACAAAGTCAAACAAATAATAATATAAAAAAAAATTTATGTTGCTATTATATGTGATATGTGTGAACAGGTATATTCGATCAGAGAAGCTGCTGCTAACAATTTGAAGAGACTGGCGGAGGAGTTTGGTCCGGATTGGGCGATGCAGCACATTGTCCCGCAGGTCTTGGAAATGGTCAACAACCCGCATTACTTGTACCGCATGACCATTCTTAGCGCCGTTTCTTTACTTGCTCCTGTTCTCGGCTCTCAGATCACCTCTTCCAAGTTGCTACCCGTTGTCGTTACTCTCGCCAAAGACAGGTAAATTACCTTTTTACCCCTCCCCCTCTCCCTCTTTCTATCTCTAATTTCTTTTTCTTTTTCAGAGTGGCAAATATCAGGTTTAATGTCGCAAAGGTCTTGCAGTCTTTTATCCCTATTCTTGACCAATCTGTAAGCACCACGCCGCCGCCTTTTTTTTTTTTTTTTTTTTTTTTTTTTTTTTTAATGTTTGGATTTTGATTATGACTATGTTGACTCATGTTTTTTGATTTTGTTAAGGTGGTGGAGAAAAGTGTAAGGCCATGTCTGGTTGAGTTGTCGGAGGATCCGGATGTTGATGTGCGTTTCTTTTCGAAAGAAGCACTTCAGGCTATTGATCAAGTCATGATGTCAACCTAAGTTCATATACATATGTTATGTTATGTTATGTTGCATATGCTAACTTGTGACTTATATAACACCCACCAATACCATTAGTCTCTCTCCTCTATTCTGCATTTTGTTTATTTTGGCCTTGGTAGTAGACGACATTGTGTGTTATGGATACTTGTTTTTGTCATTCAGACCATGCATGCTGTTTCTTGTTGTTTTCTCCTAATTTTGACATATGTTGATACTTTAATCAATGGAGGAAATGTGGTCTGGGAGTTTTTGCTTTGACTTGTTTACATGTGCTTGCTTACGTTCAAGACAAATCAAAACAAAACATAAAATTAAGATTAAAGACACAAGTTGTGTATTAGGACATGAGGTATGGTCACTACATGCTCACTAAAAAGGTGACGCTATTTATATGCCACATCACCTCTATTATATGTTAACTAGCTCTTGAAAATGGTTTTATCTTTTTATTTTTTATTATTATTTTGATATTTAGATTAAATAAAAAACATAATTAATACATTTAAATAAATGTTTCATTTTACTTAAAAACACATTATATAACTTAAATTTTAAAGCTAAATTACTAAAAAAAACATAAATGCATCAAATTTCAAACCTAAATTACTAAAAAAAAATAATATAAAACCATAGCCTTTGGAAATGGTTACTATTTTACATTATATGTATTTTTTTATTTTTTATTTTTATTAGAAAAAACATAAAAACATAAAAAATTTATTGATGTAATTTGTTTTGTAATTTGTTATATATTTTTCAAAAAATTAAGCTAATATAATATAACTAATATAACTAATAAGGATATATATTGGAAATATAAGAAAGAGGTGATATGTAAATAATATGTAAGTTAAAGGGATGTTATATAACTCTAAATCGAAAAGGAAAGAAACAAGGTGTACACCCAATTTTCTTGTAATGTGCCTATTTTATTCAAGAGCCAATCAAAGCCCTCCTAAGCATCCATGAAGGCCACCACGTTACAAGACGATTACGCCTAAATGGGGCGGTATTAACGCGTATACAAGGCTTGCCACATAGGATTCGACGCGTAGGAAAGCCCCCATATCCCATGGCCTTACTACAGTTAACTATATGCTATACCTCCCTAGACAAATAAGCACAAAAAACAACCCATTGTTTACAACATCCGTATGCATGGTAGATCAATTGTCGTCTGTCGAGAATCCAATTTCATCATACATAACAATAACAAGGTAATGTGTAGAACAGGTGCATATGTGCATTTTTTTACGAATTTTATGAATTTCCCACGTTTATGCATATATGCACCTGCCATATATATATATATATATATATATATATATATATATATATATATATATATATATATATATATATATATATATATATATATAAAAGAGACTTGTTTTTTGCACTATATCGAAAATTATCAATGTACAAAAACAAGTCTATCAGCGAATTAAACCCGAAAATGTTCACGTCTAACCAATTAAAAACTGCATTCCAAGTTCTTGCAGATACTTCACATCTAACAAACAAGTAATCAAGCTGTTCTGTCTCATAAAAAAAAACCGAACATAAAAATCGAAGGAATATCTATACATCTCATATCTAGGTTCAAAGCAGTAGGGATTTTATCCAACAAGAGTCTCCAAATAAGAATATTTACCTTCCTAGGAATAAACTAATTCCAATGAACTTATGAATCATTAACTTGAAGAACTTTATCATCAATCCATCTTCTAGTTTCTCCAACTGAAAACGTTCAAGAGTTGCCAATATCTCACCACCATTTATCTTTTTCGTTATTTAACTTAACAAGCTGCACTATTGATGGGTTTGAGCCAAAAGAACATCCTATGTGCTTATGCAAACCCTAATGCTTGGATCTAGGTTTCTCTATTGTACATGAAATTCATCCAAGACTTACAAACCCTAGATCTAGTGTATATAATTTGAAATTAACATAACAAAACAGATCTAGATGATTACCTCTTCTTCAAAGCTTGAATCTTCTTGTCCTTTGAGCTTAGAGTCACAAATGTCACTCCTCTAATGACTTACAAACACCACAAGCAAGAGGATGATCTTGGAGAGAGGTTGGAGGCTATAGAATTCAGCTCTAGTACTCTTAGGAACATGGTTAACCTATTTCTGAAGCCTAAGGGGTCTATTTATACTTGTGCTGCTAGGGTTTCAGTCAAAACCCTAATTGGATAGCTTAGGCCTTAAGCAATCCACAAAACCTTCCAGAATAAAGGCATTGGACGAAATTTAGATGGGCTCCCACTCTAATCTCGTCCACCCCTTAATTCCATAAGGATTCTCAGTCCAAATCAACTATCACACAATTGACAGTTCTAGTCCCCTTTATATAATTAATCTCTTTTAGCCACATAATTAATTCCTAATTAATTATTGTCTAATATTAATTAAACTATATGATTTCTGCTTTAATATATTATTCATATAACATATTAATAAATCATAATAACCTCTTTATTCATAAATCATCCTATCATGTTGCTTTGGTGAAGGCAACCCTAAAGGACCATGCACAACCGGGTCAAATACTTACCAAATATAGTTACAAGCTTAGACACTAATCCAACAGTCTCCCACTTGGATAAGTCTAGTAACTGCAAATGTAAATACAATCCGATTAGCAATCGTAGCTCTCAAAGACGCTGTCGAACTCTGATCTTATCAACAATCTGTCCTTTAGATAAGGGATCATATAATCCTCTGTTCTAGATATCGTGCAGACAATTACATGGAACATAGTCATACTTATTGTCCAACAGTTTTTTTCTCGATCTCTGATTCGTCTGACATAGAACTTAATTGAACACATCAATTCAGTCCTGACCGGGCCCGACACATAAGTCAAAACAAAATCATCGAGGGGCCCTGATATCGCTTTTACCCTCTTAGGATAAAAGGAACAGATAAACTTCGACTTATATGCATTTACTATTCACTAATCAAATCATACACAACAATGCGTTTTATAACATCAAGTTACTGATGCGTTTACACATTATCAATGCACAACCAATTAGTAAACAACAAACCATATATAAAGTTCGAATTCACAGCTAATAACATTGATTCAATTGGCATTGACATAATAGGAATATTTCAGCGGGTGTAGCCAAGTGGATCAAGGCAGTGGATTGTGAATCCACCACGCGCGAGTTCAATCCGCGTCGTTCGCCCATCAATAAATGGACCATTTGTTACGGAGACAGAAAACAAACCTAGAAAGCTTTTTTTCTGCAAGTCATCTCGAGGCTTCAAACGCATCCAAGCAATTGGTACCGATTCTGCTCCCTACTAAAGGGGCCCTAAGCCAGCGGATCTTGCCCCCTTGTCCGGGTCAATACCATCCTATCTTCTAAGTGACAGACTTGAGCATGAATTTCTAAAGTTGCTGCTCATCTATGTAAAAATGAGACTTTTCTCTCGGCCTCTTTAATGCCTAAAAAAGATCTGTCTTATCTCAAGCATGTGAAAAGCCCTATCCCATCTAGCAGCAGGGTGGAGAGCGAGACTGACCATTAATTCGACTATTCTAGAGCCTATTCTAAATCCACTATACAAGAAGGTCCTACTACTTGTGTGAAATCAGTCGCTTGAGAGCTTCGGGCTAGGTTATGGACGAGAGGCTAGGTACGATTTCCAAGCGATTCAAGGAGAAAGCCAGCACATGGACCGGATTGGTACTCGAAGGGCTTCCCCTTCCTCGGCCCCTTTCTTCTGTCTTTGACTGACGACAAAAAAGACAACAAATAAACGGAGACGTGTCACCAAAGCAACACTTTCAGGATTAATTACAGGCCATGGTGATCTTCGATCTCCACCATTGGCTTAGTTTAGGAGTCATTCAGGCTAGATCTAAAAAAAGAACATAGCCTTCGTATGATCCCTTTCTAGTACCCTATCTTGAGCAGGAAAGTGTTCAGTAGGAAAAGACTGGAAGAAATGGGATTCGAACCCATGCATGTTGCAATCTTCTCTCTTGTTCATAGATCTTGAAACCAGATCTCTCCCCGGAAGAACCAACACTTAAAGGGTGTAAGCAACGGAAGGTTCTCACCCTGTCCCCAGCATTGTTCTCCGACGATGTCCCCTGGGCGAAAGGGGACACCATTCTCTTTCTTTCTTCAATCGTTCAGATCAGGACAAGTGGGTTGGTTCGTTTCGTCCTCCTATCTATGCAATTCTCTGTCTTCGTTCGTGATCATGTTTGGGCGAAAGGTAGTTGTAGAGGAGCGGATGTGAAAGGGCTCTTCCCCCCTTTCATTGAAGTAGGGAGGGCTTCTTTCCCCACCATTCCGGCCTCTTATTGATAGGGATTTTACCGATGCTGAAGGTAGCTTGCTTACCAAGCCACCCACTTGAGAAGCTGGTCGCTAGAAAGAAGCGACGAGGAAGCGAAGCTGTCTACGAAGCTTTGCAAGTTTTAAGACCATATGATATTATCGTCTTGCGATCACTCGTGATAAATTCCATGAAGTGATTCCAGCAAGCGCGGGTCTAATCCAATGCTCAAATCAAACTCATAAGCACTCATGAACGTTGTAGCAAACTTTGCTATGTCTAATACACTTTAGACAATCTACACACCAATTCATGACAATCTTCTTTCATACCTACTCCCAAAATATGAACGATTGTGGAACATTTGAATAATCTTATTATTCAGGAAGTCAAAACATGCAAAATGAAACAATAGGTAAATAATCAACATAAGACAGTAACATTACTTATAAACAATACTCTTTTATTTAATCATCAAATGTCAATTACATTTATCTATTACATGTTTCTAAACTATCTAATCTAAACTAATATCGTCCTTCAGCCCGATGCTCCTAGCGTGCTGCAAGTGCTTAACCCTACTCAGTCCCTTCGTAAGGGAATCTGCTGGGTTATCCTCCGACGATACCCTCTTCACTACGAGGAGTCCTTCTTCCACCCGATGTTGAATAAAGTGATATTTTCTGTCGATATGTCGAGATCTGCCATGATCCCTCGGTTCCTTGGTCAAGGCAACCGCTCCTTCATTATCACAGAAAATTTCCATGGGCTCCTTTATGGCTGGCACAACTCCAAGGTCTCCGATGAAGTTCTTCAACCATATCGCCTCCTTTGACGCTTCGCTCGCCACTATATACTCTGATTCGCACGTTGAATCAGCTACGGTCTCCTGCTTGGAAATTTTCCAAGTCATTGCTCCTCCATTTAGGGTAAATACCCAGCCCGACTGCGAACGGTAGTTGTCCCTGTCGGTCTGAAAACTGGCGTCACTATACCCTCGCACCCTTAAGTCATCACTCCCACCAAGGACTAGAAACCATTCCTTGGTCCTCCGAAGGTACTTAAGAATATTCTTGACTGCGGTCCAATGCCCTTTGCCAGGGTTCCCTTGATATCTACTGACCATGTTCAAAGCGAAGGCCACATCAGGGCGAGTACAAGTCATAGCATACATAATCGAGCCAACTGCGGAAGCGTATGGTACTCAACTCATTTCTGCTATCTCGACTTCGGTACTCGGGCTTTGAGTCTTTAGATTGGTACTCCCCCTTATTTGAATTCTCCATACTAAAACGTTTTAGTACCTTGTCCAAGTAAGTATTCTGACTAAGTCCTATTAGTCTCTTACTTCTATTTCTCACTATCCTTATTCCCAGAATATAGGCAGCCTCTCCGAGGTCCTTCATAGCGAAGCACTTCCCAAGCCAGGATTTAACTTCCTTTAGGGTTGGGATGTCGTTTCCTATGAGTAGTATGTCATCGACATACAATACGAGGAAGCTTACTATACTCCCACTGGCTTTGACATATACACACGATTCATCCTCGCTTCGCAGAAAACCAAACTCTTTGACTTTCTCATCGAAACAAAGATTCCATCTGCGAGATGCTTGTTTTAGTCCATAGATGTACTTCTCAAGCTTACACACTCTGTTGGGATGCTTTGCATTGACAAAACCCTCTGGCTGAGCCATGTAAACATCCTCAGCCAACTTCCCGTTAAGGAAAGCGGTTTTGACATCCATCTGCCATATTTCATAGTCATGAAATGCAGCAATGGCCAACATCACCCTGATAGAATTTATCTTCGCAACTAGTGAGAAAGTTTCATCATAATCAACTCCGGGAGTTTGAGCGAAACCTTTCGCAACCAATCGCGCCTTATAAGTGTTCACATTCCCATCCATTTCGGTCTTCTTCTTGAAGATCCACTTGCACCCGACCGTCTTACGACCTGGTACATTGTCAACCAAATTCCAAACTTGGTTTCATACATGGACTGAATTTCGCTGTCCATAGCCTCTTTCCATTTTGTAGACTCCGGGCCTGCCATGACTTCCTTGTAGCTGTTAGGTTCTGCCAAATTCACTAGTGTACTATCACTAATAAACGTATGACCCTCACTCGTTATATGAATGTCACACCCCAAAACCAAGAATGGCGGAATACGTTCTGGGGTGGAGGACGTCATGTACAGTATCATAACAATGCATAATAGTAAAGACAAGCAACAACATCCATTGCATTAATATAATAATTGTAATACAAGCGTGTTCTGTACAGTTTGTAAGACACCACAAGTATAATCAAAATAAAAGACGAGTCTTATATGTGCTCCATCTTCTCAAAAGCTGCATCTGTAGCTGTCTACTGATGACCTGAGAATACAAGTTATTTTGAAAGAGTTTATCAGCATAAAGCTGATGAGTTCATAAGTATTTAGTGTCATTGCTTGTATAAAAATATTTACAACAATGTAGTATAATAACTGACTTCGACGTTTGAAAATAGTATACTCCCTAGAAAACCCTATGTTTTCCAATAAAAGTAGTCTTCTACCAAGACCCGGTTGTTTGCATGTTTGATCCTTTGAAAATGTAAAAGTTTTCCCAATGAAACTATCAGTATGAAAATATAGTTTTAAACTTCATTTATGTAAAGTAATTGGGAAAAATAGTGTTTTACCCCAGCAGTGCCACTGCCGGTTACATGTAATGAAAACGCAGGCTCCAGGTAGTATTAAATGTACAATACACCTCGGGGAGTCTGTTTTACCTATAATTCTAAATGTGTTAATTAAAGGTCTGAATGTGAACTCGTATGTAACCATGCTGATTGACGATTGAATAACCGATGACCCTCCGAGTCATATGTAGAAATGTGACATTTTGTCACCCCTTGGCCTTTCGGCTGGGACTGTAGCTAGCAGTCGGGATGTGGGAGTGTCTGTCCCGTATAGATCTATACACACAATGCCCGCTCTCCCTCCAGGAGACTCTGGTTACACGGTGATACCACTGTGAAGTGTCGTATCGAGAAGTAGTATGTCACATTCTAATTATAATATATTCTCTTGTATATTGTATAATGTATTTTCTGGTATAATGTATAGAGTGTTCTCTTGTATAGTATATAGTATTCTCTTCGTATAGTATTTAGCATGTATTGACTCATGACTGTACTGACTCTAGTAAGTGTCATTGTAATAGTAGTAATGAGTAGTAATCCTTAACTATACCTATTATAGTTAAATAGTAATGTTGGTTGAATGCCTTTGTTACACAAAGGTATCGAACTAAAGTGAAGACTTTTATATCTAACACAAATATATATGATATATAACTAAGAATTCAACGACAGTCGGACAAATAATCGAATACCCTAAGTCCACAACCAAACGAGGAACAAGAAATAAGGTGAGCTATCAGTCCTAAGTCCTTCAAGTCTTACTAATATAAATATATTAGTATAGATATGGGTTTGAAAATAAAGTAAGTTTAAAAGAGTTTGAAAACAGTTTTGGCATTAAAAGAGTTTGATAAAAGGTTTGAAACACTTGAAAATCCAAGGTCTGATGGTAATTTGAAAGCAGTAGCAAATCTTGTAGTCTGTTCTAGTTATTAATCACATCTGAGTGATATAATAACTATAACAGTTCAACTTGTATTCCCCCCCATAAAAGCATTTAAAATCATTTAAAAGGTTGATTCAGGGGTATGAACTCACTTGTAGTGAGTGGAGTGGATGGAAGTGCCGGGTAGGATGCTAGGTGCCAAGTGAGGACTTGGACACACACCCGGATCCTATGTAACATGTAGTGATAGATAAATGTATCTAATTAGTTATTTAATCACTAATTAAGTAAGTAAAGACACACTAAATCAATGAAAACACTTTGTTTCAAGTGCTAGGAGTGCTAAGGGTTGCATCTAAGGAGAGTATGGCCTCACCTTGGAGTTTACTCCTCAAATGGGAACCCTATATGTGTTTACGGTTGCTGTACCATTTCCTCCATGAGTTTACGGCCGTAAACTCATGGTAATGGTGCATTTGTGTGTTTCAAGGTCCTATATCTCACAAGGAAGGGTTCTAAGTTCGAATCAAAGGCTTAGGAAGTGGTTAGGGCACACAAGGACCCCTCATTGGAGTTTACGGTCCTTGGACCATACTTGAGAGTTTACGGTCATAAACACTTGGGTTTACGGTCGTAAGCCCATGAGTTTACGGCCGTAAACTCATGTATGCCTCAACCTTTTCGTGTTTTGGTGTTTCTAGCTCATGCATGCAAGTTTCTAGCCCTTTATCCAAGCATTTGAAGGTGTTAGGGGCATCAAGACACCATTTGGGGGTGTTTACGGTTTTGGGAGATCCCCAAACCGTAAACATATATGTTCTTGGGGATTTTGATGATTTTCCAAAGGATTAACAAGTATACTAAGTAAGTAACTAGATAGGAAGGGTACACTTACTTATATGAAGCTTGTAAGAGTGATTAGAGCCCAAAAACACTAGTGTGTGTTCTTGGTGTTTTGAAGAACACTTGAAGATCTAAGTAAAAACCAAGAATCCATGGATGAAATGATGTATAAACACTAGATTAAGTGTTGTAGGAAGGAATCTAGGAAGGAAACACTTACATTTTGGCGGATTTAAAGAAATGAACTTATGATACTTGAGAGAAAAAGCTTGGTGTTCTTGAGGTGGGAAGTGGAAAATGAGGAAAAGGTGTGTAAACTCATGCTATATGCATGAGTTCTTGGGAAAATGGTGTTTACGGCCCAAACACCTCTTGTTTGGCCGTAAACACCTAGCTAAGGTGTTGATTGTTTTGTTTGTTACACCTCACTCATAACGACACTCCCTTTTATTAAACCGTTTGACGAAAATAAAATAAAACACCCAAACGGACTCAAATCCGACCAAAAATGTACTGAAATGTTTTTGACTAATATTTGAAGTGTTTGACTGTAGAAATTATACAAATGAAAATTTTCGGGTTGTCACATCATCCCCCCGTTAGAGGGAATTTCGTCCCGAAATTAGAGTTCAAGCAACTAAGTTATTACACAATAACTAGGTAAAAAGATGAGGATATTTAAGTTTCATTTGATCCTCGCGCTCCCAAGTGAACTCCGGTCCTCGCTTGGCGTTCCAGCGAACCTTCACGATTGGGATGCGGCTTTGTTTCGTTCGTTTGACCTCGCGGTCCATGATCTCTACAGGTTCCTCTACGAAGTTGAGGCTCTCGTTGATCTCGATCTCATCGAGTGGGATTACAAGAGTCTCCTCGGATATGCACTTTTTTAGGTTAGAGACGTGGAAGGTAGGATGTACGTTACTGAGCTCGCGGGGTAGATTTAGTTTGTAAGCTACGGGGCCGATTCTAGCGAGGATCTCAAAAGGCCCTATGTATCTCGGATTCAGCTTTCCACGCTTTCCGAAGCGTATCAAGCCTTTCCAGGGTGAGACCTTCAAAAGGACTCGGTCTCCCACCTGAAACTCCAAAGATTTCCTCCGTTTGTCCGCGTAGCTTTTCTGTCGGTCTCAAGAGGCTTTTAATCGTTTACGAATTTGAACGATCATCTCTGTCATTTCCCGAATGATCTCCGGACCTGTGAGAGTGCTGTCAGGAACTCGTCCTTTAGCTAACTGAGTGTCACCCACCTCAGCCCAACACAGAGGGGATCTGCACTTTCGGCCATAGAGGGCTTCAAATGGAGCAGCCTTGATGCTCGTGTGATAACTGTTGTTGTAAGAGAATTCGACGAGAGGAAAGTGAGTATCCCATGCCTTCCCAAAGTCGATCACACAGGCTCACAACATATCTTCCAAGGTTTGGATAGTTCTCTCACTTTGTCCGTCGGTATGAGGATGGTAGGCTGTGCTCATGTCCAGCCTCGTTCCTAAGGAGCTTTGTAGTGACTGCCAGAATCTCGAAGTGAATCTGCTATCTCTATCAGAGATAATAGATATAGGAACACCATGTAGTCGTACGATCTCCCTAATGTATGTTCTTGTGAGCTTCTCCATCTTTTCGGTTTCTTTGATAGGCAGGAAGTGTGCGGACTTGGTCAATCTGTCGACGATGACCCAAATGGTATCAAGTCCACCCGTCGTCTTGGGTAGCTTGGTTATGAAGTCCATAGTGATCCGCTCCCACTTCCATTCAGGTATCTCCGGTTGCTGGAGTAGACCTGACGGTTTCTGGTATTCGACCTTGACCTTAGCGCAAGTAAGGCATTTACTTACGAAGGTAGCAATCTCAGCTTTCATGTTAGGCCACCAGTATGACTTTTTATGATCCAGATACATCTTGTCTGAACCTGGGTGGACGGAATATCGAGTGTTGTGTGCTTCCTTCATGACCAAGTCTCTGAAGCCACCGTGTTTCGGTGTCCAGATCCGGTCTATGAGATATAAGGCTCCGTCACCCTTGGCTTCCAGGTTCTTATCCATTCCTCGCAGGGATTCTCCCGCCACATTTTCAGGTTTCAAGGCTTCGAGCTGAGCCTCCTTTATCTGTGCAGATAGATGCGAATGGATAGTCATAGTTAATGATTTGACTCTTCGACCATAATATTCCTTCCGACTTAGGGCGTCTGCTACTACGTTGGCTTTACCCGGATGATAACGAATTTCGCATTCGTAGTCATTGAGTAGCTCGACCCACCATCGTTGTCTCATGTTGAGTTCTTTCTGGTTGAAGATGTGTTGGAGGCTTTTGTGGTCGGTATAGATGGTGCTCTTCGTACCATACAGATAGTGTCTCCAGATTTTTAGGGCGAACACAACCGCTCCTAATTCGAGGTCGTGTGTGGTGTAGTTGACCTCGTGTGTCTTCAGCTGTCTTGAGGCGTAGGCGATGACCTTACCTCGTTGCATCAGAACACAGCCGAGCCCCTGATTGGATGCATCGCAGTATACCACAAAGTCTTCTATCCCTTCGGGGAGGGACAGTATCGGTGCGGTGCATAAGGCTCGCTTCAGGGTTTGGAATGCCTTCTCGTGCTTCTCTTCCCAGTCAAAGGTCACGCCTTTCTGGGTCAATGTAGTCAGGGGTTTCACGATTCAAGAGAAGTTTTGAATGAATCTGTGGTAGTAGCCAGCGAGGCCTAAAAATTGACGGATTTCTATAGGCATCTTTGGTGCTGACCAGTTCTCAATAGCCTTAATTTTGGATGGGTCCACGTGGATTCCTTCTTTTCTCACCACATGTCCTAAGAATTCGACTCTTCGGATCCAAAATTCGCACTTAGAGAACTTCGCGTATAGCTTCTCCGATCGTAAGTTTTCCAAGACTTGTTGTAGATGATTGCTATGCTCTTCCTTACTTCGAGAGTAGATAAGTATGTCATCAATGAAGACGATGACGAACTGATCCAAGTAAGGACGGCATACCCTATTCATTAAGTCCATGAATACTGGGGGCACATTGGTCAGTCTGAACGGCATCACCACAAACTCGTAGTGTCCGTAACGAGTTCGGAAGGCTGTTTTCGGAACATCTTCCTCAAGCACTCGTAACTGGTGATACCCGGACCTCAGGTCAATCTTGGAAAAGTAACTCGCCCCTTGCAGTTGGTCAAATAAATCGTTTATGCGAGGAAGAGGATAACGATTTTTGACCGTCAGTTTGTTGAGCTCCCTGTAATCGATGCATATACGGAACGATCCGTCTTTCTTCTTCACGAACAAGACCGGTGCTCCCCAGGGTGAGAAGCTTGGTCTTATAAAGCCCTTGTTGAGTAGTTCGTTAAGTTGACCGGACAGTTCTTGCATCTCAGCAGGTGCTAGACGATAGGGAGATTTGGCTACGGGGGTCGCTCCTGGGATTAAGTCGATTCGGAACTCGACTTGACGTTGCGGGGGTAATCCTGGAAGTTCTTCCGAAAAGACGTCGGGAAAATCGCGTACTACGGGGAGGTCTTTTAGGTCCTTTGTTTTCCGGCTCGTATCGACAACGTGCGCCAGGAATGCACGATATTCCTTACGCAAGTACTTCTGGGCTTGAATACTTGAGATGATACGAAGACTTGAACTGGGTTTGTCTCCGTAGATCAACAAGTGTTCGTTATTCGGTAGATTCAGGCGGACTGCTTTTTTGAAGCACAGAATGTCGGCACGATAAAGACTCAGCCAGTCCATGCCTACGATGACGTCGAAACTCTGGATAGCTACTGGTATGAGGTCGATTGGAAACGAATGATTATCTAGTGTGAGGGAACAACCTATGTAAATCTCGTTAGAACTCTCTGTCTTACTGTTAGCCATTTCTACGACGAAGATTTCTTTTAGTGTTTGCGGTGATTGTTTAAGTAGGTGTTTGAATTTTTGGTTAACGAAGCTTCTTTCTGCCCCACTATCGAATAGGATACAAGCATAAGAGTTATCGAGAAGGAATGTACCCGTGACTACAGTGGGGTCTGCCACGGCCTCATTGTGGCCAATAGTAAGTAGTCTTCCTGCTCCTCCCGCGTTTCCAGCTTTCAGACAGTTTCTTTTGAAATGTGTTGTCTCGCCGCTCCCGTAGCAGGCCTGGCTTACTCCTGCACTAGGGACTGGGAGATAGGTTTGGGTTGAGCTCCGCAAAACCGGGCGGTATGGCCCTTCCGGTCGCAGTTAGTGCAGTGCATCTCACGGCAGGGGCCGTTATGATGGAAAGAGCACTTCGTGCACTTGGGTAAGTTCCCTGCATATGTTTTGGCCGGTACAGGGGCAGCTGGAGTAGTGGCAGCATGGACAGCCACCGTCTGTTGGTTCTTGGAAGAGGATTGATTTGATTTGCCCCTCCTTCGGTCTCCACACTTCCTTTTGTTGTCGGTCGCGTGGGTTGGTGTTGCGGTAGTGGTTGTAGTTGTTGATGGAGTAGAAGGAACTTCATGATCAATCAGCCTTTGGGCCAATTCCTTGGCACTATCAAAGGTTGCAGGGTTTGAAGCTAGAACGTTCCCACGATACGGGGGCACCAAAACCCAGATGTATCTCTCGATCTTTTTGTTTTCGGTGGGGACCATGTTTGGACATAGAGCCACCAGGTCGCAGAACCTGGCTGTATAAGCCACTATGTCGGAACCCTGCATTTTGAGGTTCCATAGTTCCTCCTCGAGCATCTGAATTTCACCCCTCGGGCAGTAATCCCTTGTCATAAGGTCCTTCAGTGTGTCCCAGCCCATGGCGTTAGCAGTTACCAGGGAGAGTGATTTGACATGGCCATTCCACCATGTCAGGGCTCTTTGGGTGAAGGTGCAAGTAGCAAATTTTATCTTGCTTCCTTCAGGACATGAGCACATCTCGAAGATGGCTTCTGTCCTTTCGATCCATTGAGATAGTGCAAGGATCCCTCCAGTCCCATTGAAGTATGTAGGTTTGCAGCTGATGAAATCTTTATAGGTGCACTCCCGTGCACGCGGATGGATTTCACCTTGGCTGGAGTTTGTGCCAGTCCCCGTTCCACTAACACCACCAGAGTTTACTTGAGCCATGGCGGCGGTCACAGCTGCGGTTACAGCTGCTTGAAACATCACCGGATCGAACTGCAGTGGGGGTGGTGGTGGAGTTTGATTGGCGGGCGTGTTTCTGGTTGGTCGCTTGCGAGGCGGCATCTTTTACTGCAAGTTTATAGAAGCGATGATAACCGTAAGAATCAACTGTAAGTACAATGAGAGTGTTTCATGGACTAAATCGCCATAGTCCAACTGTTAGATAGTGACATAACAATAGAGTAGGGAAACACAAGAGTAAGAACTTTCCAATAGATTAGATATCTGCCAATATTACTGGTATTACTGATGTAAAATGAGTTCAGGAAAATTGACCTAACAGTAGGTCTGACATCAAACCATCAGGGGAAAATGTTGGCAGTTTAAAAGTCTAGCTAGAGTACTTTTAAAAGCTAGGAATATTTTACAGACAAGTGCTTCCCAAAGCACAGAAAGAAAGGCTATTCCTTAATTCAAAAGTGAAGATGCGTGGACATCTTTTACTGGCGACGGGTATCCCTCGGACGAACCCTTAGGTCTGCCAGTTGGCGTACAACTTCCTGAAGATGTCGCTCATGCTCCCTCTGACGCACTCGGAGTTCCATGACTTCAGCTCGGGATGCAGCTAGTTGTTGCTGCAGATTCTCATTGGTCCTCCTGGTCCTATCTACCGTCTGTTCGAGTTGACGAATACAGACTGTGTTAAGGTTAGAGTTGGCATCAATCTCTACTACTCTGCCGATGGCTGCATGACCCTGCTCGACGTTCCTAGTAATCCTTCGGACCATGATGGGCAAGACTCGGTCAACTGAACCTCCCTCGCTTATATTGTAAAAGCTTCGATCTCCGTTGAATGGTAAAGGCTGACCCTGTTCATCACTCCATCGATTCAAGGTTGTTGCCCACATGGGAGTGGGACCTTGAAATGCCGGACGGGGGTTGGGGTTTGGAGCTACTGGGGGTAGGTTGTTGACTTCTGGTTCGGAGTCGGAGTCATCTGAAAAGCCTTCTGCGAGATGATCATCCAAAGGGATTGGGTGATCATCTTCCGGCTCATCATCAAGCCATTCTCCAATGCCTTGGTTTGGATAGTACGGATCGCCAGGGAGATGAAAGCCAGCCATGCTATCTACGCGAGAATGGGGAAAGAATAGTTAATAGACGTACTAATCTAAGATACTTATAAGATGATCGTTATTAGTTGATTCAATACTTGCATAGTGCATACCAATTACATGCAACCGAGACAGGATAGACCTTCGAATAAGTGATCCTAACTCTAAATCCACAACCAAACAAGGAACAGGAAGTAAAGCAAAGATCACAGATTCTAAGTCTATAGCGCCTTAGTCACATGTAACCTTGGTGTACCCACTTAGCAACTATTGTCCTACTAGTAACGACCTTTTTAGTTCTCACATATGTAATTCATAGTAATGCAGAATACTCATATAGTATTCTTGTTCTAATGCTCTTGTAGTAGTGTGGGTAAGTTTTTAGACTTGTTGTAACACCACAATCATTCTTAGGCACATGCTAGTCACTCCTCAGGAAATATAGTTGATCAGGCTATATCCCCTTAGGCTTGACCATATGTCTCTAAGCCTAATTGTGCTGTTCAACAATCGTAATACTTTTGTTCTGTTCTAGTATGATACTGACACTGGTATGGGTAAATGTATATATATACTTAGTTAAATATTTTATTATTTAAAAGTATATATTCTTGGTCAGAGTGTTTTAATCCCGATATGTTTATAGTTCGTATATCTTTTATGGGTTGATATACTTGATTCACTATAAACAGTGCTCTGATACCAATCTGTCACACCCCAAAACCAAGAATGGCGGAATACGTTCTGGGGTGGAGGACGTCATGTACAGTATCATAACAATGCATAATAGTAAAGACAATCAACAACATCCATTGCATTAATATAATAATTGTAATACAAGCGTGTTCTGTACAGTTTGTAAGACACCAAAAGTATAATCAAAATAAAAGATGAGTCTTATATGTGCTCCATCTTCTCAAAAGCTGCATCTGTACCTGTCTACTGATGACCTGAGAATACAAGTTATTTTGAAAGAGTTTATCAGCATAAAGTTGGTGAGTTCATAAGTATTTAGTGTCATTTCTTGTATAAAAATGTTTACAACAATGTAGTATAATAACTGACTTCGACGTTTGAAAATAGTATACTCCCTAGAAAACCCTATGTTTTCCAATAAACGTAGTCTTCTACCAAGACCCGGTTGTTTGCATGTTTGATCCTTTGAAAATGTAAAAGTTTTCCCAATGAAACTATCAGTATGAAAATATAGTTTTAAACTTCATTTATGTAAAGTAATTGGGAAAAATAGTGTTTTACCCCAGCAGTGCCACTGCCGGTTACATGTAATGAAAACGCAGGCTCCAGGTAGTATTAAATGTACAATACACCTCGGGGAGTCTGTTTTACCTATAATTCTAAATGTGTTAATTAAAGGTCTGAATGTGAACTCGTATGTAACCATGCTGATTGATGATTGAATAACCGATGACCCTCCGAGTCATATGTAGAAATGTGACATTTTGTCACCCCTTGGCCTTTCGGCTGGGACTGTAGCTAGCAGTCGGGATGTGGGAGTGTCTGTCCCGTATAGATCTATACACACAATGCCCGCTCTCCCTCCAGGAGACTCTGGTTACACGGTGATACCACTGTGAAGTGTTGTATCGAGAAGTAGTATGTCACATTCTAATTATAGTATATTCTCTTGTATATTGTATAATGTATTTTCTGGTATAATGTATAGAGTGTTCTCTTGTATAGTATATAATATTCTCTTCGTATAGTATTTAGCATGTATTGACTCATGAATGTACTGACTCTAGTAAGTGTCATTGTAATAGTAGTAATGAGTAGTAATCCTTAACTATATCTATTATAGTTAAATAGTAATGTTGGTTGCATGCCTTTGTTACACAAAGGTATCGAACTGAAGTGAAGACTTTTATATCTAACACAAATATATATGATATATAACTAAGAGTTCAACGACAGTCAGACAAATAACCGAATACCCTAAGTCCACAACCAAACGAGGAACAGGAAATAAGGTGAGCTATCAGTCCTAAGTCCTTCAAGTCTTACTTATATAAATATATTAGTATAGATATGGGTTTGAAAATAAAGTAAGTTTAAAAGAGTTTGAAAACAGTTTTGGCATTAAAAGAGTTTGATAAAAGGTTTGAAACACTTGAAAATCCAAGGTCTGATGGTAATTTGAAAGCAGTAGCAAATCTTGTAGTCTGTTCTAGTTATTAATCACATATGATTGATATAATAACTATAACAGTTCAACTTGTATTCCCCCCATAAAAGCATTTAAAATCATTTAAAAGGTTGATTCAGGGGTATGAACTCACCTATAGTGAGTGGAGTGGATGGAAGTGCCGGGTAGGATGCTAGGTGCCAAGTGAGGACTTGGACACACACACGGATCCTATGTAACATGTAGTGATACATAAATGTATCTAATTAGTTTTTTAATCACTAATTAAGTAAGTAAAGACACACTAAATCAATGAAAACACTTTGTTTTAAGTGCTAGGAGTGCTAAGGGTTGCATCTAAGGAGAGTATGGCCTCACCTTGGAGTTTACTCCTCAAATGGGAACCCTATATGTGTTTACGGTTGCTGGACCATTTCCCCCATGAGTTTACGGCCGTAAACTCATGGTAATGATGCATTTGTGTGTTTCAAGGTCCTATATCTCACAAGGAAGGGTTCTAAGTTCGAATCAAAGGCTTAGGAAGTGGTTAGGGCATAAAAGGACCCTTCATTGGAGTTTACGGTCCTTGGACCATCCTTGAGAGTTTACGGTCGTAAACACTTGGGTTTACGGTCGTAAGCCCATGAGTTTACGGCCGTAAACTCATGTATGCCTCAACCTTTTCGTGTTTTGGTGTTTCTAGCTCATGCATGCAAGTTTCTAGCCCTTTATCCAAGCATTTGAAGGTGTTAGGGGCATCAAGACACCATTTGGGGGTGTTTACGGTTTTGGGAGATCCCCAAACCGTAAGCACATATGTTCTTGGGGATTTTGATGATTTTCCAAAGGATTAACAAGTATACTAAGTAAGTAACTAGATAGGAAGGGTACACTTACTTATATAAAGCTTGTAAGAGTGATTAGATCCCAAAAACACTAGTGTGTGTTCTTGGTGTTTTGAAGAACACTTGAAGATCTAAGTAAAAACCAAGAATCCATTGATGAAATGATGTATAAACACTAGATTAAGTGTTGTAGGAAGGAATCTAGGAAGGAAACACTTACATTTTGGCGGATTTGAAGAAATGAACTTATGATACTTGAGAGAAAAAGCTTGGTGTTCTTGAGGTGGGAAGTGGAAAATGAGGAAAAGGTGTGTAAACTCATGCTATATGCATGAGTTCTTGGGAAAATGGTGTTTACGGCCCAAACACCTCTTGTTTGGCCGTAAACACCTAGCTAAGGTGTTGATTGTTTTGTTTGTTACACCTCACTCATAACGACACTCCCTTTTATTAAATCGTTTGACGAAAATAAAATAAAACACCCAAACGGACTCAAATCCGGCCAAAAATGTACTGAAATGTTTTTGACTAATATTTGAAGTGTTTGACTGTAGAAATTATACAAATGAAAATTTTCGGGTTGTCACAATGAAAACCATACAACACGGGCGGAACACTAACTCTACTGGAACGTCTAAAAGGTAAGGACTCGTCAATCGATTCAACCGGAGTTTCCTCCTCGGGTTGAGCACCAGTGTTAGAGGTTCCTTCATCGCTCGACTCTTGAAGTTCTTCAAGATCGATTTGCCTCCCACTGTCCCCTTGGCTTATGAGTTCTCGCTCTCGGAAAACCCCTGTCCTCGCAACGAAGACAACATTTTCACTTGGTATATAGAAGAGATATCCAAAGGGCTTTTGCGGGTAGCCGATGAAAATACATCGCTCACTACGGGGTTCGAGCTTGTCGTGAGTCTCTCGTCTTACGAAAGCCTCGCAACCCCAAACCTTGATGTGTGCCAACGAGGGAGCTTTCCCTGTCCACATCTCGTGAGGTGTTTTGGCAACCTTCTTCGTAGGGACTAAGTTAAGGATATGGGTGGCAGTATCTAAGGCATACCTCCAAAATGAGATAGGTAGCGAAGCACGACTCATCATGGAATGAACCATGTCTAGCAAGGTTCGATTACGCCTCTCATGTGACATCCCCATTTTCACGGCCAGAAAAGACCGATTTTGTTTATGCTTTATAAAAATCAGAGTAACTCTTTTAATAAAAACGTTGCGGAGTTTGTTCCCAGAAAAACATGATAAATACATTATCAAAGCATTTCCGAAGAAATGTATTTTTATTCATTTTCAAAACATTTGGGATGTCATCGTCAATACAGAAACATAAACATAAACAGAACTTACATTTATTTACACTAGTGATCTACATCTCTTTAATCTCTCAGTGTAAAGTAGCTTTGTATCGACACCTATGATACAAATAAGCTTGAGTGGGTCAGGTTGGGAAACCTAGTGAGTATATAGGGTTTTCAACCCACAGTAATATTATTATTATGTTTAAACATCAGACAATCAATCAACCCAATTACTCATCCCCATTATCTTCTTTACTCTTAAGGATCTACCCTAAGAATCAGCTATTCCTCGTTCATTCATTCTTAAGGATTATCCTAAGGAATTAGCACGAAATCCATCGTTGCCAATGACACAACTGTCAAGCACAACTGCTAATATTATCACTTAGGCGCAACTGCCAGAATTATGACATTCTTTATAGGGCAAAGCTGCCGGTATTGTCCTTTAGGCGCATCTGCCGGGGTTATGACATTATCTATGAGGCGCAGCTGCCGATATTTTCCTTTAGGCGCATTTGCCAGGGTTATGATGTTCTCTTTTAGGCGCAACTGCCGATACTATCCTTAGAGCGTAGCTGCTAGGATGTTTAGAGTAGATAAAAAAAATCTACAGGTTGTGGCGCAGCTGCCAATGCTAATCTATAGGGTACTAGGTCCATTGCTGCCAATGTTCCTCTATATCAGCTTTCATCCCTCATCATTCATCTACCCATGTTTTACCCAACATATTTTATAGTTATAAAATACATATACAGTTTAAATCATTTAAAACATGTATAAAATGATTCATCCAGCATAGATAACAAGTATACAGATAATATGCACACATAGCACGTAATTTATATAAAATACTTCATATCTATGTGTAAGATGAAAGTAACTATGCACTCACTTGTTAAAGTGATGATTCCAAACTCGGGCAGAGCTTCGCTTCTAACGATTCTATTTTCCTCCGACGAAACCTAGTATTATTACCACTAGACTTTAGTCTAATATTTACCGTGACTAATTATTAGTCTTAGCATTATTATTATTATATACGCGTTTAAACAATATTTTCCAACCACTATGTACAGACAGGGGCCAGACATAAAACACCGGAGGGCAGGACCATTTTGGCATATAGCACTTCTGAAATCCAACAACCCTATGCGGCTCTTTAAACCAGATTCCCCGTACCGTGAGTAGTTAAAAAGATATTATAACGACACTTATATAAGTCATAATAATAGCCCAAATACACATTATAAGATCCTAATAAGATTACTATGTTGAAACATAAGCTATACTAAAGATAGGTTAGACGTAGCTCACTTACAGCGGGTTTTCTCGAAAACCGGGCTCCGCTGAAGCAGAGTTTCTGAGCCGAAGGCTCTTCTTTTCAGAGCCGTCAGGCTCTCCGGGGCTTCCGCCTCATACTAGGGAGTTACCCTAGGCTTTTGGGGAGGGGGGTTTGGGGGGCTTAGAGAGAGTTTCTAGAGAGAGAAAGAAGGGTTTGACGGTGTGAGAAAAGAGTTTCACCCGTCACCTCTATTTATAGGCTGGATTCCTGCTCAACTCGTCGAGTTGGCCTCCAACTCGTCGAGTCCATGCTAGGTGTCACCATTCTGGTGGCAAAACGTGGGTGGCCTATATTGTGCCACGTCACCCCTTTTGCAGCAGCACCATGCCGACTTCTAAAACCCGTAACTTGTGCATACGAGCTCCGTTTTCGACGTTCTTTATATCCACACGTAGGTAAAAACAAGATCTACAACTTTCCTTTTGACTCCATCGGCTAAGTCTCGACCGATTTTAAATTTAATAGTACAAGGAGATTACATTGTTAAATGTCCGCGTAAAATTCATAACTTCTACATACTGACTCCGTTTTCGTCTGTATTTTTGTCGTTGAGTTCCTATTAATGAGATCTTAAATTCATTTAGGTCACGTTGGCCAAAAACCGCTCGATCTAAAATTCGAGTTTCGGGCCGTGCACTACTAAGCCAAATCTTAGAAAATTCATAACTTCCTCATACGAAATCAGATTTGGGCGTTCTTTTTTTGTATGTTCTCGGTTTAACGTATACTACAACTTTTGTTTAGATTACTAAGGCTAAAAAATCCTCTATCCGTCTATCGTAAATTTACTATTTACGTCTCCCGGTGCCGTGCCGGTTTTGCCGTAAAACTTCGACGGGCCATAACTTCTTCGTTATAACTCGGATTTCGGCGTTCTATATATGTAGGGAATCCTTGTAACATACACTACAACTTTTATTATGATTATTCATTCTAAATAATCTTCTACCAAAAAGTCATTTTCAACACTTATTGTCTCTATAATGACTAGCCTGGATCTACGGGCGTTACATCTCAGCCACACCATTCAATTGTGGTGTCCTAGGTGGCATTAATTGCGAAACAATTCTGCATTCCTTGAGGTAGTCGTGGAATTCAAGACTTAGGTACTCTCCACCTCGATCAAATCGAAGCATCTTGATTTTCCTGCCCAACTGATTCTCCACTTCTTACTTGAACTCTTTGAACTTTTCAAAGGTTTCTGACTTATGCCTGATTAAGTAGATATACCCCTATCTGCTATAATCATCAGTGAAAGTCACATAGAAGCGGCACACATCCCTTGTGGTGGATCTAAAAGGTCCACATACATCTGTATGTATGAGATCCAATAAACCCTCACCACTCGCACAAGTGCCAGTGAAGGGTGACTTGGTCATCTTTCCAAGTAAACAAGACCCGCACACGTCATCGTCCCTAAGGTCGAATGACTCCAATACTCCATCCTTTTGGAGTTGGGCTATGCGTTTCTTGTTGACATGTCCAAGACGACAATGCCACAAACATGCTTTATCCAAATCATTGGAAGAATCAATACACAACACATAATTTCCTAAGTTGTCTACAACCATCACAGTTTCATATATTCCATTACAAGGCAATGCTTCAAAATAGAAAACACCATTAAGATAAGCATTAATAGAACCATTTTCATTATCAAATGAATATGTAAAACCCTATCTATACAAACCATGAAATGAAATGACGTTTCTTGCCATATCTGGCGAATAGCAACAGTTATTTAAATCTAATCCAAATCCACTACTTAGCACTAAAGAGTAAACTCCGATCTTGGTGACAGGTGACGATCTTCTGTTCCCCATGATCAAGTTTATCTTCCCATGCTCCACATCCCTATTTCTTCTTAGGCCCTGCAAATCAGAACAAATGTGAAAACCACATCCTGTATCAAGAACCCAAGAAATAGCATGTGATGAATCATTAGATTTAATAGTGTAAATACCTGCGTAGGACAGCTTGATCTTTCCATCCTTGATATCTTGCAGATATTTCAGGCAGCTTCGTTTCCAATGCCCTATTTCATGGCAGTGATGACACTCTGCCTCCTTGGAGTTCGAGTTGCCTTTAGCAGAACCAACCTTGGTTCCACTAGAAGAGGAGCCATTTTGGGACTTTCCCTTATGGTGGCTCTTTGAGGGAGCCTTCCTCTTCTTACCCTTCCCTTGCCCAATTGCCAGGACTTGAGCAGCAGTAGGAGTTGGGGTTGATGCAACAGATTTGTCCTTGAGGTTGCTCTCAACAGTCCTCAACAAGCCCTGAAGCTTGCTCAAAGAGACCTCCTCCTTGTTCATGTGGTAGGTCATGCGGAACTGGCTATAGCAGGGATGCAAGGAATAAAGGATGATATCAATTGCCAGCTCTTCATCAAAGTTCACATTCAACTTTAGCAGGCGATCGACATATCTCTGCATCTTTTGCAGATGAGCGGTAAGGGACTCTCCATTACCCATTTTGGTAGTGATCATCGAAGTGATGATCTCGTACCTTTCTTGCCTAGCGCTCTGGTGGTACCGGTCCAACAGATCTTGATGCATCTCATAGGGGTACATGTCCTCATTGGACTTCTGGAGTTCTGCAGTCATAGTCGCCAGCATGATGCAATGGACTTTCATGGCATCACGCTCGTGGGCCTCAAAGGCCGCGATCTCTTCAGCAGAGGCAGTGTTGATGTCAATCTCCTTTAGCTTCTCATCGAGGACATACTCTTTGTCCTTGTAACGAGTGACCATTCGAATGTTGCGGATCTAATCATTGAAATTGGACCCGTCAAATATCACTCTCCCACACAAGTTCATGAGTGAGAACGAGCCAGCGGAAGTTGAACCAGAAGCGTTGTTGTTGACGTTCGACATCTGAATAGAACAAAGAACAAAGTTTGATTAGAAATGAATCCCCAATTAAACACCCAAATGAAAAATTAGGGCTAGGATCCAAAAACATTATTTACAAATTAGAAGAGGGATGCCGTAATCTAACAAGTAAATAATTTGAAGGTAAGTGAATGACGATTCACTAATTCCCGCCATGAAAAACAAATTTAAAGCTAAGTTTTAAATGTAATGAAAACTCCTAGATCTTTTGAGATTCATTGAACTTTTCAATGGCATGTTTAAATCTCGATATGCCCCTCAAGTTTGTGACTGGGATGTCGAGGATCACAAAGCGGGTGTGAATAACCATGCAAATGTACATGGTGCCTTCATTGTTACAGTCACCTATTCGATGTGCCGGTTAACCACACACGCTCCATCGAACTATGACAAACAAGGAGTCACCCTTTGCCACCTTTTCTTAGAACCCAATTAGTGTGCCGGTTAACCACACACGCTCCACTAACGTCTTAGCAAGGGTACAAAGTGTAATTTCATGGAATTGCATCAATTCACTTTTGCCTAAAGTAACTAAGAATGGGAATTTTGAAAAACATTTAGTTACTTTTATAATTTCATTATACTTTTAATGAGGAAAGGGTTTGCCCTATCCTACCCGTTCGGCTAACGAACCTCCACCAATCAAGGAAGCGGTGGGTGAGAGTGGACACCCATTAAACGACCATTTTATAGGCCATAACCTTATACCCCCATTATAGATCGACTTCATGAATGAGGCCTACTAACGGTAAGACTAGCATTTAAGTTATACACACACACACACACACACACACACACATATATATATATATATATATATATATATATATATATATATATATATATATATATATTAATCTTATAATATTATAAAGTATAAGGTTGAATTTTAAACTTGTAAAATTCTAGGGTTTGAAATTTAAATAGTTTAAATTAAACTTTTAATCAAAATTTAAATTTCAAAACTTGAGGGCATGTTTTGAACTTTTCAAAACACAAAGGATCAAATAACAAATAATTTAAATTAAACATTTAATTTAATGATTATCTAAATTTGACCTAATCAATTTTTTTACAAGATAATTCAACAATTAATTTAAATAATCAAATATTATCAAATAAGGAATTTATTATTCAAACAATTGGTAATTATCTTTTGATTTGGTAAGGATAATCATAAAACAGTAATAAAATTCGGATTTTATTAGTCAAAAACGATTTATGTAATTATCATTAAGTAAAACAGCAAGAAATCCCGAAAATCTCTCTGTCTGACAGCTAAACTCCTCGAGTTCTCATTGGAACTCGTCGAGTTCCCAATGGAACTCGTCGAGTTCATCAGACAGAAAGCCCAAAAAAGCGATTTTAAAGCATGAATGAACATACAAGGCATCAATACAATAGAAGCCAAACAAAGCTCTGATACCACTGATGGGTTTGAGCCAAAAGAACATCCTATTTGCTCATGCAAACCCTAATGCTTGGATCTAGGTTTCTCTATTGTACATGAAATTCATCCAAGACTTACAAACCCTAGATCTAGTGTATATAATTCGAAATTAACATAACAAAACAGATCTAGATGATTACCTCTTCTTCAAAGCTTGAATCTTCTTGTCCTTTGAGCTTAGAGTCACAAATGTCACTCCTCTAATGGCTTACAAACACCACAAGCAAGAGGATGATCTTGGAGAGAGGTTGGAGTCTATAGAATTTGGCTCTAGTACTCTTAGGAATAGGGTTTGCCGATTTCTAAAGCCTAAGGGGTCTATTGATACTTATGTTGCTAGGGTTTCAGTCAAAACCCTAATTGGATAGATTACGCATTAAGCAGTCCACAGAACGTTCCAGAATAAAGGCCTTGGGCGAAATTTAGATGGACTCCCACTCTAATTTCGTCCACCCCTTAATTCCATAAGGGTTCTCAGCCCAAATCAACTATCACACAATTGACAGTTCCAGTCCCCTTTATATAATCAATCTCTTTTAGCCACATAATTAATTCCTAATTAATTCTTGTCTAATATTAATTAAACTATATGATTTCTCCTTTAATATATTATTCATATAACATATTAATAAATCATAATAACCTCTTTATTCATAAATCATCCTATCATGTTGCTTTGTTGAAGGCAACCCAAAAGGACCATGCACAACCGGGTCAAATACTTACCAAATATAGTTACGGGCTTAGACACTAATCCAACAACTATATCATACATATTCGAGAATTGCAAACTTTCCTCTCATCGTCTAATGAGCCTACACCAACACCAACATCTCTCATAACATATAAAATGATTAGAAATAACACAATCTTCTATGGTTTCTAACTCAAACAACCTTGAAAATTTGGTAGAAAGCTGATCTCCAATCCACACTCTAGTCTAAAATCTAGTCGAAGCACCATCACCCACTTTTTTCTTTAAAACCGAAGGTAAGAACACCCCTTTGTCCTTTAATTTAGAAATCAAATCAATAATTTTAGATCAAGGACCATCCCCACTAAAAACATAAGCTGCAAGATATAAACCACCTCTACTATTATAAATAACTTTTATGAGGTGAACCAATATCAATGAACTATTTTTTATAAAACGCCACCTCCATTTTTGTGACAAAGAAAGATTAAAAGACATTAGACTACCAATATCCAAACCGTCACTGTGTTTTCCAACAAGAATCAAATCTCATTTCACCCAAACCATCTATCTTTTATCTTCGTTACCACCCCAAAAGAAATTGTGACAACTAGTAAATTTAGAGTCAAGAAAAGTCTAGATTGTAACCATGAACAAATGCATACACAATGTAACCTCGTTGCCATTTGATACTTGTAATTCAAAAATGACAATGTTATATGAGTTCATATATATGCATATTCGTAACAAACATTTAGAAGACCAAAATAGATCAAATACGAATCAAAAGTGGGAAGTGCCTTAGGGTTTTCGGCCATGGAAACCCCCATGACCGAAATCACCCTTAATGTGTGACCCCTGAAACCGAAAACTCCTCCAAGAAGAGCAAGAACCGAAAACCCTCCCATGGACTACCATAAGGCCGAAAACTCACTCCCTTGACCATGAGATTTCGGCTTGGGTACAAGACAAAAAGGGTTAACTTGGTGGGTGACACCTCAAAGCTTTACCTCCCTTTACCCTCCAAACATCTAGAGTATACATTCAAATACACATCAAACCTCCATGCATGACATCTGGATGACCATCAAATAATAAGAAAAGCTAATTTCCCCTCATCCATGTAAACTCTCGGCCGAGAGTGGATTCTTTCCACTCTTTCCATACCTTTCTCATTTCAACCTTCTTATTCTCTCTAAATCAAGTTCAAACTTCTCCAAGATTCATCACCATCAAGCCGATCCTAGGATTTTTGGTAAGCCTTTTCCTAAATCTCAAGAGTTTTTATGCATTTTGATGTTAAGTTCATCATATTTACACACATTTTCCTGTGTTAAATTACTAGGATACTAACACCTCCAAGAAGCTCTTCAAGTTCATACCAAAAGCTAGGCTCGAAATCCTTGTCTTCTCCCTTCAAATCATCCACAAAACCAACCCAATGTGAGCTTCATACCCCCATTTTTTGAGTTTTACATGCTTTTAGGGGGGGGGGGGGATACAAGTCAAAATGTGTTTGTCCTTTGGATATTTGCATGCTCTATTCTCATTTTTTGAATATGGAATAATCTTTGCATAAAATGTAGTTATTACTTTCTTATTACATAAAAATCGAGATCTATGTGGTTGATTAGCAAAGATGACCAAAAACATAACTCATTTTGTGGTAACAAATATCAACAAGAAAAATATGGGTTGTACAAATTACAAGTTTATGGTAACTTTTACTAAAAATAGTTTTTCTTGTAAAAATTGTTACATTTTAGTCATTTCGGTTTTGGTGGGTTAAAACCCAAGAATATTATGTTTTAATAACATATGTTAACACTAGGCAAGTATTCAATTTGATATTTATATAACCTCTATCTAAATAGTTTACACTAAAGACATACAAGGCAAACTATAATTAGTATAGTTTGGGAGTCACAAAACCATAGTTTTATAACATGTCAATAGTATATTTATTTCATTATACAAGAAAAAAGGAGTCGTAGTTCACGTAAATCTTTTAATGATCTTGTGAGACATACTCTTCACCGTACCTACCTAGCGTACACTTTAAGTCCTGCATTATAACCAGAGTCTCCTGGAGGGAGAGAGAGATAGTTGTGTATAGATCTATACGGGATTGACAACCCCACACCTAAGCTGTTCGCTACAGTTAGACCGACAAGTCTAGGGTAACAAATATCTACCGATTCCGACGCCTGAAGAACGTCGTACAGGCATAACAGTCATATTAAGCATGGTTATAATAACTCACATAGGGATTAACAATACTATCTTGGTTTACTGGAAGCTTATACTTCATTGGTTTTATAAAAATATAAGACTACATACTACCTTTCAGTACATTATTGCTTACATTTCTGGTCTTAGGGTTTAAGACTACAGTTCATATATAAGAAAATATTGGATTTTCTGGAAACATACATACATTATCATTTTACAAGGAAAAAAGATACAAGAGACCTACATACATTTTTAGTCTTGGATATAAGACTAACAACACATTTTATAGAAAATAACGGATTTTCTGGAAGTATACAAAAACTATTTTAAACAAAGCAGTTACAAACCCCTTTTCATACAAAATGCTTATGAACTCACCAACATTATTGTTGACGCTTTTCAAAATCACTTGTATTCTCAAGGAACCAGTAATCAGGTATCCAAATCTTTTGAGAAAAAGAGTTGCTGCATTATGGAAATCTATTTTTCAATCATTTTTGCGTAACTTTTGAACAAACACAATATGTAAACTATGTAAACTTGTATTCTCCATGTATGATGTTTGGGTTGCTATGTTTCATTTATATTCAACTGTTATGATACTCTACAATGAAGTCATCCGCCCCCGGATGTTTCCGCCGTCCTGGTTCGGGGGTGTGACAGAAATTCGCTCGTATAGATTCAAACTCTTTTGCAACTTTAACAGGCATCAAGAAAACTGACATATAATACAAACCCATCGAGCCTAAAACCGATTTAACCAACATAGACCTCCCATCAATAGATAAAGTATCTGCTTTCCACATAGATATTTTTATGAAGATTTTCTTGTATTGGTTTCCACCCCACATCCCTTGACATTTTTTGACCGATAGGGAGGCCAAGATACAAAAAAAGGAAGTTTATTAGGTCGATAGCCAACCAGCCTAGCAAAACCGATAACCTCCTCCCAACAAACACCAATCCAAAATAAATTTGACTTTTGAAGGTTTATATTTAGACCCAAAACCAAATAAAAGCAATGTTAAATACTAATCATGTTAACAACATTACCCTTACCCCATTCTCCCAAGATGATTACATCACATGCATAAAAAAGTGAGAAATAAGAAGCTAATATCTATTAATTTTAACTCCCAAAAATAAGTTCGCAACAACAACATCCTCAATGGCAACATGTAACCAATCCATAACTAGAATAAAAAGGAAATGAGATAGAGGATCTCCTTCTCTGAGCCCTCTCGGTAGATCAAAATCCTCTGTTGGTGATGCAGCGTGCAAAACGGAACAAAGATAAATAAGAGTGAGCCTGTTGATTCTAACAGAATACCCATGCCAATCTCTTCAAAACCATGTTGATTCTACGAATACCGTGGGTTTGGCTTCAAAATCTGGTCTAACACACACATAATTTTGGGAGAAAACTGAAAGTTTATAACACTAATGAATGATCATCCAAATTACATCAGTTACACATAAATAAGGACCAGAATTTAAAACGAACCTCAAAACAACCATGGGCCAAACACAAACCAAAAAACAAAACACAAAAATATTGAAAAAACCACAATAATTGTCTATAACTCCATTTAGAAAGCGATTTCTGGACTCAAAAATGGGTAATTCCCCTTTAGGTACTTATCTTGACGCGCTCCTTGTTCCAAGCTTCGATTTGACTGGTCGTAGACCCAGACGGAGTCCTGTAGCCAAAGTTATGACCATTTCCATGAAGCCCCTTTAGTCACTCGATCATGGGCCTCTAGGAACATAAGGGCCCGATTCTCCACACTAAGGCCCGCATTAGTTGGACTACCATTCAAAAGGATAGAAGCCTTAGCCAACACGACACATGCATGGATCCAAGAATGCCATTTATTTCCAAACTTTAGGAAACACATAATACGATCTAAATAATTTTCAACTTACAAAATCGCAAGCCTTTTCAAAATCAATCCTATGCAACATCAATTTTTTTTCTTATACCATTCAACAATTTCACTCACATTAAAGGCCAATCCATAATTTGATGATCTCACAAACGTCGCTTGTTCCAAGATGGCCACCGAATCTATAACATCTTCTAATCTAAATGCTAGAATCTTTGAACAAATCTTATACTGAATTCCAATGAGACTTAGGAATCAAAGTAATGGAGGATGAGTTACATCCAGAATGGATTTTTGAATTTTCAAAAAAATTCAATAACTAACTAAAAAAAATCATGTTTTAAAACATCCCAAACCGAAAGTTACATCCAAAAAAGATCTTTGAAGCTGCTTTTGTTGACAAACCTTGAGGATGAGGTCATTTTTAAGAGCCAGGGAACTGATATGTGCGTGTTACTACCTGAAGCCGCTTTTGTTGGAACTTGCCTTTGTGAAAAAACCCACTACACAAAGAAGAATATAGCAAACAAAACAAAGCAGCACTCTGTTGTGTGATCTGTTAGAAGGAGAACATAAAAGAAAAGGTACAAGAAGATGGTGTAACTTTCACATCTTATTCTCTGCTTGAAAATGGAAATTATACACACAAGAATCAACTCCTAATCCTAGCTTATAAAGGAGAACTAATGAACAAAACAGGGAAAAGTAACAAAGAATACTAAACTCGTGCAACCTACAGGCAACATGTTTTTAACCTGATCAATTAAAAGAAACAAAATAACTAAACTACCCCTAAGACAATCACGTTGTTTTGACTCAGTTTGGATTAACACAAACATTCCCCCTTAATCCAAACTGTTCCTGCCAAACTTCTTTCTTTCTCTCGGCCTCTCTTTCTCAAGAGAACCAACGGTCTCATTTACCTCCTTCGGTCTTTGGTCTTCTCTTGATGTGTGGGTCTTTTGATATAACACTCTCTTTCGGTCTCGATAACCTTTCTTGCTTGCTTTTTCTTTTCATGCGTTCTTTCTTGTCTGCTACTTGCTACATATTACTTGCTTGCTATCTTTCTGATTTGTCTGCAACATGGTTTTGACCTGATCAATTAAAAGAAACAAAATGACTAAACTACCCCTAAAACCGGAACACACCACAACCGAGAACCACTTTGGTTAGCTTTGACTAAACCGTGAGCCACTACTTCTTGCTACTTTTCTTTCTTTCTCGATCAAAAGTGATCGCTCTTCCTGCTTGCTTGCTTGCTAAAATGCAACAACCCTCTACTCTTGCTTCTTTCTTCTGATCAACAGATGTGACCAACCTTGCTACCTGCTTTCATTCTTGTTGCTTTCTTTCTCCCTCTCGATCTGCTTGGTTGTTTACTTCCTCAACAATGGTCTGCTGCCATCTCCGACATCGAACGACCAATATACGGACATTCATATGTCAACATCACTGTGAACCATTAATGTAACATCCCAAAAATCACGATATATTTTTTTTTAATTTTTCATTTAAATAAAATCATTGTTTTATAAAAACCTAAGTCACAAACATAAGTGTCAAATACGAATATCCCAAAAATTAGAGTATCCCAACATGCATAAATCAAAAACTATAGAGGATGTATGCGATCAAGCCTTCACCTTTCCCCGATCATCTGAAGTACTTAAAACAAGAAATCCACAACTGTAAATCCAAGCTTAGTGAGTTTCCCAAAATACCCAACACATCAGAAATACAATTACAATGCATGCATAAAGGGGTTTGTTGGCCATAGCCTCAACCCAATCATCTAGGTTTGTTGACGTAGAGTCTCAACAACCATCCGGGTTTGTTGACATAGAGTCTCAACCCAACTATTCGGGTTTGTTGGTCCACCACACGAAGCTATACCTTAACCCAACTGTCCGGGTTTGTTGGCTTTCCGCCTCAACCCAACCATTCGAATATATCGACATATGTAAATAAGAATTAGCCATATAATGGTCCTACATCAAGTATATAACACAACAAATGGACCGAATTTGGTGTTGTAACATTCGAGTTCTAGTATGTTTCCTTTTTAACCCTTAATGCTTAATTCATTACATTTTGGTCCCTTAGCTTAGGGTTTGTGCCCTATTTAAGCAACTTATGTTGCATTCGTGGTATCTTTTGGTCAGCCTCCACTCCCCTAAACCCTAAGAACGAAACCCTAGTGCCTTTTGTGATCTTTGGAGATTGGAAGTGAGTTTTGGTGGTGTATTTGGTGATTTGAAGGAAGAACTCTTAGAGATTGCCTTGAGGTAGCTTGAGCTTGTAGATCCAGACTCATCATCATCTTTCCAAGCTATTTGAGGTATAAAGTTACCTACTTGATTAATCATTATGCTAGATCTAGTTTAGGGCATTGTTTATGCATTTTTGGGTCCTTTAAGCTTTGTTTGAGAGTATGGGCTACTCCAGCAACTTAGGATGTTAGATATTAGCTTAATTGAGGTCCCTTGTCCATAAAAATGTAATCTTTATGAGTGTTATTGGTCCATGCAAGTGTTAAGATTCTTATGAAGCTTCTTTTTGAGTGTTGGGTCTCATTAAGTCATGCATGGGTGTAAAGTTGCCAAGTTTACGTGTTAAGTCACCTTCTAGAATCAGATCTGAGAGTTTGGCATGTTGGCTTAATCGATTAAGTGCTTAATGGATTGTACTGGTGATCTTGGGAGTACGCGGGGCGTACCCAGCTCGTACGCTGAGCGTACTAGCCCCGGAAGAAGTACGCCAAGCGTAAGTCTAAGTAGGCCCAACATACTCAGCTGTTTGACTCTTGGGTTGACTTCCTCGGGTTTGGGTCATATTTTGGGCTTTTAGGATTTGGGCCTTGTTGGGCCATTGGACTTCTGACTTTGGGCTACGGATAGACTATGGACTTTCTTGGGATTAGGTCCATGATGACTTTTGGGCCCAATTTGGAAGTTGGGCCTTATTGGGCCTTGGGATGCCATTTAGGAATTTGGGCCTTTTGAGCAAATGGGTTGGGCCAAGTAAGAAAAAGAGTAAAATGGTCTTTTACCTTAGATATTGGACAAGTAGCTTAGATTCTTGATTATGGGTCGAGATCCAATTATTAATTGGATATTAATTGATGATGTTAGCACGGGGATTTTTCCGGACCAACATACCGAGATTTATTGAGAGATTCATCAGCTAGAGGTGAGTTTCCTCATCGTGTTTAGCGGGTCAAAGACAACAATGCTGGCCCATGGTTTATTATGATTAGGATGCTAGTTGTAATGCCCGGGTTTCGGGGCTAAGCATTAATAGATGATGTAATAGTCTAGGTCAACTATTGTAACTCTTTTTGAAGTAATAAAAATGAATTATTTGAGTATTATGTGAATTAAGTGAATTTATGTGCTTTATACTTAATTATAAATGTATAATTAATAAAGAATAAAAATAAGCGTCAAAATTAAAGTGTGAGATAAACCCGATATCTTTACATAAAGTGGTGGTGGTCGAAACAAGGATTCTGGGGATATAAAGAACCCCCAAATCTGACTTCGTATGAGGAAGTTATGATTTTTCTAAGATTTGGCATAACAGTGCACGACCCGAAACTCGAATTTTAGTTCGAGCGGTTTTTGGCTTACGCGGCCTAAATGAGAGTTGAAGATATCATTAATAGGAACTCAACGACAAAAAGACACACGAAAACGGAGTCCGTATGTAAAAGTTGTGAATTTTACGCGGACATTTAACAGTGTAATCACCTCCTACTGTTAAATTTAAGATCGGTCGAGAATTAGCTGACGGAGTAAAAAGGAAAGTTGTAGATTTTATTTTTACCCAACGCGTGGATATAAATAACGTAAAAAACGGAGCTCGTATGCGAAAGTTATGGACGAAGCTTAGTCTCTACTTTTCGAGCGCGACAAATTCGATATAGTTTTGTAAATCCGAGATAGAATGAGAATTAGCCAACGGGGTCTAAATGAAAGTTGTATTACTCGTAAATCCCAACGCGTGGATATAAATAACGTCGGAAACGGAGCTCGTATGCGAAAGATATGGACGAAGCTTAGTCGCTACTCTTCGTGCGCGATAAATACGATACGGTTTTTGTAAATCTGAGATAGAAGGAGAACTAGCCGACGGGGTCTAAATGAAAGTTGTAGTACTCGTAAATACCAACGCGTGGATATAAAGAACGTAGAAAACGGAGCTCGTACGCGGAAGATACGGACGAAACTTAGGGGCTACTTTACTATAAAATCCCTATAAATAAAGGGTGAACTCTTCATATTTTCTTCACACCATAAGCCTTTCGCTTTCTCTCTCTAACTTCTCTTTAGCCTCCCTAAACCCCTCCCAAGTCTAGGGAACCTCCCTAGCACGAGAAGGAAGCCCCAGAGCGCCCGACGGCTCTGAGAAGAAAAGCTTTCGGCTCGGAAACGCTGCTCCAGCGAAGCCCGATTTTTAATAAAAACCCGCTGTTTTGTCGAGGAAAATTGTTTTAAGAGTAACGAAGTGCTGTCCGAGTGCAGAGTCACCATCTTTTCAGGTGAGTGCATAGTTACTTTCATCTTACATATAGATATGAAGTATTTAATATAAACTACGTGCTATGTGTGCATATTGTCTGAATACTTGTTGTCTATGCTGGTGAAAGATTTTTATACATGTTGTAATGATTTAAACTGTATATGTATTTTATATCTACAAAAATGTTGGGGTAAAACATGGGTAGATGTAATAGACGATGTGTGATAAAATGATGAGAGGCCTCGATGTTCTTGTTGTTGATTCTGTCATCTAGCGGAGTATGGATGACGACCACAGACTCTTCTAGACAGTCCAGTAGAACGCTAGCAGGCTCGCAACCTGTAGGTGTTTGTGAACGATGTGTTCACCGGTGTACTCCATCCCCCTCATGGTTGCCTTTAGGACATTTATTGCTGAGGAACCCCCTTAGCAGTAGTGTCCATCCCGATGATGATCCTTAGGCTAGGTCCCTTATGATAGGTGTTTAGGGACGTAAAGTGAGGATAACGGGAACGGGTAATCGGGTTATTGTTGGTTGATGAAATTAATAAACTTATTTATTGTGGGTTGAAAACCCTATGTGCTCACCAGGCTCCCAAGCCTCACCCACTCAGTTTCTTGTATTACAGGTAGTGGTGCACGAGCATAGATATGATGTTTGGGATGAGAGATTACGGATACAGGCCTGTAGATATGAATAAATGTAGTAAGGCTTATATTGTACTGTTTATGCTTTTAATCTGTATCGAACATGACATCCCGAGGTTTTTAATGAAATACATTTCTACGGAAATGCTTTGATAAATCTTTATCATATTTTATTTTGGGAACAAATTCCGCAACACTTTTATTTAAAATGTTACTCTGATTTTTAAACAAAGCATAAACAAAATCGGTCTTTTTTGGCCGTGAAAATGGGGATGTCACACTAGTTGTCTGCATGACTCTTGCATGTATGATATTGATATGTATACCGGGCGGGGCACGATGACTATCCTGTAGGCTATTTATCTTTGTGATTATTGCATGTGTTTATATGATTATATGTTAATATGTTTATATGTATACCGGGCGGGGCCCGATTCTAGGTGGGGCCTGATGACTGACAGATCTGTTCCGAGCAGGGCCCGATGTCGGGCGAGGCCCGATGACGGGCGGGGCCCATTATATGTTTGATATGTATGATATGTGGTATTTTGGAGAACACACTAAGCTTTGTGCTTACGGTTTTCAGTTTGTGTTTCAGGTACTTCTGGTTCCAAAGGGAAGAGCTTGGGATGACTGCATTGCACACACCCCATTGTTCTGCGTTTTCTATGACTCTGATGTACTTGGATATTATTTGACGCACTCTGATTTTCACTATGGATTTATGATATTGATTGGATTGATGGTTTATTTAATATAAAACTCGAAATTTTTGGTGAAAGACCCACACTTTCATATTTCTGAAAGTACCAAACTTTCATACTTGACAATTGTTACTCCAAAACATGCTACATGCATATTCATAAAAACAATATTTTACATTGATAAAGTGATTACAAACTATTGGATACAAACCGACTATTACAAAGTGTTATATATGACACAACTACCCAGGATACTATACTTTTATACATACATGATCCCTAAATACAAAAGTAATATTATAACTATTCTAAACCTTCAAACAGTATATGACTATACTGGTTACTTATCTCCTGCAATTGTTAAACATTGAGAGGGGTAAGCGGTGACGCTTAGTGAGTTCAATAATAGATACAATATAACGTTATGCCATATATATACTTTAATATGGCAGAAGCAAAGAGGAACAAGGAACAACAAAGGCATATGTGAATCATGTAATCAACTTTCTATATCAATCAATGATTTGATTCAAAGATATACAATCAATGAGACATAACAATTTCCATACTTGATATACATCAATAAAGCTTCGGCCCAAATGGCACAGAAGACATAAACTTTCTGATTAAACATTTTGGTAGATTTCAGGTTTTCAGCCCTGTCTAACCTTCTGCCAATGCCATAGAATAGAAGTCATTCTCTTACGAGACATGCTCTACATGGCCAGAGGCTACATACCAGTACCACCGTGAATCTAAGTCCTTTCACTGATTACATGGTCAAAGGTACAACTTTGCTACCATAATAGCGGAAATAATAACACGAGATGATAACACGGAAAAAAAAGCACAAAGCACATATAACACATATCATACAATTGTTCCTATATATTGAACTCACCGTGATATAATCGGGGGTTAAAATAGTAATTTGTGCAGCACTTTGTTACTATAATTAGCTTTCTTTGATGAAAACCGGGCCCTGCGAGGGTTGAGTTTCAAATCGAAAAGATAAATTCTCGGGCTCTTCGGGCACTTCGAGGCGTGTTTCGGGTGTTGGAAATGATCCCGGGGCTTCGGGGGAAGTTGAAATAGTGAAAATATGAGTTTAGGGTGAAAAAGTGCCAATTTCTAAAAATTAGCCGGGAGGTCTCGCACCCTTTATATAGGTGTGAGCCTCGTATCCGAAGCAAGAGGAAGGGGGCAGGTGGCAGCGAGGCTCGGACATGCGGCAACAGATGCGAGGCTCGAATGCGAGGGCTGGGACGCGCGTCGGAAGCTCGCAGGCGAGACGTGGCTCGCTTCGGACACGCCACGTATGCGACACGCGTCGGATTTCTACCGGACCACACTTTGGACTAGTCATCTGATCGGACACGGGGCGGGTGACTCACCGAGATCGGACCTTATCCATGCGAGGTTTCTCGGAAATTGTGCCCCGAACTTCTAAAATCCATAACTTTCGCATACGAGCTCCGTTTTTGACGTTCTTTATATGCACGCGTAGGTAAATTTATGCTATACAACTTTCGTTTAGACTCCGTCGGCTAATTTTGACTTTATTTTTTTTATTATTATATTTTTAACAGGCCGGGACAGGAAAAGTCCGTTAAAAATTCATAACTTCTTCATCCGACGTCCGTTTTCGTCAGTCTTTTTACCGTTGTACTACTATTGACGAGACCTTCAATTCTCATTTAGGTTGCGTCGGCTAAATATCGCTCGATCTTTATTTTGAGTTTTTAGCTGTCTACCGTTATTCCGAAACTTAGAAAAATCATAACCTCCTCATACGAAGTCAGATTTTGACGTTATTTTTATGAAAAATGTCGGTTTAACAACTACTATGACTTTTATTTAGATCATCAAGGCTAAAAAGTAGTTTATCAAAAACTCACTTTTTACGTCATTCGGTGCCGTGTCGGTTTTGTCGCGAATCTTCGATTGGTCATAACTTCTTCGTTATAACTCGGATTTCGATGAGGTTTTCGTCTAAATGTTTCTAACGAAATTATCTACAACTTTCAATAATAAAATTCTACTTATTTCAAATTTTATATTTTCGTTAAATTTCAACATTTGCCTTTTGATTGGAATCTCATAAGACTTCCAATATTTTCCGAGTGATTCTAAACATAGTTTTACTTCATTTCTAGTAAAAACTATCTGTTAGAACTCAATGCTCAATTTCATAAAAAATTTCGTTATATTTTTCACTTTTTTTTTCAACAATCGGATAGTTTAATACATATCGATGGAAGGCAAACGGGCAACAAACTGCGCCGCTAGCCCTTAAAATTACACAACACGATAACTGAACGTGTATGTTACTTTTGGTCTTAATTTTTGGGACGTTATAGGTGCCTTCGGCCCATAGGCATAGTGAGAGAACTCACCTCAAAACCAATATGATAGCTGAAAGAACGCAACTCCGAGTATCGACTCTACATGTTACCTATATAGCAAAAAAGGACCAATCCTCAATCCACAACTCAAATACTACCCAAATTACCCTAGATGACCTAAAGTCAAACTTGGTCAAAGTCAACGGTCTACGACCCAAAAGTCAACCTCCAGCTAGTCGCCATGCCGTGGCCGCTAAACGAAAAAACAGATGAGCCTTAGCCCAGTCGCCACACCGTGGCGACCAAAGGCCACGCCGTGGGCACTGGGCTCCTAACAACTTAATGGATTAAGCCGTTTTCTTCGATTCCAAGGGCTCCAAAGCTCATATCTGGTATATTCTATGGTCTAAGTGGATAAAATTTCGAACTTTATACATTTAGAATCTCCAAGAGATAGAGATCTCACTCCTAGATCCAAAAAGGGACAAAACACAACTTGGCTTAAATCAGTAAGCACTTAATCTTGAAGACCTCTAACCCAACACTCCCAGAAAGGTTTCTAGCATCATAAATAACATAAAAATCCATGCTTTTCGGACATGCATGTATTGAACTCCTATTAGGTCAAAATGAGGGTTTATGGCCAAAAATTCATGCATGACACCAAAACTCATTTCTAATCCAGATCTAAAGCACCAAAAACTCCAAATGGCCTGGAGATTCATAAAGCTGCAAACTTTATGAGATCTCACCACCCCAACCAACAAGAACATGAAATATAAGGACAAAACTCAAAGTCTACAACCTATCATGATAAAAATCGAGCCTTGAATACTTATAAGGGACCAGAAGAGTGCTACAACAAAGGATGATGACTTGCTTGCTGAATCTTAGCTCACTTCTTCTTCTTTCTTCCTTCAATGGCTTCAAAGAACACCAAAAAGGGCTCAAATAAAGGAGGAAGGAGATTATGGTTTTCTCAAGGAGGCTGATGGAGGTTGAGGGTGAGCAAACCCTATCTTCCTCATTCCTTAAAATAGGGAGCAAAACCCAGAAAATAGGGTTTGTCACTTGCTAGCTGCCACGCCGTGGCGGCTTAAATGAACACGCGATCTAAACTTGATTTTCCATGTCGTGGTGCCTCCACCACACCGTAGCAAACCCTAAAATGCCAAAAATATTGAAAATACAAGATACCTCGCAATCCGGATGTTACAATTAATGCAACAACAGAACCGGAACACACAACAACCGAGAACCACCCTGGTTAGCTCTGATACCAAATGTTGGAACCTGCCTTTGTGAACAAACGCACTATAGAAAGAAAAATATAACAAACAAAATAAAGCAACACTTGGCTGTGTGATCTGTTGGAAGGAGAACATAAAAGAAAAGGTACAAGAAGATGGTGCAACTTTCACATCTTATTCTCTGCTTGAAAATGGAAATTACACACACACGAATCGATTCCCTAACATAGCTTATAAAGGAGAACTAGCCAAGAAAACAGGGGAAAGTAACAAAGAATCCTAAACTCGTGCAACCTACAGCCAACATGGTTTTAACCTGTCAATAAAAAGAAAAAAATGGCTAAACTACCCTTAAGACAGTCACGTGATTTTGACTGAGTTTGGATTAAGACCAACAACTTCATTGGCCAGACTCACTAGCCTGATGACCAACTTTTGCGACACTGTTGTGATGCTTTCTTGAATTGTCATAATACACTTGCAGGAAGTTTAAGTGTTTAAACCCTACTAGCCCCATCACAAAATATTTTCTCTTTAGCTAGATCATGGTTAAAGGTTAGCAAATTCCTTAATTCCAACATTTCTTTTACAATTTATGTAATTGTATTACGGAAAAGAAGAAGAAGAAGAATTTAGTAAAATGTATATTCCTTTCGTCTCTTATTTTTTTGGGAGGTTGACCACCTCATCGGTCTCTATCAATGGCAGACATCTAGCGACAACATTATCCGTCGTAATATCTATCTCTTCAATTTTGTAGTATGTGTCACATCAACTCGTGTTTTATGAGATACTCTCCAACACCAATCTAGTTGTACTCCATTAAGGCATAAGTTAGTGTGGCAACGACACCATTAATTCTAACAAAAGTACATACTCCCTCCGTCCCAAAATTATTGTCCACAGACAAAAAACACACAGATTAAGGAAACATTAATTACTACTAACTTTATACAATAAAATTACAGTTTTGTCCTTACTTTGCATTTAATGTTCCATTAAATGCTTAGGTGTTTAGCAATAATGAAAGGGTATTTTGGTAAAAATATTATTTATTTTTAGAAGTGGATTATTATTTTGGGACAAACCAAAAAGGAAAGATGGACTATAATTTTGGGACGGAGGGAGTATTTGATATTTACCGATTGCCGTAAATAACAAACATATCCATATACAAAAGCACTGATATATATGCATGTGAGGAAATCCATACTATTTAATTACAATAATCTTAATTGATCTGTTAAACTATATTGGTAATTAACTGGTAATTAAAGATGCCATGATACATGATAAGTGGTCATCCTCTATTCATCTTTTTGCTGACGAAGGCCTTGATGTGAGAAATCATTTCCTGTGTTTGCATTTGTGAAAATTGAGATTTGTCAAGGATTTGGAATGCATGACCGACGTCTTTATACATCACATGCTCAACTTGTATGCCTGAATTTCTCAAAACCCCACAAAATTCCATATTCCTATCTTTCAATATGTCCAATTCGGATACACAAACCATGGTGGGCAAATATGTCATTCTGTCCAACTTACTTGACCTTTTTGCCCTCGAGTTGCACCATGGATGGTCACGGTTTGCCCCCTTTGGTAGCGAGAGTCTCCAGTACGTGTCTGAGGCCACTAGGTTGAGCACAGAGCCCCGTGGTTGGACCATGAGGGCTTCCGAAATGGTTCTTGATTCTCCACCAAAAAAAGGTTGGATTAGAATGTTACCTTTGAAAATCAATGGTTTTAGCTGTGCCCAATTGACACTCAATCTTAAGCTCACGTTATGTGCTATATTGCCACCAGCACTATCACCTGCTACAAACACGTTAGAAAAATCACAGTTCTTCAACCACCATTTGTTGGATCCACTTAGAGCTTGTTGTTTCACCCATATCAGAGACTTTTCGCCATCTTCATAGGCTGCTGGAAGAGGGTTCTCAGGTGCTAAACGATAATCTACTGACATGATCACACAACCAGCATTACGAGCTAAAACTGCAAGAAATTCGTGGTAACAACTCCATGCCGCAGAACCAACACAAAACCCTCCTCCATGGAAGTAAACAAGCAAAGGGAGTTTCTCAAGATTGCATTTTGGGACATAAAAACGAGCCCAAATGTTTGTAAACTTGTCGATTACCAAATCTTTGCATGTTACCCCAAGTTCAAGGGGCAACGTACACGTCACACATGGCACGATCTGAGGTCTTTCCACGTGTCCATCTTTGTAAACCCTAATTAGGCCACCGATTTCTTCAATTAAAACTCTATGGTTTTGAGGGTTTTTGGTACCTATTGGAAGGCTCAAAGTTGAATCTGAGCTTATGATGGCCATTCTTGTTCTTCTCATATAGCTTTTATATGATGTGGAAAAATCGTAGAGACGGTAATTAAGAAGGATTCAGAATTTGCAAAGCTTTTGTGCATATGACATCTATATATAGGAAACATCTAGCTACAAGGATAAGGTTGGGATCGTACCACTTCTGAGGGCATTATGGGTTATACCTTTTTATAAAAAAAAAGATTAATATTGCATGACAAGCAAATATGAAGTTGCCAAGTGCCTTTAAGGAGTAAAGTTTACTAGGCCGAAAGCAATATTATTGGTGCATGTACACAATTAGAACATTTTGAATATTTAATGCCAAATTCAAAAAAGTTATAATGCATGATTAATAGTTGTATTTAGCATAATTATAAATTACTTGACCTAAGTTTTTGTTGACTCCCCCATTAGAGAGACATCACTATTTAGAAGCAGAAAGAAGTTCACCTAGCATACTTAATTTTTCAACATATTTCAGAAGAAGGAAAATAAATTGCTTGCTTATGGGTTGAATTAAGATAAAGTCTTATAATTTATTTGTTTAGAACAACAATCCAAAATTTTATTAAAGAGACTAGTCAGAAGTTAACCCATAAAATTAAGAACAAGTATTACAAAGGAGAAAGAAACAAATTAGAACTCATAAGCCAAGCTACCTAATCCATCCTAAATTTCTTACATCGAGTAGATCTTCCATTTTATGCAAGTATCGGAATAACAACATATTACAATTCTGATCATTTGATACAATCAAACATACCTTATACAGTTATACTTGATATTAGTGCCTTAAGGTATATATGTTGCAAAGATGGACAACAATAATACACTGCTTAAAGTGAGAATCGACCTAAAAGATGTTATTATGTTCACATTCACACCCAAATAGAAATATCTTCCATCACCAATATAATATTCTGATATAAAATCATGTTTTAGATAGATTATAACTAGATGGTTTCATTGAAAAACTATCCAGTATCGATGTACATATCGCAAATTTAAATTAAAATCGGTTTAAGAAAAAAACATGAACAAAATCTTATTCAACTCGAAATACGAATACGCCCTTTCAAATTTCCTTTTCAAATGTGGAAGACATAGAAGAAAAAACATAGTCCAAATAGCCCAAATGCGTGTAGTTGGGAAAACAAGTGGGGCGTGCATTGTTGACCAAAGGGTACCAAAAAGACAAGAAAACAAAAAATAATGAGGATGAGTTGACATATTTGAAAATAATTTAGGTAAAAGTGTCAAAATCAAGAGGCCTAACTTCAAGTTGTCCCCCAATAACATCTTTTCCATCAACTTTGTAGTACCCTAACTCCAGTAATCAATGGAACTCCTTTGTCTTCTAGATTCATTCTCATTATGTGTGGTCTAGGTACTTACAACCCATAACTCATAGTAGTCCTATATTTGACTTTTCATTTATCTTATTATATAAGATAATTATCGCTTTGTAAATTATTAAAGATTATAATTTATACGAATGAAATGCAAGAAAAGCATCATGCACGACGTTTTCTAAACACGATTGTTTTTTTTTTTTGCAAAAAATATGCACTATCATTTATGTTTTTTCGATAAATGATGGTTTGTTCCTATAACAATGAAACATTAGCTTCAAAAATCAATAAGTTCTTTTAAAACATGAATCGACTAGTTTTTCATGGGGTTTTTGATATGAAAGTTATGTTTGTCAAATTTTGTCGGTTTTGTCATGTGTTCGTTAATGGCTAAAGTTTGCCAAAAAAGTTTCATGTTTGCCTTTGTTAAGTGTAATAACAGGTTTCCATGCTTAACGACTTTCATATCAAATTTGAAAAATATACTTATGGTAAATACATAAAATATTTATAAACATAAGGTTTTTTTTTTTTTTTTTTTTTTTTTTTTTTTTTTTTTCAAATTTGTAAACATAAAGGCAAAAATGAAAAAACTTAGCAAACTTTTGCAAGAATCAATAATATTAGAAAAAAAATGATAATTATTAATAGAATACCATCTTTGGAGTGCTTTAATTTTCAAATGAACACAAATACCTTGATGGAGGTGACAAAAATGTTAAATATGATGTTTTTTTTAGACATAAACAATCTCTACCAACGTGACCTAGGGTTCTCAGAGGCAAGCCCTTGACTTGGGTTTGAGTTTTATTCACGAATTTCTTGAGTCGGGGTTGGGGGGAGGGGGTGTGAAACACCATTGGTATGAGATATTTGAAATAGTCTTAATTTTAAAACAAAAGTTTCATATTATTTCATAAAATGAAATATTTTTCGTCGATAATAGCCTTAAATGGTCAAATCATTAAGATTTAAAAATGTTTAAATAGTTAAAGCATACAAATATGAAATAAAATAATCTGAGAAAAAAAAACAACTTACTGACATTTCAAATCTTAAACAAACATGTAATAAAATAATCAGAAAAAAGGAACAATTTTGACATTTCAAACCTTAATTACAATATTTTCTAAAGCTAAAACTAAAATTCATCTTCAATATTTAACTTAGTTAAAACACACATGTTAGGCTTAAAAAAACCTAGTAAAACATTTCCCCACCACCTCTTAAAGATATTTGACAAGTAGACAACCAAAACCTAAAGTTAAACCGCTAAAAATGCTTTCAAAAGACAAAAAATAGTAAGCAATCATAAATTGGAGTGTAACGTCTAATTATTCAGGTATTCGTTTTAACCCTTGAATTGTGCTTTATTTGCAAGATTAGTCTCCAGTGGCAATTTCGTAATTTCGGAGTCAGCTTGGGTAAGCGGGGCGTACACCTTTGCACGCAGGGCATACCCGAGTTTGCATTAGTACACTACGCGTACGCTGGTACGTAGGGCGTACGGAGCCAGGGTGCAAACCCTAAATTTTAGGGTTTGGACCCTATTAAACACATTTATGGCCACATGCACCTTCTTATCTTCAACCTCCTTCTTCATTTCGAAACCCTAAAGAGTGTTAGTGCGTTGTGAAGCTTGTAGATCCATCTTTGGTGCCATTTGGAGCTTTTGGAGTTGAAGGAAGAGCATGGAGGTTATGGTGTTTCACTCAAGGCTTTGGATCCAACATCTTGTTCCACTTGTGCACCTTGTGGAGGTAAAAAGCTTCAACCTTGGTGTAGAAATCTTATGGATCTAGTTTTAGCTCAAAGTTGTTCCCCTTTTTGTCCCAAGCTTGGTCTTTGTCCTATATGCTGAGTTTTGTGTCTTGGATTTTCTACGGTTTGACCTAGGGGTATTTTAGGTATTTTGACCTATATGCTGAGTTTTGTGTCTTGGATTTTATTAAGGTGATTGGTAGCGTTGATCTCGGAGCAGAGTGCTGTTCAGTTGTTTATTAGTTTGTGAGGTGAGTTTTCTCACTGTATTCATGGGTCGAAGGCACCAATACCGGCCCATTATTATGTTAATTGAAATGATAGTATTATGTGGTTTGTAAGTGATTGTATGCTAGGTTGAAATATAGCCCAAGGCTGGGCCCACTACAATATAATTGGGTTGAAATAGACCCCAGGGAGGGGCCCATATGTGTTGTTCGGGTTGAAATACACCCATGGCGAGGCCCCAGGGCGGGCCCACATGTGCATATCGGGTTGGTTTATACCCCAGGCTTAAGCCCAGTTGTGTTTTTGGTATATGGTACTTTGGGAAACTCACTAAGCTTTATGCTTACAGTTTTTGTTTATGATTTCAGGTACTTCCGGTTCGAAAGGTAAGGGCCCGTCGTGATGGCAGAACATCCTCCCCTCATGATTTCCGCATTTGATATATTTGTACTCTAATGTTTTGAATATTATCACGTAGTGTTGATTTTGAACAATTAATGAATGGTTTGATAAAATTTTAAAAGAAAATTTTTATTATTGTTTTCGGGACGTTACAAGTTGGTATCAGAGCCTTGATTTGAGGGATTCGGACACACTTTCGGGTGTGTCAGAACTAAAACTGAGGAAATGATAATTTTTTCTTAAGAAACTGAAGTTCAATTCTTAAAAAGGTTTTATTAAGAAGAAGGGGTGTGATGCGTGCAATCAGCCGAGCTCAAGTAAGTGGTTCCCAAATTACCTATACCTATGTATTATGAGTAGTATGCTTGATATGAGAATTGCATGCTAGATTAGGGCTAAGGATATCTTCAGGAATCATATGATAGAATTGCCTGATTTGCATGATGCCTTATAGCCTAATGGAACTTGATGCTATGTATTACTTGGAATTGATATCGACTCAGTTAATTTCTAAGTGTTTGCTATCAAAGTTGTATACGATTAGGATTGTATAGCCCTAGAATGATCGTTTTGGCCTCATTTCTTGTTCCTTGTTTGGTTGTGGACTTCGATTAGAATCATCATTTGATAGTCTATATGATCCTATTTTGTGTATAACTTGCATGCATAAGGCAACCGACGATGTTGATTGAGGTTCTTAGTTTTGCAAGTAGTGAGGGTTGGGATTTCCTAGGAGAGCCTAGGATGCATATGTTGTTTAAGCATATTTCTGGTATATAGTTGTAGTATGGTGACATAAAGGAATCATGATTGACCTTGGAAGGTACATGTAGGTGTGGAAGGTAGTATCGGGACCGTACTACTTGAAGCATAGGATCTGTACCTGAGATAAGAGCAGACCTGACTACTCTAAGGGAGCCTTTGTGGTGGGAATTCTTCCATCGAGTTATAAAATTATTGTTCATATGTTGTGTTTCAGATTGAGGATGGTGATGACTACTCGAGGAGGTTCAAGTTCGGGTTCTGGTTTAGGGCTTCAGGCTCTGGTTTAGGTGTTGAACCAATTAATGAGAGGCTGCACGAGTTCATTTTGACTGAGGTTTGTTATGGTATCTTGGATGCTAACCCTATCTTGTCCGGTACCATCAAGGAGGGGATTATGAAGTTGATGGATGAGAGGCTCGGGTCTTTTCAAGCCAAGAATCCTGCGGGCCAGATTGGAGCTCGAGCTCCCTCATTCCGGGAGTTCAAGGCCTCTGGAGCTCTTGAGTTCTTTGCAGATAAGGACCCCACCGCTAGCCATCGCTGGATCGCTGACATGGAGAATGCTCAGCGGACGAGATTTTCCCCGAAAGGAGCAAAGGTGGGATTTACATCCTACCTGTTGAGAGACAGAGCGTGAGACTGGTGGGAGGAGATTACCAGAGTTGTAGGGACAGAGGCAGTGGCAGTGATGACCTGTGAAGATTTTGTTCAGACATTTCAGAGGGAGTTTACACCAGCTATCAAGGTGCAACAACTAGCAAAAGAGTTCTAGGACCTTCATCAGACTATCGAGACCGTGGCGAAGATTACCACCAAATTCAGGGAGAGGGCTTTGCTGGTACCGCAGTATGCTGCTTACGAGGAGATGAGGAAGACGAGATACTATGCCATGTTGAGGGAGGATATCATGGAGTTCGTGAGCTTTTCAGGGTTCAAAACCCTGAATGATATCGAGAAGGCCCGTGAGAAGGAAATTGAGTTGGAGCTTCAGACGAAGCGGAAGCCGGAGCAGGTACAAACAGCTGTGGGCCAGGCGAAGAGGCCCAAGACTTCTGATCCTCACACTAGAGGCCAGCAGGGTCGGGGCCGTTGCAGCAAGTGTGGCAAGCCACATGGTGGGGGCGTGTCATTTTTCGGGTTCTGTATGTTTCAGCTGTGGTCAGCCTGGCCACATGAATAGGAACTGCCCCATGAGGGCTCTGATTTGCTTTCATTGCAATCAAACCGGCCACAAAAAGGCCGATTGTATGAGATTGTCGAGGGGAGCCATGGGGTGCCTGCACCAGCCACATTGAGGATTACTGATGGCCGCCAGGGCAAGGCGGAGGCTCCTGTGGTGAAGAGCAGGGCATTTCAGTTAACCACCGATGAGGCTCAAGCGGCGTTGGATGTAATTACTAGTATGTGATTTATCTCTATCTTTTATTGCTTTTTTGTTTATGTTTATGATTATTTTTATCTTGTATAGGGACCTTTTTGGTCAACGGTTTGACCACTCATGTTATGTTAGATTCGGGTGCTACTCGATCCTTTGTATCTCTTGCACTTAGCAAGAAGTTTTGTGACACTCCCAGGAATTTGGATTCCCCACTAGAGGTTGAGATTGCAGATGACCGTAATGTGAGTGCTTCGAGGATTCATCAGGGGTCTGTCCTGAATTTTTTTAGCGAGAGATTCTCTATTGACTTGGTGCCGATTCCCTTGAAATGATCGAAGGTTATCATTGGGATGGATTGGTTGGGCCCCAATGGATCCATGATTGATTGCGAGCGACAGATGGTGAGAGTTCGAACCCCAAGTGGGGGAGAAATGATTATTCCTGGTGAGTGGGCTTCACATGGAATAGCTCTCTGTTTAGCTGCAAGGGCCAGGAGATATCTGCAGCAGGGTTGTTCTGGGTTCCTAGCTTATGTTGCAGACACACGAGTTGAGGGAACATCGGAGTTGTGTGGGGTGCCCATTGTTTGGGACTTCCCAAATTTATTTCCTGAGGATTTTCTAGGAGTGCCTCCCGAGACGTAGATGAGTTTCGGATTGATCTGGTTCCTAGTGCGGCTCCGATAGCCAAGGCATTGTATCGTCTGGCACCGTTTGAGATGCAGGAGTTGTCTACGCAGCTTCAGGAGCTGCTAGACAAGGGTTTTATTCATCCGAGAAGTTCTCCATGGGGAGCATCGATTCTGTTTGTGAAGAAGTAGGACGGTTCACACAGGATGTGCATTGACTACCAGGAGTTAAATAAGCTAACAGTGAAGAACCGTTACCCACTTCCGAGGATTGATGATTTGTTTGATCAGCTTCAGAGTGCATCTTTGTTTTCCAAGATTGATTTGCGATCTGGATACCATCATGTAACACCCATAAAAATCAAGCCAAATTTAAACTTTTTTAAAACATTTAGAAACCAACAGTTATTAATTTTTTTTTTCAAAATAGTTCCATATCAGAGTATCCCAGAAACATAGTCATAAAATGTGAGGAGCTGTACGATCACGCCTTTGCCTTCACACGATCATCTGAGGTACCTGAAACCAAAACTGAAACTGTAGCCCGAAGCTTAGTGAGTTCCCCCAATATACCGATACATAACAAACAATACACATAATAACAGCATGTAATGGGTCCACAACTCTACAGACTGGATTACCCCCTGCGCCCATAATGTGAGTCTGGCTTGTCTTTCGGGCCCACAGCTCACATCCGGCTTGCCCCCTTCAGTCCTACAACTGAAACATAACTGACTTGCCCTCAGTACGAGTCTGGCATACCACTTGGTCCTCAGCTCGTATCTGGTATGCTAATGAGTCCTCAGTATGGGTCTGGTATGCCTTCCCGGCCCTCAGCTCATATCTGGCATACTCCAGGGTTTGTTGGTCACTGCACGAGACAGTGCAACCTCAACCCTACTCACACAACATGTCTACATATACAGCTAATTGCACATACGGATAATCAAACAATAACACAGGTAGTCCTATAGATCTACCTAACGGGCATAGCAAACTAGCATGCATATTCATCTCATACTCAACACGTAATCAACTACTGGGGTATCAAATCCAATGGGCCGGCCTTGGTGCCTTAGACCCCTTAGTATAGTGAGGATAACTCACCTCACAACTATCGCACTAAAGTGATAAGCTCAAACTCTCAAATCACCGACACAAACTCCACCACCTATATTTACCATAAGACCATTTCCATAAATTTCCAAATTACCAAATACCCCAGAAGTCAACTAGTCAATCCTTGGTCAAATTCAAGGTTAATGGTCAAGGTCAACAGTCCATGTTGACCCGACTCGTCGAGTGCAGTTCACCGACTCGTCGAGTCCTTATTGAACTCGAGAAGTCGTGAAATCCCCGGTTGACTCGTCGAGTTTCCCCGCAACTCGTCGAGTTTATGCATGTCCAAAAGTCGGGAAAACCTTAGCTGAATCGCCGACTCACCCTACTGACTCGCCGAGTCCAAGTAGAAGTCCTTGCACGACAATCTTCATCGGACTCGTCAAGTTGACCATGCAACTCGTCGAGTCCCTTCAGTCTTTCTCTATTCAGATGCTTTTTAAGCCATTCCAAAGCTCCATAACGTAGATCTAAGCTCCTAAGGCATACTTCTTACGTAAATTTGCAAACTTTACGTACATGCAAGGTGCTAATGACTTAAATGAAGCTAAAGAAGAGGTTCTAGGAAAGGGAATTACACTAGCATGCGAAAGACTGAGACTTTATGACTGTAAGGGCCAAGATGAGCCTAGATCTGAAGTTGCAACTTCAGATCTTGTTTCATCACTCGAAATGAAGCACCAAATGCCAAAATGGCCCCAAAACTCAAATATAGAAGAATCTAGCTAGAAGAAGATCAAGGTAACGACTTGATACCTTTAAATGATGCTAAACTGGGGTAGACTTCAAATCCACACACGTTCCTTGCCTCAAACTTCTTGATCTTCAAGCTCCTCTCACCAAGATCCACCTTTAAATGCTTAAAACACACAAGCATGGAGAGAAAATGACGATTTAGGGTTTCTGGACTCACAAGGGGCTATATGGGAGGCTAAGGGAGACTAATGACCCTTTAAATAGGGTGCAAAACACCGGATATTAGGGTTTCATCCTCTAGCTCCAACTCGTCGAGTCGTGTCCTCCGGCTCGGCGAGTTGGTCACTTAAGTTTGCGGTCCAAACGCGTTCCTACTCGACGAGTTAGGGCCTCCAACTCGTCGAGTAGAGTTTTCAATATGGAAGAGTAATGCTGAAAATTAATACCTGAGAGTCGGGGAGTTACAATTCTCCCCCACTTGAACTAGAATTTTTCCTCAAAGTCTGCTGTGGTGAACAACTTCGGATAATGCTCCCGCATCTCAGACTCTGGCTCCCAAGTCCACTCAGATCCCCTTCGGTGCTCCCATTGTACCTCTACCAAAGGTACTTCCTTGTTCCGTAGAACCTTCACCTCTCTAGAATGGCTACCATCCTCTCTACATAATTCAGGCGCTCGTCGACATGTATATCATCTAATGACACCACCGCCTCCTCGTCCAGAACACACTTCCGTAATTGCGAAACGTGGAAGGTACTGTGGATCTGGCTAAGCTCCTCTGGTAACTTGAGTCTATATGCCACCTTGCCAACCCTGGCAATGATCCGATACAGCCCAATGTATCGGGGACCCAATTTCCCCCTCTTCCTGAAGCGGGTCACACCCTTCCAGGGTGAGAACTTCAGAAGTACCATGTCACCGACCTGATACTCCAACTCAGATCGGCGTCGGTCGGTGTAGCTCTTCTGCCGACTCTGTGCGGTCTGCAGCCGCTGTCTAATCTGCTGAATCGTATCGGTAGTCTGCAGGACTACCTCAGTTCGACCCGTCACCCTGTGGCCCACCTCACACCAACAGACTGGGGTGCGACACCTCCGCCCATACAACAGCTCATACGGTGGAGCACCAATGCTGGAGTGAAAGCTGTTGTTGTATGAGAACTCTACAAGTGGTAGGTAGGAGTCCCAGATCCCACCGAAGTTAATAACACATGCTCTCAACATATCCTGAAGAGTCTGTATCGTCCGCTCACTCTGGCCATCCGTCTGCGGATGATAGGCTGTACTGAAGTGCAGCCGTGTGCCCAGTTTCTCGTGGAACTTCTTCCAAAATCGGGAGGTAAACCGAACATCACGGTCTGAGATGATAGACACCGGAACCCCATGGCGAGCGACAATCTCGCGTATGTACACATCGGCCAGCTTCTCAAGCGATGATCTCTCCCGAATGGGCAGAAAATGAGCACTCTTGGTCAGTCGATCCACGATGACCCAGATAGCTGATGGGTTTTAAGCATTACAACAATCCTATGGTGTACATGCAAACCCTAATGCTTGGATCTAGTTTTTCTAATTGTACATGCATAATTGTCCAAGACTTGCAAAACCCTAATCTAGCATATCATAAAAATCGAAATCATGTATAATAAACTAGTTAGAACATTACCTTTGATTGATGCTTGAAGAAGTTGAGCTTTTGAGAATCTTAGCACCCCAAATGTTGTGCCTCTGATGAATCACAAACACCAAAGCAATGGAGAATATTGGAGAGAGAGGGGAAGGCTAAAATTTGGCTCTTAGAACTCTTATAGGGTTGGTGTAGCCGAATTTAGGTGGCCAAGGGTCCCTTTATATAGGTAAGGAGTTAGGGTTTCAGTCAAACACTTATCCGGTTGCTTAGGCTCTAAGTAACCCATAGGAATGTTCTGGAATCCCTACCTTGGACGAATTCTAAGGCCTTATCCCCAAGAATTCGTCCACCCCTATCTCTAGGGTTTCCTTACCCTACTTTGCAACTATCCAATAATTATAATATTAGTCCCTTAGCTTTAATTAATATCTTTTGATCACAAAATTAATTCCTAATTAATTCTTGACCAATATCAATTAAAAAAAATATGATTTCTCCTTTAATATATTATTCATATAATATATTAATAAACCATAATAACCTCTTTCTCTATTAATCATCCAGTCAAGTTGCTTTGGTGAAGACAACCCAAAAGGACCATGCTACAACCGGGTCAAGTACATACCATATATAGTTATGGGCTTAGACACCTAATCCCACAGTCTCCCACTTGGATAAGTCTAATAACTATAGATGCAAGTACGACTTCAAAATCCGATTAGCAATCGTAGCTCTCAAAAGCCGATGTCGAACTCTGACACGTCCTTTAGATAAGGGATCGTATAGTCCTCCGTTCTCAAGATATCATTTGGACAATCAAATGGAACACAATCATACTTATTGTCTAGCAGTTTGTTTCTCGATCTCTGATTCGTCTGACATAGGAATTAATTGAACACATCAACTTAGTCCTGACCGGGCCCGACACATAAGTCAAACCAAATCATTGAGGGGCCCAAGATATCGCTTTTATCCTTGTGGGACAAAAGGAACAGATAAACTTCGACTTATATGCTTGTACTATTTTCTTATCAAATCGTACACAACAATACGTTTTATAACATTAAGTTACTGATGCGTTTACGCATTATCAATATACAACCAACTCGCAAACAACAACTCATTTATCTAGGTTTAAAGACTATATGATATTATCGTCTTACAATCATTCGTGATTAAATTCCATGAAGTGATTCAGGTAAGCGCGGGTCTAACCCAATACTCAATTCTCTTTTCAGGAGCACTCATGAACGTTGCAGCAATCCTTTGCTATGTCCAAACACTTTAGATAGTCTACAAGCCAATTCATGACAGTATTCTTTGATACCTACTTCCAATGTATGATCAACTGTGGATGGTTCGAATAATCTTATTATTCAGGAAGTCAAAACATGCAAAGTGAAACAATAGTAAATAATTAACACAAGACAGTAACTTTACTTATAAATAAAACACCTTTTATTTAATCATCAAATGTCAATTACAATTTAGATATTACAAGTTTTTAAAAGTTATCTAATCACTAAAACTAATATCGTCCTTCAGCCCAATGCTCCTAGCGTGATGCAAGTGCTTAACCCTACTCAGTCCCTTCGTAAGGGGATTTGCTGGGTTATCCTCTGACGACACCTCTTCACTACGAGGAGTCCCTCTTCTACGCGATGTCTAATGAAGTGGTATTTCGTGTCGATATGCCTGGATCTTCCATGATCCCTTGGTTCCTTGGTCAAGGCAACCGCACCTTCGTTATCGCAGAAAATCTCCATAGGCTCCTTTATGGCAGGTACAACTCCAAGGTCTCCGATGAAGTTCTTTAGCCATATTGCCTCCTTTGACGCTTCACTCGCTGCTATGTACTCTGATTCGCACGTTGAATCAACCACAGTTTCCTGCTTGGAACTTTTCCAAGTCACTGCTCCTCCATTCAGAGTAAAGACCCAGCCTGACTGAGATTGGTAATTATCTCGGTCTGTCTGAAAACTGGCGTCACTATACTCTCATACTCTCAAGTTATCACTCCCACTGAGGATAAGAAACCATTCCTTGGTCCTTCGCATGTACTTAAGAATATTCTTGACTGCGGTCCAATGGGCTGTACCAGGGTTCCCATGATATCTGCTGACCATGCTCAAAGCGAAGGCCACATCAGGGCGAGTACAAGTCATAGCATACATGATCGAGCCAACTGAGGAAGCGTAAGGTACTCGGCTCATCTCTGCTATCTCAGTCTCTGTACTCGGGCTCTGAGTCTTACTCAGTTTGGTATTGCTTTGGATTGGCAACTCCCTTTTCTTGGAATTCTCCATGCAGAAACGTTTCAGCACTTTATCCAAGTAAGTACTTTGACTAAGTCCTATTAGTCTCTTACTCCTATTTCTCATTATCCTTATCCCAAGAATATAGGCAGCTTCTCCAAGGTCCTTCATAGCGAAGCACTTCCCAAGCCAGGACTTAACCTCCTGCAAGGTTGGGATGTTGTTTCCTATGAGCAGTATGTCATCGACATAAAAAACGAGAAAACGAACTATACTCCCGTTAGCTTTGACATATACGCAGGACTCATCCTCGCTCCTTGTAAAGCCAAACTCTTTGACTTTCTCATCGAAACAAAGATTCCATCTGCGAGATGCTTGTTTCAATCCATAAATGGATTTCTCAAGCTTGCACACTCTATTAGGATGCTTCGCATCGACAAAACCCTCTGGCTGACTCATGTAAACATCCTCAGCCAACTTCCCATTAAGGAAAGAGGTTTTGACATCCATCTGCCATATTTCATAGTTATGAAACGCAGCTATGGCTAGCATTACCCTAATAGACTTTATCTTCGCAACCGGTGCGAAGGTCTCATCATAGTCAAATCCAGGAGTTTGAGTAAATCCCTTAGCAACCAATTGCGCCTTATATGTGTGCACTTTCCCATCCATGTCGGTCTTCTTCTTGAATATCCACTTGCACCCGACTGTCTTACGACCTGGTACATTTTCAACCAAGTTCCAAACTTGATTGTCATACATGGACTGAATCTCGCTGTCCATAGCCTCTTTCCACTTTGCAGACTCTGGGCCTGCCATGGCTTCCTTGTAGCTGTTAGGTTCATCCAAATTTACTAGTGTACTATCACTAATAAACGTATCACCCTCAGTAGTAATATGGAACCCATAAAACTCAGGTGGAACACTAACTCTACTAGAACGTCTAAGAGGTAAGGACTCGTCAACTGGTTCAACAAGAGTTTCCTCTTAGGGTTGATCTAGTGTTAGAGGTTCCTTCATCGATTGACTCTTGAAGCACTTCAAGATCAATTTGCCTCCCACTGTCCTCTTGGCATATGAGTTCACTCTCGCGAAAGACTCCTCTCCTTGCAACGAAGACAACATTGTCACTCGGTCTATAGAAGAGATATCCAAAGGACTTCTGTGGGTAGCCGATGAAAATACATCGCTCACTACGAGGTTCGAGTTTGTCATGAGTCTCTCGTCTTACGAAAGCCTCGCAACCCCAAACCTTGATATGTGCCAACGAGGGAGCTTTCCATGTCCACATCTCGTGAGGTGTTTTGGAAACCTTCTTGGTAGGGACTAGGTTAAGGATATGGGCGGCAGTGTCTAAGGCATACCCCCAGAATGAGATAGGTAGCAAAGCATGACTCATCATGGAACGAACCATCTCCAACAAGGTCCTATTGCGCCTCTCAGCTACACCATTAAGTTGTGGTGTCCTAGGTGGCGTCAATTGTGAAACTATTCCACATTACTTTAGATATTCGTGGAACTCGATACTAAGATACTCACCACCCCGATCGGAGCGTAGCATCTTTATCTTCCTGCCCAACTGATTCTCCACTTCTTGTTTAAACTCTTTGAACTTTTCAAAAGTTTCCGACTTATGCTTGATTAAGTAGATATACCCATATTTGCTATAATCATCAGTAAAAGTCACATAGAAGCGACAAGTGTCCCTTGTGGTGGATCTGAAGGGCCAACATACATCAATATGTATGAGATCCAACAAACCCTCACCCCTTTCACAAGTACGAGTGAAGGGTGACTTGGTCATCTTTCCAAGTAAACAAGACTCGCAAGTGTCATCTGACTTTAGGTCAAATGACTCCGACACTCCATCCTTTTGGAGTTGGGCCATGCGTTTCTTGTTGACGTGTCCAATATGACAATGCCACAAGCATGCTTTGTCCAAACCATTGGACGAATCGATTTGCAATACATTATTTCCTAAGTTATCAACAATCATCACAGTTTCATATATTCCATTACAAGGCAATGCTTCAAAATAGAAAACACCATTCAAATAAGCATTAATAGAACCATTTTCATTATTAAATGAAAATCTAAATCCTTGTTTATACAAACCATGAAAAGAAATAATGTTTCTCGCCATATCAGACGAGTAGCAACAATTATCCAACTCTAATCCTAAACCACTACTAAGCACTAAAGAGTAAACCCCAATCTTGGTGACATGCGACACTTTCCTATTTCCCATGATCAGGTTCATCTTCCCATGCTCCACATCCCTACATCTTCTTAGACCCTGCAAATCAGAACAAATGTGAAAACCACATCCTGTATCAAGGACCCAAGAACTAGCATGTGATGAGTTATTAGATTGAATAGTATAAATACCTGTGAAGGTGGGCTTTATTTTCCCATCCTTGATATCCTATAAGTACTTCAGGCATCTTCTCTTCCAATGCCCCTTCTCGTGGCAGTAGAAGCACTCTGATTCTTTAGGGTTGGTGGAGGGGTGGCAGAACCAGCTTTGGTCCCATTAAAAGAGGATCCATCATGGGGCTTGCCCTTGAAGCTCTTGGAAGGAGCCTTCCTCTTCTTCCCTTTACCTTTCCCAATAGCCAAGACAGGGGTAACAACAGTAGTAGGAGTTGATGCAACAAACTTTCCTTTTAAACTGCTCTCAGCAGTTCGCAGGAGACCTTGAAGCTTGCTTAGTGTGACCTCCTCCTTGTTCATGTGATAGGTCATACGAAACCGGTCGTAGTAAGGAGGTAAGGAGTGGAGAATGATATCAATCGCCAGATCCTCATCGAAGTTGACATTTAACTTCAGCAAGCGGTCCACATATCTCTACATCTTCTGCAAGTTGGCCGTGATTGACTCTCTATCCTTCATTTTGGTAGTGATCATCGAGGCGATGATCTCATACCTATCTTGCCTGGCACTTTGATGGTAACTTTGCATCAAGTCCTGGTGCATCTCATAGGGATATTAGTCCTCATAGGACTGTTGGAGTTCGACAATCATAGTAGCTAGCATGATTCAATGGACTTTCGTTGCATCCCTTTCATGTGCCTCGTAGGAAGCTATTTCTTCAGGAGTGGCAATATTGACATTAACCTCCTTAAGCTCCTTATCGAGAACATATTCTTTGTCCTCGTATCTGTTCACCATTCTGATGTTACGAATCCAGTCGTTAAAGTTGGTGCCATTAAAGATCACTCTCCCACAAAGGTTCATGAGAGAAAAGGAGCCAGAAGTGTTAGAGCCTGAAGCGTTGTTGTTGTTTTGATTAGACATCTGAAAAAGAAAAGAGACAAAGTTTCTGATTAGATATGAATCCCCAACTAAACACCCAAATGAGAAATTAGGGCTAGGATCCAACAACATTATTTACAATTCAGAAAAGGGATGCCGTAATCTAACTGCAAATAATTTGAAGGTAAGTGAATGACGATTCACTAATTTCCACCATGAAAAACGAAAAGGACTTTAAGTTTTAAATGAATTGAAATTCCTAGATTCTTTTGAGATTCATTGAACCTTTCAATGGCACGTTTAAATCTCGATTATGCCCTTCAAGTTTGTGACTGGGATACCGAGGATCACAAACAAGGTGTGAATAACCATGCAAATGTGCTTGGTGCTCTCGAAGTCATTTACCACCTAACCAATGTGACGGTTAACCACACATGCTCGATTAGTGTATGATAAACATCGAGCCACCCTTTTCCATCCAAGCTAGTCCCATATTAGTGTGCCGGTTAGCCACGCACGCTCCACTAACGACTTGGCAAGGTGCAAAGTGCAATTTCATGGAATAGCATACAATTTCACATTTTTCCTAAAGTAACTAAGATTGAGAATTTTATAAAAACATTTAGTTACTTTATTAGCCATTATACTTTTAAACTGCCATTTTATAGGTAACTAAGATTGGAATAGCATACAATTTCACATTTTTCCTAAAGTAACTAAGATTGAGAATTTTATAAAAACATTTAGTTACTTTATTAGTTGCCCCATCCTACCCGTTTGGCTAACGACCCTCCACCAATCAAGGAAGCGGTGGGTGAGAGTGGACACCCATTAAACTGCCATTTTATAGGCAGCAACCTTATACCCCCCTTATAGGCCGGCTTCGTTAATGAGGCCTACTAACGGTAAGACTAGCTTAATCTTATACACACATATATAATTAATCTTATAATATTATAATAGTATAAGGGTTGAATTTCAAACTTGTAAAATTCTAGGGTTTAGAATTTAAATATTTTAAAATTAAACTTTTAATCAAAAATTTAAATTGCAAAACTTGAGGGCAGATTTTGAAACTTATCAAAACTATCTAGATCAAATTATAAATAATTTAATTAAACAATTAATTAGTGATTATCTAAATTTGACCTAATTTAATTTCATGCAAGATAATTCAAATCAATTTACAAATAAAAAATCTTTATCCTGTAAAACAAGTAATAATCTTAAATTGACAATTATCCATTAATTTGATTAAGATAGTAATTACCATAACAGAAAATCTGATTTTTAAATTTGAAAAACAATTTATGGTAATTATCTAAACCAAATTAGGGCAAAAAATTCGAGATTCAACAACAGAGCTGAACTCAAGTCGTGACAGGCTCTGTGTCACGTTGTGAGTCCAGTAAGAATCCCAAAAACGAAAATTCTTGTCTTGTTTCAGCCATGAACAATTAACAAAGCATCAAATACATTAGAACAAACATCCTAGGCTCTGATACCACTGATGGGTTTTGAGCATTACAACAATTATATGGTGTACGTGCAAACCCTAATGTTTGGATCTAGTTTTTCTAATTGTACAAGCATAATTGTCCAAGACTTGCAAAACCCTAATCTACCATATCATAAAAATCGAAATCATGTATAATAAACTAGTTATAACATTACCTTTGATTGATGCTTGAAGAAGTTGAGCTTTTGAGAATCTTAGGACCCCAAATGTTGTGCCTCTGATGAATCACAAACACCAAAGCAATGGAGAATATTAGAGAGAGAGGGGAAGGCTAAAATTCGGCTCTTAGAACTCTTCTAGGGTTGGTTTAGCCAAATTTAGGTGGCCAAGGGTCCCTTTATATAGGTAAGGAGTTAGGGTTTCTGTCAAACACTTATTTGGTTGGTTAGGCTCTAAGCAGCCCACATGAATGTTCTGGAATCCCTACCATGGACGAATTCTAAGGCCTTATCCCCAAGAATTCGTCCACCCCTATCTCTAGGGTTTCCTTACCCTACTTTGCAACTATCCAATAATTACAATATTAGTCCCTTAGCTTTAATTAATATCTTTTGATCACAAAATTAATTCCTAATTAACTCTTGACCAATATCAATTAAACAAATATGATTTCTCCTTTAATATATTATTCATATAATATATTAATAAACCATAATAACCTCTTTCTCTATTATTCATTCAGTCAAGTTGCTTTGGTGAAGGCAACCCAAAAGGACCATGTTACAACCGGGTCAAGTACATACCATATATAGTTATGGGCTTAGACACCTAATCCAACAATAGCGTCGAACCCCTTCGCCGTCCTCGGCAGCTTGGTGATGAAGTCCATCGTGATCTGCTCCCATTTCTACATGGGAATCTCCAGAGGTTACAGCTTGCCGTGCGGCCTCTGATGCTCGGCCTTGACCATCCTGCAGGTCAAGCACCTCTCGAAGTACCAAGCGATTTCTCGCTTCATGCACGGCCACCAGTAACGCAATCGCAAGTCCCGGTACATCTTGGTGGCCCCTGGGTGAATAGAGAAGCGAGAATTATGAGCCTCCTCCAATATAGTCTGTCTGACCCCACCATACATCGGAACCCATAACCGACCGCAACGGGTCAATAATCCCCGGCTATCCCGCACAAACCGGGTGTTCTCACCCTTGATCCTCTCAAGTTTCTAGTTCTCCTGACGCATGCCCTCAGCCCGGGCTTCCCTGATCAAGTCCACAAGTGGAGAATCCACTGAAATCCTCATGCATGTCACTGATGTGGAAGATCCAGCTGACTTGCGGCTCAACGCGTCAGCAACCACATTCGCTTTACCTGGGTGGTAAAGGATCTCGCAGTCGTAGTCCTTGACTACATCTAGCCATCTGTGCTGTCTCATGTTCAGGTTCGGCTGATCCATGATGTGTCTGAGGCTCTTGTGGTCCGTGTAGATGGCACAGCGGACCCCATGGAGGTAATGTCTCCAAATCTTGAGAGCGAATACCACCGCTCTCAACTCCAGATCATGAGTAGGGTATCTCGTCTCATGCAGCTTCAACTGCCGCGATGCATAGGCTATCACCCGTCCTCTCTGCATGAGGACCGCTCCCAGTCCCGTGATGGATGCATCACAGATCATTACAAAATGCTCCACTCCCTCTGGGAGAGTCAAGACTGGAGCCTCGCATAGTCGCTGTCGGAGGGTCTCAAATGCCCTCTGCTGCTCGGGGTCCCACTGGAAATCCACCCCCTTCCTCGTCAGACGAGTGAGAGGTACTGCAATCTTGGAGAAATCCTGTATGAATCTCCGTTAGTACCCCGCCAATCCCAAAAAGCTCATGATGTCTGAGGGAGATTTCGGAACCTCCCACTGCATAACCGCCTCGATTTTGGCCGGATCGACCAAAATCCCCTCTTGGTTAACGAGGTGTCCCGCGAACTGGACCTCTCGTAATCAAAACTCGCATTTCGAGAACTTGGCATAAGGCCGTTCTCACCTCAGAACTCCCAATAACTCCCGCATATGCTCCTCATGATGCTCTTGGGTCTTGGAATACACTAAGATATCATCGATGAATACTATGACCGAGCGATCGAGCATCGGTCTGCAGACCCGATTCATCAGGTCCATAAACACTGTTGGTGCATTGGTGAGCCCAAACGGCATCACCACGAACTAGTAATATCCATAGCGAGTTCGAAACGTGGTCTTCTCCACGTCCTCCTCTCTGACCCTGACCTGATGATACCCAGACCTTAAGTCTATCTTGGAAAACCAAGATGCACCCTGCAACAGATCAAATAAATCATCTATCCTTGGGAGCGGATAACGGTTCTTCACCGTCAACTTGTTCAACTCCCGGTAGTCGATGCACATCCGGTGTGAACCATCCTTCTTCCTGATGAAGAGTATCGGTGCTCCCCACAGGGAACTGCTCGGACGAATGAACTGCTTCCCCAGCAGTTCCTGCAGCTGCGATGACAGCTCATGCATCTCTGGTGGTGCCAACCGGTACGACGCCTTGGGGATAGGGGCCGCACCTGGCACTAGGTCGATCCTAAACTCGACCAGCCTCTCCGGAGGCACTCTGGGTAACTCCTCCGGAAACACATCAGCAAACTTCCTGACCACCGGAACCTCTGAAACTGAAACCTAATCTCTGGCCCGCGTATCTACCACATACGCTAGATAACTCGCACACCCGTGCTGAATGTATTGCCGATCCCTGGCAGCTGAACAAAACCCTGATCCCAATCTGGTACCCTCGCCATAGACAATCATTTCTCCCCCACTTGGGGTTCGAACCACCACTCGCTGACCCTCACAATCGATCATAGCTCCAAAGCGAATAAACCAGTCCATACCCACGATCACACATACATCCCCCATGGGAATCAGAATCAGGTCTATCGGAAAAGATACTTCGAAAATCTCCAATACGCAACCCCGATAGATCGAAGAAGCAGAAACCCCGTGTTCGTTGGCGATGGAGACTCGCAATGGACACTCTAACTCTCCCACCGGGAACCCGAACTCCCTACTAAAAGTCTGAGAAACAAATGACCGACTCGCCCCCGAGTTAAATAATACCAAAGTAGGTAAGGAGTTCACTAAAAACGTACCTAATCATGGGTACAAACATATAAGCAGTAAACATATATAAACAGTAAGATAAGGGATAGAAACATACCAGCAACCACATCCGGTGCTGTTCTGGCCTCCTCGGCTGTAAGCTGGAAGGCGCGTCCCTGGGCCCTCGGGGGCGCTGATCGACCCTGGCCCCCGTCAGTGATCCTCAGTGTAGCAGGTGCGAGGGCCTGCACCGGATTAGCGGCGAGCAACGGGCAGTTGGCCTTCACATGGCCAATCTGCTCACAGTGGTAACATAACCTCACACTCGGAACTGGGGAGGGCTGGCGACAATCCTTCGTGTAATGCCCCTCCTTGCCAAACTTGTGGCACCCCCTACCTGATCGAAAAACTCCAGAATGACACTTTCCGCACTTTCCACAAGTGCCGCCACGCTGACCTCCGATCCTAGTATCATCGGTCTTGGACCGCTTCGGCGCAGGTTGTGACTGCGACGGGGCCCGCCTCTACTCTCGTAACTGTAACTCAATTTCCAGCTCACGCCGCCTGGCGGCCTCCTGTAGATCCAGAAGTGTATCACAACGCTGGGTCGCCACAAACTGTCGTATATCAAGTCCAAAAACTCTTGTGCCAGCCGCTCCCGCTCCACCCGTGGGATGTAGAGAGCTCGAAACATATCCCTGAACTGCTCCCAAGTAACAACAACTCTCTGATCATCCAAATAAGACCCAGTCATCAGTCTCCACCAGTTCTTTGCCCCGGACCTCAGCAGGTTCAGGGCACATCTGACCTTCTGGTCAGTAGGACATGAGCACATGAAGAAACAACCCTCCACGTCAGACAGCCACCTCATGGCTCTGATCGGATCTTGAGTACCATCAAATGTCGGGGGCTTCGTGTTGTCGAAGTCCCGATACTAAAAATCCCTGCCAAATCCTCCCCCTGCCGCTGATACAGCCGCTGTAGCTGCTGCGGCAGCCGTCTCAACTAGGGCTGCATATCTGTCGTCAAAATACTCCATCATAGCGGTCTTAATAGATCCAAACATCTCCGAAATCTGACCATGGACAATCCCGACCACCTCCTCGCGGATGATCTCCCTGACACGATCCTCTGTCAACGCTGGCCCACCCTGACCGATAACCTCGGGCTCTGTCGGAGCACCCTGATCACCCTGCCCTGATCCCGATCTGGACCCAGTCACAAAACGCCTCGTAACCACCATACTGAAAATACACCAGGAAGATATCATATAATCCGCATAAATAACAGGGAATCAACTCCCAACTAAACCCTAGGGATTGTGAATTCCTTGTTACGCGTATGGGTCCTGTGCTTTCAGTAGTACGGGCCCATACTACCTTCCACACCTACCCATATTTGTCTCAAGTATCATCACAACACCCTAACAATATGCATAAGCATGGTGATCGCTCAATCCTCACTCCTAGAGGAAAGCCAACTATCTCATGATTAGTCTACCGACCTCACACAACCCACCCATCCATGAAACTTCCACCAACCCTACAGCACTAGTGTATGCTAGTCATATATAACGCTGGAACCTATAGACTTTCGTATACCTGATCCTACCCTAAGCCCTTCATCAAACAAGAACAGGAAATAAGGCCAAACCAAACATTCTCAGGCTATAGATCTTAATTATGTATGACCGTGATACATACACTAAGCAACTACAATAATGATGTCAATTTCATATAAGGAAAACGCTAGGCTATCAGGCATCATACAATCAGGCAATTCTATCATGCAATTCGTGAAGATCCCTAGCCTAGTACTAGCATGTTGTTCTATCATATCACATAATCAGATAATTGCATGGTATTTTGGGGTCTACTTTCTGGCTCCGACTGATCGTACCCTCTGCATCCTCTTTTTCTTATTTTGAAAACCATTTTTAAAAAAAAATCGTTTTGAAAATATTTTCCTTAGTTTGAGACTGGATTCACACGAGTGTTCCTCCAATTCACTCAAACCAAGGCTCTGATACCAACTTGTAACACCCATAAAAATCAAGCCAAATTTAAACTTTTTTAAAACATTTAGAAACCAACAGTTATTACAAATTTGTTTTCAAAATAGTTCCATATCAGAGTATCCCAGAAACATAGTCATAAAATGTGAGGGGCTGTACGATCACGCCTTTCCCTTCCCGCGATCATCTGAGGTACCTGAAACCAAAACTGAAACTGTAAGCCCGAAGCTTAGTAAGTTCCCCCAATATACCGATACATAACAAACAATACATATAATAACAGCATGTAATGGGTCCACAACTCTACAGACTGGATTACCCCCTGCTCCCATAGTGTGAGTCTCGCTTGCCTTTCGGGCCCACAACTCACATCTGGCTTGCCCCCTTCAGTCCTACAACTGAAACATAATAGACTTGCCCTCAGTACGAGTCTGGCATACCACTTGGTCCTCAACTCGTATCTGGTATGCTAATGAGTCCTCAGTATGAGTCTGGTATGCCTTCCCGGCCCTCAGCTCATATCTGGCATACTCCAGGGTTTGTTGGTTACTGCACGAGATAGTGCAACCTCAACCCTACTCACATTATCACACAACATGTCTACATATACAACTAATTGCACATACGGATAATCAAACAATAACACAGGTAGTCCTACAGATCTACCTAACGGGCATAGCAAACTAGCATGCATATTCATCTCATACTCGACACGTAATCAACTACTGGGATATCAAATCCAATGGGCCGACCTTGGTGCATTATACCCCTTAGTATAGTGAGGATAACTCACGTCACAACTGTCACACTGAAGTGATAAGCTCAAAATCTCGAATCACCGACACGAACTCCACCACCTATTTCTACCATAAGACCATTTAATTTCCAAATTACCAAATACCCCAGAAGTCAACTAGTCAATCCTTGGTCAAAGTAAAGGTCAACGGTCAAGGTCAACAGTCCATGTTGACCCGACTCGTCAAGTGCAGTTCACCGACTCGTTGAGTCCTTCCTGACTCGAGAAGTAGTGAAATCCCCGGTTGACTCGCTGAGTTTCCCTGCAACTCGCCCAGTTCATGCATGTCCACAAGTCGGAAAAACCCTAGCTGACTCACCGAGTCACCCTACTGACTTTCCGAGTCCAAGTAGAAGTCCTTGCACGACAATCTTCATCGGACTCGTCGAGTTGACCATGCAACTCGTCGAGTCCCTTAAGTCTTTCTCCATTCAAATGCTTTTTAAGCCATTCCAAAGCTCCATAACGTAGATCTAAGCTCCTAAGGCATACTTCTTACGTAAAGTCGCAAACTTTACTTACATGCAAGGTGCTAATGACTTAAATCAAGCTAAAGAAGAGGTTCTAGGCAAGGGAATTATTGTAGCATGCTAAATACTGAGACTTTATGATTGTAAGGGCCAAGATGAGCCTAGATCTGAAGTTGCAACTTCAGATCTTGGTTTGTCACTCGAAATGAAGCACCAAATGCCAAAATGGCCCCAAAACTCAAATATAGAAGGATCTAGCTAGAAGAAGGTCAAGGTAACGAATTGATACCTTCAAATGATGCTAAACTGGGGTAGACTTCAGATCCATACACGTTCCTTGCCTCAAAATTCGTGATCTTCAAGTTCCTCTCACCAAGATCCACCTTCAAATGCTTAAAACACACAAGTATGGAGAGAAAACGGCGATTTAGGGTTTTTGGACTCACAAGGGGCTATATGGGAGGCTAAGGGAGGCTAATGACCCTTTAAATAGGGTGCAAAACCCCGAAAATTCGGGTTTCATCCTCCAGCTCCAAATCGTCGAGTCGTGTCCTCCGACTCGGCGAGTTGGTCACTTAAGTTTGCGGTCCAAACGCGTTCCTACTCGACGAGTCACGGCCTCCAACTCGTTAACTAGACTTTTCAATATGGAAGAGTAAAGCTGAAAATTAATACTTGAGAGTCGGGGCGTTACACATCAGATGAGGGTCAGGGATGAGGATGCTTAGAAGACAACCTTTAGGACTCGTTATGGTCATTACAAGTTCATGGTGATGTCATTCAGGCTCACCAATGCACCAACAATGTTCATGGATCTCATGAACCGAGTTTGCATAACGATGATGGATCGGTCTGTGATTGTATTCATTGATGATATTTTGGTCTACTCCAAGACCAAAGATCAGCACGAGGATCATTTTAGAGAGTTGTTAGAGACCTTGAGGAGGTAGAGGCTTTAAGCCAAATTCTCAAAATGTGAGTTCTTGTTGCGTGAGGTGTGTAGTTTCTAGGGAACATCCTTAACCACAGGGGTATCTTGGTCGACCTAGCCAAGATCGAAATAAATTGGTTTTAATAAAAAAAGGCTAAGTTATTTGTTGGGTTTCAGCAAAAAAATTGGCATTACAATTGTGGTGCTAATCTTCCAAGAAGATCAAGATCAAGAGGATTGTCAATTGTTTGCTATAACAATTGAAAGGTATGTAACTCTTAAACCCTAATTAGTTAATTTCGAAATTAGCCTCTTCCTCTAGGGTTCTTGTTTTGCAATTCAAAGTTATATGTTTAATAGTTAAAACATAGATCCAAAGTAGGTTGCATGTGAACTTAGGAATTGTTTTCTAGTTTATTTGTTTTGCCTAAAACCTATAAGTGGTATCAGATCCATTGTTTGTTTTAAATTGAATTGCTATAATAGTTGAATTGCAAATTAGGGTTTATAGCTATTAAACCCTAAAGGCCAGAATTTTCAATTTTTAGGGTTTTGGTTCAAAGGGTTTTCGAAAAACCCTAGCCTCCATGAACCCTAATCGAAATTAGGGTTAGGGTTTTGAAAACCCTAGCCTCCTCCCTTGAATTTCGAAATATGCTAGTCTTTTTAGGGTTTCTTTGTTTTGGATAATAGTTGCCTTATTGGATAATTGAGAAAAATAAGGAAATTATCCTATTCCCTAATTTTCGAAATTTAGAAGGGACATGGATTAGGATTAAATTAATTGTTTAATTTAATTAGATAATCCTTACAAGATTTAATAAATTAGTTAAAAGTTAATTAATAGATAAATATTAAATCTAGTTATTTCGTTTATTTTAAATTTAAAATTAATGGCTTAATTTTCGAAATTTATATATAAACCCTAAAGTTTTAAAAAGTTTAAAACACACCTTATATATATTATAATTAAAAGTTAAATATTATATATGTATAAGAATATGGTCAGTCCAATCGCTAGTATGCCTTATTCACGAAGCTAGTCTATAAAGGGGGTATAAGGAAACTGCCAATAAAATGGTAGTTGAATGGGTGTCCAGTATCACCCACCGCTTCCTTGATTAGTGGAGGGTCGTTAGCAGAACGAGTTTGATAGGACAACTACATCTCATTAAAAGTATAATGTTATTAAATAAAGTACTAGAACATTATTTTACAAAATCCCAACTCTAGTTACTTTAGGAAAAATGTGAAAAGTATGCTAATCCATGAAATTGCACATTATGCTTTATTGGTCTTTGGTGGAGCGTGTGTGGATTATCAGCACACTAATAGGCACTAATAAAGAGTAGTAATGGGTATCTCATAATTATCATTTTGGTGGAGCGTGTGTGGTTTACCGTCACATCAATAGTTAATGATAAAGACAATGAGATTACCAAGAACATTTGCATGGTTATTCAAATCTTGTTTGTGATCCTCGGTATCCCAGTCACAAATAGAAGAGCATAATCCGAGATTAAAACATGCCATTGAATAGTTTCAATGTATCTCAAAAGGAATTAGGAATTTCACTTCGTTTATTTCGTCTAATGGTGGAATTGGTGAATCGTAAGTCACCTACCTTTATGAAATTTACACTTGGATCTCGACATCCCATTTCTAAGTTGTGAATCTTCATAGTTGGATCCTAACCTTGATATTATATCTTTGGGTTATTATATTGAGGTATCTTGAAATCTAACTAAAACTTTCTTTCTTTTCAGATGTCTACTCCTGGAAACACTTCTGCTTCATCATCCTCCAACCACAACTTCTCTTTGCTCAACATTTGCTCCAAAGTCGTTATGGATGGCTCTAACTATAACGATTGGATGCGTAACATCAAGATGGCGCTTCGATTTGAGGACAAAGAATATGTCCTTAAAAAGGAGCTCAAAGAGCTTGATGAGTCTAAAGCTACTCCTGAAGAATATGTTGCCTACAAGAAACACTATGATGATGCTACCAAAGTGGCATGCATCATGGTCGCAACCATGTCCCCAGAACTGTAGAGGTACTATGAGGACTACTGGCCCTTTGAGATGAACAAGGACCTTATGGAAAAGTACCATAAGCGAGCTCGTCAAGAAAATTTTGAAGTAGTCAAGTCACTCATGGCTTGCAAGATGAAAGAAGGGGAGTCGGTTGTATCTCATGTGCAAAGAATGCAACGCTACATAGAGCGTTTGGTCAAGCTCAACATTCACTTTGATGAGGAATTGGCCATTGACATGGTCTTGAACTCATTACCTGATTGTTATGGTCAGTTTATCCTAACTTACCATTTGAACAACACTGAGCAGACACTGGCCCAATTGCACAACTTGTTGCAGACAGCTGAAGCAGGGATGAAGGGTAAAAGTATAGCCTCCACTCCTGCAAGTGCCCCTGTCTTGGCTATTGGACAGGGAAAGGGGAAAAAGAGGAAAGGTCCTCCTAATCAAAATTGGAAGAGCAAGGCTCAAGCTGGGTCATCTATAAATGGCCCAAAGGCTAAGCCCAATGCTACCATTCCCCATGTTTCTGATCCAAAGGATGCTGATTGCTTTTATTGCAATGACAAAGGGCACTGGAAGAGAAGCTGCCCAAAATATCTGCAGGATATCAAAGATGGCAAAGTGAAGCCATCTTCAGCAGGTATTTACACTATTTTTTCTAATAACTCATTATCTTCTCGTTCATGGGTCATTGATACAGGATGTGGTTTTCACATCTGTTCTGATTTGCAGGGGCTAAAAGAAAGTGAGGAGATAGATCGAGGAACGATAAAATTGATCATGGGAAACAAGAAGTCTTCACCAGTGACCAAGATCGGAGTTTATCAACTTTTGCTTAGTAATGATGTTAGATTAGATTTATTGAATTGTTGCTATTCATCTGAGATGACGAGAAACATCATTTCATTTCATGCATTGTTCATACAAGGTCTTAAATATTCTTTTAATGATTTGAATGGTTCAATTTCTGTTTATAAGAATGGTGTGTTTGTGTTTAAAGCTTTACCTTGTGATGGTGTGTATGAAACAGTGACTTGTCTTGATAGCTTAGGAAATAGTGTGTTTAATATTGACTTGTCTAATAGTGTAGACAAGGCATGCTTGTGGCATTGTCGTCTTGGACACATTAACAAGAAAGCATAGCCTAACTCCAAAAGGATGGAGTGTTGGAATCATTTGACCTAAAATCAGATGATATGTGTGAATCTTGTCTTTTGGGAAAGATGACGAAATCACCATTCACAGGGTCTTGTGAAAGAGGTGAAGGTATGTTGGATCTCATACATACAGATGTGTGTGGGCCCTTCAGATCAACTACAAGGGATGCTAATCGATTCTATGTGACTTTCACTGATGATTATAGCAGATATGGCTATATCTACTTAATCAAACATAAGTCAGAAACCTTTGAAAAGTTCAAAGAGTTTAAGCATGAGGTCGAGAATCAATTGGGCAGGAAGATAAAGGTACTTAGATCCGACAGAGGCGGGGAGTATCTTAGTATCGAGTTCAACGACTATCTAAAAGAATGTGGGATAGTCTCATAATTAACTCCTCCTAGGACACCACAGTTAAATGGTGTAGATGAGAGGCGTAATAGAACCTTGTTAGACATGGTTCGTTCTATGATGAGTCGTGATTCGCTTCCTATTCACTTCTGGGGGTATGCCTTAGAGACAGCCACCCACATCCTCAATATTGTCCCTACAAAGAAGGTTGCCAAAACACCTCACGAAATGTGGACGGGGAAAGTTCCCTCGTTAGCACATATTAAAGTCTGGGGTTGTGAAGCTTTCGTAAGACGAGAGACTCACGACAAGCTAGCAGCTAGAAGTGAGAAATGTGTTTTCATTGGTTACCCAAAGCAGTCTTTTGGATATTTGTTCTACAGACCTAGTGAAAACGTGGTCTTTGTAGCACGAAGAGGAGTCTTTCTAGAAAGAGAGCTCATATTCAAAAAAGACAGTGGGAGAACCATTGACCTTGAAGAAATTCAAGAGTTAGCCAATGAAGGAACCTTAGATGACACTAGCACTCAACCAGAGGAAACAGTTCCTGTTGAACTAATTGATAACTCATTACCTCTTTGAAGATCCACTAGGGTGAGTGTGCCACCTGAGTTGTATGGTTTTCATATTACTTCAGATGGTGACACATTCATTAGTGATAGGACACTGGTAAATTTAGATGAACCAGTTACTTATAAGGAAGCAATGGCAGTCCCAGAGGCTTCCAAGTGGAAAGAGGCAATGGACAGCGAGATTAAGTCCATGTATGACAACCAAGTTTGGAATTTGGTTGATAGTGCACCAGGTCGTAAGACAGTTGGGTGCAAATGGAACTTCAAGAAGAAGACACACATGGATGGAAATTTGCACACATTCAAGGCTCGACTGGTTACAAAAGGTTTCACTCAAACCCCAGGGGTTGACTATGATGAGACTTTTTCGCCAGTAGCCAAGATTAAATCTATTAGGATATTGCTCGCCATAGCTGCCTTTCATGACTATGAAATCTGGCAGATGGATGTCAAGACTGTTTTCCTTAACGGGAAGTTGGCTGTGGATGTTTACATGAATCAGCCAGAGGGTTTTTTTGATGCAAAGTTTCCCAATAGAGTGTGCAAGCTTGAGAAATCCATTTATGGATTAAAACAGGCATCTCGCAGCTGGAATATTTGCTTCCATGAGAAAGTCAAAGAGTTTGGTTTCTCTAGGAGTGAAGATGAGTTTTGTGTGTATATCAAGGCTAGTGGGAGTATAGTGACTTTTCTGGTGTTATATGTTGATGACATATTACTCATTGGTAACGACATTCCAACCTTGAAAGAAGTTAAGTCTTGGCTTGGAAAGTGTTTTGCCATGAAAGACCTTGGAGAAGCTGCCTATATTCTTGGGATTAGAATATTAAGAGATAGAAAGAAGAGACTGATTGGACTCAGTCAGATTACATACTTGGATAAGGTACTAAAGAGGTTTAGTATGGAAAATTCCAAGAAGGGAGAGCTACCTATCCAAAGCAATACCAAATTGAGTAAGACTCAATGCCCGAGTACAGATGAGGAAATAGCTGACATGAGTCGTGTACCTTATGCTTCCGCTGTCGGATCGATCATGTACGCTATGACATGTACTCGCCCTGACGTGGCCTTTGCTTTGAGCATGGTCAGTCGCTATCAGGGAAACCCGGGTAGAGCTCATTGGATAGCGGTTAAGAATATACTCAAGTATTTGCGAAGGACAAAGGACTGGGTCCTTGTGATTGGTGGCAATGATACTTTGAGAGTAGATGGTTACAGTGATGCCAGCCTTCGGACGGATAGAGATAACTTCCATTCTCAATCTAGCTGGGTATTTCTACTGAATGGAGGAGCGGTTACTTGGAAAAGTTCCAAGCAAGATACGGTGGTTGATTCTACCTGTGAATCAGAGTACATAGCGGCGAGTGAAGCGTCTAAGGAAGCAGCTTGGTTAAGGAACTTCATCGGGGATCTCGGAGTTGTTCCTACCATCCAGGAGCCTATGGAACTGTTCTGCGATAATGAAGGAGCGGTTGCCTTGACAAAGGAACCAAGAGATCATGGTAAAACCAGACATATCGACAGAAAGTACCATTTTATCAGACATAGAGTAGAAGAAGGCCATCTTGTAGTAAAGAGGGTGTCATATGAAGATAACCCAGCAGACCCCCTCACAAAGGGTCTGAGTAGGGCTAAGCATATTCAGCATGCTAGGAGCATAGGACTGAAAGATGATATTAGTTTTAGTAGTTAGATTAGTTTTGTTCTGAAACTTGTAACAAAGTAAATGTAATTGACTTTTGGTGATTAAATAATAAAGTATTATTTATGAGTTTGTTTACTGCCTTTTGTCAGTTGTTTATTATTGTGTTTCATTTTTGCATGTTTTACTTCCCGAATAATAAGATTATTCAAACTCCACAGTCGCTCGTACTTTTGGAAGTGAGTAGTGAATTAAGACTGTCATGAATTGGATTGCAGATTGTCGAAGGATAGACATGGCAATAGAATTGCTGCAATGTTCATGAGTACTCAGAAATTGAGATTTGAGTATTGGATAAACCCTCGCTCAGAGTATCACTTCATGGAATTCATCACGAGTAATACTGAGATGATAATATCTTATAATCTTGAAACGAAGATATATGAGTTGTAATTTACAAAGTCAGTTATACATTGGTGATACGAAAACGCATCAGTAACTTGGTGTTATAAAACGTATTGTCATGTATAATTTGATGAGTAAAAGATACAAGCATATGAGTCAACGTTTATTCGTTCCTTTTGCCCTAACCGGAAAAGCGATATCTGTGGGCCCCTCGATGATTTGGTGTTGACTTATGTGTTGGGCCCAGCCAGGACTGAATTGATGTGTTCAATTAGAAGTCTTACATCATCACAAATCAGAAATCGGGAAATATAGATTCTGGACAAAGAGATTGATTATATTCCATGTCTTATGTCTGGGGATATCTTGCAGAACGAAGGATTATATGATCACTTATCTTAGGACATGTAACTGACTGGGTCAGAGTTCAGCAGCGGCTTTTGGAAGCTACAATTTGCTGGTCAAATTTAGAAGTCATACTAGCAATTATAGTTACAGACTTATCCAAGTGGGAGACTGTTGGATTAGGTGTCTAAGCCCATAAATATAATTGGTATGTACTTGAATTGATAACAGCACAGTCCTTTTGGGTTGCCCTCAAACCTAGCAATTGGACAAGGAAATTATGAAAGGAGAGATATTGATTTATTATAAGATTAATAAATTAATATAAATGATTTATTAGTATGTTAAAAGATTAATATATTAATTAGAAATCATAAGGTTTAATTAGTAGTTAGCCAGAAATTAATTAGAATTAATTTTGGGGTTAATTGTATTAATTATAAAGTGTAGGGACTAGTTTGCAATTATCAAATAGTTGAGTGAAAGGCTCCAGAACCTCCTTGGAAGGAGGTGGACGAAATCTATAGGGGAAACCCTAAGGATTTCGTCCAAGGGGCTTTGGATAAGGCCTTTGGATTAGCTTAGGCCCCAAGCAAAGGAGTATTAGGGTTTTCCCTAAACCCTAGATCCCTCAGCTATATAAGGAGCCTCCCAGCTCCTAAATTCGGTCATTCCTTGCTTGGTGAAACCCTAGGGCCGAAAATTGCATACTCTCTCTCTCTCTCTCTCTCTCTCTCTCTCTCTCTCTCTTCTTCTAGTTTCCTTCTTGCTAGCTCTTGGGTGTGATTCCATTAGAGGCATTACAATTGTGGAGCTAAGCTTCCAAGAAGATCAAGATCAAGAGGATTGTCAATTGTTTGCTATAACAATTGAAAGGTATGTAACTCTTAAACCCTAATTAGTTAATTTCGAAATTAGCCTCCTCCTCTAGGGTTCTTGTTTTGCAATTCAAAGTTATATGTTCAATAGTTAAAACATAGATCCAAAGTAGGTTGCATGTGAACTTAGGAATTGTTTTCTAGTTTATTTGTTTTACCTAAAACCTATCAATTCTGGTCTACTCCAAGACCAAAGATCAGCACGAGGATCATTTTAGAGAGTTGTTAGAGACCTTGAGGAGGTAGAGGCTTTAAGCCAAATTCTCAAAATGTGAGTTCTTGTTGCGTGAGGTGTGTAATTTCTAGGGAACATCGTTAACCACAGGGGTATCTTGTTCGACCTAGCCAAGATCGAAATAAATTGGTTTTAATAAAAAAAGGCTAAGTTATTTGTTGGGTTTCAGCAAAAAAATTGGCTAATAAAAAAATTGGTGAAAAATAAATAAATGAGTGTTAATTAAAAAAAATAAAGGTTTAAAGGAGATGAGAGGGGCTGATTGAGAGGGGGGAGGTGGGACACGAGGAGGGAGGGCTGAGGAGGAAGGAGGGCTGCGGTTTGAGACGGGTAAGGGCTAAGGAAGGGATAGGTGAGGATGAGAGGGATAACGAGGAGGGAGGAGTCTGCTGTGAGAGGAGTACTGAGGAGGGAGTAGGTCTACCGAGGAGTGCTGAGAAAGGTGATATTGACCGAAGATTGAAGTCTTCGAGTTGAGGTCAAGGTAGATATTGACCGAAGACTGAAGTCAAGAGTAGACTGCAGTGAAGGTAAGACGGGTTGAAGTACTACCAAGGACTAACGGTCTTCGGTATCCAAAGGTCTGCGAGAACCGAAGAGTGTAGTCTGTGGTATGGTTGGATAGCTGTAACAGCCCAAATTTTCAAATAAAAATTTTATTTTTAAGTAACAAAATCATTTCCAATAAACATGATGTACCAATCACAATTGTTTTCAAAATCTAAAGCATCAAACATTTTATTCATATATCAGAGTGTCCCCAAATAAAATCGCCGGAGAGTGCACGTCGCGCCATCAAACCTTGCCCTTGTCCTTAGGCTCAGAAGTACCTGAAACAATCAACAAACTGTAAGCTAATGCTTAGTGAGTTCCCCAAAGCATACCCCACACAATCCACATAATCACATAATCTATATTAGCTATAGAAGCTACATAAACTACGTAAGCCATGCATACAACATATAGGGATGCCCTGGAAACCCTCCAGGGTCTTACTCCGGGTGCCTCGGGAACCCCCCGAGGTCTTAGCCCAAGGATGCCCTGGAAACCCTCCAGGGTCTTACTCCGGGTGCCTCGGGAACCCCCGAGGTCTTAGCTCAAGGATGCCCTGGAAATCCTCCATGGTCTTATACCCAAGTGCCTCGGGAACCCCTCGAGGTCTTTACTAAGGATGCATTGGAAACCCTCCAAGGTCTTACACCTAAGTGCATCGGGAACCCCCCCCCCCCAAGGTCTTTCATGCAATTATCACAATAACTAGCATACCACATATCACATAACCAACTAGCATATCACATAACAAATAATTGGCCGACCTTAGTGCCTTCGACCCATTGGTATGGTGAGGAGACTCACCTCTCAAGAAATGTTGAGCTGATAAGATAAGTCCCAACGCGCAGCTCCAACTCAACTGCCTACAACCATCAGGTGACTGACTTTGTCAAAATCCCGAAATACCAAAAATACCCTCAAAGTCAAACTTGGTCAACCATGGTCAAAGTCAAGGTCAACAGTCCATGTTGACCCAACTCGTCGAGTACATCTAGCAACTCGTGGAGTTCCTTCAGTGTTCAGAAAAGCGAGGAAAAACCCTAAGCAACTCGTTGAGTTATCTTATCAACTCGCCGAGTTCACTCTGCATACCGAAAACGAGAGAACCCGTTCCCCTGTCTTAACATATTCAGCCCTTCCAGTCGAATCTAAGGCCCTAAGCTACAGATCCAGTCCCTTAGGACTGAAATATCACGTAAAGTTGCTAACTTTACATGCATGCAAGGCCTCAAGAGGCTAAAACACTAAAACTAAGTTTAATAAAAGGTTTAGGGCATGGATGAGGGCCAAGACTAGATAAAGTGGACAAATTTATGTCCATGGAGGCCTAGAGGTGTCCAGATCTGAAACCATATCCTCATGACAAGTTCAAATCCGAGAATGACACCATTATGCACCAAAAGTGACCATATACTTTCATAAGAGGAGATCTATGCAATTAAAGGTCAAGGTAGCAACTTTATACCTCAAGATGGTTGCCAAAATAGAGTAGATGTCGGATCTACTGCTTCTCCCTTTACTCCAACCTCTTCAAGCTCCAAGTTCCTTCACAACCACACCAAAATCACTCTCCAAAGCTCTCACACACACTCAAGAAGGTATAAGGCTCGAACTAGGGTTTCTCTGGGTTGTAAGGACGATGAGGGAGGTTACAAATGAGCCATAAGTTCTTTATATAGGGTACAAACCTTGAAAATTAGGGTTTTCTTTTCCAGCATCTACTCGTCGAGTTGGGGCCTTCTAACTGGTCGAGTAGACCCTTCATCCCGCGTCCATAATGATCCTTACTCGACGAGTTAGAGCTCCTCAACTCATCGAGTTCCAGTGCAAAACCCTAAATATTTAAAGAAATAAAGGATACCTGGAACAAGCGTTACAATAGCGAGAAACAGAAGGATTCGCGAGGAGTAGAGTCCGCGGGTAGGGTTAGACAGCTGGTAGGCGAAGAGTGGAAGTGAAGAGGGTAGTCTTTGGTGTGAGGAGTGATAGGCGAAGAACTAGAAGGGTCTCTGGTATGCTCTAGGTATTCGGTATGCAAGGGTCTTCGGAGAGGCTGCTCAACCGAGGAGACATTAGACTTCGGTATAACTTTTAGCTCCTCGGGTAGGGCAATTTTTTGTCAATTTTTGGTCCTCGGTATTGAGCTTCGATGATGAGATAGCTGGCGATGAAAAGAGCCTTTTTTCATGAAATTTTGATACCATTGAGGCCATAACTTCGTGTTTAACAAAAGGAATCTTTCCTAAAGCATATGGGGACGAAATTGAGTGTTGGGAAGGGTAAAAGGTGGCAAAAAGTAGGAGAGAGAGAAAGGCAAAAGGTGAGAGGACAAGAAATAGATCAAAGGAAAAAGGTTGAGTGTGCAGGGGACAAAAGGTGGGGGATAAGTCACATGGATGTCAGGAATGCATGAGAATGTATTACATGGGGAGTAAATGACATGAGCTTTTTTCAAAACACCTTTATAACGTCCAAGATATTCTAAAAAGATCTATCAGCAACATCTGAAGAACAAAAAGAGCTTCATAGCTTTTTATGATTTCTCACATGCAGATTTATGAACAAAAAAAATATGATGATAAAGTCTTCAAAAAGAAATCTTATCCAATCTCTTCAACAAAACCCAATATATTGTGTCTATTTCCAGAACATAAATAAAATGTCTGGAACAAAAATTCTTCAAGTGTTTTAGATCACAAATATCATCTTCCTTCTCTCCTTCTTCAACAGCAGCAAGATAAAAAGCTTTATAACCTCAGATTTTCAGCAGAAAAAAATATGAACGAACAACAACAACATTTTTATTTCGAGATAGCTTGAATCAACACTCAAAAAATCGAAAACTCATCATAAGAATATCCGGTTACGAACCCAGAAATTCTCGGTAGAAAATCGAAAAAAATCATCAAGATAAGATAACCGATCGGGAGTCGTTTCATTGAAATAATCGCTTAGATCTTCAATGTACGGCTCAGATACCAATTGTAGTTGCCCATTTTGACGATCGACTTGTGTGGAATAAGAACATCTTGAGATTTAATGATAATAAAAATATGAAGAACACGATTAGATGAGTAATCCGATAATTTTACTAGAAAAGAGAGTAATAAAATATGACAATACAAGAACACTTGGTGGGAGAAATCCCACCATACTCTATCTAGCTAGAGGACTACATTTTTGGTGCACTCTTAGAAATAAAATGACCACCCCTCTCTATTTATAGAGAGAGGTAACTTACACACAATAAAGGAACATAAAATAACTTAACTATCATTCATAACTTGTAGAGCATTTCCATGCTCCAACAACAACTACTACTACCACTACCGCCGCCCCCATGACGATTACCACTACCATGACCAATACTATTACCACTACCACTACCACTACCACTACGACTACCACTACCACCACCATTACTACTACTACTACTACTACTATGCATGGTTTGATGAACAAGTATGGTGAATATCCGACAAAACATAAGGGTGGTGTAGAGGTATAGGCCAAAAACCAACTTAGGAGAAACGAAGGAAGGAAGAAGGGTGCTACCTACGATATAGGAACATAAAATATTAATTTTTTGGTTTTTGGGACACTATATTCTAAACCTACCTAGTTCACCCAATTAAACAACACACAACAAAAGTTATGTTGTTATAGTTTAAAATTTGTGTAGTATGTTGTCATTACGGATAAAATTGATTAAAAACAAAAGTACATTGCTATTATGCTTTAAAAGTTAGGTTGTTTGTTGTTAACTTTGATTAATTTGATAATAAACAAAAGTACATTGTTATTGTGGTTTAAAAGTTAAGTAATATGTTGTTTTTATGGATTAAATTGATAATAAACAAAAGTACATTGCTATTATGGTTTAAAAGTTAAGTAGTATGTTGTTATTATGGATAAACTTGATTATAAACAAAAGTACATTGCTATTATGGTTTAAAAGTTAGGTAGTTTGTTGTTAATATTGATTATATTGATAATAAACAAAAGTACATTATTATTATTATAGTTTAAAAGTGAAATATTTTGTTATTGTGGATTTAATTGATAATAAATAAAAGTGCATTGCTATTATGATTTAAGTATAGAATTATGTTGCCATTTTTTAGTTTGTAAGGTTACGTGAAGAACTTTCTACCACGCGACAACAAGAAATAATCCAAGAACAAATGACAATGTTCTTGACATAGTGGAATATGAATAACAATCAACCTTGCAATCCACCTAGTACTCCAGCCGATTATAATTAATAAGTATTTTGGAACAACAGAATAAGTAAACACCGGAGGCGTGTTCGACATAACTAGCAGGTAGCGGGTAGTTGTATGTAAACGCTACATGAGATAACTTTCAGAATTAGAACGTTTAGTTTATACTAAATTCTAAAAGCTTGTAGTACCAAACAACATTTTTTGTTCAAAACAAAATGTTTTGTCAAAGTCTAAAAGCTCACAAACATTCCATGCCAAACACACCCTTGATATTGTTTGTTTTTGTGTTATTTATTAGTTGGTATGAAACAATTATATAAAACTTTGTTTTGTGACATTTTTTGTTTATTTTGACACTTTAACCGTAATGTTTAATTAGGTTTGTGTTTCGAATATGATTAACTTAAATTTTTGAGTTTGTCATATTGTAAAAAAAAAAAACTAGAAATTTTATATTTATAATTTTTTTTAAATAATTCAAAAATTCTAACGGATTAGTACAGACAATCCGTCAGTAATGGCATTTGTCGCTATTTTGTAGCTAATTGGTCGGTAGAGCTATCGTTGGTATATACGTCAAACTCGGTCAAAGAGCACCTGTCCGTAAATCTTAGCTAATTCGTCGGTAATGCATGCATTGATATTCCATCTGTAATTAGCGGCGGAAAATAGCCGTCAGTATGCCGTTAGTACTTTGTCGGTATAATTTACCCACAACCTAAAAGCTAACGGCCCTTTTTCCGTCGACAATCAGTCGGTATCGGCTATTACCGGTGGAACACGAATGGATGTTACCGCTTGTATTTTGAGATTTTCTGATGCATGTGTAATGTTTGTAAAGTCTCTAAAGTCTCATGAGAAATTCATGAATAAAAAAATAAAAAATAAGTGTGGTCTTATCACAAATTTTGTATTTGTCTAGTCAATTTCCCACATATCATTTGTATACTATTCTAAGAAAAACGCTTTCAAAACATGAGATGCTTGACTTATGGATTTTCGCGCTCTTCAAAGGTTATATTTTATTGTTCGCTTGTTTAAAAAAGACAAATATTATAAAAGCCATAATATTTTCATATGTAATTAAATAAGCCATTTTATTTTCTTTTTGTTGGTTCCAGCTACATATGGGACATAAATTATCACTATAGTCCATTTAACGATTTTTATGGTTAACTCTGTTAAATTTCGGTTTTATGTATTTTAAATTATTTATTTTCATTTATTTTTATTTTTAGTCAAAACTAAACTTTTTTTTTTATATTTTTATCGTTTTTTATATATTTTATATATTTTATATATTTTTAGTTTTTTTTTTTCGCTTTTTTTTTGTTTTTTTGTTTTTTATTTTTTTTACGTTTTGTGTTTCGCCAATTTGATAACTTTTTTTGATATTTTTCAGAAAGTGTAAAGTGTATGAATATTTTTTTTATATTTTTCGTATTTGTTTCATATTCTTTTGTTTTTTTTTTCGTATTTTTGTTACGTTTTGTTTTTCGTCAATTTGATAATTTCTTTTGATATTTTTGGTGTTTGAGTTTTTTTGTTTTCTAAAAAAACAAAAATAAAAAAAACAAAAAATATAAAAAAATATGAAAAATAAATGAATATAAAAAAACAAAAAAAATAAGTTATATATATATATATATATATATATATATATATATATATATATATATATATATATATATATATATATATATAAAATAAAAAATCCAAAAAAAAACAAAAAAAACGAAAAAATATAAAAACAAGTTTAGTTTTGACTAAAAAATAAAAAATAAATGAAAATAAAGAAGTTAAAAAACATAAAACTGAGTTTTGGACATCTGGTGTAATTTTTTGCAAACTAGAAGGACTAAATTTTAACTTTAAAGACTGATTTTGCAAAACAAATTAACAGAGTTAACTATGAAAATCGTTAAATAGGCTAGAGTGATAACTCTACGTCCCATTTGTGGCCAGAGCCAACCAAAATAATAATAATAATAAGATTTTCTCAAATATGCGTGAAAATGTTGTGGCTTTTATGATATTTGCCCTTTAAGGAATTATATAAGAACATGTGTGTGTGTGTGTGTGTGTGTGTGTGTGTGTGTCTATATATATATATATATATATATATATATATATATATATATATAGAGAGAGAGAGAGAGAGATGATCGGATGATTACTCTTTTTTCGGTGAGGACACTTTAAAAAAATTGAAATAAATATAAAAAAAATACAAATCATAAAATCTAGCACAGTACTATATTGGAGAGAAAAAAAATTAGAATTTTTTTTTGGATCATTAAAATTGAAGCATGAATCTATTTTATGATCTATGATTCAATTTTAATGATTCAAAAAAAAATTTCCAATTTTTTTTTTCTTTCCGATATATATATATATATATATATATATATATATATATATATATATATATATATATATATATATATACATATATATATATATATATATATATATATATATATTTATATGATGCAGCGAACAAATGACCAAAGATCAAAACTGTTGATTCTAGAAGAATACCCAGGATAATCTTGCCCAAACCACGTTGATTCTATGAATACCGTGGGATTGGCTTCAAAATTCGGTAAACACACAAAATTTTGAGAGAAAAATGAAAGTTCTTTAAACTGATCAATGACCATCCAGATTACATCAGAAAGACTTAAATAAGAAGTAGAATTTTAAAAGAAACCCTAAAGAGACATGGGCCAAACACAAACCCAAAAACAAAGTCCAAAAATTATGAAAAAAACACAAAAATGTCCATAAGTCCATATTAGAAAGCGATTTCTGGACTCAAAAATGGGTAAGTCCCCTTCGGGTACTTATTTAGACGTGCTCCTTGCTTCAAGCTTCGATTTGACTGGTCGTAAGCCCAAAACGGAGACCCGTAGCCAAAGTTATGTCCGTTTCCGTGAAGCCCCTTTAGTCACACGATCGCAGGCCTCTAGGAACGCAAGTGCCCGATCCTCCACACTAGGGCCCGCATCAATATATATATATATATATATATATATATATATATATATATATATATATTCATTCCACCAATATTTTAATTGTCATCGTACAATGAGTGAGATGGCAAACGGGCAACAAGCTGTGCCGCTAAGCTTTTTTGAATGGTAAAGCTAATCCTTTTAAAGACTACATCCGAAGATCTAGGGGTATAACATTACTATGCATGATTCGTTGTACTCTTTTAAGAAGCTCTACCGCATCCGGTGCGAGGGGATATATATATATATATATATATATATATATATATAAAAGACATTATAGAATATATATTCTTACAAAACACATAAAAGAATTCTTATAGCTTCCAATGGACCAATTTTTTTGCTTTGACATATCATAATGTAAATGTATGTCGACCAATTTCCTTGGTTTTAGGTCTTCCATGGAAAATGCCTCTTTTGGAATATTTTACATATCTTTATCCCATATCCCAAAAGAGAAGCATAAAAACGGAACTTGTTTAGAAATTTGACAAATATGGGGGGCGTTTTGGTCGATCTAAAACTTTGCTGTTTTGAAATCACATCTAAAGTTAAACTGTATTCCATGTTTATTAATCTGTTCTTAAATTTTGCCAATAACACATGCAAATAATATTTAAATTATTTTGAAAATTCTATATACTCGAACAAATCAAATATGGATCAAAGATATTTGCTCGTCTTTTTTAAGATTCAAAAATGTCCATCTCACTCATGTATTCTTTGTGGGCTTTTGAAATATTTATCTTTTTATGTATCCAAAAAGATGGATCAACTTACAAATTAAGAATAATTTTTTTTATTGTATTATCTGATATTAAGATTCCAACCATTTGTTGAGTTGAAAGAATTTCGGTAAAACATAATATCTTGCTTTTTCTAACTTGTATAATAATGGTACTGTATGCATGTTGTTTATAAAATAATTAGTTTCGCTATCCAAAAATAACAATAATAATAATAACGACGCAGCTTGTTGTCCGTTTATCTACCTATGTAAAATTTTGATGTTTTGAACTAAAAAAAATACAAAAGGTCCCCATGGATTACTTAAAACCCCACTACATATGGCCTAAAAGATATGAATTAAAAAAACCCTAAAACACTCGAGTACTATATATAAAATATTTACCTCCAATAAAAAGTGAGGATAATGGTTTTGTAACATATTTTTTTATTTTTTTATACATTTGGTCAGTGAGTTTTTTTAGTCTATATTTATCTTTCAACTTGTTTAACAATACACATTCAGTCTTTATGACTGACTATTCCAGGTAAGCCGAAAAAAATGACTTCATAGGGTAATATATTTCTCACTGTATACACATTTTAGCCGTTAATATTTTTTGTACATTTAGTCTTTAATATTTTCTTTGTTGCAAAATATGGTCTTGTTGTTTTTGTACACATTTAATACTTATGAACAATTTCTTTAGGTTTTTCTTACAACATGACAATCATTAATGAGGTGTTTGAGGTTATTTATGCTTATGGCCATTGCGTCATTAATGAGGTGTATGAGGTTGTTTATGCTTGTGTTTTGAACATCGTAACTTCTTCATATGGTTTCGAATTTTAACGATCATTATATCCACGCGTTCGTATTTGAATCTATTATAATTTTCGTTTAGATTACTCCTGTTAAAAATTAATATATTTTTTTACGATTTTATAAAAAAGGTTCATACATACATTCATAAAGATCGTTAAAATATGAAATCATATGAAGAAGTTACGATGTTCAGAACACAAGACCTACACAATCAAACAACTTAGATTACTCCCATTAAAAGGTAATATATTTTTACTTACGATTTTATAAAAAAAGTTCATACATATATTTATAAAGAACGCATGTATATAAATATCGTAAGTAAAAATACATTACTTTTTTAACGGGAGTAATCTAAAAAAGTTGTAGTAGACTTAAATACGAATGTGTGAATATAAAGATCGTTAAAATCCAAGATCGTATGAAACGTTATGACGTTCAGAACACAAGACCTATGCGTAACACAAGACCTAATGTGACAACTGAGAAATTTCCGTTAACAACCGTCACTAAAGATTAGCATTGACAAATTGTAACATCCCGAGTCGCAGGTATATTATTTAATTAATTTCATTCATTTTGGCAGAGCAACTCGACGAGTTGGATGCCCCAACTCGCCGAGTAGAGGAGTTAATTGGCCGCACGACTTTAGAGTCTACTCGACGAGTCGGAGGACCCCGACTCGACGAGTAGGAGCTGTGTGAGGAAACCCTAATTTTCCGGGTTTGTGTCCTATTTAAAGGACCTTAAGCCCTCATTTCTGCCACCCTTGTCACCTACTACACTGTGATAAACCCTAATCGAGTTGTAACCTTGTGAGAGGGAAAGAAAGGCTAATATTATGGGTTTTAGTGCATTCTTGGAGGAGAGTTGAAGAGCAAGAGACCTTGGACGAGGAGGAGCTTCTGGATCCGGTGTTCACTCATTCTTAGCTTATGTTTGAAGGTAAAAAGTCACTATCTTGCTCATTGTTTAGCTAGATCTCGTTTTAAGGAGTTTAGGGCCTTTTCCCCATCCTTCTTTAAGTTCTAGAGTGTTATGAGCTTGTCATGGAGTTGAGGCTCCAGATCAAGACATATTGAGGTCCCATGAGCCCAAAGATCCAAGCTTTATCAAGCCTTGGACAAGTTTCCATGCATGAGACCTCCTATAGAGCTTGTTTTGGCATTTTGAGCCATTGATGCCATGCATGAATGTAAAAGCTTGCAGCTTTATGTGATAAGTGAGCCTTGGAAGGCTAGATCCAGAGTATGAGACACCATTTCTGCCCAAAATCGTCTGAATGAGAAAAGGGGCCGAAGGGACTCGACGAGTCGGTAATCCGAATCGACGAGTCGGTAAGCCGACTCGACGAGTCGGTAAGCCGACTCGACGAGTCGGTTAGGGTTTTCCCCGACGAGTCTGGACAAGCGTGACTCAACGAGTTGATGAGACAACTCGACGAGTTAAGTTGGATATTCACGACACTTCTGAGGAAACAAGGGGACTCGACGAGTCACATAGATGCACTCGACGAGTTGGGTCAACAGGGACTGTTGACTCGAGTGTTGACTTTTGTTGACTTTTAGGGTTGGTCAAGACTTGGGTTATGGAGACATGGAGGGGTAAAATGGTCTTTTATCCATTCCAGGAGTTAGAGAGAGATTAGCTTCATTTATTTAGAGTTGTGGTTATAAGTGTTAATTAGAGATGATTATGACATGTAGGCGGGGATTAGATCGTTCGAGGGGTACGAGATTTACGTGCTTACTTACGAGGTGCGTCTTCTCACTATACTTACCATGAGTGGTAACTTGTGTGACCGGAGAGTCTTGTATGCTATTATTGAGTATTGTGATATCCTGCATTATGTCTTTGTGATTTATGCTGTGTATTATTCTGAGCTTTATTGAGTTAGGACCGGAGGGTCCAACCCGAGTTGTGGAACCGGAGGGTCTCCACTGAGACACATTGACCGTAGGGTCTGTATCGAGATATAGCCATGAGGGGTTAATGAGATATGTGTGGTATTTTGGGGAACTCACTAAGCTTCGTGCTTACCATGTTATGTGATATGTGTTTCAGGTACTTCTCAGGATCGCGGGAAGGCGCCGACTTAATTGTACACACGAAATGGAGTTTATGATTTTGAGGATCCTGGATTTTATCAAACAATTTATGAATTTTTGTTTTTGACAATTTGACAATTGTGGTATTTGAAATGTGATATTGAGAATTATGTGGTTTTGAAAATGAAATTTTCGGTGTTACAATGTAACATCCAAAAATTTAGAAGTATGATTGAAGGATTTAATTGTAAATTGAAAAAGGTACTCGACGAGTAGGTATGCTTACTCGTCGAGTCAGAGCGGGTTTTGGTCGCAAGTTAAGTGACCAACTCGCTGAGTCGACAGCTGGACTCGACGAGTTGGTGCTGAAAAGAGAAAACCCTAATCTTAAGGGTTGCACCCTATTTAAAGGACCATATGTCCTCCCTTCAGCCTCCTTATTGCCCTTGAGAGTCAGTAAACCCTAAAATCGTGTGAGCTTCCATTATTAAAGAGATTTGTGCTTTGGAGGAGGAGTTTTGAGAAGGGAGCTTGAAGATCAAGAGGGTAGCATCAAGGGATTGGTATAGATCCAGAATCTACTTCAGCTTGGGCACATTTTGGAGGTAACAAGCTGTTACCTTGACTCTATTGCATTTATATATATTCAAGAATGAGATTTGGGGCCATTTTGGCATGTTAAAGATCTATTTTGGGTTAGGGGTCTAGATCTGAGGTTGCTACTTCAGATCTAGACTTGTCTTGGTCCATAAACTCACAAAGTATCAGCCTTTGGCTTGTTGGTGAAGCATCCTTGTCTTAAACCTTAGCCCTAGATTGATTTGGGCCTATAGCTCTTTGTTTCCACGTAAAGTTTGCAACTTTACGTGAGAGTCATACCCTAGAAGAGTGGATCTACAGTTTGGAGCCCCTGCATGACTCGAAAAGCCTCTGTATGAATAAAGGACTGAAGGGACTCGACGAGTCTGTTCTTGGACCCGGCGAGTCTGTTGAAGATAGGCATGAACTCGACGAGTTGGAGGAACAACTCGGCGAGTCTGTTGAAGATTGTCGTGGACTCGGCGAGTCTGTTCTTGGACTCGGCGAGTCAGAACACAAAACCCCAACCTCTTCTGGTTAAGACTCAGATCAGCGAGTTGAGTGGTGACTCAGTGAGTTGGACATGATAGGACTCACAGATTGTTGAACTCGACGAGTCATGGGGTGACTCGGCGAGTCGAGTCGTGATATGAGAGTTTTCTGAGTTTAGGAACTCGGCGAGTCAGCGGGTTGACTAGGCGAGTAGGGTCAATCAGGAAGGTTGACTTTGGCCAGGACTTTGAGTTTGACCAGTTTGACCTTCAAGGGTATTATGGTAATTTGGATATTTATGTCAATGGATCATTGATGGCTGTAGGTGTTGGAGTTTGGGGCAGTGCTTCGGGATTGTGCTTTCGTGGTTCGGCTCGGCAGTTGCAAGGTGAGTTATCCTCACTATACCCAAGGGTCTAAGGCACCAAGGCCGGCCCTTTGATTTGTTATTTGAGATAGTTACTGCTGTGTTATGTTAGTTGGCATCCTGGTAGATAGGATGGCTATATGATGGTATTCTCTGTTAGATCGGTATTCTGGTAGATTGGATATGGCTATGCTTAGTGACCTGTAGTTGGTCTGACTGTCTGTATGCTGGTAGGAGATTACCTGTTATATGTGCACGTGTTGAGCAGTAGTAGAGGGTATTCCATCCCGGTAGTATGTTGTCTTGTAGACTGTTATATGATTATTCAATAGGTGCACATGTTTGCTAGTATGTGGGCATTCCAACCCGATGATTGAGAGCCAGGAGTATTCCATCCCAGTAGGATGATTTGACTCATAGTAGGTGGGCATTCCAACCTGATGGTTGAGGGCCTGGGGTATTCCATGCCGAGGGATGATTGGACCCATAGTAGCTATTGTATGTATAGTAGGTGGGCATTCCAACCCGATGGTTGAGGGCCAGGAGTATCCATCCCGGTAGGATGATTGGGCTCATAGTAGGTGGGCATTCCAACCTGATGGTTGAGGGCCTGGGGTATTCCATCTCGAGGGATGATTGGACCCGTAGTAGTTATTGTATGTATAGGTGTGTGGGCATTCCAACCCGATGGTTGTAGGCCGAGAGTATTCCATCCCGAGGATGATTGGACTCGTAGTATTTTGGCATTCCAACCCGACGGTTGAGGGCCTGGGGTATTCCAACCTGACGGTTGATTGGACCCATAGTATGCTGTTCATTGCTGTATGTGTATGGTTATGTGTGTACGGGTATTTTGGGGGAACTCACTAAGCTTTCGAGCTTACGGCTTTCAGTTTATTGTTTCAGGTACATCAGGTGATCGTGGCAAGGCAAAAGTGTGATCGTACCGCTCCTCATATTTCATGATTTTGTGATTTGGTTCTGGGGATACTCTGATGTTTAAACTATTTTGAAAACAACTTGTAATAATTTAATGGTTTTTGAATGGGTTAAAATGTTTTAAATTGGCCTGAGTTTTATGGGTGTTACAAGTTGGTATCAGAGCCTTGGTTTGAGTGAATTGGAGGAACATTCGTGTGAATCCAGTCTCAAATCAAGGAAAGATTTTCAAATGGTTTTCAAATGGTTTTCAAAATAAGTAAAAGAGGATGGAGAGGGTACGATCAACCGAAGCCAGTAAGTAGACCCAAAAATACCATACAAGTTATTTGATTATGTGATATGATTAGAACAACATGCTAGTACTAGGTTAGGGATCTTCAGGAATTGCATGATAGAATTGCCTGATTACATGATGCCTGCTAGCCTAGGGTTTTCCTTGTATGATATTGACATCATTAATGTAGTTACGTGTGTATACATCACGGTTGTATATAATTAAGATCTTATAGCCTGAGAATGTTTAATTCGGCCTTATGTTCTATTCTTATTGGTTAGGGATTAGGGTAGGATCGAATATTCGAAAGTCTATGGGGTCCAGCGTTATGTATGGCTAGCATACACTAGTGCTGCAGGGTTGGTGGAAGGTTCATGGATGGGTGGGTTGTGAGAGGCCGGGAGGCCAGTTATGAGATATTTAGCATTCCTCTAGGAGTGAGGATTGAACATTCGTTATGTTATGTATATTATTAGGGTGTTGTGGTGATACTTGAGACAAATATGGGTAGGTGTGGAAGGGAGTATGGGCCCGTACTACTAAAAGCACAGGACCCATACGCGTAGCAAGGAAGTCACAACCCCTAGGGTTTAGAAGGGAGTTGGTCCCCGGTTATCTAGGTGGATTGTCTGATATTTTTCCTCTTCTATTTTAAGTATGGTGGTTACGAGGCGTGTTGTGACTGGATCCGGATCGGGATCAGGTCAGGGTGATCAGGGGGCCCCAGCGGCACCTGAGATTATCGGTCAGGAGGGGCCAATGTTGACAGAGGATCGGGTCATGGAGATCATCCGCGAGGAGGTGGTCGAGATTGTCCGGGGTCAGATTCCGGAGTTGTTTGGGACTATTAAGTCCGCTATGAGGGAGTACTTCGATGATCGTTATGCAGCTCTTACTGAGACAGCTACCACGACAACTACAGCGGCTATAACAGCGGCATGGGAGGAGCCGGTCGGGGCTTCCAGTACCGGGACTTCGATAATACGAAGCCCCCTACCTTCGATGGAGTTCAGGATCCGATTGTTACGATGAGATGGTTGTCGGACGTGGAGGGATGTTTCTTCACATGTTCGTGCCCTGCTGAGCAGAGGGTGAGGTGTGCTCTGAACCTTTTGAGGCTCGGGGCGAAGGATTGGTGGAGGTTGACTACGGGATCATATTCTGACACGCAGCGGGCTGCGGTTACTTGGGATCAGTTCCGAGACATGTTCAGTACCCGTTATGTTCCGCGGGTTGAGTGGGAGAGATTGGCTCAGGAGTTTTTGGAGCTTAGACAGGATTCAGAGTCGGTGACGGAGATCACCAGGATGTTTACGGAGAGGGCAATGTTCTGCCCTGAGTTTGCTTCGGAGCAGGCTCAGATGACCCGGTATCTGAGCATGCTCAAGAGGGACATCAGACAGTTTGTGTCCACGCAGATATGTGATACTTTGTTGGAGTTGCAGGAGGCCGCCAGGCGGCGCGCGCTAGAGATTGAGCTCCAGCTGAGGGAGCAAAGACAGGCCCCGGTGCAGTCGCAGCCTGCCGAAACGGATGAGGGCCGCTGATTATCGTCAGGAAAGCCAGAGGAGTCGCACTTGTGGGAAGTGCGGTAAGGTACATGATGGAGTTTGTCGATCTTCTTCTGGGTGCCACAAGTGTGGCAAGGAGGGACATATAGCCAGGGATTGTAGGCAGCAGGCTCCAGCTGCCGGAGTCCGACTTTGTTATCATTGTGATCAGGTGGGCCATATGAAGGCCCAGTGTCCTCTCTTGGCTGCCAGGCCAGTGCAGGTCCCAACACCAGCAACTTTGAGACTTAGTGACGGGGGTCAGGGTCGAGCAGAGCCTCCGAAGGCTCCAGGGCGTTCTTATCAGCTTGTGGCCGAGGAGATCGGGACAACGCCAGAGGTGACAGCCGATATGTCTTTTCGTTCTATATCTTGTTCATGTTATTATGAGTTGTTTGTTTCCTGCATAAGTTATTAGAGCATAGTAGATGATAGTGAGAAGTTATTATTGAGAAATTATAGAGGGGTAGTATCTGGTGATGCATTCAAGAGAGAGGAAGGTCATGATCCAAAGATTCGGAATCATCAGCGGGAACTCGGATCCCTTGAAGTTCGTTGTCTCAGATTGGGACGATTGAGTCGCGTACCAGCTTCGCCGCCGGTAGACAGTAGTTAGTGCTCTAAGTGGGGGAGAATTGGAAATTCTCGGATGGGGCGTGGTTTGGAAGGATGTCGCCTGACGCAGTTTGGATGTCGGTTACGGGAAGTGGTGCGATGAGGCATTCCAATTATGGTAAGAACCCTGTCTGTATGGTGGATCTTTGAGCGAGCAGTGAGGATACTGCTATGCTATAACAATCAGTGGGGTTGTTCCCGAGTGTCGAAAATGTTGAGGGGCATGCGAAAGACTCTTTATGGATGGTAGGTTATGCAATCAGTTTCTGAGTATATGTACGTGTTATGGGATAGCGACGTGCTCCACAAGTGGATGATGTAGAGTGAGGTTCCGACTTTCGGCACCGACTGATGATGCGAGGTCACGGTTCAGGTCTCCTTGAAAGAGGAGAAGGTGAGTAACTCTAGATTAGAGATTTGGACAGAGGAGCTAGAGATAGTGGAGTTGATAGACTCGGGAGCAGTCTAGACCGGGCTGAGAACCGTGTGATGATATTCCAATCGTAGGTCGTGGACCTAGGGATCGCGAGAGTAATGTTTCCTGTCATGGTACGTTTGGAGTAGACGTGATATCGAGATTTGAGTGAGTTACACTCGGTTGTGTCGAATCAGAGTAGATTGAAGGAGCTGCAAGGTTGGATCCTTAGGCTTCAAGTATGGTTGTACGCATGGGTTATGTGAGAAGTGGTATTCCAATCTAGGGTATTCCATCATGGGGATGACCGGACCCTATGATTGATTGGACCTGGTATGTTTGGTATTCCAACCCGAGGATTGATTGGGCCAAACATGTGTGGGAATGCAAGGGTATACCATCCTTGGGATGACGGGACCCGTTTTAGGCGTACCTAGTATTCCAGCCCGAGGCTGATTGGGCTAGGTACGAATGGTTATGTGATATAGCTGGCTGATTCATGGGAGTTGCTAGAAGCTGAAGGATGCAGTATCCTGTCATTGTAAAAGGGAATAGATTCGGGATGGGAACAAGATTCGTTCCCTATTGCAGGTTATCTGGGTTATCGCCAATTTTGGGCGGAGGAAAGGTAGATTAGTGTTATAGCAGAGCTCAGCGGATTATTGTGGTGTCTAATTTTCGCAAGTCTCGAAGGTGTGTTCATGTCAGGAAGGTGGAAGTATCATCGGGTGATATTGGATTGATGTGTTCTGACATTAAGTAGAAAAGGCCGGTGGTCAGCCGGGAGTATTGGTAAGGATACCACACGAGAAGAAGTTATTTTAAAAGGGGTACAGTGGTAGGGTCGGGAAGGACCTGAGTTGATTGGGAAATCGGAGTCTGCAGTGCAAGAGGTATATTCAGAATCGTACACTGCAGTAGGCTTCGAGGACGAAGCCTAATTTAAGTGGGGGAGAGTTGTAACATCCCAAAATTTAGAAGTATGATTGAAGGATTTAATTGTAAATTGAAAAAGGTACTCGACGAGTAGGTATGCTTACTCGTCGAGTCGGAGCGGGTTTTGGTTGCAAGTTAAGTGACCAACTCGCCGAGTCGGCAGTTGGACTCGACGAGTTGGTGCTGAAAAGAGAAAACCCTAATCTTAAGGGTTGCACCCTATTTAAAGGACCATATGTCCTCCCTTCAGCCTCCTTATTGCCCTTAAGAGTCAATAAAACCTCAAATCGTGTGAGCTTCCATTGTTAAAGAGATTTGAGCTTTGGAGGAGGAGTTTTGAGAAGGGAGCTTGAAGATCAAGAGGCTAGCTTCAAGGGATTGGTATAGATCCAGAATCTACTTCAGCTTGGGCACATTTTGGAGGTAACAAGCTGTTACCTTGACTCTATTGCATTTATATCTATTCAAGAATGAGATTTGGGGCCATTTTGGCATGTTAAAGATCTATTTTGGGTTAGGGGTCTAGATCTGAGGTTGCTACTTCAGATCTAGACTTGTCTTGGTCCAGAAACTCACAAAGTATCATCCTTTGGCTTGTTGGTGAAGCATCCTTGTCTTAAACCTTAGCCCTAGATTGATTTGGGCCTATAGCTCTTTGTTTACACGTAAAGTTTGAAACTTTACGTGAGAGTCATGCCCTAGAAGAGTGGATCTACAGTTTGGAGCCCCTGCATGACTCGAAAAGCCTCTGTATGAATAAAGGACTGAAGGGACTCGGCGAGTCTGTTCTTGGACTCGGCGAGTCTGTTCAAGATAGGCATGAACTCGGCGAGTTGGAGGAACAACTCGGCGAGTCTGTTGAAGATTGCCGTGGACTCGGTGAGTCTGTTCTTGGACTCGGCGAGTCAGAATGGAAAACCCCAACCTCTTCTGGTTAAGACTCAGATCAGCGATTTGAGTGGTGACTCAGTGAGTTGGACATGATAGGACTCAGAGATTGTTGAACTCGACGAGTCATGGGGTGACTCGGCCAGTCGAGTCGTAATATGAGAGTTTTCTGAGTTTAGGAACTCGGCGAGTCAGCGGGTTGACTCGGCGAGTAGGGTCAATCAGGAAGGTTGACTTTGGCCAGGACTTTGACTTTGACCAGTTTGACCTTCAATGGTATTATGGTAATTTGGATATTTATGTCAATGGATCATTGATGGCTATAGGTGTTGGAGTTTGGGGCAGTGCTTCGGGATTGTGCTTTCGTGGTTCGGCTCTGCAGTTGCAAGGCGAGTTATCCTCACTATACCCAAGGGTCTAAGGCACCAAGGCTGGCCCTTTGATTTGTTATTTGAGATAGTTACTGCTGTGTTATGTTAGTTGGCATCCTGGTAGATAGGATGGCTATATGATGGTATGCTCTGTTAGATCGGTATTCTGGTAGATTAGATGTGGCTATGCTTAGTGACCTGTAGTTGGTCTGACTGTCTGTATGCTGGTAGGAGATTACATGTTATATGTGCACGTGTTGAGCAGTAGTAGAGGGTATTCCATCCCGGTAGGATGATAGGGCCCTAGTATGTTGTCTTATAGACTGTTATATGATTATTTAATAGGTGCACATGTTTGCTAGTATGTGGGCATTCCAACCCGATGGTTGAGGGTCAGGAGTATTCCATCCCGGTAGGATGATTAGACTCATAGTAGGTGGGCATTCCAACCTGATGGTTGAGGGCCTGGGGTATTCCATCCCGAGGGATGATTGGACCCATAGTAACTATTGTATATATAGTAGGTGGGCATTCCAACTCGATGGTTGAGGGCCAGGAGTATCCATCCCTGTAGGATGATTGGGCTCATAGTAGGTGGGCATTCCAATCTGATGGTTGAGGGCCTGGGGTATTCCATCCCGAGGGATGATTGGACCCGTAGTAGTTATTGTATGTATAGGTGTGTGGGCATTCCAACCCGATGGTTGTGGGCCGAGAGTATTCCATCCCGAGGATGATTGGATTCGTAGTATGTTGGCATTCCAACCCGACGGTTGAGGGCCTGGGGTATTCCAACCTGACGGTTGATTGGACCCATAGTATGCTGTTCATTGTTGTATGTGTATGGTTATATGTGTACGGGTATTTTGGGGGAACTCACTAAGCTTTCGAGCTTACGGTTTTCAGTTTATTGTTTCAGGTACATCAGGTGATCGTGGCAAGGCAAAGGCGTGATCGTACCGCTCCTCATATTTCATGATTTTGTGATTTGGTTCTGGGGATACTCTGATGTTTAAACTATTTTGAAAAAAAGTTGTAATAACTTAATGGTTTTTGAATGGGTTAAAATGTTTTAAATTGGCCTGAATTTTATGGGTGTTACATACAAGTTGGTATCAGAGCCTTGGTTTGAGGGATTTGGATGTACCTTCGGGTATGTCTGAACTCAAACTGAGTATTTGAGAAAAATTTTCAAGGAGAAATGATTTTTAAAAAACAAGTAAGAGTTTTTAAGAGGAAAAGGAGATGGAGCAGTGTGTACAATCAGCTAGAGCCCAAACGGTGATTTCCCAAAATACCCCTATTTGTTTATATTATGAGATATTTGTGAAATGTTAGGGATGCATGCTAGAGGATAGGCTAGGTATTTCATATTCTAGGGCTAGAGTTGCCTGATTTGTGATGCCTTAGCCTAGGAGATGTTGTTATCTGTTATTTCCCTGAGTATATGCCGAGTAGGAGTATCTAGCAGGAATCTCTTAGAAAGAGTTTGAGACGAGGGATACTCTAGGAGAGATACCTAGATGAGCATAGGAGGAGCCTACTGAGAAGGTAGTTTGTTATTCATGAGAGATAGAGTACTTGTGAATTAGGATCCTAGGAGGAGGACTTGGGGTGACTACAGGTCGGTGTGGAAGGTAGTATTGGGCCCGTACTACTGAAAGCACCGGATCTGTATGCGACCCAAGTAAGAATCCATAGGATACTAAGGAGCATGTAGGGACGGTAAATCGAGTGTAAGTATGCTCCAGCGAGTCTCTGACGATTTTTCATGTTGTGTTACAAAGACATTATGGTGGGTACACGCCACAACCCCTGGAGCAGTGGTGCCAGTGACGAGGAGATCCACATGATCATTCATGATGAGGTGGGCGCAGCTATCAGAGAGGCCATACCATAGATGTTCGGGTCTATTAAGACCACGTCTATTGAGACATTCGATGAGCGCTATGTTGTTGTTACTGAGGCTGCTACTCCCGCAGCCAACCCAACCTTAGCTGCTTCGAGGCCACAAGAGGGTGACTCGTTGTTGTTCCGGGAGCTCAGCAACACGAAGCCACCAGGGTTTGATGGGACTCAGGACCCGATTGCTGCTATGAGATGGATCTCCGACATTGAGGGGTGTTTCTACACGTGTTCATGCCCAGAGAACCTGAGGGTTCAGTTCGCACTGAACCAGCTTCGCTTGGGAACGAAGGACTGGTGGAATTTCGTGACTGCCAACTTTACTCCTGCAGATCATGATGCAGTGACATAGGAGAGGTTTACACGGTTGTTCCGAGACGAGTATGTTTCCCAGGTGGAGAGGCAACGGTTAGCCCAGGAGTTTCTGTCTCTCAAGTAGAATACAAAAACTGTGACCGAGATCACGTGGATGTTCCATGAGAGGGCACTATTTTGCCCTGAGAATGTGTCCAGTGAGCAGGCACGTGTGAGCCGATATCTTAGCATATTGAGGAGGGATATACGGGAGTTCGTGGTGAACTTGTCATACCAGACATTGGTTGAGGTTCAGACCAATGCCAGGCGGAGGGAGATTGAGTTAGAGTTACAGGCTAGGGAGGAGGGGGAGTCTTAGGGGAGAGACCGGAGACCAGTGCAGTCGCAACTTGCGACGAAGCGGGCTAAGCCCACTGATGCGAGAGTGGGAGGACAGAAGGGCCGCACTTATGGAAAGTGCGGCAAGAGACACGAGGGGTCTTGTTGAGCGGGGATTTGCTACAAATGTGGCAAGGAGGGGCATATGGCGAAGGACTGCACCAAGGGATACTCGGTCTGCTTTCATTGCAACCAGATGGGCCACCGAAAGGCCGAGTATCCTCAGCTTACTCAGAGATCAGTTCAGGCTTCCGCTCCCGCTGCTTTGTGTACTACTGACAGCCGACCGACGAAGGCCGAGACCCCGAGAGCCAGTGGGAGAGAATTCCAGCTGACAGCAGAGGAGGTCCGCGCAGCACCAGATGTCGTGGCTGGTAAGTATTTTTCCTTATGCCTGTTATTTTGAGATTTGTCTATGCTTATATTGTGTTGTCTATAGGTACTTTTCTTGTGAGTTTTGTGCCTGCTTTGGTGTTATTTGACTCGGGTGCGAGTCGATCCTTCATGTCCTTATCCTTTAGTCGACACATTAGTGTTAGACGTGAGGCGTTGAGTCGACCTCTGAGAGTTTCTATAGCCAATGAGCATACGGTTTTTGCCACTGATATGTTTCGAGGATGTGTGTTAGAGATTTTCGGTGTTGAGTTTCCTATAGATCTGGTGCCGATAGCGATGGGTGATGTCTGTGTCATAGTGAGCATGAATTGGTTGATCCGTTTTGGAGCTGTGATTGACTGCGAGCGTCAGTTGGTGACTATACGAGACCTTAGTGGGGGAGTGCTTACTGTGTATGGCGAAGGGACCAGATCTGGGTCGGCTTTCTGCTCTGCTGCTAGGGCGAGATAGAGTTTACAGCAGGGATGCATGGGAGTTTTTAGCTTATATGACGGATACGAGAGTTGCCACTGAGAGGTCGAGTTCTACCTCCGAGGTTCCGATAGTATGCGAGTTCTCGGACGTTTTCCCCGAGGAATTGTCGGGTGTGCCTCCCGAGACGCAGGTGGAGTTCCGGATTGATTTGATTATGGGTGCGGCGCCTTTTGCCAAGGCACCTTATCGCCTTGCGCCGCCCGAGATGCAGGAGTTATCCTCGCAGCTTCAGGAGCTGTTGGGGAAGGGTTTTATTAGACCGAGTAGCTCATCGTGGGGAGTGCCAATCCTTTTTGTCAAGAAGAAGGATGGTTCACACCGGATGTGTATTGATTACCGGGAGTTGAACAAGTTGACGGTCAAGAACCGTTATCCACTACCGAGGATCGATGATTTATTCGATCAGTTGCAGGGGCGTCTTGGTTTTCCAAGATTGACTTGAGATCTGGATATCATCAGATGAGAGTTTGCGAGGAGGATATCTAGAAGATAGCCTTCAGGACTCGTTATGGGCACTACGAGTTTGTGGTGATGCCTTTCGGACTCACCAACGCACCGACAGTGTTCATGGATCTCATGAACCTGGTGTGCAGGCCTATGTTGGACAGGTCGATGATCGTATTCATCGACGACATCTTGGTATACTCGAGGTCCAGAGAGCATCACGAGGAGCATCTTTGGGAGATTTTGGGAGTATTAAGAACGAAGAGGCTTTATGCCAAATTCTCCAAGTATGATTTCTGGTTACGAGAGGTCCAGTTCTTAGGGCATCTCGTTAACTAGGATGGGATTTTGGTCGACCCGGCCAAGATTGAGGCAGTTATGTGATGGGAGGTGCCGAGGTCCCCATCCGAGATAAAGAGTTTTCTTGGCCTGGCAGGTTACTACCGGAGATTTATCAGGGATTTCTACAAGATTGTCGTTCCTCTTACTAGATTGACCAGGAAGGGTGTTACTTTTTCTTGGGGGCCCGAGCAGCAGACCTCATTCGAGACTCTTCGCCAGAGATTGTGCGAAGCTCCAGTGTTAGCCCTTCCTGAGGGAGTGGAGGACTTCGTAGTTTACTGTGATGCATCTATATCAGGGATGGGTGTCGTGTTGATGCAAAGGGGACACATGATTACATATGCATCGAGGAAGTTGAAGCCTCATGAGACGAGGTATCCCACCCATGATTTGGAGTTGGGGGCGGTGGTGTTCGCCCTCAAGATTTGGCACCACTATCTGTACGGTGTTCGGTGTACCATATACACAGACCATAAGGTCTGAAGTACCTTATGGATCAGCCCAACCTGAATATGAGACAGAGGAGATGGTTGGATGTAGCGAAAGACTATGACTGTGAGATTTTGTATCACCCTGGCAAGGCTAATATGGTAGCCGACGCCCTGAGTCGCCGAGCAATGAGTACTCCGATCCAAGATGTGTGCATGAGGATGAGAGTGATGACTCCAGTCTTAGATACCATCCGAGAGGCCCAGGTGGAGGTCGTGAGACCAGAGAACCGTAAGAGAGAGTGGGTGGTTGGGCAGATTTCTGAATTTGAGACTGATTGTCGTGGGCTTATGACCAATCATAGGCGGATATGGGTGCCGTATACAGGTGAAGCTCGGCGTATTTTGATGGAGGAGGCCCATCGGTCGAGATTTTCGATCCATCCGGGAGCCACCAAGATGTATTTGGACTTGAAAAGGGATTATTGGTGGCCTTGTATGAAGAGGGATGTGGCATGGGTTGTCGAGAGAAGCTTGACCTGTCGTCTGGTCAAGGCGGAACACCAGCATCCACATATCCTGTTACAGCCTTTAGAGGTTCCCCAGTGGAAGTGGGAACAAATTTACATGGATTTTATCACCAAATTACCGAGGACCGCGCGAGGCGTTGATGCGATATGGGTGATTGTAGACCGGTTGACGAAGAGCGCTCACTTTCTGGCTATTAGTGAGAGCTCTTTAGCAGAGAAGTTGGCCGAGATCTACGTGCGAGAGGTGGTGGAACGACATGGAGTGCCAACATCGATAGTGTTAGATCGGGATTTGCATTTTACTTCCAGGTTCTGGAAGAAATTTTATGAGGAGTTGGGCACCCGGTTGCATTTCAGCACCGCTTACCACCCACAGACCGATAGGCAGAGCGAGCGGACGATTCAGACGCTCGAGGACATGCTATGTGTATGTGTTATGGAATTCGGAGGAAGTTGGGACACTTACTTGCCCTTGGCCGAGTTTTCATTCAACAACAGCCATCGTTACAGTATTGGTATGCCTCCCTTTGAGCTCTTATATGGGAGGAGGTGTCAGACTCCCATCTGTTGGGGAGAGGTAGGGCAGAGAGTGATGGGGAGCATTGAGATAGTGCTTAAGATGATAGAGAAGATCCAGTAGGTCAGACAGAGGTTACTGACGGCCCAGAGTCGCCAGAAGAGTTACGCTGACCGGCGCTGTTTAGAGCTGGAGTTTCAGGTCAGAGATTTTGTCCTCCTGAAGGTATCCCCATGGAAAGGGGTGATCCGATTCAGGAAGCGGGGTAAGTTGGGCCCTAGATACATCGGTCCATTCAGAGTGATCACACGAGTGGGTAAGGTAGTTTATCGGTTGGAGCTGCCTGCAGAGTTGAGTCAGATTCATAACACCTTCCATGTGTCCCAGCTGAGGAAGTGTGTAGCCGATGAGACGACAATGGTCCCTTTAGAGGACATTCAGGTGGATGCGAGCCTGAACTACATTGAGAGGTCGATAGCGATCTTGGATGGGAAGGTGAAGGTCTTGAGGAATAAAGAGGTGCCTTTGGTTCAAGTTCAGTGGCAACATCGGAAGGGATCCGAGTAGACTTGGGAGCCGGAGTCCGAGATGCAAGAGCAGTACCCAGATTTATTCACGGAAAACGACTTCGAGGGCGAAGTCTGATTCTAGTGGGGGAGAATTATAACATCCCGAGTCCCAAGTATATTATTTAATGAATTTCGTTCATTTTGGCAGAGCAACTCGACAAGTTGGATGCCCCAACTCGCCGAGTAAAGGAGTTAATTAGCCGCATGACTTTAGAGTCTACTCGACGAGTCGGAGGACCCTGACTCGACGAGTAGGAGCTGTGTAAGGAAACCCTAATTTTCCGGGTTTGTGTCCTATTTAAAGGACCTTAAGCCCTCATTTCCGCCACCCTTGTCACCCTACTACACTGTGATAAACCCTAATCGAGCTGTAACCTTGTGAGAGGGAAAGAAAGGCTAATATTGTGGGTTTAGTGCATTCTTGGAGGAGATTTGAAGAGCAAGAGACCTTGGACGAGGATGAGCTTCTGGATCCGGTGTTCACTCATTCTTAGCTTCCGTTTGAAGGTAAAAAGTCACTATCTTGCTCATTGTTTAGCTAGATCTCGTTTTAGGGAGTTTAGAGCCTTTTCCCCATCCTTCTTTAAGTTCTAGAGTGTTATGAGCTTGACATGGAGTTGAGGCTCCATATCTGGACATATTTAGGTCCCATGAGCCCAAAGATCCAAGCTTTATCAAGCCTTGGACAAGTTTCCATTCATGAGACCTCCTATGGAGCTTGTTTTGGCATTTTGAGCCATTGATGACATGCATGAACGTAAAGCTTGAAGCTTTACGTGATAAGTGAGCCTTGGAAGGCTAGATCTAGAGTATGAGACACCATTTCTACCCAAAATCGTCTGAATGAGAAAAGGGGCTGAAGGGACTCAACGAGTCAGTTAGGGTTTTCCCCGACGAGTCTAGACACGCGTGACACGATGAGTTGATGAGACAACTCGACGAGTTAAGTTGGATATTCACGACACTTCTGAGGAAACAAGGGGACTCGACGAGTCACGTAGATGCACTTGACTTCTATTGACTTTTAGGGTTGGTCAAGAATTGGGTTATGGAGACCATGGAGGGGTAAAATGGGCTTTTACCCATTCCAGGAGTTAGAGAGAGATTAGCTTCATTTATTTAGAGTTATGGTTATAAGTGTTAATTAGAGATAATTATGACATGTAGGCAGGGATTAGACCGTTCGAGGGGTACGAGATTTACTTGCTTACTCTAGAGGTGAGTCTTCTCACTATACTTACCATGAGTGGTAACTTTTGTGACCGGAGAGTCTTGTATGCTATTATTGAGTATTGTGACATCCTGCATTATGTCTTTGTGATTTATGTTGTGTATTATTCTGAGCTTTATTGATTTAGGACCGGAGGGTCCAACCCGAGTTGTGGAACCGGAGGGTCTCCACTGAGACACATTGACCGAAGGGTCTTTATCGAGATATATCCATAAGGGGCTAATGAGATATGTGTGGTATTTTGGGGAACTCACTAAGCTTCGTGTTTACCGTGTTATGTGATATGTGTTTTAGGTACTTCTCAGGATCGCGGGAAGGTGCCGGCTTGATTGTACACACGAAATGGAGTTTATGATTTTGAGGATCCTGGATTTTATCAAACAATTTATGAATTTGTGTTTTTGACAATTTGACAATTGTGGTTTTTGAAATGATATTGAGAATTATGTGGTTTTGAAAATGAAAAATTTGTTTAATTTTTTCGGTGTTACACAAATGGTAACTATAGAGTTTTTCATATTTCGGAAAAATATGACCATATATGCTTTGATTTATAAGTTAGAAAAAGATTAATAGGGTAAAAAATGAGTGACCAAAAAGTTATACCGCTATTAATAATGGTTAGTGTATTTGGAAAGTACACAGTAACGTGATCTCAAGGATATAAACTTTGTAAAAATCTGACTCCGATTGGAGGAATTATGATTTTATAAAAGTAAAAATCAACCGCGTTATTAACGAATTCAACATCGAAATAGTATAAAGAAATCGGTTGAGTTTTGGCTAAAGTCATTAAAAGGAAAATTGTAGTACTCTGAGAGATAAAAACTTTCAAAAGAAAAAGGTCAAAAAAGAAGTCCGTATAAAGAGGATACGACTTTTGGAAAAAGATAAAATATGGGCTAAAAATAAAAGTTAAAATTTGACAACGCAACCTTAAGGAAAGTTGTAATAGTAGTGGAGAGCTACATAAATATATAAAGAGGGTAAGAAAGAAGATTCATATAAGGATATGAATTTTTATAAAAAATTTAGCGATATATGCCACGTGCGCGACATGCTCGACACGCATGTCTAACACCCTAATTCGTCGAGATTGGAGAGACATGGACCACCAGAAGTGTCACATGTGGCAAACCTTGGATGGAGCTACGATTCGTGTACACGACACACATGAAGTGCACCGTGCGCATATTGTTGGGTTTAGTTCAAAATTAGTTTCAAAAACTACAAAATGTGGCAAACGGAAGACTTTAAATTTAGAACATAACATAAATAGTTTATACCCACCAATGATCATCTTGCAAGTTATAGAAAGATTTAAACACCAACCAAAGAAAGGATGAAGAAATAACAACCTTTGTTGTTCTTTGGGTCCTCTTGGGATGCTTGGAAGTTGATGAAGAATGTAGAACCTTTGAGACACCAACATGAAGCCAACTTTATGTAGATGCTAGTCAAAACTCTTAAGATTTAAGTCCATATCCAAATACGACTTAAAGAGAGCAAAATGCAAGCAAGTAATCTTCTAACACTTCTTTGCAAGAGAGAATATCAAAGTGTATGAGGGAGCTACGGTTTTGGTGAGTAAAAATGAAGGGATGAAAGCCTTCATAAAGCTAAATCATTACCCAAGGGTTCTTAACACTTTAAGTACTCCATATCCTAAAGCCTACATGTCTCCTTTGCCTTTTAAGCCATGCTTACTTTCTCTTATTATATTCAAAAGAGCATGTCTTGTTTCCTAGAAACTAGCTCATCCTTTTATTATAAATAAAAGAGAAGAGAAGTTTATAAAATTCTTATAACTCTTTATAAGATATAAACTTTAACTTTTAGCTAAAAGACAAAAGAGTCTTTCTAGTACAAAATAATGTACATGACTTAATAAATCATACCATATGATATGTTACTTGCTAATGAAAATTAGTATTTACAAGAAATAAATAATTTCCAATTAATCAGTGAGGACCCTTTGGTCTCACAACTCGGTTTGGACCCTCTGGTTCTATCTTAATAAATGCACAGAAATATACAACATAAATCACAAAGATAGAATTCATAATATCACATATCTCAGTATAAGCACATAAGACCCTCCGGTTAGTAACACAGATAAGACACTCCGGTCGCACAGTAATTACCACTCAGGTAAGTATAGTGAGAAGACTCGCCTCGGAAGTAAAGAAAATATGTCTCGTACTCAAACTGTCGGTCTAGACTCCGCCTACATATATCACAATCATCTCTAATTAACAATTTTCATTAAAAACTCCCAAAGATGTTAAGCTAACTCCTCTACTAATTCTCAGAAAAGGTGAATGACCATTTTACCCCTCCATGGTCTCAAAGTCTACAATTTGACCAAACCCTAAAAAGTCAACGAAAGTCAACACTCAAGTCAGGAGTCCATGTTGACTCAACTCATCGAGTGCATCTATGCGACTCGTCGAGTTCCTTCTGTTCTTAGAAAATCGGGAAAATTCAAGTCAACTCGCCGAATTGTCTCACCAACTCCTTGAGTTGCACAGTATCCAAAATATCGGGTGAAAACCCTAACCAACTTGTCGATTTCCTTGGGCCATTTCCCTCAGTCAGACGCTTTTAAGTGAGACTAAGGCCCCAAACTCTAGATATATCCTTTTAGGGCTGAGATACCACGTAAAGCTGCAAGCTTTACGTCCATGCATGGCATTTCGGTGCTAACTTTTCCAAAACAAGGCTCAACAAGGGGTTTAAGGCATGAAGATTGGCCAAAGCTTGATAAAGCTTGAGTATTTAGGCCTAAAGGGCCTAATGGTGTCCAGATCTGAAGTCTTAGCTTCAAAGCATGCTCAAAACCAATAATGACTCAAGAAGAAGCTAGAAATGGCCATAAACTCTCTAATGGAGAGATCTAACAAACAAGTGATCAAGGTAATGGCTTTTTACCTTCAAATGGTTGCTACAACTGAATGGATGTCGGATCTATAGACTCCTTCTTGTTCCAAGCTCTTCACTCTTCAAGGAATGCACCAAAACACACACAGACACACACACACTCTTAGCCTTACACACTCTCAAGATGGAAGGTAACTCGATTAGGGTTTGTGTCTGGGTGATAAGGTGATGAGGGAGGCCGGGTAAAGGACTCAAGGTCCTTTAAATAGGGTGCAAACCCTAAAAATTAGGGTTTTCTCACTCAGCTCCAACTTGTCGAGTTGAGTCCACCAACTCGTCGAGTTGGTTCTAAAATCACGCGACCAATCTCAGTCTCTACTCGACGAGTTGAGGCCTCCAACTCGTCGAGTTGTCCTATCAATATGAATATATTAGACATTTAAATGTATACCTGGGATTCGGGATGTTAAAATTCTCCCCCACTAGAATCAGACTTCGCCCTCGAAGTCATTCTCTGGAAATAGCTATGGGTACTGCTCACGCATCTCAGACTCCGACTCCCAAGTCCACTATGATCCCCTCCGATGCTGCCACTGATCCTTAACCAAGGGCACCTCGTTATTTCTCCAGATCTTCACCTTCTTATCCAAAATCGCCACCGGCTTCTCAATGTAGTTCAGGCGATCATCAACCTGAATGTCCTCCAAAGGGACCACTGTCGTCTCGTCGGCTACACACTTCCTCAGCTGGGATACATGGAAGGTGTCATGAATCTGGCTCAAATCCTCAGGCAGCTCTAAACCGATAAGCTACCTTACCTACTCGAGCAATCAGTCTGAAAGGACCAATGTATCTAGGGCCCAGCATGCCCCGCTTCCTGAATCGAATCACCCCTTTCCATGGAGATACCTTCAGGAGGACAAAATCGCAGACCTGGAACTCTAGCTCAGAACGTCTCTGATTTGTGTAACTCTTCTGACGACTCTGGGCTGTCAGCAACCTCTGTCTAACCTGCTGGATTTGCTCTGTCTTCTTGAGCACTATCTCGGTGCTCCCCATCACTCTCTGCCCGACCTCCCCCCAACAGATGGGAGTCCGACACCTCTTCCCGTATTAAAGCTCAAAGGGAGGCATCCCAATACTAGAGTGATGACTGTTGTTGTATGAAAACTCAGCCATGGGCAGGTAGGTGTCCCAACTCCCACCGAAGTCCATAACACACGTGCGTAGCATGTCCTCGGGTGTATGAATAGTCTGCTCGCTCTGCCCGTCTGTCTGGGGGTGTTATGTGGTGCTGGAAAATAGCCAGGTACCCAATTCCTCATGAAATTTCTTCCAGAACCTAGAAGTAAAACCCACATCACGATATGGCACTATCGATGTTGGCACCCCATGCCGTGCCACCAACTCTCGAACATAGACCTCGACCAATTTCTCCGCAGAAGAGCTCTCACTTATAGCCATGAAGTGATCACTCTTCGTCAACCGATCTATAATCACTCATATCGCATCGACACCCCTTGTAGTACTCGGTAATTTGGTGATAAAATCCATAGAAATCTGCTCCCACTTCAATATGGGAATCTCCAAAGGCTGCAACTTGCCATGATGGCGCTGGTGCTTTGCCTTGACCTTGCGGAAGGTCAAACACCTCTCAATTATCCATGCCACATCTCTCTTCATACAGGGCCACTATGACAACTGGAAAATTTGGTGTCAAGCAACGTCTAAATTGTAATTGGGTATAAATAAATTCACAATGTAACCTTGTTGCAATAAAACTTTGAAAGCCAAAAAGGGCATTATTGTATATATATATATATATATATATATATATATATATATATATATATATATATATATATATATATATATATATATTAACACACTTTGAAAAATTATGTTCGTAAATAAACATTTAAAAGTCAAGCCAAGTCAATATAATAAGAATTGATGCATGAATTATCTCATGCCCTTGAGAATTCGGTTTTGGGGACCCAAGATCATAGGATTTCGGTTATGGTGGGCCAAGAACTCATGCCTAGGCCGAAAACACCCAAGACCCAAACCACTAAGGCCGAAAACAACATTTGTGGGGAATTAGAACTGAAATCACATGGGGAACAAGGTGATTTCGGTCATGCCTTGGCCGAAATCACCAATGTGACCCACCCAAGGTGATTTCGGTGGATAAAGATAAGATAGGGTGTTGACTTTGTGACTTGATGGCTATCCTCCTTTCCCATGCAAAATATTACCCATCAGTATCCCATGTAAAATCCAACAGGTAACTAGGCAACCATCAAATCCATTCTTTCCCTTCTTAAAAACGGCATAAACACCTACAAATCCCACCATTTCCATTTCTCCATTTTACTCTAAGTTCTCTCAAAGGTTAAGCACAAAGCCTCCCAGGGATTTATTTCTCAAGCTTGTTCTTAACATTTTGGTAAGCTTTTCTCACTAATCTAGTGTTTTAACACTCTTTTACACTAGTCTTATTTTATCTATACACATTATCATGTGTTAAAACTCTTAGGATAATATTCTTTCCAAGGAAGTTCATCCACCACATTCAAGTGTTTAGGCTTGGAAATCTTCACACCATCTCCTCAAACAACCCACAAATCCACTCAAGGTGAGTTCATACCCCCACATTTTCAAGTTTTTCATGTTTTAGGGGGGGGGGGATACAAGTAAAACTTTGTTTATAACACAAATGCTTACATGTTTTCATCTTTATGTTTAATATAAGATATTATTTGCATAAGATATGGTTATCACTAGCTTCAGTATAATTATTTATTATATATTAGTTTTAAAATGCAAAACTAACCAAACAAACATAATCTATGTTATATCATCATAAGAAAATTTATGATTTGCAAAACTACATGGTTTATGAAGCTTTTTACTAAAATATAGCTTTTCTATCAAAAAGGAGTACATTCTAGTTATTTCACTATTTTGTGGGTTACCACCCAATAATATGATGTTTGACCTTACATTTTGAAACTAGACAAGACAGTTACTAGATATATTTATATATAAATGATTATATAAATGTTCTTGACAAACAAACATGATAAACTATAATTGGTATAGTTGGGGAGTCACAAAACTACACTATCATTTCAGAAGAAACAGATAATTGTTTAAGGGTATAATTATTTTCATACTATGTGTCCATTATGGAAGAATAATACTTTTGTTTACAAGAAAACGAATTTTCAGTACAATAGACGTAAACTAGTTGATACAGACTTGTGAGACTTTTGGCTTCACCGTACCTGCCAGAGTACACAACTAAGACCTGTATTATAACCAGAGTCTCTTGGAGGGAGAGCGTGAAAACTTGTGTATAGATCGATACAGGATTGACAACCCCGCACCTAAACTGTTAGCTACAGTTAGACCGACAGGTCTGGGGTGACAAATGTCGTAAACAGTTCTGACGTCCGAAGCGCGTCGTTCAGGCAATCGGTCGCATTAGTATGGTTATGATAACTCACATTATAGTATTGACAAAACATTGAGTTTATGGGCTAGCGTACACTCAAATAGATTCACAAAATGATAAATCTTACTAAATCTATTTTTCCAGTATCGTATTACTTACATTTTAGTGTTGGGTTAAGACTTAGAACGAGTTTAACATACATTCAAGTAGTTTTATATAAATATAGAACTTACTAATACTATTTTCCAGTACGACATTACTTACATTTTTTTAGTCTTTACATTCAAGACTTACAGTTCACATTTATAAAGAAAATATTGGATTTTCTGGTAGTATACACTATCATTTTTACACAAAACTGTTACAAAATCTGTCTCATACAAAACGCTTATGAACTCACCAACTTAATTGTTGACACTTTTCAAAATCACTTGTATTCTTAGGAAATCAGTAAACAGGTAACCACAAAAGTTTTTTTGGTGGATGGGACGTCGTTGCGTCACGTTATTATTTTGTCATGTGCATTTGATAAAATGTAAACAATGTTTTAACTACAATGTAAACTTATTTATTCAATACAATGGTTGTGATGCTTTGATTGCTATTATTCAATTGTTATGATACTATAAATGAAGTCATCCGCCCCTAGACGTTTCCGCCGTTCTGGCATGGGGGTGTGACAAATTGGTATCAGAGCCTTGTTTATAGTGAACTAAGTATATTAAACCATTTAAGATATACACATATAAATACAATGGAGCTAAAACACTCTGACAAAAGCATATTTTTAAAATATAAGTATTTTTATAAAAGTATACGTACATGCATACATACTAGAACAGTGTCATAATAAGAACCATATAAAAAGTATTTAGATAAGTTCGATGCTACGATTAAGCCTGGATAGTTATGTAATCATATATTGGATGAATATAGCCTGATCAACTATATTCATGCGAGATATGACCAACATGTGTCTGGGAGTGGTTGTGGTGAACAGCGAGTCTAAAACTTACCAACCCTATATACCAATAACCTCTAGAATTAAACATAAAATTTAAAAATACTATAGGGGTATTTTTGAATACTAAGAAATCATACACTTAAGCTTTTCATGTACTCCTCATAAATCCGTTCTCGCACGGTCGTAATGGAAGAAGAACCCGAAGAGGATCCCAAAAAGGGTCGGAGGAAGAGGAAGAAGAAGAGGAGGGCTCAGATGCAGAGTCTGAAGTCATAAATCCTCCCTATATCGCCCGAGTTCCCGCACATCGTTGGGCTATCAGGGACCTACGCCCCGCTGGGCGGAGGACCTGGAAAGGTGGAGCAAGTATCAACATCAGCTTTCTCCGTACGACATAGAGTGAGGTTTCGATAACCTCGGTTACAGAGGACCGGCAGACAGGGCCCTCCCTATTATGGTTTAGCGAATCACACACCTCGGAGATCAGACCAGGGTGTCGGCAAAACGAATCATGGAGCTGGGGGCCGCTGCTGAGGCCACTAACGCACGCACTCGACTATAGGAGACGAGGGAGTACCAGGAGAGACACTCGGCTCTCGAGGAGAGAGTAATCGCAACTAAAGCTAGGACAGTCGTAGCAGAACATAGAGCGGAGAAGGCAACTCGTGAGATATTTGACATGGCAGGGCACCTTGCGAGTCACTGAGGCATATGATGAGCTAGTATAGCCTAGTGAGTTGGCGACTGCGCTACTTCCACTATGTGTTAGACCTATTGCGCCCTTTATCACAACCAGCAGGAGTAAACCAAGTGAGATACGCCCTCCGAAGCTAGTATGCCCTGAACCAACTTAATGTTTTTGACAATTAGGTTCTATTTTGGTAACTTAACGTTCGTACAACACCTACCACTACTTACCACAATAAGTACATTTCGATAATGTTGGTCAAAACATTTGGGAATCGTACAACAAAACATGTAGTTTATATGTATATAAATATAAGTGTAGATGAGATACAACTAGCAACGCCCATAGTTACTTACGAACTCGTTTCATACGACATGATCATGCCATCACGCGGGAGTAGCCATCGTATCGGCTCAACACCAGTTCTATATATGGACCCCGCTACATTCCAAGCCGCCGTAACAGCCGCTATGACAGCCGTTATGACACAACTCAGCGCTCACAACACCAACGGAAACGGGAATAGTGCCAACGTTTCCAATCACGATGACAACAAAGGAACCCAATGAGTGTGTTCCTGCAAGGACACCCCAGATTACAAACCCAAGAACTCCCACGACAATGGAGGGGTACTACCCAAGAAGAGAATGACCTGAAACAAGAAAAAGGGCTGTCTGACTCAAAGGCCTGCCAAAAGACAAGAAACTATGACAGCCCATGCCACTGCTGTCCCAATTGGCTCAGTGCCGACAAGACCATATGCTAGAAACCTGCCAAAATGCAACAGGTGCAACTTTCATCACCATGGATACTGCTGAGAATTGTTGCAACAAATGCAACAAAAAAGGGCATACCGCCCGTTTCTGTAGAACGTCGGCCCAACAAACCATCCAAGCCGCAACTACTAGAGTGAGTCGGGCTTGCTACGGATGTAGGGAGGCGGGGCATCGCAAGAGGGAGTGCCCAAAGACTAAAAGCAAAAATGTCAGCGGCGTCGGAGGATTTCCAACCAAGGGACATGAGGAAGCTACAAGGAACCCCGCTGTGATTACCGGTATGTTTCTCCTAAACAACTCATATGCATGCGTGCTATTTGATAATGGTGCGGAGAAAAACTTCGTGAGCTACCAATTTAAACACTCACTCAAACAGATACCCCAAACACTAAATGAAACATTCACCGTAGAAATGGCCAATGGAAAGACAGAAAACACTAAAGATATATTCTTAGGATGCACACTAACTCTAAACAATCATTCCTTCCGAATCGACCTTATGCCGATCACAATAAGTAGCTTTGACGTTATCATAGGCATGGATTGGTTAAGTCCTCACCATGCTGATATTCTATGTTACAGAAAGGCTGTTCGCCTTAGGTTACCAACTAACGAAACCATTGTCACTATGACGACAAACCTGACGCGAACCCCCGAATCGTCCCTTACGTCTAGGCACAAAAGTACCTATGCAAGGGGTACCATGCCTAACTTAGCCCACGATAAGAATGAGAGTCAGGAAACGAAAGAAATCAAAGGCATTCCGAAAGTCTGTAACTTTCCCGATATATTCCCAGAAGACCTTCCAAAAATACCACCAGTGCGCCAAACCACGTTCAGAATTGACTTGATCCCCTGGAGCCCTCCCATAGCCAAATCCCCATATTGACTAGCGCCGGGGAAAATGCAGGAATTGTCCAACCAACTAAATGAAACTAATGAATAAAGGGGGTCATTAGACTGAACTTTTCACCTCGGGAAGCGCCAGTCTTGTTCGCAAAAAAAAAAGGGCGGACCATTCCGTATGTGCGATGAATGTCAAGAGTTGAACAAACACACCATCAGGGACCGATGTCCCCTACCCCGAATCGACGATCTGCTCAATCAACTCCAAGGAATGAGCTACTTCTCAGAAAGTGATCTAGGATCGGGGTTGTTCAGCTCAGAGTTCTGGAGAAAGATACTCCCGATGACAACTTGAGACATCTAAGGACAACTCCCAAGCCGACGAACAAAGCGAGAGGACCATTCATACACTGGAAGACATGTGGAGAGCATGTGTGATAGCTTTGGTGAAGACCAGGGATACCCATTTACCACTCATCTAGTCCTCATACGATGACAACTATCACACTAGCAACATAGTCTCACTATTCAAAGCTCTCTATGGGTGCAAGTGCAGATCACCTCTGTACTGGGCTGAGGTGGGTGACACACAGATTGCAAGAGGACAAGTAACTAGTAGCACACTCAATGGCCCAGAAAACATACGGGAAACCACGGAGAAGATCATCCAGATCCGTGAACGATTAAAGGCATCCCGGGATCAGAAAAAGAGCTATGCTAATAAGCGACAAAAACCCTTGGAATTCCAGGTTGGTGACCGCGTTCTGTTGAAGGTCTCACCTTGGAAGGGAATGATACGTTTTGGCATACGTGGAAAGCTAAATCCAAGGTACATCAGGCCATTCGAAATCCTTGCTAGAATCGGCCCGGTGGCGTACAAACTACGACTACCACAGGAACTCATCAACGTACATCCCGTCTTCCATATGTCAAATCTAAAGAAATGTCTGTCCGACGAGACTCTTGTAGTCCCACTCGACGAGATCGAGGTAAACGGGAGTCTACACTTCATAGAGGAACCTGTGGAAATAATGGACAGGGAGATTAAAAGAACGAAACAAAGCCGTATACCAATAGTGAATGTCTGCTCGAACGCCAAGTGAGGACCCGAATTCACTTGGGAGCGGGAAGACCATATGAAACAGAAATTGTTGGATTAGTGTCTAAGCCAGTAACTATATTTGGTAAGTACTTAACCCGGTTGTGCATGGTCCTTTTGGGTTGCCTTCACCGTAGCAACTTGACAGGGTGATTTATGAAGAAAGAGAAGATATTATAATTTATTAATATATTATGAGAATAATATATTAAAGGAATAATCATATTATTTAATTAATATTGGTCATAGATTAATTAAGAATTAATTTGGTGACTAAAAGAGATTAATTAAATAAAGGGGACTGGAACTGTCAATTGTGTGATAGTTGGTTTTGGGCTATGGATCCTTATGGATTATAGGGTGGACAAAATTAAGGTGTATGGACTCCTTGAATTCGTCCAAGCCTCAATCTAGAAGGATATTTGGATTGCTTAGGGCCTAAGTTATTCAATTAGGGTTTCAGGATGTAACCCTAGCAGCTCAAGTATTTAAAGACCCCAAGGGCTACAGAAATCGACGACCAGAAACCCTAAGGAGTTCCAAGAGCCAATTTTGTGCCTACATCCTCTCTCCAAATCATCCTCTTGCTAGTTGGTGTTTGTAATCCATCAGAGGAGTGACAATTGTGACTCTAAGCTCCAAGAACAAGAAGATTCAAGCAAGCAACAAGAGGTAATCATCTAGATCTGATTTGTCTCATCAAATTTGAATTATACTCACTAGATCTAGGGTTTGCAAGACTTGGATAAGTTGCATGTTCAATTAGAGAAACCTAGATCCAAGCATTAGGGTTTGCATGTGCACATAGGAAAGTTTTTATGGCTCAAACCCATCAGTGGTATCAGAGCTTTGATTGATTTCTATTGAATTGATGCATTGTTTATTTGTTCAAGCTTTGGAAAAAATCATTTTTCTGCCTTCTGGCTGACAGACTCGGCGAGTCCCATTGTGGACTCGACGAGTAGGATGAACTCGACGAGTCCATAAGGGGAGTCGGCGATTCGGAGCATCTGTCAGAGTGATTTTCGGGATTTCTTGCTGTTTTGCTTGAGAATACTTGCGTAAATCGTTTTGGTTCAATAAAATCCGAATTTTATCATCCTTTTGTCAATATCCTCATCAAAACAAAAGATAATTACCAATTGTTTAAATAATAATTTCTTTATTTGATAATAATTGATTATTTGAATTAATTGTTGAATTTGCTTGTAAGTAATATTCACTAGGTCAAATTTAGATAATCATTAAGTTAATTGTTTAATTTATATTATTTTCTATTTGATCCTTTATGTTTTGAAAAGTTCAAAACTTGTCCTCAAGTTTTGAAATTTAAGTTTTGTGATTAAAAGTTTTAATTTAAACTATTTAAATTTCAAACCTTAGAATTTTATAAATTTTAAAATTCAACCTTATACTTATAATATTATAAGATTAATATATATATATATATATATATATATATATATATATATATATATATATATATATATATATATAAGTATAACTTAAATGCTAGTCTTACCGTTAGTAGGCCTCATTCACGAAGCCGATCTATAAGGGGGTATAAGGTTATGGCCTATAAAATGGCCGTTTAATGGGTGTCCATTCTCACTCACCGCTTCCTTCATTGGTGGCGGGTCGTTAGCCGAACGGGTAGGATAGGGCAAACTTTCCTCATTTAAAAGTATAATGAATTTATATAAAGTAGCTAAATGTTTTTACAAAATTCCCAATCTTAGTTACTCTAGGCAAAAGTGAATTTGATGCAATTCCATGAAATTACACTTTGTACCCTTGCTAAGACGTTAATGGAGCGTGTGTGGTTAACCGGCACATTAACTGGGTTCTAAGAAAAGGTGGCAAAGGGTGACTCATTGTTTGTCATAGTTCGATGGAGTGTGTGTGGCTAACCAGCACATCAAATAGGTGACTGTAACAATGAGGGCACCATGTACATTTGCATGGTTATTCACACCCGCTTTGTGATCCTCGGCATCCCAGTCACAAACTAGAGGGGCATATTGAGATTTAAATATGCCATTGAAAAGTTCAATGAATCTCAAAAGATCTAGGAGTTTTTCAAAACATTTAAAGCTTAATCTCTTTTTCGTTTTTCATGGTGGAGAATTAGTGAATCGACATTCACTTGCCTTCAAATTATTTACTTGTTAGATTACAACAATCATTTTCTAATTTGTGAATAATGTTGTTGGTTCCTAGCCCTAAATTTTTCAGTTGGGTGATTAATTGGGGAAATTCATTTCTAATCAACTTTGTTCTTTTTCCTTTTCAGATGTCGAACGCAAACAACAACACTTCTGGTTCAAACTCCTCTGGTTCGTTCTCACTCATGAACTTGTGTGGGAAAATGATCTTTGATGGGACCAATTTCAGTAATTGGATCCGCAACATTTGCATGGTCACTCGCTACGAGGACAAAGAATATGTCCTCGATGAGAAGCTAAAGGAGATTGACATTGACACTGCTACCACCGAAGAGATCGCGGCCTATGAGGCGCACGAGCGTGATGCCGCGAAAGTCCATTGCATCATGTTGGCGACTATGACTGCAGAACTCAAGAAGTCCTATGAGGACAAGTACCCCTATGAGATGCATCAGGATCTGCTGGAACGCTACCACCAGAGCGCTAGGCAAGAAAGGTATGAGATCATCACTTCGATGATCACTACCAAAATGGGTAATGGAGAGTCCCTTACCGCTCATCTGCAAAAGATGTAGAGATATGTCGATCGCCTACTGAAGTTGAATGTGAACTTCGATGAAGAGCTAGCAATTGACATCATCCTTCACTCATTGCCTTCCTGCTATAGCCAGTTCCGCATGACCTACCACATGAATAAGGAAGAGGTCTCCTTGAGCAAGCTTCAGGGCTTGTTGAGGACTGCTGAGAGCAACCTCAAGGATAAATCTGTTGCATCAACTCCAACTCCTGTTGCTGCCCCTGTCTTCGCAATAGGGCAAGGGAAGGGTAAGAAGAGGAAGGCTCCCTCAAGGGGTCACCACAAGGGAAAGTCCCAAGATGGCACCTCTTCTAGTGGAACCAAAGTTGGTTCTTCTAAACCCAACTCTAACCCTAAGGAAGTAGAGTGCCACCACTGCCACAAGATAGGGCATTGGAAGAGAAGCTGCCCAGAATATCTGCAAGCCATCAAGGATGGGAAGATCAAGCCATCTTTTGTAGGTATTTACACAATTAAATCTAATGGTTTATCACATGCTACTTCTTGGGTTCTTGATACATGATGTGGTTTTCACATATGTTCTGACCTGCAGGGACTAAGAAGAGATAGGGATGTGGAGCATGGAAGGATGAATCTGATCATGGGAAACATAAGATCGTCGCATGTGACCAAGATTGGAGTATACTCCTTAATGCTTAGTAATGGACTAGATTTAAATTTGAATAATTGTTGCTATTCGCCAGATATGGCTAGAAACATCATTTCATTTCATGGTTTATATAGACAAGGTTTTAGATATTCATTTGATAATGAAAAAGGTTCTATTTGTGCTTATCTTAATAATGTTTTATATTTTGAAGCATTGCCTTGTAATGGAATATATGAAACTGTGATGGTTGTAGATAACTTAGGAAATGATGTGTTGTGTGTGGATTCTTCCAATAGTATGGATAAAGCATGCTTGTGGCATTTCCGTCTTGGACATGTCAACAAGAAACGCATAGCCTAACTCCAAAAGGATGGAGTGTTGGAGTCATTCGACCTTAGGGACGATGACGTGTGCGAGTCTTGTTTACTTGGAAAGATGACTAAGTCACCCTTCACTGGCACTTGTGCGAGGGGTGAGGGTTTATTGGACCTCATACATACAGATGTATGTGGACCCTTTAGATCCACCACAAGGGATGCGAATCGCTTCTATGTGACTTTCATAGACGATTATAGCAGATATGGGTATATCTACTTAATCAAGCACAAGTCAGAAACCTTTGAAAAGTTCAAAGAGTTTAAACAAGAAGTGGAGAATCATTTGGGCAGGAAAATCAAGATGCTTCGGTCTGATCGAGGTGGAGAGTACCTAAGTGTTGAATTCCACGACTATCTCAAGGAATGCGGAATAGTTTCGTAATTGAAGCCGCCTAGGACACCACAGTTGAATGGTATGGCTGAGAGGCGTAATCGAACCTTGCTAGACATGGTTCGTTCCATGATGAGTCGTGCTTCACTACCTATCTCATTATGGGGGTATGCCTTAGAGACTGCCGCCCATATCCTTAACTTAGTCCCTATGAAGAAGGTTGCCTAAACACCTCACGAAATGTGGACAGGGAAGGCTCCCTTGTTGGCACATATCAAGGTTTGGGGTTGCGAGGTTTTCGTAAGACGAGAGACTCACGACAAACTCGAACCTCGTAGTGAGCGATGTATTTTCATCGGCTACCCGCAGAAATCCTTTGGATATCTCTTCTACATACCGAGTGACAATGTTGTCTTTGTCGCGAGGAGAGGGGTTTTCCAAGAGCGAGAACTCATAAGCCAAGGAGACAGTGGGAGGCAAATCGATCTTGAAGAGCTTCAAGAGTCGAGAGAAGAAGGAACCTCTAACACTTGCGCTCAACCTGAGGAGGAAACTCTGGTTGAACCGATTGACGAATCCTTACCTCTTAGACGTTCTGAAACGGTTAGTGTTCCACCCCAGTTTTATGGTTTTCATATTACTACAGAAGGGGATATGTTCATTAGTGATAGTACACTAGTGAATCTGGACGAACCTAACAACTATAAGGAAGCCATGGCAGGCCCGGAGTCTGCAAAATGGAAAGAGGCTATGGACAGCGATATTCAGTCCATGTATGACAACCAAGTTTGGAATTTGGTTGACAATGTACCAGGTCGTAAGACAGTCGCGTGCAAGTGGATCTTCAAGAATAAGACTCGCGTGGATGGGAATGTGCACACTTATAAGGAACGATTGGTTGCGAAGGGTTTCACTCAAACTCCTGGAGTTGACTACGACGAAACCTTCTCACCAGTTGCGAAGATAAAGTCTATCAGGGTGATGCTGGCCATTGTTGCATTTCATGACTATGAAATATGGCAGATGGATGTCAAGACCGTTTTCCTTAATGGGAAGTTGGCTGAGGATGTTTACATGGCTCAGCCAGAGGGTTTTGTCAATGCGAAGCATCCCAATAGAGTGTGTAAGCTTGAGAAGTCCATTTATGGACTTAAGCAAGCGTCTCGCAGATGGAATCTTTTTTTTTGATGATTAGGTCAAAGAGTTTGGTTTTTTGCGAAGCGAAGATGAATCATGTGTATATGTCAAAGCCAGTGGGAATATAGTAAGCTTCCTCATATTGTATGTCGACGACATACTACTCATAGGAAACGACGTCCAGACACTGCAGGAGGTTAAGTCCTGGATCGGGAAGTGCTTCGCTATGAAGGACCTCGGAGAGGCTTCCTATATTTTGGGAATAAGGATAGTGAGAAACAGAAGTAAGAGACTAATAGGACTTAGTCAGAATACTTACTTGGACAAAGTACTAAAACGTTTTAGTATGGAGAATTAAAAGAAAAGGGAGTTACCAATCCAAAGTAATGCCAAGTTGAGTAAGACTCAAAGTCCGAGTACTGAAGTCGAGATAGCAGAAATGAGCCGAGTACCTTACGCTTCCACAGTTGGCTCAATCATGTATGCTATGACTTGTACTCGCCCTGATGTGGCCTTCGCTTTGAGCATGGTCAGCAGATATCAAGGGAACCCTGGCAGAGCGCATTGGATCGCAGTCAACAATATTCTTAAGTACCTTCGGAGGACCAAGGAATGGTTTCTAGTCTTCGGTGGGAGTGATGACTTAAAGGTGCGAGGGTACAGTGACGCCAGTTTTCAGACCGACAGGGACAACTACCGTTCGCAGTCGGGCTGGGTCTTTACCCTTAATGGAGGAGCAGTGACTTGGAAAAGTTCCAAACACGAGACCGTAGCTGATTCAATATGCGAATCAGAGTATATAGCGGCAAGCGAAGCGTCAAAGGAGGCAATATGGTTGAAGAACTTCATTGGAGACCTTGGAGTTGTGTCGGCCATACAAGAGCCTATGGAAATTTTCTGTGATAATGAAGGAGCGGTTGCCTTGACCAAGGAACCAAGGGATCACGGTAGATCTCGACATATCGACATAAAATATCACTTTATTCGACATCGGGTGGAAGAAGGACTCCTCGTAGTGAAGAGGGTATCGTCAGAGGATAACCCAGCAGATCCGCTTACGAAGGGACTGAGCAGGGTTAAGCACTTGCAGCACGCTAGGAGCATTGGGCTGAAGGACGATATTAGTTTAGATTAGATAGTTTAGAAATGTGTAATAGATAAGTTGTTATTAACATTCGATGATTAAATAAAATAGTATTATTTATTAGTAATGTTACTGTCTTATGTTAATCATTTACTATTGTTTCATTTTGCATGTTTTGACTTCCTGAGTAATTAAATTATTTGATAATAATTGAATTATTCGAACAGTCCACAGTCGTTCATATGTTGGAAGTAGATATGAATGAAGACTGTCATGATTTGGTGTGTAGAATGTCTAAAATGTATTAGACATAGCAAAGGTTTGCTACAACGTTCATGAGTGCTTATGAACTTGATTTGAGCATTGGAATAAACCCACGCTTGCTGGAATCGCTTCATGGAATTCATCACGAGCGATCGCAAGACGGTAATATCATATGGTCTTAAAACCTAGATATATGATTTGTTGTTTGCTAATTAGTTGTGCATTGATAATGCGTAAACGCATCAGTAACTTGATGTTATAAAACACATTGTTGTGTATGATTTGATTAATAGGTAATAAATGCATATAAGTCGAAGTTTATCTGTTCCTTTTATCCTAAGAGGGTAAATGTGATATCAGGGCCCCTCGATGATTTGATTTGACTTATGTGCCGGGCCCGGTCAGGACTGAATTGATGTGTTCAATTAAGTTCTATGTCAAATGAATCTGAGATTGAGAAACTAACTGATGGACAATAAGTATGACTATGTTCCATGTTATTGTCCACATGATATCTAGAATAGAGGATTATACGATCCCTTATCTAAAGGAAAGGTTACTGATAAGATCAGAGTTCGACAACATCTTTGAGAGCTACGATTGCTAATCGGATTGTGCTTGCATTTGTAGTTACTAGACTTATCCAAGTGGGAGACTGTTGGATTAGTGTCTAAGCCAGTAACTATATTTGGTAAGTACTTAACCCGTTTGTGCATGGTCCTTTTGGGTTGCCTTCACCATAGCAACTTGACAGGGTGATTTATGAAGAAAGAGAAGATATTATGATTTATTAATATATTATGAGAATAATATATTAAAGGAATAATCATATTATTTAATTAATATTGGTCATAGATTAATTAAGAATTAATTTGGTGACTAAAAGAGATTAATTAAATAAAGGGGACCGGAACTGTCAATTGTGTGATAGTTGGTTTTGGGCTATGGATCCTTATGGATTATAGGGTGGACGAAATTAAGGTGTATGCACTCCTTGAATTCATCCAAGCCTCAATCTAGAAGGATCTTTGGATTGCTTAGGGCCTAAGTTATTCAATTAGGGTTTCAGGACGTAACCCTAGCAGCTCAAGTATTTAAAGACTCCAAGGGCTACAGAAATCGACGACCAGAAACCCTAAGGAGTTCCAAGAGCCGATTTTGTGCCTACATCCTCTCTCCAAATCATCCTCTTGCTAGTTGGTGTTTGTAAGCCATTAGAGGAGTGACAATTGTGACTCTAAGTTCCAAGAACAAGAAGAGGTAATCATCTAGATCTGATTTGTCTCATCAAATTTGAATTATACTCACTAGATCTAGGGTTTGCAAGACTTGGATAAATTGCATGTTCAATTAGAGAAACCTAGATCCAAGCATTAGGGTTTGCATGTGCACATAGGAAAGTTCTTATGGCTCAAACCCATCAGAAATACCCATAACTTTTCCTCTAGTTGCAAGAACCCGTTCAAGATGCAAATTTCGGGACAAAATTCCCTCTAACGGGGGGATGATGTTACAACTGGAAAATTTGGTGTCAACCAAGGTCTAAATTGTAACTGGGTATAAATAATTCACAATGTTACCTTGTTGCAATAAAACTTTGAAAGCCAAAAAGAGCATTGTTGTATAAGTATATTGTTGGATTAATGTCTAAGTCCATAACTATCTTTGGTATGTACTTGACCCGACCCGGCATGGTCCATTTGGGTTGCACTTCACCGGTACAATTTATATGGATAGTCTTTTGAGAATAGTATATTTATGATTTATATTAATATATTATAAGTTCTAATATATTAATATATAATCATATTATTTAATTAGTATTGATCAAGAATTAATTTATAATTAATTAAGTGATCAAAAGGAACTAATTAAATATGGACTCTTAGATATATATGTGTAGTGGGCCAAGTTCATTTAGGTTGGGCTAAGTCTTCATGGATAGTCCATGGAGCTTTAACCTATGGATCCTAGGAAATGAAAGGTCATGGGTATTAGGGTTTAACCCTAATCCTCCACATTATATAAAGGGTCTTATGGTTCATGAAATTAGGCGAGTGGCTAGTGTGGATACACTAAAGAGGGCAATAACCAATTTCATAAGTATGAGCCAAGTATCCATATTCTCTAAAGGTTTTCCAAGGTGTTTTGGTGATTTGTGATTCCACTTGAGGCTTCCACACTATTGGGGCTAAGCTCTTAAAGTTCAAGACTTCAAGTAACATCAAAGAGGTATGTATTCTAACTTGTTATATTTCATATGAATCAAAGTTTTGTATGCTAGTTAGTATAATACCTTGGATATTCATATTTGCATGTATAATAGAGAAAACATAGATCCAAGGTATTTAGGGTTGCATATACATTTAGGAGTGTTAGAATGCTCAAAACCCAACATATATATATATATATATATATATATATATATATATATATATATATATATATATATATATATGTGTGTGTGTGTGTGTGTATATATATATATATATATATATATATATATATATATATATATGAACACAATTTGAAAAATCATGTTCGTAAATAAACATTTAAAAGTCAAGCCAAATCAATATAATAAGAATTGATGCATGAATTATGTCTTTCCCTTGAGAATTCTGTTTTGGGGACCCAAGATCATAGGATTTCGGTTATGGTGGGCCAAGAACTCATGCCTAGGCCGAAAACACCCAAGATCCAAACCACTAAGGCCGAAAACAACATTTGTGGGGAATTAGAACCGAAATCACATGGGGAACAAGGTGATTTCGGTCATGCCTTGGCCGAAATCACCAATGTGACCCACCCAAGGTGATTTCGGTGGATAAAGATAAGATAGGGTGTTGACTTTGTGACTTGATGGCTATCCTCCTTTCCCATGCAAAATATTACCCATCAGTATCCCATGTAAAATCCAACATGTAACTAGGCAACCATCAAATCCATTCCTTCCCTTCTTAAAAACGGCATAAACACCCACAAATCCCACCATTTCCATTTCTCCATTTTACTCTAAGTTCTCTCAAAGGTTAAGCACAAAGCCTCCCAGGGATTTATTTCTCAAGCTTGTTCTTAACATTTTGGTAAGCTTTTCTCACTAATATAGTGTTTTAACACTCTTTTACACTAGTCTTATTTTATTTATACACATTATCATGTGTTAAAACTCTTAGGATAATATTCTTTCCAAGGAAGTTCATCCACACATTCAAGTGTTTAGGCTTGGAAATCTTCACACCATCTCCTCAAACAACCCACAAATCCACTCAAGGTGAGTTCATGCCCCTACATTTTCAAGTTTTTCATGTTTTAGGGGGGGGGGGGGGCGGAATACAAATAAAACTTTGTTTATAACATAAATACTTACATGTTTTCATCTTTATGTTAAATATAAGATATTATTTGCATAAGATATGGTTATCACTAGCTTCGGTATAATTATTTGTGATATAATAGTTTTAAAATGAAAAACTAACCAAACAAACATAATCTATGTTATATCATCATAAGAAAATTTATGATTTGCAAAACTACATGGTTTATGAAGCTTTTTACTAAAATATAGCTTTTCTATCAAAAAGGAGTACATTCTAGTTATTTCACTATTTTGTGGGTTACCACCCAATAATATGATGTTTGACCTTACATTTTGAAACTAGACAAGACAGTTACTAGATATATTTATATATAAATGATTATATAAATGTTCTTGACAAACAAACATGATAAACTATAATTGGTATAGTTAGGGAGTCACAAAACTACACTATCATTTCAGAAGAAACAGATAATTGTTTAAGGGTATAATTATTTTCATACTATGTGTCCATTATGGAAGAATAATACTTTTGTTTACAAGAAAATGAATTTTCTGTACAATAGACATAAACTTGTTGATATAGACTTGTGAGACTTTTGGCTTCACCGTACCTACCAGAGTACACAACTAAGACCTGCATTATAACCAGAGTCTCTTGGAGGGAGAGCGTGAAAACTTGTGTATAGATCGATACAGGATTGACACCCCCACACCTAAACTGTTAGCTACAGTTAGACCGACAGGTCTGGGGTGACAAATATCGTAAACAGTTACGACGTCCGAAGCACGTCGTTCAGGCAACCGATCGCATTAGTATGGTTATGATAACTCACATTAGAGTATTGACAAAAGATTGAGTTTATGGGCTAGCGTACACTCAAATAGATTCACAAAATGATAAATCTTACCATCCGTCTCAAACTCAGAAATCTGCCCAATCACCCATTCTCTCTTGCGGTTCTCTAGTCTCATGGCCACAGCTTGGGCCTATCGGATGGTATCTAAGACTGGAGTCATCACCGTCATCCTCATACACACGTCTCGGATTGAAGCACTCGCTGCTCTATGACTCATGGCATCGGCTACCACATTAGCTTTGCCAGGATGATAAAATATCACAGTCATAGTCTTTCACTACATTCAACCACCTCCTCTACCTCATATTCAGGTTGGGCTGATCAATAAGGTATCTCAGGCTCTTATGGTCTATGTATATGGTACATCGGACACCATAAATATAGTGGCGCCATATCTTGAGGGAGAATACCACCACCCCCGGCTCCAAATCATGGGTGGGATTTCTCGTCTCGTGAGGCTTCAGCTGCCTCGATGTATATGCTATCATGTGCCCTCTCTGCATCAATACGACACCCATTCTCAATATAGATGCATCACAATAGACTACCAAGTCCTCTACTCCCTCCGTAAGGGCTAACACTGGAGCTTCGCATAATCTCTGGTGAAGAGTCTCGAATGATTCCTACTGCTCAGGCCCCCAAGCAAAGAGAACACCTTTCCTGGTCAATTTGGTGAGAGGAACAACAATCTTAGAGAAATCTCTGATAAACCTCCGATAGTAGCCTGCCAGCCCCAGAAAACTCCTGATCTCGGATGGAGACCTCGACACCTCCCACTGCATAACTGCCTTAATCTTGGCCGGGTCGACCAAAATCCCATTCTGGTTAACGAGGTGTCCCAAAAACTGGACCGCTCGTAACCAGAAATCACACTTGGAGAATTTGGCATAAAGCCTCTCCATCCTCAACACCCCAAGAATCTCCCAAAGATGCTCTTCGTGTTGTTCCCTAGACCTCGAGTACACCAAAATATCATCGATGAACACGATCGCCGACCGATCCAACATGGGTCTACACACCTGGTTCATGAGGTCCATGAACGCTGCCGGTGCATTGGTGAGCACGAAAGGCATCACCACAAACTCGTAGTGCCCATAACGAGTCCGAAAGGCCGTCTTCTGGATATCCTCGTCGCAGACCCTCATCTGATGATACCCAGATCTCAAATCAATCTTGGAAAACCAAGATGCTCCCTGCAACTGATCAAACAAATCGTCGATCCTCAGTAGTAGATAACGGTTCTTGACCATCAACTTGTTCAACTCCCGGTAGTCGATGCACATCCGGTGTGAACCATCCTTTTTCTTGACAAAAAGGATCGACACTCCCCAGGGCGAGGTACTCGGTCTAATGAAACCCTTCCCCAACAGCTCCTGGAGCTGCGAGGATAACTCCTGCATATCTGGCGGTGCAAGACGGTATGGTGCCTTGGCAATAGGCACCGCCCCCGGAATCAGATCGATCCAGAACTCCACCTGTCTCTCCAGAGGCACACTTGAGAATTCCTTGGGGAAACATCCGGGAACTCACATACCACTGGAACATTGAAACAAAAATCGGCCTCTCAGTGACAACCCGCATATCCACTACATATGCTAAAAAGCCCATGCATCCTTGCTGTAGACTCTTTCTTGCCCTGGGGGCAGAGCAGAAAGCTGATCCCGATCTAGTCCTCTCGCCATAGACCGTGAGCACTCCCCCACTACGGTCTCGTATCGTAACCATATGACGCTCGCAGTCAATCACGGCTCCAAACCGGCTCAACCAATCCATGCCCACTATGACACAGACATCTCTCATCGCTATCGGCACCAGATCTATCGGAAACTCAACATCGAAGATCTCCAAAACACATCCTCGGAATACATCAGTGGCAAAAACCGCATGCTCGTCGGCTATAGAAACCCTTAGTGGTCGACTCAAAACCTCGCGTATAACACTAATGTGACGACTACAGGATAAAGACACGAGGATCGACTCGCACCCAGGTCAAATAACACTAAGTCAGACACAAAATTCACAAGAAAAGTACATATATGAAACACAGTATAAGCACAACAAATCTCAAAATTACATGAACAATGAGATACGTACCAGCAACAACGTCAAGTGCTGCGCGGACCTCCTCCGCAATTAGCTGGAAGGCTCTCCCACGAGCTCTCAGAGCCTCGGCCTTCCCTGACCGGTCATCAGTAACGCGCAAAGCAGAAGGAGCAGAAGTATGGGCTGATCCCTGAGTGAGCTGAGGACAATAGGCCTTCCGGTGGCCAATTTTGGTTGCAATGAAAGCAAACCGAAAATCCCTTGGGGCAATTCTTCGCCATATGCCCCTCCTTGCCGCATTTGTAGCAAATCCCTGCTCGACGAGATCCCTCATGAATCTTGCCGCACTTGCCACAAGTGCGGCCCTTCTGGCCTCCTGCTCTCGTATCATCGGGCTTAGCCCGCTTGGTCGCCGGCTGCGACTGCACTGGTCTCCTGTCTCTACCCTGAGACTATCCCTCCTCTCTAGTCTGTATCTCCATCTCAATCTCCCTCCTCCTGGAATTGGTCTGTAGCTCAGCCAATGTCCGATATGATGAGTTCGCCACGAACTCCCGAATATCTCGCCTCAAAATACTCAAGTACCAGCTCATATGTGCCTGCTTCATAGACATGTGCTCAGGGCAGAAAAACGCCCTCTCATGAAACATCCTCGTAATCTCTGTCACTGTTTCTGTCTTCTACTTGAGAGACAGAAATTCATGGGCCAATCGTTCCCTCTCCACCTGGGGAACGTACTCATTTCAGAATAAATGGGTGAACCTTGCCCAGGTCACTGCTGCATGGTCTGTAGGAGAATAATCAGTCGTCACAAACCTCCACCAGTCCTTTGCTCCCAAGCGAAGCTGGTTCAGCAAAAATCGAACCTTCGGGTCCTCAGGGCATGAACAAGTATAGAAACATCCCTCGATATCAGAAATCGATCTCATAGCAGAAATCGGGTCCTGGGTCCCGTCGAACTCTGGTGGCTTCGTGTTGCTGAACTCTCGGAGCAACAAAGAATAACCCCATGTGGCCTCACAACTACAAGGGCTGCAGCGGCTGCGGCAGCGGCAGCCTCCGTGACAGCAGCATAACGCTCGTCAAAAGTCTCAATCAACATGGTCTTAATAGACCCAAAAATCTCTGAAATGGCCTCCCTGATGGCTGCGGCCACATCCTCAGCAATGATCCTGCGGATCTCTTCGTCACTGGTACTCCCCCAGGGTTGTTGCGAGTAATCACCATAGTCTATTTGAAATACAAACACAGAATCATCAGGGACTGGCTAAAGCGCACACACAATTACCCACCCCTACATGCTTCTTAGTATCCTAAGGTTCTTACTTGGGCCACGCACAGATCCGGTGCTTTCATTAGTACGGGCCCAATACTACCTTCCACACCAACCCGTAGTTGTCCCAATTCCTCCTCATAGGATCCTAATTCACAAGTACTCTATCCCCCACGAATATCAAACTACTCTCTCAGTAGATCCCTCAAATGAACATATAGGTATCCCTCCTAGATTACTCTTTGACTCAAAACTATCTCTCAAAGATTTCCTGCCATGTATCCCTACTCAACACACACACAAAGCAAATAGCATATAATTTCAATCAATAGCATTCTCCTAGGCTAAGGCATCATGAATCAGGCAACTCTAGCTCTAAATTCCTGAAATACCTAGCCTACCATCTAGCATGCAGCTCTAATATCTCATAAGTATCTTATCTCATGATATAAACAAGTAAGGGTATTTTGGGAAATCACTGTTTGGGCTCTGGCTGATTGTACACACTGCTTCATCTCGTTTCCTCTTAAAATCTTTTGCTCGTTTAGAAAACCATTTCTTTTTAGAAAAATTTCTCAAATCCTCAGTTTGAGTCCAGACATACCTGAGGGTATAAACGAATCCCTCAAACCAAGGCTCTGGTACCAACTTGTAACACTCTAAATTTTCAAATAAAATTTTCATTTTTGATTCCACATAAAACACAGTTTAACATCTCTCATACTCAATTTATAAATGTTTCAATATAAATGTTTCAAGACACGAACATAAAAATGTTTATCACATATCCCAGAATCCTCAAAACATAAATCAACGACCTGATGTGTACAATCATGTCGGTGCCTTCCCGCGATCCTGAGATGTACCTGAAACACATTTCAGAGAACACTATAAGCACACAGCTTAGTGAGTTCCCTAAAATATCACACATATTAATTAGCCTCTCATGGCTATATCTCGATAAGGACCCTCCGTTCATGTGTCTCAGTGAAGAGCCTCCGGTCTCACGACTCGGGTTGGACCCTCCAGTCCTGAATCTCAGTGAGGACCCTCTGGTCTCACAACTCGGTTTGGACCCTCTGCTCCTATCTCAATAAATGTACATAAATATACAACATAAATCACAAAGACGGAATGCATAATATCACATATCTCAGTATAAGCACATAAGACCCTCCAGTCAATAACACAGATAAGACCCTTCAGTCGTACAGTAATTACCACTCATGTAAGTATAGTGAGAAGACTCACCTTGGAAGTATAGCAAGTATGTCTTGTACTCAAACTGTCGGTCTAGACTCCGCCTACATATATCACAATCATCTCTAATTAACAATTTGCATTAACAACTCCCAAAGATGTTAAGCTAACTCCTCTACTAATTCTCAGAAAGGGTGAAAGACCATTTTACCCCTCCATGGTCTCCAAAGTCCACAATTTGACCAAACCCTAAAAAGTCAACGGAAGTTAACACTCAAGTCAGCAGTCCATGTTGACTCAACTCGTCGAGTGCATCTATGTGATTCGTCGAGTTCCTTCTGTTCTCAAAAAATCGGGAAATTTTGAGTCATCTCACCGAATTGTCTCACCAACTCGTCGAGTTGCACAGTGTCTAGAATATCGGGCGAAAACTCTAACCAAACCGTCAAGTTGGCTAACCAACTCGTCGAGTTCCTTCAGCCCTTTCCCTCATTCAGACGCTTTTAAGCGAGACTAAGGCCCCAAACTCTATATCTAGCCTTCTAGGGCTGAGATACCATGTAAAGCTGCAAGCTTTACGTCCATGCATGTCGTTTAGGGGCTAACGTTTCCAAAACAAGGCTTAATAAGGGGTTTAAGGCATGAATATTGGCCAAAGCTTGATAAAGCTTGCGTTTTTAGGCCTAAAGGGCCTAATAGTGTCCAGATTTGAAGTCTTAGCTTCAAAGCATGCTCAAAACCAATAATGACTCAAAAAGAAGCTAGAAATGGCCATAAACTCTCTAATGGAGAGATCTAACATACAAGTGATCAAGGTAATGGCTTTTTATCTTCAAATTGCTGCTACAACTGAATTGATGCCAGATCGATAGACTCCTTCTTGTTCCAAGCTCTTCACTCTTCAAGGAATGCACCAAAACACACACACTCTTAGCCTTACACACTCTCAAGATGGAAGGTAACTTAATTAAGGTTTGTCTCTGGGTGATAAGGTGATGAGGGAGGCGGGGTAAAGGACTTAAGGTCCTTTAAATAGGGTGCAAACCCTAAAAATTAGGGTTTTCTCATTCAGCTCTAACTCGTCGAGTTGAGTCCACCAACTTGTCGAGTTTGTTCTAAAATCACGTGGCCAATCTCAGTCTCTACTCGACGAGTCGAGGTCTCCAAATCGTCGAGTTTCCCTATCAATATGAATATATTAGACATTTAAATGTATACTTGGGAGTCGGGATGTTACAATTATTTTTTCTTGCACCTCATTCCAACAAAACTTACTCTTCATTCAATAATGAAGTCAAAATCCAATTATAATTCATAATTATTTATATATGTTTAGAAATTAACGTCTTGTGTAGCTCTTTCCATAAAGATCCTTTCTAAACTGATTGTCTCATATACATTCTCTTGGTTATTCTAAAGTACTCTTAGAATGCTCTCTTAGTCATCCAGTGACTTAACCATGTATTCAATTAGTATATCATGACATGCTTACAACATGATCAAATATCATGTCCTATGCATAATATGGCGTAAATGATGAATTCATTTGCTAAGAAAATGGAATATAAATCATTTCATCTAGTTCAAACCTATGAGCTAGGTACTTTTTAGGCTAGCTTAAAATGATGCCATATGACAATGCCAAGAATTCTCCAGAAGAATTTTGTGTCTTGATCCCTTTCAAGATATTGCCAATATATATATAAGGACATGAAACTTTTAACATTCATCTTATCTATACCTTATAGATTTCACATTCCAAGAATGTATCTTCTCCTTCCTAAGTCTTTCATTTTAGAAACAATTTCCGAGTCGAGGTGATAACGAACTTGCTTAGTCAGAATGTGATTTCAATGATTAAGTATGTCTTATTCATACAAGATTAGGAATTTCACTATGCTCCCACTAGTTCTTAGTAAACACACATGTTCTATTCATTTTTATATAAAAACATACCTTGTGGTTTTATATAAAATGATGATTGTAACATTGAGATGTTTGCTTTATATCCACAAGTAGATCTCAAGCTCTACAAATTTTGTTAGGATAACATGGATTAAGAAAACCTCCAGGATAATCTATATATATATATATATATATATATATATATATATATATATATATATATATATATATATATATATATATATATATCTTCTAGTAGATGTCTGTTAGAAAAAGCAGTCTTTCTTGAAATCTATTTACTATATCTCATATTAAGAATATGAATTTATAGTAAATAAAATCCTTGTTGATCTGATCATAACAGTTTATGAAAAAGGTTTGATCACAGTCAATGTCATGAGTATCATGAGGACCATAGTCCATGACGTGAGTATGAGAAAATCCTTTTACTACAAGTCTTGCTTTAAATGTGTATGGTTATCCATATAATTTATTTTTTCTAGAAGAATTATTTACTCCTTCTAGCCTTGCTATAGGGAGAAATTTTAATCAATCCCATACTTGATTCTCATACATGGATTACATCTCATGTTCATGAATCTGAGTCATTTATCAGATTCGAGATCTGACATAGCATCTTGGTATTTGATGAATTTTCCAGAAACCATCAATAAAATCTCATCAATAAGACATTCCACATTTCTCAAGTCATAGATGATTTCTACCACTAATGTGAACAACTTGTGTTTGTAAATAGCTATTATTCAAGTTTAACAATCCTTGTTAAAACTAGTGCCAACCATTACTACATAATGTTATGGTTCTTGAGCTGCTTCAAGTTCCATCTACCTCCCACTTGCTTTTTCATTAGAAGATTTATTTCTACTAACTTAGCTTTCACAAGAATAAGAGAACCTATTCTTGGTGGGTTTTCATATAACAATCTAAGCCACATTTAGAGTATTATATATACAAATATGTATTTAGTAGATTTTGGCTTTAGAAACTTTAGTCCAACATCGACTTCAAATCCATAAAACATTAAGTAAGATGAGGATGGAGCCTTTCCATACTAAGTCTTATAAATTGTTTAATCTACTTATTAGTTGGTATTTGTACTCAAGGTACAGATAATAGTGTTATATGTGTTATCCCAAGGAAATAAAAGGAGGATATTTCTACCGATTAGAAATTAAATCATACCAAGTAAGATTTAATCATCATTTATTATCATTAAGGCTTTAGATGGTTCTTACCGGTTTGTATCTCAACTTTTGAAACCTTCAACAAAGATTTCACAATTATGCTTTAGCACATAAAATATAATTAAAACTACTATAGTTGTTAATAAAGTTGATTTGGTATCTTGTGGTTAATCTCATACATTCATTAGAAAGGAAGTCATACACCAACATGTATAGTTCCTTAATAATTATTTTCTCTACTACTTAGTGAAAATATCATTAGGAATCCTTTATATATAAATAATATTTACATATGTGAAATAAACTACATTATTTTCCTTCAAATACCCCTTTCTTGAAGTTGGAATATGCGAATGCCATTTATACAATAAATATAACAATATCAGAGATGAGTTTGATTTAAAACAAGTTTAAGTCAAAAGTGCTTGTATATAAAACTTGATTTTATTGATAAAATGTTGATATTTTCTTTATAATTCTATTAAGAGATCTAGTCTCATAAATAGAAGTTAATCATTTCAGAATATGAATATTATCGTTATGAAAAACGATTGACTAAATTATCAAACATTTGAATAAAATAACTAAGACATAAATTTAGACATTCTAAATTAAAACATACATTGTTCCAAAACAAATATTGTTTTACATTACAATAACTTTATGTTCTAAGCATAAATAATAAACTAAACTCCGAGAGTGTAGTTCCAACTTGGTTGTGCTCATCTGGTTACTCTTCAATCAATATCTGCAAGCCATTTACAAATATTAGATTAACATTTAAGTACCAAGTACCTAAGTGTTACATGAAAAGTATGAGTTCTATCTAGTAGATACTAGAAGTACTAGTCTCTTACAGACTTTCTTTCCAAATAAGAGGAACAGATCCTCTTCTAGTGTCCAGTTTCTTCACAAAAGAAACAAGATCCATCTATGTGGGCTTTAGTAGATTTCTTGGGCTTAAAGGTGTTTAATCCATAAAACATGGGCCTCCTGGATCACACAAGGTGATTCTTTTAGCCTTGCATTATTCCAATGTTTAAACTAGCTTTAAATAAAATATCACTGTATTTATTAGAATATTGCTTGACCTGTTATATCATCAGATACATGTTTAAATTATCCAAGACTTCCTAGAAGTCATGAATAATTATTCCTAGCTTGATGTTAGAAGCATCTTTAGCATCACCGTGATGCCTTTACTAGGTATCATGTTCAGGTTTATTGCTCGAAGCAAATAGTTTAGGACTAGGACCTTTAAGTGTATACAATTTCATATCTCTCACGATATTGTCTCTTAAGACATGAACTCATTCATTGAAGTTGTATCTATTAAATTTTATTGCTTCATTAAGTCATTAAAGAAAATGAAAATTCATGATAATGAGAATGGATTATTTAACTACAAAATTTTAATAAAATTCATTTAGTATTTTCAATATTTAATCTTCAATAATTAATACCATTTTAGTTTCGAAAAACCTTTATTATCAAAGTCTAGGATCCAAGTTGCAAAACAAATAAATGGTTAGGTATCCTTTATCCCATCCATTTGAAATCAACCTGGTAGATATCGATTATCAATTACATCTTGCTATATAATTCCTAGATTTATGAGATCTCTAATAACAAATTTAATTATACATGTTTGATCCTATCTATTCCTCAGAACTCTCTTGCTTAGGTATCATTTATCACAAAATATGTCACACCCCCAAACCGGAACGGCAGAAACGTCTGGGGGTGGATGAATTTCATGTACAGTATCATAACAAATGAATAGTAGAGATCAAAGAATTACAACCATCATATTGATAATAATAAGTTTACATTGTATCCAAAACAATGTTTACTTGATACCAAAAATAAATGACGTGACACTGCGATGTCCCATCCTCAAAACCCTTTTGGTTACCTATTTACTGATTCCCTGAGAATACAAGTGCTTTTGAAAAAGTGTCAACAATTAAGTTGGTGAGTTCATAAGCGTTTTGTATGAGTAGGATTGGTAACTTTTCTGTGTGAAAATGATAGTACGAACTTTCAGAAAATCCAATAATTTCTTTAAAAATGAGCTGTAAGTCTTAAATCCAATGACTAAAATGTAAGTAGTGTTGTACTGGAAAATAGTATTATGAAGTTTTATCTTTATATGAAACTATTTGAATGTATATTAACCCTGTAAACCAAATGTTTTGTTAATACCCCATGTGAGTTATCATAACCTTGCTAGCGACTAGTTGGCCTGTTACGACGTTCTTCAGGCGTCGGAATGTTGGACATTTGTCACCCCAGACATACCGGTCTAACTGTAGCTAACAGTTTAGGTGCAGGATTGTCAGTCCCGTATAGATCTATACACAAGTGTCACGCTCTCCCTCTAAGAGACTGTGGTTATTATACATGACTTTTGTAGGTACCCTGGTTGGTATGTGAAGACGATGTCTCACAAAATTGTATCAACTGGTTTACGTATAGTGTACTGAAAAACATTTTTCTTGTAAATGTAAGTATTAACCTTCTATAGTGGTTACGTAGTGTAAAAATAATTATACTTTTTAAATAATTATTTCTTTGTCCCGAAAAGAGTAAAATAGTGTGAATGTCCCATAAACTATACCTATTATAGTTTATAAATATTGTTTCGTTGAAATGAAGAATCCCTTGTATGTACCATTATCGTTTTACCAAGATAGATAATAACATGGAATGAAATAATTATATATGTATTTTATATAATTATACACTTTTGCTCAACATATTACAAAAAGTATTTAAGTCTTATAAACTATACTTATATAGTTTATTATCGTAATCAGATTTGTACCCATTATATATATATATATATATATATATATATATATATATATATATATATATATATATATATATATATATATATATATATATATATATATATATATATATATATATATATATATATAAGAATAACATATCGTATTTGTGCTCGTTTTTCCTAACTTTGTGTTTTTAGCAAAACTTTGTATGGAAAGTTCACAAGTTTGGAGGTAAAACTGTTTCATGAGTTTAGCACTTTTGTTCAAAAAGGTAGTAAAATGTATTTAGTATTTTGTATTTTAACACAAGTTCTCTTGTTTTTTACTTGTATTCCCCCCTAAAACATATAAAAATCTTGAAAAGTGTAGGGGTATGAACTCACCTTGAGTTTGATTGTAGTGGGATGAAAAAGTGACGGTGAAGATCTTTAAGCTTAGAACACTCGAAGATAGTTGTATCCTATGAGTTTTTCACACATAGAAATGTGTGTAAATTAGATAAATTATCAAGAAAGTGTTGTAAACACACTATATAATTAAGGAAACTTACAACAATTCCTAAGAATCAACCTTGAAAAATAGCTTCCTGGGAATGTTTTGGTGATGTTACTGGGAGAAAAACGTAAGTGTTTGAAGATGTTTGATCTCGTTTTCTTGAGAGAAAATGAAGAATTTTTGAAAATGCAAAATGAGGATTTTGAGGGATGTTCTCGGCCTAATATATATAAGAGGGGGGGGGGGGGTGAGGGTGGGGTGATGTGATGTTTGCATTGGTTTTTGTAATTTATCTCATTGGGAAAAGATACACCAATCACACTCAAGTACCACCGAAATCACTTGGTGACTTCGGTCCAAGACCCCAACCGAGAACACCCTTAGGCCACCAAAATCACATGTGATTTCGGTCCAAGTGAAACCGAAATCTCCATGTCTTCGGTCCTAACCGAAAACCAAGGTTTTCGGTCCTAACTGAAGTCTCAAGGTTTTCGGTCCCAAACCGAGAACCTTAAAAGCAAGGTATAAAGATTTTGATTTATGTCCTAACTCGTTGACTTGTGTTGACTTGTTTGACTTTTGTTGACCCAGAATAGCCGGTTGTCACATTATCCCCCATTTAGAGGGAATTTCGTCCCGAAATTAGTTCTAGAGTGGTAACTCATGAGCTATGGAAAAGATGTGGGTACTTCTATCTCATTTGATCTTCTCGTTCCCAGGTGTATTCAGACCCTCGCTTGGCGTTCCAACGGACCTTTACTATGGGTATGTGGCATTGTTTTGTCCTTTTCATCTCCCTGTCCATGACTTCCATAGGTTCCTCTACGAAGTGTAGACTCTCGTTTACCTCGATTTCATCGAGTGGAATTGCAAGAATCTCATCGGACAAGCACTTCTTCAGATTGGAAACGTGAAATGTGGGGTGTACGTTGTTGAGTTCCTGTTGTAGACGAAGTTTATAAGCTACCGGGCCGATTCTGGAAAGGATTTCGAATGGTCCGATATACCTTGGACTTAATTTCCCACGTTTTCCAAAACGTATCATTCCCTTCCAGGGTGAGACCTTTAACAGTACGCGGTCACCAACCTGGACTTCCAAGCGTTTGCATCGGTTATCTGCATAACTCTTTTGCCGATCTTGGGATGCCTTTAATCGTTCAAGGATCTGAACAATCTTCTCCGTAGTTTCTCGTATGACCTAGGGGCTGGTGAGAGTGCTGTTAGGAACTTGCCCCCTTGCTAGCTATGTGTCACCTACCTCAACCCTAAATGGACATTCTCGTATAACCAACTAATGACATTTTTTGTGAGTCAACAGAAAAGATGCCAACTCCATTCCTAAATGGACATTTAAGGGGACAAAAATCTTCTTGTAATGTTGTTGTAGAAGCTCCCACTAGAGTAAACACCCATTGCTTGCAAAAGATTGGAAAATCTTCTTTAAAGGAAAAATCCAGCCACAAGCAACACTTTTCAAAAAAGGGTTGCAGAAAGTGTTGCATTAGGTCAACAGCCCTTTAAAGAAAAGGCTACTGTTGACAGCATTCATGACACTTTTCAGAAAGTGTCATCATTCTGCCCAGCACTAATGTAGTCACGAAAATTACCTTTTTGTCTTCAAAAAATGGCTCCAACTTCATTTCTTGTTACATCTTTGTACAAATAAATTATTTTTAAAAACTAATCTATTACTTTACAAAAATAACGAATAAAACTAATTTATTTAATTATTACATACCATATGAATAAATAAATTATTACAACCATTTTTATAACAAAAAAAACAAACACAAAAACACAACAATTATAATGGTCATTGGCTAGTTTATGCACATTATACACATCAACATACACATAAAACAACCTTTGTTTTTCTAAAGCAACTTTAAATGACAAAAGATGCATGAAACTTTTGTCACATAAAAAAAATAACAATTATAAAGTTGTCATAGAAAATATGTATGAACTTATTTTTATCCAAAAACTAAGATTTCCAAAAATCAAAAAATCTAACCAAACTTGCAAGGTGGCTCTTGATACCAATTGTTGGGTTTTAGTTCAAAATTAGTTTTAAAAACTACAAAAATTGGCAAACGGAAGACTTTAAATTTAGAACATAACATAAACATTTTATACCCACAAAGGATCATCTTGCAAGTTATAGAAATATTTAAACACCAACCAAAGAAAGAATGAAGAAATAACAACCTTTGTTGTTCTTTGGGTCCTCTTGGGAGGCTTGGAAGGTGATGAAAAATGTGGAACCTTTGAGACACCAACACGAAGCCAACTTTATGTAGATGCTAGTCAAAACTCTTAAGCTTTAAGTCCATATCCAAATATGACTTAAAGAGAGCAAAATGCAAGCAAGTAATCTTCTAACACTTCTTTGCAAAAGAGAATATCAAAGAGTATGAGGGAGCTACAGTTTTGGTGAGTAAAAATGAAAGGATGAAAGCCTTCATAAAGCTAAATCATTACCCAATGGTTCTTAACACTTTAAGCACTCCATATCCTAAAGCCTACATGTCTCCCATGCCTTTTAAGCCATGCTTACTTTCTCTTATTATATTCAAAAGAGCATGTCTTGTTTCCTAGAAACTAGCTCATCCTTTTTTTATAAATAAAAGAGAATAGAAGTTTATAAAATTCTTATAACTCTTTATAAGATATAAACTTTAACTTTTAGCTAAAAGACAAAAGAGTCTTTCTAGTTCAAAATAATGTACATGACTTAATAAATTATACCATATGATATCTATTATGTTACGTGCTAATGAATATTAGTATTTCCAATAAATAAATAATTTCCAATTAATTATAAGAGTTTATTGAATATTTATTAAAATCAATTTCTATAAATAGTCAATTATATCAAGTTGTTGTTAGTGTGACCCATTATTATCATATGTTAATTAGCAATATCACTTTAATATGATTTTTGAGCATACTAGATCTTTCATATATGTGAAGGTTTGTATCTATCGGATACACTTCACGTATAATAAACAAGAACAAACTAAGCAAATAAAGAACAGAAAGTAAAGAACACGAAGAATTTTCCAAATTTGAGTTATAATATGGTACATTATATTTCATTGTAATATCATAGACCCTCAAAATCATAGTCACTCGTTATTTTCATGAATTGGTCTAGAATTGTCCTTACATACACATAACCTAGAAGATAATAGGCTAATATTATATATATATATATATATATATATATATATATATATATATATATGTATATAAATATTTATATACATATATATATATATATATATATATATATATACATATGTATATATATATATATATATATATATATATATATATATATATATATGGTTAGGTTATAATGTGGATTGTAACTATTGTGTGGATGTAGGGATCCTTTATGGTCCAATCATTTTTGTTAATTTAAAACAATGATTATCCAATATAATTAAATAAAAAAATCAATTAAAAGCATTTCATTAATGGGAAATAGATATGAAATGGCAGTTTTGTACATTAGTCATTCCATTATAATAGGAAACTTTGGTATATTTTTGTAACAGATTTGATAATCCCCTAATTCTCTCACACGCCCAAATCGATCAACATTCTTAGTGGATTAAAAATTACTGACAATCTTGTAGAATCAACATTCAAAACAGAAGATTTAGTGAAGATATTTCATATAAAAACGATTATTCTACATTAGATCATCGACGAGAATTAGGGTTTTCGTGATACAGATTATTTATGGTTACTTATTCTTTCAGAATCTAGTTTCTTCAAAATTTTAAGTAGATGGAATTCAATTCTTAAAAGAATACTAGTATATATATTCTTAACATCAATTAGGAAGAACATCATTCAGGAAGCAGGGTATTAAAAAAACATTTCAATTGCATTTCTATAAGAATAACCATATTCTTGAAACAATATGAATCTGGAACATTGATACAGAAAAAAAACTCAACCATTCTTGAAGGAATTCCTATTCTTAAAGAATATAAACTTAAAATTCTTCAAGAATGAAGGTATAGAAATTAAATATAAACATAGTACGATCAAAATCCTATAAGAATTAGAAAAAACTTGAAACTGGTTCTACAAAACGATATGAAACAAAAAACTTTAAAAAGCGCAATTCTTAAAGAATACTTGTATAAATTCACCATTTCCTAAAAATAACACATGGGCTTCTTTACTTCTTCTTCTCTGGATGATATTAAGAATGATGAGGTGCTGATTGTTGTTGGACCATGGCGAGATGATGAGAAGTAACATTGAATAACGAAAATAAAAGAATCAACATACTATAAGAATTCATATTCTAATAGAATAATCATATAAGAACATTACTTTACTCATGACCAATGTACGAAAATCCATTCCTACAGACTGGATCGTTTATGTCTCTCTTATTCGTCAATGTTGCCACCAAGATGTCTTCTCATTGAATTCTTTAAGCATGACCCCCTTTTACACCACTAGGAAGTCATGAAGCCTTTTTTCGTTACAGTGTCAGCATGTGTAGCATGTGTTTTCTGGTATAAACAAAGAACCAATACTACCTTCTTTCTCTTTGTTTAATCGAGTTATAGGTGGGTATCCTTCAAGACTAAGAACAAGGAAACAAGAAGACAAGTTACATGGGTCACAAATTCCATAAAAGTTGGACTAGTTAGCATCAAAAATCGAACACAGATGTACTGATTATGAATATGGATCGTATGATAAAAAACTGACTAGGAAATTGAGTGTAATATTTCGAAGTATCTTCAGAGCAGAGGAAGGCGTTGATTGTTTCGCAGAGGAGAACAACATCGATGGCGCAGACATTTATTAATTCCTTCGGTGATGATGTGGTGACGGTGGTTTGTGAAGATGATGAAACGATGACATACAGTGATGTGTATGGCCAGTAATGATGCTAATAGAAAAGAAAAGGAAAGACAGAATACATCATAATTATAGGCTTAACCAATAAATTAGTTACCATAATAGTAGGATATGATTTAAATTAAAATAATCGATTTATGTCTTAATTTACCAAACTACCCTGATATGGTTAATTAATTATTAATTCTTAATAATTAAAATGATTGGTCCATATTAAACCTTATATCCACACAATATTTGTCCATCCACATTTGAACTTAACACACACACACACACACACTCTCTCTCTCTCTCTATTTATATATATATATATATATATATATATATATATATATATATATATATATAAAAGATATTCCATTTTTTTTTATTTATACCCTAATCGTTTACCAAAAAAGGAAACCACGAGGAGAATATGCTATGGATGAAAAGAATAAAATCTGCACAACCTGATTTAGCATGCTTTTAGACTTCAAATAAAAAGTGATAATAGTCGAATTTCGAATAGATTGATGAATTTGTTAATTATTATAACGATAATAAACTATTAGAGTAATTTCACAAAATGATCTCTCTGGTTTCCAAAAATTCGTTTTCCGACTGAATTTATTTTACAAACCACATAGTGCTTGTGGATATTATTTGTTAAGGGTTTGGTCCATATTCAATTTAAAATTACTATTCGCTTCTTTATAATTTCTTTTCATATTTTCTTTAATTCAATTGTAATTAAAAGAAAAAAAAAATTAATGGTCCCATCTCAACCAACCTTTTGTTTTTTTGCAAATAAATTAAAGAAAAAACAAGAATATAAACAAAAAATGGTATATTAATCTTTGTACAATAACCAAACCGTCTTGTTAGAAAAAAAAATGTACCAAAGAATGTAGTCTTGAGACAACAACATTGAACATTTCTATTTCTATAATTTTCTAAAATTATTATTTTATTCATTTATATTTGATTGATTTTATTATTTCGTAGCAAAATAACCATTTTTATATTGTTAACTTTTCTGAAACTGACAAATTTACATGTCTTTTTTATGTATTTGTACAAATATTATGTTTGCAGTATAATTAAATCAATAAAACTTTTGATATATATATATATATATATATATATATATATATATATATATATATATATATATATATTCGTATAGAACAAATGCTTGAAAGAGTATAAATTCCGAATTGACACGACTTTTGCTATTTTTCTAATTTTTAGCTAGATTAATATAATATTGGTTTTAAAAGACAAGATATATATGATCAACCAATGTATCGATGGGTCCTGACTCATATTAAACACCTTTTAGAGATTGGTCCGACAGGAAGACCTAGGATTCTTCATTTGGAACTTCGAATCAAATTATTCTAAAATTTCACAAGAAAATACAATTTTGACCTTGATTTCTTACTAACATAAATCGTATAAAATCAAGAATATCATCAATAGGATGATAAAGCAGTTCTCCCTCTTCACATTTGGAAGTTAACCCATCCAAAAATCGTATAATGAGGGATTTTTTGTTTGACATATTTAAGCGTGCTGGGGTTTCTGACAAGAAAGAGGTTCATGTGAATTTCTTGACTGACCCAGGAGGAAGGTTAACCCTTAGACCGGCCGACGTTCTGATTTTTGGATGGGTTGGAGAGAATCACACATGTGTGCACCTTACAGGTGTATCCCCTCTCATGGGCTTGAGGGCTAGGGGTTTCACAGTAGGGTTTCTGACAAGAAAGGGACTCCTGTGAATTTCTTGACTGACCCAGAATGAAGGTTAACCCTTAGACTGGTCGACGTTCTGATTTTTGGATTGTTTGGAGAGAAACAGACATGTGTGAACCTTACATGTGTATTCCCTCTCGTGAGCTTGACGACTAGGGGTTTCACAGCGGGACAGACTGCTTTAAAAGCTGCTACATGCAAGGTCACAAAAAACGAGAAATCGTGCATGAAAAATCAACACGTGTTCATACCATTTGCGTTTGATATGTTTGGTTTCCTCACGCCGGATGCGGTGGAGCTTCTTAATATAGTACAACGGATCATGCATAACAATGTTATATCCCTATATCTATGGATGTAGTCTTCAAGAGAATTAGTTTTACCATACAAAAAGTTTAGCGGTGCAGCTTGTTGCCCGTTTTCCATCTCACTCGTTGTATGATGATAACTAAGTTTTATTAAATAAAAAAATATTACAAATGAAGTTAACACAAATTGAGATCTATCCATTCAACTCATTCAATCCACCAAAGGGTTTCTAGCTCAATGGGATCATGTGTTGTCCTTCCTTTTGAGGTTAAGGGTTCAAGTCTCGTTTGGAACATAGATGGAATAAAGAGTAATGTAGAAGTAGGTTAGATTTGTTGTTTCCAAAAAAAAAAAAAAAAAAAAAAAAAAAAAAAAAACTCATTCAATCCACTGCTGCATCATTTCCACATCATCATTTGTCTCTTATCTTCATCTTTTCCAACTCATAACTCATAAATATAGTAAATTTCCCAACCAATTTAACTCAAATAAAAACATACAAAACAACATATGATACAAGTCCTTAAAAACCAATTATTGGTATACAAAGAGAGAGAGAGAGAGAGAGAGAGAGGTAAAATTGGGTTCTTCAACCCGCCAAAGAGTCTGCTTGCGGTCCTCGTGCTAAGTCGGAGCAGACACACCTTGATGGTACCACCGACACTAGGGTCTCGACCTGTTTCTACTCCGTCCACTCTTATGGCTCTTTATGATGCCAATAATGGTAAAAGAAAATGAAAATGAAACCAGTAAACAAGTAAAAACTAATAAAAAGTATTAATTATTTTTGAAACTGGTTAATATTAGTTCTTTTTGTTTTTTAGAAAATTGTTGATAAATATATATACCTTCTCTATGTTATTGTTTAAAATATATATATATATATATATATATATATATATATATATATAGACACACACACATGAGATAGTTTAAATAAAAAATTGTAAATAGTGTGAAAACGTAAAAATACTACTTTTATGTTATTATTCTGCTATGAATTTTCAATCTACAACTTTATGTCATTATTCAACAATGAGTAAATGAATAGTCACATGTTAAAACTAAAATTAGAATTTACTACAAAAATGCACATATATAAATTTATAATAGAATAATAAAATTCTAATAGATATATGAATAATCAAACGTTAAAATTCATATTAGAATTAATTCAACAATACACATATACAACATTCATTGCAGAATAATAATATAAACATAGTATTTTTACGTTTTCATACTATTTACTGTTTTTTTTAAATACTTCAATATATATATATATATATATATATATATATATATATATATATATATATATATATATATATATATAGAGAGAGAGAGAGAGAGAGAGAGATAGGTTCAGGTGTTTAATGTATCTATTGTGTTATTGTATGCATAATTGTGGGTCAATCATTCTTAAGGGGTATTAATGTAATCTTAATACATAATTTATATTTTTCCGAGTTAATTAAATGTTGATTGATATCAATCAAATTCCTAAATATCAGGCTATTAAATATGGATCTTATCAACGAAAATATTATATATATATATATATATATATATATATATATATATATATATATATATATATGCATCATATACGTTTTATTCGATTGCAGATTCATCGTTCATCATCTTCATATCATTTCTCTTATTCTTATATTTCTTTAATGGAGGTATGTTGTTCATCAACGTTTTTATTTTTATAGTGTTGACTAATTGTTTTTCATATGCATATTCAGTTTTGTTATATTCATAGTTGATATTAATCCTTCATCAGATTCATATCATATTTGTTCTTATGATATTTCATTGATGAAATTCAGTTTTATGTTTTTCAGAACAAAGATAATATTGATAACAATAACAAAGACTTTTCTGATAACAATGGTCGGAATGTCAAGCAATCCCAAGTGAATCAAGATCGGAATAAATTAAGAAGATGTGAGATTTGTTTTGGTCTTGGTCATGATAGGAGGAACTGTCCTCAAGCAAGGGTTAAGAGAGAGTAGATGTTATTTCGTCAAGATATTTTAGGATTTGAATAATGTTTTCAATTTAGTCTTATCGGATTTTGTGGAGTTTTATTTCAGTATAATAAGGATATAGATTCATGAATTTTAGGGGTTTATCGTTGTAGGTTTATGTTTTTATTCAATTAATATTAATAATTTTCATTTTGAGTTTGATTAAAATTCCATACATTTTGTTATTTATCATATGCCTACAGATATGTTGTTCTAATGTATTTTTGTTGTCATATTTGTATAGAATAATTCGTAAATTGTGTTATACATAATGTTATATGTTAACATTCTGTTAGAACGATGGTTATAAAAAGTATTAGAAAGTAAATGTTGATTACAATAAACAGAATAAACAAAAACACAATTTAATGTTTGTTTTTTAATTCATTTTGTTTTTCTATTCGTATAGAATAAGTGTTCACAAATTCGACTTAATTAATGATTAATCAAAGATTCCGTTAGAATTATTATTATCAAATTCTTCCAGAATGTTAATTTGTAGTGAATATACATATCAAACATGAGCAAACTACATTTAGTGTAATTCTTATTACATATATTCTTACAGAACAAAACTGTGGTATATGAGACCGTGGTATAATTATGTCTCTGTTAAGTTGTATTAGAATATACTGAACAAATGTGTGGAAAATAATTTTTTTGTAAATCTTGTTTCAAATATTCTCACAGAATAACAGTCTGGTATATACATTGATTTCTTAGTATATGCGTTTATTCCATAATAAATCAGTAATAATTTGTAAATTCATACAAAATAATTTTTTTTTCAAGTTTGTTGAATAAATTAATTAAAAGTCTAATTTAAAACGCAGGATGTTTCGAAGTCTTATCTATGAAATTTATTATATTTGGAATATGAATCTGTCAAATATTTAGAATATCATGATGAATAATACGATTTTGTGTTGATTCTTATCTTTACAATGTTTCTAAAAATTTAAAAAAATAAATAATCGATAACAATGAATGCAGATATCACGCCTTTTTAGTTACATATCAATTACACGGTTTCTCCTTTTTAATATATACTGATTTGGCTCAAAGTTTGTAATATTGAATTTATTTTGCTTTCTTCTGGTGTTCAATCGTGCTCTAAATTATCTTATGGATGATACAGTATCAGCTGGTGACGATCATATTCATGATCAACATGAATATCCTAAGGATTATGCACATGATTATGAAGATTTCGGGTTAGTTGATCATGATTCTCTACATAATATTGATTTTCAAATATCCGAGAATAGCAATCTAAATTTAGGTGAATTTACTTTATAAGTTTTTATACTTGTTAATTTTTATAATAATAATGTTGAACTTTTATATTGTTTTTTGCAATATGTCGTAACTTGCACTTGCAAAGATGAGGATCCATTAGAACACATTCAACATCATATATATGACACTTCCGAATATCAATTCGGTGATTGTAGTAATCATAACCCAGGTGAGACCAACTCACATTCAACGGAGGGACTGAGACACGAAAGACCAACTCACACCTAAGTCAAAAAGCATAAGAGTAGGCAAGGGATTCACTAAGAAGGTACCTAGTAGAAATATAATCATAAGCGTATAATAAAATATCTTGACATAATAATAAATGAGAATATACCGGTAAAGACGTCAGGCGCCACCATGGCCTCCTCTACTATGAGCTGAAAAACACGATTCTTGGCCTCCGCTCTCCCCTGTCGTCCATCTGTAATCCTCAAAGTAGTCGGGGATGGTGCCTGCACAGGCCAAGCAGCAAGCAAAGGACACTAGGCCTTCACATGGCCTACTTGATCATAATTATAACAAATCCTGGTGCCCACAGAAGGAGCCTGCTGATGATATTCTCTCGTGAAATTCCCATCCTTGCACATTTTTGGCACCCAGTAGCTGATCAACATGCTCCCTCATGTGTCTTCCCACACTTGCCACAAGTGCGGCCCCTCTAACGTCCAGATCATGAATCAACAGGCTTGAACCGCTTTATTGCTAGTTGTGACCGAACCGGAGCTTGCCTCTATTCCCTAGTCTGGGTCTCAATCTCAATCTCCTGCCTCCGTGTAGCATCCTGAAGCTCGAAGAGGGTATGGTATCACTGGGTAGACACAAACTCCCGAATCCCAGTCTTGAGCATACTCAAATATCAAGACATCTGGGCCTGCTCCAAAGTAGAATATTCAGGGCAGAAAAGAGCTCTCTTAGTAAACATCTTGGTGATCTCCGTCACCGACTCTATCGTCTGCCTCAATGATAGATACTCCTGAGCCAACCTCTCCCTCTCCACCAGGTGAAGATACTCAGTGTGAAACATCTCCGAGAACTGCCCCCAAGTAACAACAATCCTCTGCTCAGTAGTATAAGAACCGGTCACCAGGTTCCACCAGTCCTTCATGCCCAGACAAAGAAGGTCCAAGGCGCACCCGACCTTCCAGTCCTCCGGACAGGAACAAGTGAAGAAGCAACCCTCCACATCAGAAATCCACCTTATGGCCATGATCGGGCCCTTGACCCCATCAAAATCTGAGGTCTTCATATTGCTGAAGTTCCGATATTGAAAATGACCATTTCCCCTGAATGCTCGCAGTAGTAACATTTGCGGTAGCTGCAACAGCAGCAACCTCAGTCACGGTGGTGTATCGCTCATCGAAAAGCTCAATCATCGCAGTCTTATTAGACCCAAAAATCTCTGGGATAACACCCGACCATCCGCAGTCACCTCAGTGTAAATCAACTCCTGAATCTCATCATCAATCAATCATGGCCTCGTCGGGTTGCCCGCTTATGATCCAGAACCCCTAGTGATCGACATACTGAAAACAAAACTGAAATACTTTAGAAAACCACAATTCATACTACAATATCATATGGAATTTTTATATCTACATGGTTCGTAACTTCCTTTATATGCGTACGGGTCCTATGCTTCCAGTAGTACGGGCCTATACTACTTTCCACACATACCCGTATTTGTCTCAGAGGATCGTCACGACCTCCAACCCAATAGACTCATCAACTAGTCATACACATAAATCCTATACATACTCTCTCAGGAGTGGCTAATTCTTCCTCATACTGGCCTGCTATAATCCATACTCACTAATGAAACTTCCACTAACCATGCAGCTGCTCGTTTATACTAATCATACATAACACCAGATTCGACAGACAATCGAATACCTGATTCTACCCTAAGCCCACAACCAAACAAGGAACAAGAAATAAGGCTAAATAAAACATTCTTAGGCTATAAAATCTTAGTTATATACAACTATATACACTAAGCAATCGCAGTAATAATGTCAGTTCCATAGAGCATAATAAGATATTCTCCTAGGTTATCAGGAATCATACATCATGTAATTCTATCATGAAATTCATGAAGACCCTAGCCTAAAAACTAGCATACAGTTCTATCATAATCATCACAAACAAATAACAGTGTAGGTAACTTGGGGATTACTTCTTGCTCTGGTTGATCGTACACATTGCATCCTTCCTTGGTTACGTTTTAAAATAATTTAAAAAACCTTGGCAGATCCTTAGTTTGAGTTTGGATTCGCACGAATGTTCATCCAATTCACTCAAACCAGGGCTCTAATACCAATTTGTAACATCCCAAAATAAAGGCAATTTTTTTTGTTTTTTAAAACCATTCCAAAATCCATAAGTTTTACAAAACAAGTATCCAAAAGTCACAATCACGAATCAAAGTATCAAAAAATCATAAATCACATAAAAATCTAGGATGATATCCACGATCAAGCCTTTGCCTTGCCCCTGTCTTCTGAAATACCTGAGACCATAAAATCAAACTGTAAGCCAAAACTTAGTGAGTTCCCCCAAGGTACCACACACAACCAAACAGATAACAACATGAATATATGAGCCTTCAGCCTAACTAGACAGCCTCGCAGGGCCTACAACCTATGTAGACCGCTCTCTGGGCCTTATGCCTGACTGGACCGTCTCGCAGGGCCTACATCCTATCCGGACCGCCCCGGGTATCTTGGCCTTCAGCAGAAAATAGGACCGCCTCAACCTAACCGTAATATGTCAACATATGCAACAAATAAACATAAACACATATCCAACAAGTACATGTATTCATACAGATCTACAAATCTATCATATACTCAACATAACATCATCCTATATACTAGGATACATAACCTAGTGGGTCGGCATTGGTGCCTTCGACCCACAAGTAAAGTGAGGAAAACTCACCTCACAGTCTGAAGGATAGCTGAACTAATCACTGCTCCAAATATTGTCTCTATAGGTTACCTATACAATAAATAGAGACCTATTCTCAAACTACTATTCAAATTTCCCAAAATGACCTAAGGTTAAGCTTGGTCAAAGTCAATGGTCAAAAGTCAAAAAGTTAATGGTTAAAAGTCAAAAAGTTAATGGTTAAAAGTCAAAAGTTAAAAGTCAAAATCCCAAATCAGGCTGAGTACGCCCTACGTACTCCATCTCTACGCATGACGTAAAGAGTTCCTTCCCAGATTACGGGAGTGCAACATTGTACATGCTGCGTACCCCCTTGGTACGCCCTGCGTACTTGGCTAGGTCCAACTTTCTTCATTAAGCACTTGTTCCTTTAAGATCTTATGTCCAGAACTTAGATCTAATCCCAAATATCATCCAAAATCATAAAGTTTCCAACTTTATGACTTTGTGTGGCTAGAAGGTGCCTAAAACCAAAACCCTAAGTTATTACACAACCCTAAGCTTCATTTCTCTTGCATGGGTGAAAGGAAACAATCAAGATTGCATTTTTATGATTCTAAACACACATAAACGTCGGAAAATGCTACTCATGAGGTCCGAAGTAGGTCATACTCAACTAGACCAAGAATAAGGGACAAAAATAACATAAAACTAAGGACTAGCAAGACCTAACAAATCATTCACCAAGTTTAGAACTTTATACCTCCTGGAGAATGCTTTAGAGGTGTAAATCCCAGATCTACAATGCTTGAAGCTTTCCATGTAACACTATCAACTTCTTCCTTCAAAATCACCCAAAAACACACTTTTAGCTCACAAGGCACAAATATAGGGTTAAGGTTTCAAAGGAGTCGTTTTGAGAGATGGAGGCTGAAAATGGAAAGGGTTTATGGAGGTTAAGGTATTTAAATAGGGCTCAAAACACCGGATTTAGGGTTTTCACTTCAGCTGAGTATGCCCTGCGTACTACTTATGTACACCCTGCATACTCAAAGGCACCCATGTTACTCTTTAATAACTTACGTCCAACGTACTCCCTATGTACGCTCGACATAAGGACCATTTTTGCAATAATTTAATACTTAAGTTAATAATGGAAATACCTAATTTGGTTGGGTGTTACATGAGCGTTATTGTAGAATGGTTTGATTTGTATGTACTTGAAAACCAAGTACTTCAATAAAATAAATGAATTATTGATGTTGTTATCTTTGTGTGTTTTTACAAGTTTTTACAAGACTATATATAACTTATTGATAAGATTAGGGTTCAAAACACCCCATTCATAATTGGAAATGGAAATTAAATCATTCATGGATTAAATGAAAATATCATAATAATCTAGAATGCATTTTAATCTTATGAATCAACTAATTGATATAGTAATCATAGTAATTTATATCTCTCCTAATAGTCAGAGTTTGAAAACCTAAAGCTTGTAAATCACCTAAGTGTGATTCAATGCTCCAATACTCTAGAACTTTAATGATGAATCTAAAATTCAGGTTTCACTTTAAACCCTGACATGAAAGAGACGGAGGTATATGAGTAAGCTTATACCTTCAAGTATCTCTAATGGAAGAATTAAGGAATACTCTTCAAGTTGTCCTTCAAATTTCACATCAAAACACTTACTTTTATTTAAATCACCATGCGAGTTCCTCTTCCTCTTCTCTCGATCGATCTTAGCTAAATAAGGAGAGTATGGAGCTAACTCACAAGTTTGAGAGTTTTGGCAACTATAGTCCATCCCTTTCATATTCTCTTAACTACGAAATTAGTGGGCCTAGATGTTTTGTCAACATGTTATGTCTTAAATTAAACCCCACTCTTAAAAATCCTTATCATTTTAGTCTCTAGTTCAAGTTATTACAAAATGACTTTAGTTTGGCTAATTGAAAATTTCGACCTTAACTTCCATATATTCAATCTATGGTTTAATTTAGTTCACTTTTTTCATATATATATATATATATATATATATATATATATATATATATATATAGCTTCAAATGTGGATGAAGATCTATTATGCAGACGTGTGGATAATGTTATTATAGTGTTTTTCTGTGAGAATAACTAAGAAAAAAATATGTTGTTTGGTAATGTGAATACGTTCAACCTAACATAATTATTGTCATTATAATGTATTTTTACTAACTAAATCGTCTATAAGGGTATTACAGATTTTTTGTTTAAAGATTTTCATTTTGTCAGAATGTGTTATTGATAATCATATTATGTAAGAATGAAAATGAGTGAAAAAGGATGTGTGAGAACAAAAATGAATAAAAAATAGTAAGAATGCATGATAATGATGATAGTTGTGTGAGGTTGAACATATTCACATTATGAAACAACTTATTCTCTTAGTAATTCTCATAAAATAACATTGTCTACACAATTCCACATAAATGATAATAGTCTTTATTTTTAATCCATTTTAGAAAAAATAAAGAATAAAAATTTCATTTCATATCATTTTATTTAGATAAGAAAATATAAATTTTTGTGTGCAAACTTAAAAAAGCCAATCTTTATAGACCTTTAGTCCATATATTTTCCTGCTTATATGAAAAAAATAACTCCATACATTTTACCACTTCAAAATAATAATAATAATAATAATAATAATAATAATAATAATAATAAAATGACTAGCTAAGAAACGTCATTTTCATTTAAAAATTAAAAGGAAAAGCTGTATTAATAGCAAATAAAGTTCCAATCGCGAGACCATCGTCTTCTTTACTTGGCAACACCTTTTTCCAAAACGCCAAACCATTTTTCACCAACTTCACCACCCCCAAAAAGTTACTTCCAAATAGTTTATAACGACTTCTCAAGCAAAACAACGACATATAGTGGATACCGAGGCTATCAAACACCGATTCTAGAAGTGTATCTTCCACCGATAAGGTTTTAACTTCCAAATTTGAAAGTTTGTTTTGATCGCTTCTTTCCATCCTTCCATTTGCAACATTCATAACCAACTGAAAAAATAATAATAATAAATAAATATCATCTCATCCGGTGACGGAGCCAAGAATATGAACATGTATGTATGGACAGTATGGTACAAGTAACAAAGCTGAAGATACAATATTTTATTAAATGTTCAAAATCAAAAAAATAATACATAAAAAAACAATTATTACTATTATTATTTTTGAGATACTATAACACCGTGTCCCATATAGCTCCACGCCCCCACCATTGCTCTTCTGCTCCCGATCATTTCCAGTTGAGAGGAATTTGATTCATTGAACGGATTTTTCTTAATAATCTGGGTTAACTAATGGCTCCAAATTTAAATAGAATATAACATAGTAACGAAACACCAAAAAACAAACATTTGTCAATTGCTTTCATTATATTTCTACATTGTAATCAAATGTTATGTTGTCCCAACAACAAATCAAGAATGAATATTTATCAATAATGAAATAAAAAAAATTTCAGCTTCAACTTCCAACGTCCTTGTAAACTATTCCCTTGTTATTGCCTTTTCTTCCTGCAGATTCACAATTTGAAGAAATATCAGGAAAAACAATGCATGCTTAAATACTAAAACTAAACCTTCAAACAATAAAAAAAGACAAAATTAATTAAAATAACTTACTTGGTTTATTTTTACTTCTAGAACTGACTATACGAGGAATAAAAACCCCAGTTCCTTTGTTGTTGCTTCTCCATAAGTTCAAAATCGAAGCTGGTACTAAATCACCACCATTGTCGTCATTCCAATAAAAATAATTACCGGTTTGTTTGACTGTGTCATATCTCCGTTTTGTAGTTGATGAACAGCTTGAATATTTCTGTGTGTCGCTCAAAAATTCTGTGTGGTCGTGATCATCAATCAATGTCAATATTCGTCTCTCAAGTTCAGCATAAAAAGCTTCATCACTGGCTTCTTGGGCACTGTTGATTATGTCCATGCTTTTGTGAATTGAACGGATTTGATAATGATGAGGGTTTTGAGATATTTAAATAAATAGGTGTGAAATGGAAGACGGATGATTTGTAGGGTTCAATGTTTCCATATTCAAAAGGGAACGAATGGTCTTCTGGTTTTTCTCCAAATCCTTGACTTTTTTAGCATTCGTGACATGTCTCTTGGCATTATGTATATGTGCATGTATGCCATATTAATATGAGTGAATTATAGAAATGGTTCGTAAAAATCGCAAATTTTGTCAAACCTTTAAAAATTTGATAGTTTGAGTCCTTGTGGTTTAAAAAATTATACTATTGGTCCCTTTTAGCTAACACTGTTAGAAACATCTGTCAAATATATGTAAAATGACCTATCTACCCCTAATTTTTTCTTTTTTTTTATTAATTTGTTATTTTATTATTTTTTGTTATGTTATTGTTTTTATTACTTTTATTAATAATAAATGCAAACCCTACTAGACCACCACCACCACAAAAAACTACCATGCACAAACATCATCTACGCGTTTCTTTCAACCCAACCTCACTTGCCATCCACCACCTAATACTACCACAGTGCCACCGACTACCATCCACCATACTCTCCTCAATCCATCACAACCTATTACAACCACAATCTTTCTTTTTAATGCAAAATCACAAATCAATCAAATTTACCAAATCCATACTAGTTCATGGATAATTTATTTTGATGATAATTGAAGGGAAAAAATACTAGTTTCAAAATAAGAAAAAAAAACAAACATCGATAAATCGACAATGTTCATTAGGGTATGGACATGATCTTTACCTTCATCGTATGTTACTAAATCACAAAAAACTAAATCAAAGATGTTCAAAAATCCATACTAGATGCAAAATAAGAGAAAAACAAACATTGACAATGTTCATTAGGGTACATACATGATCTTTACCTTCATCGCATGTTACTAAATCACAAAAAACTCAATCAACGATGTTCAAAAACCACAAACGAGAAAGCAAAATAAAACTTGAAATTGACTATGGTTAAGACTTTGGAAAGAACAAACCCATAACCACCACATGCATCCATGTGGAAGAAACCAAAGAACAAACCCACAACCACAACTAAAATCACCACCTGCATAAAGGCCGATGAAAACATAAAGAAAATAAATTCGAATAAACAATCAATTTTTCCTAATTAATAATCAAAGAATCAAAGAAGGGATTTGTATGTTGGTTTTGGTTTACTGATTTGATCTCAACTTCTAATCCGAATTTGCAGCATGATTTTGTTCCTAGGGTGTGTAGAAATTAACCGATCCAATTACGAACCGACCTATTGGAATTGATATCTGATTACAGTTAGATTGGATCGGATGCGAAATTTCAAAATCCAATTAGATTGGATCGTTTATTGGATCATCCAAAAATCCAATGGATAACTGAACCGATCCTGTTCAATTTTAGTTCAATTAATATCCAATTATATTATCCAAATCATATAAATGTTATTAATTATTCAATAAAATATAAGTTGAACACTTGAAGTTAATGTTACTTTTTAGTCTTATTTACCATAATTGTGTGTAGTTTTATTTTTAGTTCTCATAGTTATATTTGGTTATTCAATAGAAATAGTTTAAAATTGATCAGATAATGGATAACCAATGGATTAAACCAATCAAATATTCAATGGTTAAAACTGATCCAATCCAACATCTAATTGGATCGGTGCGGTGCGGTTTTTTATACTAAATTGGATTGGATCGTTGACAAAATTCAATATCTAATGGATGATTGGATTGGATCGGTTCCATCAAAATCCATTGGATTTGAACCAATTAACACCTTTATATGTTCCCCCCCCCCCTCTCCAAAAGGAACGATCTTATCTTCCATGTTCACCATCAAGGTTTGAAAACATATTTTGTTGTTGATCTATTTAAAAGGTGGATGACAGAGAGTAGCAATGAATGAAAAGATTGTAGACTAGATATCGAATGGATATGGTCGAGACGCAACAGTGAGATGAAGGTGTTAAGCAGAGACCGAAGGGATAGGGATCACCGGATATGCAAAACAGTGAGGAAAGGAGGTGCTCATCGGGGGCTTACACGATGTAAGGTGAGGTCGAGGGGAGTTGTTTAGATACAAATAGGTTCTAGATTGAGGATGACACATAAGGCTAGGTCGTTAGAGCATGATGCTACGACAACACATGCGACAACTAATCCATCGGAGAAGAGAAAGGTTGGGATTGAATAATGGAGGCGGTGAGTACGGTGGAAAGATGATTGATTGGTAATAAAGAATCTAGGTTTTTTTGTTTTTTTTAAAAGTACATATTTGGTCCCTGTAGTTTTGTAAAATAAAAAATAACAGAAAAATAAAAAGTAAATGGTATATTAGTCTTTTACTCAGACTTAACGGCTGAGTCTTAACGACATCCAATTTAAGGAATCAACACTACAAATGTTTGAAATCACAGGGACGCAACCCATCAATTATTCAAAAGTTGGATCAAACTTGTGATTCTAAACAAAGCAGAAGGACCATTTCTATAATTTACTCTATTAATATTTTAAGAGTAAATTACACGAATGTTCCCTATGGTTGGGGGTAATCTGCGTGCTTGGTCCCTAATTATTTTTTTAAACTCGGACAATCCATGTAATGTATCTTTGTTATGAGTTTGGTCCCTGACATACCTAACAAGACTAATTTGCCCTTCTCTATTTCTTTCTTTGTTTTATTTATTGTTTATTTCTTATTTACAGTTAAAAAATGTAACAGCCCAAAAATCACGATAAAATTTTTCATTTTAAAACAAGAGTTACAGCCATGATATTGTTCCAAATACCATCACATAACAATAATGTCAAAATCATCATAGTACAAAATCAAATATGCAGAAAATAGTAAGGAGTGAATGTTGTGCCATCAAGTCGACCCTTCCCCTTAGTACCGGAATTACCTGATACACAAATACAATTTGTAAGCAAAAACTTAGTGCGCTTCCCCAAAGTACCACATACCAATCATAAATAAGATAGTGCTATGGGCCATACCATAATCTTACAAACAAAATTCCTGCCGACGGCCAAATCCCAGTCTTACAAACAGTTGCCAGGGGCCAGATCCTGGTCTTTCATACAATTGTCAGGGGCCAGATCTTGGTCTTTCATACAATTACCAGGGGCCAAATCCTGGTCTTTCATACAATTGTCAGGGGAAAAATCATGGTCTTTCATACATATATCTCAAATATAACTCACAACATATGTCACAAATAATGGGTCGGCCTTGGTGCCTTTGACCATTTATACAGTGAGAAAACTCACCTCAACTGCTGAAAATCCCAGATAAACGCTCGGGCTATTGGACTGGAGAAATCCTCATGCTAAATAAACAATAAAGTCCCAATTAACAGTTGAGTCATAACCCCGACTAAGACTTACAACACTTGCCTAATCTCAAAGGTGGAATGGGCCAAACTAGTCTTTAAAGCCTAATAAATTCCTAGGCCCAAACCCAAGGATCATCCAAGGTCCAAAATGAGTCCATCAACAGAAGTGGCCCTACAGTAAAGAAATCCAAGACTCAACCCTAACAAGCAAGCCCATTGATTTGGGCCCAAAACACATTCCGAGCTGGACTGGGTCGTACGCCCGGCGTACCCACCGGTACGCGGAACATACCCGACTGGAGTGTAAGGGTCGCGGCTAGGGAGGCAGTACGCGCGACGTACAGGAAGCTACGCATGGCGTACGTACCCCCCATGCAATCCATGCAAAAAGTGTCTTAAAGCCTTAAGACCCAACGACCAAAACTCATATCTGAATCAAATAAGACCCTTAAGGTCATAAAGTTGCAAACTTTATGCCATTGCATGGCTACAAGGAGTCCAACTCTAAAACCTAGCTTATTTCACCCCTTTTGACACTCTAACTCTTGAATGGGGACTAAACAAGGTCCAAGATTGCACCTTTATGATTTAAGATGCCTACAAAATGCCTGAAAATGCAACTTGAAGGCTCAGGAGTAGCTCATACTCACCAAGATCTAAACTTTAGGGACAAGAAGGAAGAAACAAGCCTCAACTAGAACTTAATGAAACATAAACCAAGTTTGGAACTTTATACCTCCAAGTGGTGCAAAATGAAGAGGAGATGCTGGATCCAAAATCTTGAGGGCAAAGCTTTCTTCTTGAATAACCTTATTCACAACCAAAAAGCACAAACAATCACTCTAACAAGCTCAAAATGCTCAAAATGAACTAGGGTTTGCTAAGAGGGTCGAGAAAGGAATGGAGGCTGAGGTAGGGGAAGGTGTTGGGGACATAATGAGGTATAAATAGTGCACAAACCCTAATTATTAGGGTTTTGGTCAGAGCCACGTACGCCCAACATACCGGAGTACGCGCAGCGTACTCGCACGGGGCCTTGTACGCTTAGTGTTCCAAGACGTATGCCCCGCGTACTCTAGCAACACTAAAATTCAAGATTTTGACTTTAGGGAGCCTTATGCAACAAAATCCAAACTCAACGGTTCAAAAGCAAACCTGAACATTGTAGATGTTACAACTCTCCCCCACTTGAACTAGCCTTCGCCTTCGAAGTCTGTTGCCTTGAACAAATCAGGGTAGTGCTCCCTCATCTCGTTTTTCGGTTCCCACGTCCACTCGGAGCCCTTTCGGTGCTGCCATTGCTCCTTTACCAGATTCACCACTTTATTACACAAAGACTTAGTTTTCTTGTCGAGAATCGCAATCGGCCTCTCCACGTAGTTCAAGCGCTCATCCACCTGAATGTCATACAACTGTATCATTGCTGAATCATCCGCTACACACTTCCGCAACTGAGACATGTGGAAAGTGTTATGAATCTGGCTGAGATCTTCAGGAAGATCCAGCCGGTATGCAACCCTACCCACACGGGCAGTAATCCTAAAAGGACCAATAAACCGGGGGCCCAGCTTGCCCCGCTTCCGAAACAAGATGACATCTTTCCAAGGTGACAACTTCAGCAGCACCAAGTCCCCCACCTGAAACTCAAGGTCAGAACGACGTCGGTCGCCATAACTCTTATGTCGACTCTGTGCGACCCACAACATGTCGCGCAACTATTGGATCAACTATGTTGTCTTAAGCACCACCTTGGTGCTTCCCATGACTCGATGACAAACTTCTCCCCAACAAACCGGGGTCCTGCACCTCCTTCCATACAACATCTCAAATGGCAGTCGGTCAATACTAGCATGATGACTGTTGTTGTAGGAGAACTCGACCAGTGGGAGGTAAGTATCCTAACTCCCCCCAAAATCCAACACACAAGCCCGAAGCAGATCCTCGAGTGTCTTGATCGTCCGCTCACTCTGGCCATCGGCCTGAGGGTGGTATGTTTTACTAAAATGAAACTGAGTACCCAACTCCTCATGAAACTTCCTCCAAAACCTGGAGGTGAAACGAACATCCCGATCTGATACCACTGAAACTGGCACCCCGTGCCGAACCACTACCTCCCGGACATAAACATCAACTAACTTCTCTACATATATGCTTACTGCAATCGAAATGAAATGTGCACTCTTGGTCAATCTGTCCACGATAACCCAGATAGAATCAACACCACACGCCGTCCTAGGTAATTTTGTGATAAAGTCCATAGTGATTTCCTCCCACTTCTACATGGGAATGGGTAACAACTGCATCTTGTCGTGGGGTCTCTGGTGCTCGGCCTGCAGACCTGGTTCATGAGATCCATGAACGTGGTAGGTGCATTGGTGAGCCCAAAAGGCACCACCACAAACTTGTAATGACCATAACGAGTCCTGAAGGTTGTCTTCTGCACATCCTCATCCCTTAAATAAAATTTTGGTTTGAAATTTAGGACGTTGCAGCAGATTTGAATTGTTGGCCCATCGGATATTTGATACTTCAAAAACGACAATTAACTATGTGGATGTAACAAGACTTTCACCCTAACCTCAAAAATTTGCAACAACTATAGGGTTCGATACTTTTGAGGCAAATATTTATTTAATTTAAGTTCTTTTTAAGGAATTAAAGGATATTATTTTTTAAAACATTGTTCGATTTTCCATCCTACATTTCCTTTAGAAAAATTATTCGGCTTTACCATTGGGTCGTAACTTACAAACATCTCAACTACTATCTATTTTTTAGAGAACAAACCCTATACTCGGTTGTATTGAGACCGTTGCATTATGTCCATATCATGCTCCATCATTATAGATCATGTTCAAAAGTAAAAATTTCATCATCTAATGCATTCAATCCAAAAGGTTTTGACATTAAAAGGAGGGATGTTATAACCTAATTTTTTTGGGCCATAAGTGTCATAACCAAATGGTGCATTGAAAATAGTACATATTTTGTTTATATGGAGCTGATGGTTTGTATTGGATAAACAAAATGAGATACCCTCATCTGGTGATTAGGGATGGAAATGGGGCGGGTTTGGGGCGGGGTTGACCATCCCTATCCCCATCCCCAAGTGTCTAAACTCGTCCCCATCCCCATCCCCATCCCCGACGGATGCGGGGAATTAAATCCCCTCCCCTTTGTATTTTGGGCTTTTCCCCAGCCCATCCCCAACCCATCCCCAATCTATCAACATAATAAACTCAAATTACACAAAAAAACCAAGTTTAATAAGCGATCAAAACCAGATGCCATAATAAGATTATGTTTACATTAATCATAAAGTTTAACAAGCATCAAAACGAAAAGTGACGATTTGGTATACGGATCATCGAACGAAGTGACGATTGACGAACTCTTGGAATTGGGAATATAATTTGATATACGGACTCTATCTCTGATGGTCTAATATAGATCAATTCATTTTAGCGGACTTAATTCAAATTCTAAATGATCGATATAGTATATATATATATATATATATATATATATATATATATATATATATATATATATATATATATATATATATATATATATATATATATATATATATATATATATAATCAAAGTGGGGGAGGGGCGGGTTGGGGATTGTTATAACCGGCCCCAGACCCATCCCCGGTTTTGTCATAATGGGGATCCTCGGCCCGTACCCGGTACCTGTTTTGGCAGGGAATACCCGTCCCCGATTGGGGCGGGTCAACCGGGTTCCCCACCGGGGTCGGTTGAAATTTCCATCCCTACTGGTGATACCATGATTGCAAATCAATCTTGGAAAACCAAGATGCACCCTGGAGCTGATCAAACAAAGCATCAATACTCGGGAGTAGGTAACGATTCTTCACCGTTAGCTTATTCAACTCCCGATAATCTATACATCTGGTGCGAACCGTCATTCTTCTTCACAAACAGGATCGGTGCTCCCCAAGGAGAACTGCTCGGACAGATAAAACCCTTGTCTAGCAGCTCCTGCAACTGCATAGACAAATCCTGCATCTCAAGCGGTGCCAGGCGGTACGACGCCTTGGCTATCGAAGCCGCACCACACACCAAATCGATTCGAAACTCAACCTGCCTCTCGGGAGGCACTCACGGAAAATCTTAGGGAAAAACATCAGGATAATCTCTCAGAATGGGTACCGTGCTCAACTCTGCCGTGGCCTCAACCCGTGTGTCAGAAACATAAGCTAGAAACCTGGATCCAGCCTACTGCAGATATCACCTGGCCCTCGCATCTGAACAGAGAGTTGGCCCATGCGAAGCTCACTTTCCAGAAATAACCCGTTCTCCCCCACTTGGGGTTCGGACTCTCACCAGCTGCCGCTCGCAATCGATCATGGCCCCATTGGGGCCCAACCAATCCATCCCAATGATAACCTTCGATCCTCTCAAGGGGATCGACACCAAATCAATAGGAAAGCTTTTGCTAAACATGTTCAGAACACACCCGTGGAAAACCTTCAAAGCACTCACGGTACGATCATATGCAATATCCACCTCCAGAGGGAAATCCAAAGTCCCTGGAGCATCTCAAAACTTCTTGCTGAATGCAAGAGCTACGAAGGATTGGGTAGACCCCAAATCAAATAGAACATGAGGAGACAAACCATTGACCAAAAAGATTCCTGTACAAGAGCATAATAAGCATAAGAATAAACAAAGGAAATAATAAAAGATAGGGTTAGAACACATACCAGTCACTACATCCGGCGCTGCGCGAGGCTCATCGGTGGTCCACTGAAAAACCCTTCTCTTCACCATAAGAGTCGCCGCCTTGCTCTAGGGGCCATCAGTAATCCTTAAAGTGGCTGGCGTAGGCGCCACCACTGCTCTCCCAAACAATCTTAGACAATCGGCATTTTATGGCTGGTCTGATTGCAATGAAAGCAAATCAGAGCCCTTCTAGGGCAATCCCTGCTTATTTGACCCGACTGGCCACAACTAGAAGATCTTGGACGTAATGATCGGCAGGCTCCACTATGCGGCTTGCCGCACTTTGCACAAGGGCCTTAGCTGTGACATCCCCAAAATCACGGCCAGAAAAGACCGGTTTCATTTATGCTTTTAAATAAAATCAGAGTAATCCTTTGATTAAAAGAGTTGCGGAATTTGTTCCCAAAACGAAATATGATAAAAATTTATCAAAGTATTTCATAAAGAAATGTATTTTCATTATATAACAAAATCTCGGGATGTCATGTTCCGATACAGACCAAAAGCATAAACAATACAAAATAGACCTTACAACAGTTATACATAACTACAGGTCTATAATCCAAAAATATCTTGACAAAGTCATCCAACTTATGCCCTTGCGCCACTACCTGTAATACAAAGAAACTGAGTGGGTCAGGCTTGGGAGCCTGGTGAGCATATAGGGTTTTCAACCCACAATAAATAATTATATTTAATTTCACCAACCAACAATAACCCGATTACCCATTCCCGTTATCCTCACTTTATGTCCCTAAAACAACAACTATTACAAGGGACCTAATCTAGGATTTTCATCGGGACGAACATTACTGGAAAGGGGTTTCCTTAACAATAGATGTCCTAAAGGCAACCATGAGGGGGATAGAGTACACCGGTGAACACATCGTTCACAACACCTACATGTTATGAGCCTGCTAGTGTTCCACTAGACCGTCTAGAAAGAGTCCGTGGTCGTCATCCATACTCCGCTAGATGACTAGATCAACAACAACATCGAGGCCTCTCATCATTTTATTTCATCACACACCAACTGGCTACCCATGTTCTACCCAACATATTAGTAGATAAAATATATACATTTATATACAGCTTAAAACCTGTATAAAACATCCATTCAACAACTAGTTCAAATAAACAAATAATATACAAACACATAGCACGTATTTTACAAGAATACTTCATATATATGTGTTAGAAGAAAACGAATATACACTCACATGATAAGACGATGATCGGACAGCACCTCGTCTCTTAAAATAATCTTTTCCGATAAAACCGGGATGTTTTTCTTGAAAACCGGGCTTCTCGCGGGCAGAGTTTCGGCTCAGAAACTTTACTTCTCGGGATCTTCGGGGCTTCGGAACTTGCTTTGGGGCTCGGGAATGATACCGGGGCTTCGGGATATCTCTTGCACGAAAAACGATGCAAAACGGGAGAGAGAGAAGAGAAAATGAACAAAGGAATCGGCTGCCCTCGCATTCTATTTATAGGGGCTGAGTCCTCGCATTACGCTGGGCGTAATGCTTCGGTACGCGGGGGGTAATGCTTTGGAAACGTCATCGCTTACATCATCGGAGCACTCGAGTCCGAGGCGGTTCATGCACCGGACTACGCTGGGCGTACTCAAAGGTTACGCGGGGCGTACCCTTCGGATAAGCTTTGGTATGCGTGCCACGAACTTCAAAAATTCATAACTTTCGCATACAAGGAGCGTTTTCGACGTTCTTTATATCCAAGTGTAGGTGAGATTATGCTCTACAACTTTCATTTAGACTCCGTCGGCAAATTTTGACTTTTATTTTTATTATATTATTTTTAGTAGGCCGGGACAGGAAAACTCCGATATAAAATCATAACTTCTTCATCTGACGTCCGTTCTCGTCTGTCTTTTTACCGTTGGGCTACTAACGATGAGATCTTCAATTCTCATTTAGAAAGTTTCGGCTAGAAACCACTCGATCTCAAATTCGAGTATTCGGACTGCATACTGCTAAGCTGAAACTTAGAAAAATCATAACTTCCTCATACGAAGTCAGATTTGGGCATTCTTTTTATGCATGCTCTTGGTTTAACGTATTCTACGACTTTCGTTTAGCTTACTAAGGCTAGATATCGCTCTATCTTAAATTCGTATTTTACGTCCTTCAGCGTCGTGCCGGTTCCATCGCGAAACTTCGACAGGTCATAACTTCTTCGTTATAATTTGGATTTCGGCATTCTTTATATATTCGGAAACCTTGCCACGACCACTACAACTTCCTTCATAGATATCGAGCTTATCTAATAATTTATTTTTACGCTTATTTTTATTCTTAATTTAATTAAGCCACATAATTAAACATAAAACACATAATACTCAAATAACACATTCTTATTATTTTCAAAATGAGTTACAAGGGTTAACCTAGACTTTTACAACAATATTAATGCCTTTCCTAGAAACACGGGCGTTACATTAGCCTTGCTGGCCTCTAGTATGGGTATCAGAGGTCTTGGGCCTCTTTGCCCGACCCACAACTGTCTGAACCTGCTTCGGCTTCCGCTTCGTCCGGAGCTCCAACTCAATCTCATGTCCGCGGGCCTTCTCGATCATGTCATTCAGGGTCTTACACCCCGAAAATCTCACAAATTCCCTAATGTCATCCCTCAGCATAACATGATATCTCGTCTTCCTCATCTCCTCATCCACAACGTATTGCGAGACTAGTAACGTGTTGGATTAGTGTCTAAGCCCATAACTATTTTGGTATGTACTTGACCTGATTGTGAGCATGGTCCTTTTGGGTTGCCTTCTCCATAGCAACTGATAGGATGAATTAAGGACAAAGAGGATTAATTATGATTTATTAATATATTATAAGAATAATATATTAAAGGAGAAATCATATTGTTTAATTAATATTAGTCAAGAATTAATTAAGAATTAATTTTGTGGCTAAAAGACATTAATTAAATAAAGGGGACTAGAACTGTCAATTGTGTGATAGTTGAATATTGGGCTAATGGACTCCATAGAAGTTGGAGTTGACGAAATCTATGGGGAAACCCATTAGAATTCGTCCAAGGCTTCTAAGGAGGGAGTCCATGGGCTGCTTAGGGCCTAAGCAGTCAGATTAGGGTTTCCTGGTTGAAAACCCTAATAGCCTAAGAATAAAAGGAACCCTTGGCAAGCCAAAAACGTCCCTAACCTTCTAATAGAAACCCTAGGACGTTTTTGGTGCCTCATTCCTCTCTCATTGTTCATATTGTTGCTCATGGTGTTTGTGACTCCATTAGAGGTGCAACATTTGAGGCACTAAGCTTTCAAAGGTCAAGATCAAGAAGGATTGAGATTGTTATTGCTATATAACAATCAAGGTAAGATCTAAACCCTAATTCATATGTTAATTCGATTATTGTATGCTAGATCTAGGGTATATGAGCTTTGGATGATTATTGCATGTTCATTAGACAAACTAGATCCAAAGCTTTAGGGTTTGCATGTACACTATAGGATTGATGTAGTGCTCATAACATATCAGTGGTATCAGAGCCTAGGCTGTTTGTTTGGTGTATTTGAAGCTTTACATAATCGTTCAAGCTGAAAATCGCGAAAATCTGCTTTCTGGAACATGAACTCGCCGAGTTCACTGGGAACTCGACGAGTCCATCCCTGACTCGATGAGTTTGTAGGTCTGATTGCTGATTTTGCGGGATTTTGACCTGTTTTGGCTGTGGATAATTACCATAAACGTTTTTTATTGATAAAATCCGATTTTTATTGATTTAGAGTGATTATCCTTGCCAACATAGAAGATAATTGTCAATTAATTAGATAATCACTGCCTTATATGATAAACTTGATTTATTTGAATTATTTGATTGGATTATCTTGCCATAAAACTGGATTAGGTCAAATTTAGATAATTACTAATTATTTGATTAATTAAATTATTTGTAATTTGATCTAGATAGTTTTGAAAAGTTTCAAAACTTGCCCTCAAGTTTTGGAATTTAAATTTTGATTAAAAAGTTTAATTTTGAAAAATTTAAATTCTAAACCCTAATGTTTTGAAAAGTTTCAAAACTTGTCCTCAAGTTTTGGAATTTAAATTTTTTTATTAAAAGTTTAATTTTGAAAATTTTAAATTCTAAAACCCTAGTTGTTTGAAAAGTTCAAATTACACCCTTATGGTTTTATTAAATTAATTAAGTGTATAATTAAAAGTGAGTTAATAAATCCATAATGATTTGGTTTATATTTAATTAAATTAAAAGTATAATTTATTAAATTAGACCACCTAGTATTTTAAAAAATGTAAAATACACCCTTATACTATATATGAAATTAAAGGTATAATATTATATATGTATGAGTAAAGAGTCAGTCTTACCGTTAGTAGGCCTCATTCACGAAGCTGGTCGCTAAGGTGTGTTTAAGGAAATTGCCTATAAAATGGCGATTGAATGGGTATCCACTCTTACCCACCGCACTCTTGACTAGTGGAGGGTCGTTAGCCGAACGGGTAGGATAAGACACAACCTTCCATTATAAGTATAATGAAATATGAAGTAACTAAACGCTTTTATAAATTCCCAAATCTTAGTTACTTTAGGAAAAAGTGAATTTGATGCAATTCCACGTAATTACACTTTGTACCCTTGCCGAGACAATTAGTGGAGCATGTGTGGTTAACCGACACACTAAGTTGGGATTGGCATTGGTGGCAAAGGGTGACTCGATGTTTGTCACAGATCGATGGAGCGTGTGTGGTTAACCGGCACGTCGATTAGGCGACTGTAACATTGAGGGCACCACATACATTCACATGGTTATTCACACCTTATTTGTGATCCTCGGCATCCCAGTCACAAATGAAGGGCATAATCGAGATTAAACATGCCATTGAAAAGTTCAATGAATCTCAAAGGATCTAGGAGTTTCAATTCATTTAAAACTTAAACCTTCAATTTTCGTTTTTCATGGTGGAAATTGGTAAATCATCATTTACCTACCTTCAAATGTTCTGAAATTTGGATTACGACATCCCTCTTCCAAGTTGTAGAATATTGTGTTGGGTCCTAGCCTTAATATCTCATTTTGGTGTTTATTAAGGACCCAATCAACTAACTTGAATTTCTCCCATTTTGTAGATGTCAAAGTCTGACAACTATGGTCTTCCTGAATCCGTTGGAAAAAGTTTTCCACACGAAGATGATGTTCCACGATTGGATTGTGGAAATGGAAATCATGCTTCACTTCCTCCACCTCCTCCTATAATTCTCCCTGACCCACGTGTTCGAAGACTTGAAAAGTTCAAGGTCACTCAAGCCCTATTGGCGAAAAGACACAAAGATGGAAAGTCGGTATGCACTCATGTCTTGGATATGAAGTTGCATATTGATAGATTGGGAATGTTGGGTGTCGATGTCTCTAGGAAGCTAGCTGTTGACTTGGTTCTTCAGTCACTTCCCGAATCATATAGTGAGTCCATTAGAGAGTACTATATGATAGACCGAGACGTGACCCTCATTGATTTGACTTATTTGCTTGTTGCTGCTGAATCAGAAATGATCTGGCGGACTGGTCAAGCAAATTTGTCTTGTAAATTAATGTCTCAACCTTTTATGGACAATGGCAACATTGGAAGTCCAGAAAAGTTTTCTTTACGCAAGAGAAAGGCTAAGTCTGAGATAGTCCCTTGTGCCATTCCTGAAGAATCTGTGTGTTTCTACTGCCAAGAGAAGGGGCATTGGTCATGAAGCTGCCCTAACTACCTGAGAGATCTAAGAGATGGGAGAGTCAAGATGTATGACTTTACTTCAGGTGAAATCCACTATTTAACTCTATTGAGTTCTTTTTTGGATTCTTAATACATAATATGATAATATTACATTTGGTGTTTTGCAGGATCAAAGAAAAAAGAAGCTTAAAAATAAAGAAGTGAGCTGAATCTGGTCATGAAGAAATGGATTTCGATCACGTGATTCAAAGATCGGATTTTTGGAGCTGCTACTTTTAGAGTTATGATAGATTGCTTAGGAATATGTAATAGCATAGTTTTCATTTGAATTGCATTGTAAGGACAAGTTTTTCCGCACCTTTTATAAATAAAACAAATTTTAGTTTTTGTCTTATTTATATTTCCTTGCAATGGCATGTATTAAAATTGATGTTTGTATACTTCTATTTTTAGCAATGTTGAAATGGATGTGATTCTTAGTTATGTTATTTGTGGCAATGTCGAGAATTTACCAAATAAGGAAAGATTCTTGTCGCCCAAGTTTCAGTTGGACAGAAACTTGGAATCATACAACTTGTATTGTATGATGAATGTGAATCTTCGTATTTGGAAAATTAAGACTAATTCCTTGACAAAAGGTCAAGTGAAGGACTAGGAGAACTGGTACACAATGTTGTGCACCGGTCAAGTCCATCACAAAGAATAATAAATTATTCTTCATGATTTACTAAAGCTTAGTAAATATGGTTATACTTATAAGATTAAGTGTAATTTTGAGTTGTTGAAAGAGTTTCAATGAATGGCAGAATGAATAAGAAGAATCAATTAGGCAGAAAGATAAAAGTTTCTCCAATCTGGAAAAAAAGGAGAGTACTTTTGTATCATGTTTCATGATTGTCTCATTGATTGTGAAATCATATCACAATTGATCCTCTAAGGACACCTTAGTGTACTAGTATGGCTAAGGAGAGGAATCAAAAATTGTTGAAATGGTTAAATCAAATGGTGAATCATACTTCGTTCCAAAATCAAGTCTTAGAGTCATACTCCAAGATTGTGACTTGAGTGACATCATCTTAAGAAAAAGGATGAACACACTCATCAAATATGGAGTAGGAAAATGTTTTCTCTTGCACGTTTGAAATTGGTAAGTTGTGATGTCTTGGATAAGACAAAGACCAACTAAGACCAATTGTGTGTAGTATTTGCCTTGATAAGGACCTACACTAACTCTTGAATATTTGTTTTGTCAAGAAATATTTCTTGACAAGAGAATATTATATGTCAAGAGGTCAGTGGGAGTCTAAATGATGTTGAAAAGTTTCAAGAACTAATCAAGGGTAAACCTTTTGTTAAACACTAGCACACGACTTGAGGTTTGTAACCTATCGTGTTGACACATTTTTTTTCTGTGCCATTCTAGTTTAAGTCAACTATGCATATAAGTTCTATGAGTTCTCAATTGATTGCATAGAGGCAAGGCATCCTGATCAATGGAAAATACATTGATAGGTAGGGGTGAGCTGCTCGAAGACTTGGAAGCAATGGTGGGACCCTTGATGGCAAGAAATTAAGAATGAACAAGTTCTGTCCATAAGAGTTTGGATTTGTCACAAACATTATCTTATCATTATGGTTATGACAAATTCACATGGATAGGAACACATACACCATAAAATCGAGTGTCATAAGGTTTCTCTCCTTCATGAAAATGATTGTGAGGAAACGCTTTCACTGGGAAGATTTTAATGAGATAGCGATTATGAAAATTGCATTCTCAAATTCGATTATGACTACAACATCCCTCTTCATAGTTCGAATTGTGAGATTTGGCAATTAGTTTGAACATTCGAGACTTATTGCTATAAGTTCTAGAATTGTTTAGACACACATGTGAGCTATCTAAGGAAAGGTGTATGAGTTGTTTTCTAGAAGCTTAGATAAAAGATTGTCGAAGCGTATCGTATTAGAAATATGATCTTTAGAAATCAATAAGTATTGTTTTCTAGAAATTTAGCAGATTTCTAAATACATGTCAAAGCTAGTGGGAGCATAAGTGTTATGCTGGTAAGGATATAATCATCATGTTAGTGGGAGCATGATTATTATTATTTTAAGTATTGCAAGTTAGCAATATTAATTATAGAAAACAACAGTTTCACTTTGCAAAGTTGCAGGGGTTGAAAAGTTGTTTTGCTATAATTAAGGGAGAGAATATTATACTTCGTTTCAAAATCTAAAGGCTTGGATCGAGAAATTTTAATTAAATCTAGTCAAAGGACATATATGGATGTTATGTTGAAAAGATTCAACATATGGGAATCCTATATATTACAATATTATAGCAAGGAACTGGTAAAATATCACGTTTTTCAGTATGAATCGTGTCCCATACGCTTCGGGTATAGGATCGATTGCATATGCTGTAATATTCGACCGTTCTAAATTTTCCAAATGCCTAGGGCATTAAGAGGGAAAAAGGACTAGAACCGGATTTGACTAAAATAATTAAACAACTGTCAAGGACAATCTAAGGTTCGCTAAGGATTGGTCGCTTGTGAGCAGTTGGAAGTATAGTAATGAATGGACCATAATGACATTATTATGATTAGATATGATTCTATTAATAATGAGTTATCATACGGCAAATATGGAAATGTTTCCATATTGGGAGTTGGATATTGAGAATCCATGTCTAGATTAGAAACTTTTATGCAAGAAGGATGTTCAAAGGAATGTACTTTGAATGTGAGACTTCGTATCTATGGAATTTCCTTGTAGCAATCTAATAGAGAACTTTGTAATTTCGTTGGCAAAGTCTTGGTGACTTTTGTGCAATAAGATTACAAAAGGATAATTGCATAAAATGTTAGAATCTAACGTATTCTAATGGTGGCAAGAATTTGGTATTCTTACACTAATGATTAGGATTGGGAATTGTGAAATGAGTATCATTGGAAATGTGTTCAGTTGATCTGTTTCACAAAGTAAGGACCATAGGTAAACATAGTGTGCATGCTAGGAGCATGGGACAACTGTTGTTATAATTCAAGTAATAAGTTGATTACCCGAAACAACGAATAATGAGTAATCAATATGGTGATTAAATAAAAGTGTCTTATTTATACTCAAAAGTTTGGGGCCATATTGGATTCGATTATTCTTGTTTTTCACTTTGCATGTTTTGACTTCCTGAATAATAAGATTATTCGAACGTTCCACAGTCGCACATACTTTGGGAGTAGTTATGAAAGAAGATTGTCATGAATTGGTTTGTAGATTGTCTAAAGTGTATTAGACATAGCAAAAGTTTGCTGCAACGTTCATGAGTGCTTATGAATAAGATTTGAGTATTGGATTAAACCCACGCTCACTTGGATCGTTTCATGGATTTTATCACGAGTGATTGGTGAGACGATAATATCTTATATTCTTGAAACCGAGACGTGTGAGTTGTAATTTACAAGTCGGTTGCACATTGATAATATGTAAATGCACTAGTAACTTGGTGTTATAAAACATATTGTTGTGTGTGATTGGATGAGTAGGTACAAGCGAGCATTGAGTCGAAGTTTATCCGTTCCTTTTACCCAATGTGGGATAAAAGCGATATCTGTGGGACCCTCGATGATTTAGTGATGACACCCTAAGTGCTTGGCCAAGCCGGGACTAAGTTGATGTGTTCAATTGTAGTCTGTTGTCAGTCGTCATAAATCGGAAATCGGGAAACAACACATAGACTGAGAGAATGATTATAATCCATGTCTCAATCTATACGATATCTAGAATGGAGGAATATATGATCCCTTATCTAAAGGACACGCTTCTGATAAGATCAGAGTTGACATTGGCTTTTGAAAGCTACGATTGTTGATCAGGTTTGAAGTCATACGCAGAATAGTTATTAGACTTATCCAAGTAGGAGACTGTTGGATTAGTGTCTAAGCCCATAAATATTTTGGTATGTACTTGACCTGATTGTGAGCATGGTCCTTTTGGGTTGCCTTCACCATAGCAACTGATAAGATGAATTAAGGAGAAAGAGGATTAATTATGATTTATTAATATATTATAAGAATAATATACTAAAGGAGAAATCATATTTTTAATTAATATTAGTCAAGAATTAATTAAGAATTAATTTTGTGGCTAAAAGACATTAATTAAATAAAGGGGACTAGAACTGTCAATTGTGTGATAGTTGAATATTGGGCTAATGGACTCCATAGAAGTTGGAGTGGACGAAATCTATGGGGAAACCCATTAGAATTCGTCCAAGGCTTCTAAGGAGGGAGTTCATGGTTGCTTAGGGTCTAAGTAGTCATATTAGGGTTTCCTGGTTGAAAACCCTAATAGCCTAAGTATAAAAGGAACACTTGGCAAGCCAAAAATGTCCCTAACCTTCTAAGAGAAACCCTAGGGCGTTTTTGGTTCCTCCTTCCTCTCTCCTTGTTCATCTTGTTGCTCATGGTGTTTGTGACTCCATTAGAGGTGCAACATTTGAGGCACTAAGCTTTCAAAGGTCAAGATCAAGAAGGATTGAGATTGTTATTGCTATATAACAATCAAGGTAAGATCTAAACCCTAATTCATATGTTAATTCGATTATTATATGCTAGATCTAGGGTTTATGAGCTTTGGATGATTATTGCATGTTCATTAGACAAACTAGATCCAAAGCTTTAGGGTTTGCATGTACACCATAGGATTGATGTAGTGCTCATAACCTATCATAACGCTCTCTCCCTGAATTTGGTGGTGACCTCCGCAGAGGTCCATGAACTCCCTTGTTAGCTGTTTCACCTCTATAGCTGGTGCAAAATCCCTCTGAAACCTCTGAAAAAAGTCTTCCCATGTCATCTCAACCACCCCTACCGTCCCCACAGCTCGAGTAACCTCCTCCCACCAGTCCTGCGCTCAGTCCCTCACTAAGCAGGACACGAATCCCACATTTGCCTCTCAGGAAAAAAGCTTGTATGTTGGACATTCTTCATGTCAGTGATCCAGCGACAGATAGCGATGGGGTCTTTGACCCCAAAGGACTCGGGCGCCCCACACGCCTTGAACTCCCGAAATGAGGGAGTTCGCACCCCAGTCTGCCCTATAGCAATCTCAGCTCGAAAAGACCTGAGCCGCTCCTCCAAGAGCTCCAAAATCCCCTCCTTGACGGTACTGGAAATCATGGGGGTAGCGTCAAGAATACCGTGAGTAACCTCGGCCGCAACAAGCTCACGCAGCCTCTCATCAATTGGTTGTGAGCCCGAGCTAAAACCTGAACCCGATCCAAAGACAGAACCAGTGCCTCCTGATCCCAAACGAGTGACCATCATCCTCAAACTGAAACACAATATATAAACAATCAGCAACATTCAAGGAAAATCCGCATCACTCAAGTATTCATAGGGTCACATATCTACACTTGTCTCGGGTACATATCTTGTACTTCCAGTAGTACGGGCCAAATACTACCTTTCACACGTACATGTACCTTCCTCAAGGTAAAATCTGATTCCCCTAAGTTGCAACACTATAAACAAGAGCCAAATATGCTACACAATATATATATATATATATATATATATATATATATATATATATATATATATATATATATCCTAGGCTCTTCTATGAACTCTCTCAACCCTCACCACTAGCAATACCAAGAACCTCAATCAACACTGCTGGTTGCCTTATGCATGCAAGTTGTACACAAAGTAGGTCGCATAGACTGTCGGATGAAGATTATACCCTAAGTCCAAAACCAAACAAGGAACAGGAAATGAGGCCAAATCGTTCATTCTAGGGCTATACAATCCTAAACATATACAACTTCGAAAGAATACACTTAGCAAATAACTGAGCCGATATCAATTCCAAGTAATACATGGCATCAAGTCCTCCTGAGTTTTAAGGCATCACACAAATTAGGCAATTCTATCATATGATTCCTGAAGGTATCGTTAGCTCTAATCTAGCATACAATTCCCATATCAAGCAGACTAATCACAATACATAAGTATGGGTAACTTTGGAAACACTTACTTGAGTTCGGCTGATTGCACGCATTGCACTCCCGTTTTACTTAAAAGAATCTTTTTCTATAATTCAGATTCTTTTTCTTTTGGAAAGATGATCATTCCCTCAGTTTGAGTTCCGACACACTCGAAAGTATGCCAGAATCCCTCAAACCAAAGCTATGATACCTACTTGTAACAGCCCAAAAATCACGATAAAATTTTTCATTTTAAAACAAGAGTTACAGCCGTGATACTATTTCAAAAACCATCACATAACAACAATGTCAAGATCATCATAGTACAAAATCAAATATGCTGAAAATAGTAAAGAGTGAATGTTGCGCCATCAAGTCGGGCCTTTCCCCTTAGTACCGGAAGTACCAGATACACAAATACAAATTGTAAGCAAAAGCTTAGTGAGTTTCCCCAAAGTACCACATACCAATAATTAATAAGATAGTGTTATGGGCCAAACCATAATCTCAGAAACAAAATTCCTGCCGAGGGCCAAATCCCGGTCTTACAGATAGTGGCCAGGGGACAGATCCTAGTCTTTCATACAATTGCCAAGGGTCAGATCCTGGTCTTTCATACAATTGCCAAGGGCCAGATCCTGGTCTTTCATACAATTGCCAGGGGCCAAATCCTGGTCTTTCAAACCATTGTCATGGGACAAATCCTGGTCTTTCATACAGATATCTCAAATATAACTAACAACCTATGTCACAAATAATGGGTTGGCCTTGGTGCCTTCGACCCATTTATACAATGAGAAAACTCACCTCAACTGTTGAAAATCCCATATAAACGCTCGGGATGCTGGACTAAATAAATCCTCGTGGTAACTAAACAGTAAAGTCCCAATTAACAATTGAGTCATAACCCTGACCAAGACATACGCCACTTGCCTAATGTCCAAGGTGGGATGGGCCAAACTAGTCTTCAAAGCCTAATAAATTCCTAGGCCCAAACCCACAGATCATCCAAGGTCTAAAATGAGTCCATCAACAGAAGTGGCCCAATAGTGAAGAAATCCAATGCCCAACCCCAACAACCAAGCTGATCGATTTGGGCCCAAAACACATTATGATCTGGACTGGGTTGTACACCCGACGTACCCACCTGTACGCGCAGTGTACCCGGACGGAGCATAAGGGTCGTGGCTAGGGAGGCAATACACGTGGCGTACATGAAGCTACACAGGGCGTACGCACCCCCATGCAATCCATGCAAAAAGTGTCTTAAAGCCTTAAGACCCAACGACCAAAACTCAGATCTGAATCAAATAAGATCCCTAAGGCCATAAAGTTGCAAACTTTATGCCTTTGCATGGCTACAAGGAGTCCAACTCTAAAACCTAGCTTGTTTCACCCCTTTTGACACTCTAACTCTTGAATGGGGACTAAACAAGGTCCAAGATTGCACCTTTATGATTTAAGACCCCTAGAAACGTCTGAAAATGCAACTTGAAGGCTTACGAGTAGCTCATACTCACCAAGATCTAGAGTTTAGGGACAAGAAGGAAGATACAAGCCTCAACTAGAACTTAATGAAACACAAACCAAGTTTGGAGATTTATATCTCGAAGTGGTGCAAAATGAAGAGGAGATGTTGGATCCAAAATCTTGAGGGCAAATCTTTTTTCTTGAATAACCTTCTTCACAACCAAAAAGTACACACAATTACTCTAAGAAGCTCCAAATGCTCAAAATGAACTAGGGTTTGCTAAGAGGGTCGAGAAAGGAAAGAAGGTTGAGGTAGGGAAAGGTCTTGGCGCCATAATGAGGTTTAAATAGTGCACAAACCCTAATTATTAGGGTTTTGGTCAGAGCCACGTACTCCTAGCGTACCGGAGTACGTGCAACGTACTCGCACGGGGCCTTGTATGCTTAGCGTACCAAGACGTACGCCCCACGTACTCTAGCAACACTAAAATTCAATATTTTGACTTCGGGGACCCTTATGCAACAAAATCAAAACTCAAGGGTTCAAAAGCAAACCTTAACATTGTAGATGTTACAAAAAAACACTCCTAAATATCTACATGTCGTCGACACCCTTCTTCCTCGTTGATGCCTTAACACTCTACCACTCTCTACAATTGTCTTCTCAATATCAGGAGGATCACACAGGAACGTTACAAGTTCTTCTCATGTTATCTTTGGTTCACAACTCCACCGGTTGTCTTCTCTGATGTCGCTTTTGTTATGTTTTTCCAGACATAAATCCTCCAAAGTGCATATGGAATTTACCAAAATAAAACATAAATTCGTGAAATAGAGATGGAGAATCTATATACTTCTTCAAGGTATGAACTCGATTTTTCTTTGCAATTCTTCAAGTAGGAAAATCCTTCACCATTGATCCCTCTATTTTGTCTAATTTTCTCGTATGTGCTTGAATTTTCTCAACATTTTCCCTCTTTCATCGATAGTATGAACTCGTATTTTGATTATTTATGGTTTTGAATTTGATCCTTTTGGATTATCTAAGAATTTGGTTTTAATTTTGATCTTTGGGTTCACAGATGCTATCAATCTTGATGCCCAAACCGAACCAACATCGTTATGCTTTTGTTTGATGCCCAATGTTTAGATTCAATTTCAGACACCCAAGGACATAAAAACCGAGAAGATATTTTATATTATTGTGCATTTGTTTATCTGTAGGCTTAGGGTAAGAAATCATTAAATTGGAGTGAAATGTTTTCACAAGGGTTGGGGCAGAGGTAGAGATGGTCATAGTCGAATAGCCCTTGTCTTACCTTCTCCCCTTCCTCTAGCACGATAGATTCGGCATGTGGGTTACCATTCAAAGCATAGATGCGTCAGAGATAACCAGCCTGATATTTTTCTACATCGCCAAAAACCTAGATTTGCAACTCCTTTTTTGCATTACTGCACATTCTATCCCCGTTAAAGCTAAAAATGAATTCATGATGTTTGTAAAGAGACTGAAGATGATGGGCAAAGGATGAAGGTAGGGGAAAAATAGTTTTTTAACAAATAAATAAGAAATAAACAATAAATAAAACAATAAATAAGGGAAATATAGTTTTTTTAGGTCTGTCTGGGACTAAAAATGCAAGAAAAATACATTACATGGATTGTCCGAGTTTAAAAAAACAATTTGAAACCAAGGGTGCAGATTACCCGTAACCGTAGGGACGTGTAATTTGCTCATATTTTAATGAAATTTAAGATGAAGACTGTAACATCTGGATTCCTGAAGGTATTTAATTTAATGTATTTTTGGATTTTTGGGCGGAACCACGTCGTGACGATGGATGATGTATCACAAGTTTTTAATGACCACCACGACATGGCGGCCTGTAACCACGGCGTGTTGGCATTTTAATGAGAATCCCTAATCTATGGGGTTTGCACCCCTATTTAAGGGAATGTGATGGCTAGGGTTACTCACCGTCACCCTCTATCACACTCTCTTAGCCCCCAAGCAAACCCTAACCTCCAACTTGCTTTTGAGCTTTTAGTATTGATTTGTGGGCATTAAAAGAAGAAGAAGTTGGAATTTGGGCTTGGATTCATCAAGGGACTATTCTCATCTTATTTTTGTGCATCTCCTGGACTTTTGTAACTCCTCAAGGTCCATGCTTTTTAGTTCTTTGTGCATAGATCTAAGTTTTTAAGACTTATTCTTCATGTTGGAACTTATTGGAGTGTTGGAATTCCATTAAGTTGCCAACTTTATGGATCCCCAAAGTCCCTTTTAGGTTAAGAGTGTTGGATCTGGAATTTCTTAGAGTTTTGTACTCTTAAATGTGATCTTGGCCCCTTTTTACTCTATCTTGACCTAGTTTGAGTTCAATACATGCATTGGACATGCAAGTCTATAAAGCAATGATTTTTATGGTTCATTGGATGAGAGAATACCTTATGAGAAGTTTGAATGGTTGGCTTGATAGATTAAGAGGTTATTAGAATAAGATGGTCTAAACAATCACCATGGCATGGTGAATGGTCACCATGATGTGGTGGATGGCTGCCATGCGACTGTTTTTTCCTCTAGTCACCACGGCGTGGTTGGAGCTAACCATGTCGTGGCGACTGGCCGAGTTGACTTCTTGACTTTGACCTTTGACCAGGGTTTGACCAAGTTTAACCTATGGGTATTTTGAGCATTTTGAGTGGTATTTGAGATTGTTCATTTCTTGATGAATAGGTGACTAATTAAGCTGACATACAAAGCTATACCTTATTCAGAGATCTTTTTCAGACTGAGAGGTGAGTTTTCCTCACTGTACTTGCAATTCTAAGGCACCAATGTTGACCCACTGAGATATGTACCCTGGTTTAGGGAGTGTTGTTATTTTGCATTGATTTGCTAGAACTGAGTCCTGATATATGGGATGTTATTATGTGATATTGATCGATAGATATGCCTATGATTCTGCTGCCTGGCTATATGATTATATGTATGTTGAAAATATGTTATATGTTATATGTTATATGTTATATGTTATATGTTATATGTTATATGTTATATATTATATGTTATATGTTATATGTTATATGTTATATGTCATATGTCGACATAATATGGTTGGGTTGAGATTGTACTGGTTCGTGCGGTCAGTCAACAAACCTGGTGCAATCTAATCGGGAGGTTGTAGACCAGGGTAATCCAACTGGGAGGTTGTAGGCCATGGTAAGCCAACCGGGAGGTTGTGGACCCACCATGCATTTTGGTTGTGATATGTGGTACTTTAGGGGAACTCACTAAGTTTTGGCTTACGGATTCAGTTTGATGTTTCATGTACTTCGGATGACTGGGGAAAGGCGAAGGCGTAATCGTACACATCCTTCAACGATATGTTTTGGGAGATTTTATGATACATTGATCTTGGGATATTTTCATTTGATACTTGATTTGTTATGATTTGGGTTGAAAACAATGGTTTCTTTTAATTTAAAAATGAAAATTCTTATCGTGATTTTTGGAATGTTACAAGTTGGTATCAGAGCCATGGTTTGAGAGAATTGGATGAACATTCGTGTGAATCCAGACTCAAACTAAGGAACTTAAAAATGTTTTCAAAAAGTTTTCAAAATAACTTTCAAATTAAATTTAAATTGTTTTCAAAAAGACAACCCAGGAAGGTGGAGATGTGTACGATCAGCCGGAGCAAGAAAGTATACCCCAAGTTACCACACTATTATTTGTTATGATATGAGTAGAACTACATGCTAGTGATAGGCTAGGGATCTTCAGGGATTGCATGATAGAATTGCCTGATATATGATTCCCGATAACCTATGAGTACTTCTTGTATGAAATTGACATCATTACTGTAGTTGCTTAGTGTGTGCGTCATAGTTGTACATAACTAAGATTCTATAGCCTGAGAATGTTGGATTTGGCCTTACTTTCTGTTCCTTGTCTGGTTCCGGTCTTAGTGTAGAATCAAGTATTTGATTGTCTATAGGATCCAATGCTATGTATGATTAGTATACACGAGTGGCTGTAGGGTTGGTGGAAGCTCCATGGATGAGTATATGTGTGAGCAGCCGACGAGATGAGGAATGTCTAGTCACTCTCGATAGAGCAAAGATAGGATGTAAGCGTATCTTGGTTGTTGTACTTGTTTTAGGCAGTTTGTGATGATCCTTGAGACCAATACTGGTAAGTGTGGAAGGTAGTATGGGCCCGTACTACTGAAAGCACATACTCGTATGCATAACAAGGAAGTCACAAACCCCAAGGGTTTCGTTTTTCTGGGATGGTTTTATGATATGAATTGTCGCATTTCTGACATATTCTAGTTTATTTTCAGTATGGTACTCACAAGGGGATTAGGTTCTGGATCTGGAGCAAGTGGCCAGGATAGGCCTGGATTGACCGATGATCAGATTCGAGAGATGAGTGCCGCTGAGGTGGCTACTACTATCCGGGGATTGATTTCAGAGTTGTTTGGGTCTATCAAGACCGCCATGATTGAGCTCTTTGATGATCGATATGTTACACTTTCTGAGGCTGTTGTTGTTGTAGCTACCGCATCTATTGCTGTCGCAGGGGTTCGAGGGGAGAGAGCTTTTCAGTACCGGGACTTCGAAAATACGAAGCCCCCAGAGTTTGATGGGGTCGGGATCCAATTGCAGCGATAAGGTGGTTATCTGATGTGGAGGGCTGTTTCTTCACATGCTCTTGTCTTGCTAACCAGATGGTCAAGTGCGCCCTGAACCTTCTTACGTTGGAGGCGAAGGATTGGTGGAGATTGATGACTAGTGTTTACACTCCTGAGCAGAGAGCTGCTATTACTTGGGACCAGTTCTCGGACATGTTCTGTTTGAGATACGTCCCTTTGGTGGAGAGGGAGAAGTTGGCTCAGGAGTATTTGGATTTGAGGCAGACTATTGAGGCGGTGACGGAGATCACGAAGATGTTTACTAAGAGATCTATTTTTTGCCTGTCACGTGCTCGGTCCCTCAGCAAGCAGGATACAAATTCCACCTTTTCCCCCTAAGGGAAAAAACTCGTCCGCTGCGCATTATCCATGTCAGGGATCGAGCGTCGGCTAGCGATGGGGTCCTTATCCCCAAAGAACTCAGGAGCTCTACAAGCCTTGAACTCTCGAAACGAGGGAGTCCGTGCTCCTATCTGACCCCCAGCGATCTCGGCCCGGGAAGCCTTGAGCCTCTCCTCCTTAAGCTCCATGATACCCTCCTTGATCGTACAAAACATCACAGGGGTGGCATCTACGATGCCGCGAGTAACCACGACCGCTCTGAGCTCTCGCAGCCTCTCATCAAAGGATTCTGTGCCAGAGCCACAACCAGAACCTAAACCTGAGTTGGAACCTCCTCTTCGAGTAACCATCACCATTTTCAAACTTAAACACAAACATATACACAATCAGCATATAACTCGAGGGAACTCCCCCTATACAGATCTCCTTAGAGTCACCAGGCCTGCTCTTGTCTTAAGTACAGGTCATGTGCTTCCAGTAGTACCGGCCCAATACTACCTTTCACACCTATTTGTACCTTCCTCATGAGCCATCCTGATTCCTCTAAGTCACACGACTAGAAATATATACCAAGCCTATGCTAAATAGCATACATTTCCTAGGCTTTCCTAGGGTTCCTCAACTCTCACCACTCGCAGTACCGAGAATCTCAATCAACGCCGCTGGTTACCTTATGCATGCAAGTTATACACAAAATGGAATCATATAGTCTGTCAAGTGATGATTCTACCGTAAGTCTACAACCAAACAAGGAACATGAAATGAGACCAAATCGATCATTCTAGGGCTATATGATCATGATCATATACAACTTTGGAAGCATACACTTAGCAATTAACTGAGCCGATATCAATTCCAATTAATACATAATACCCAATCCTCCAAGGCTAATATGAATCACACAAATCAGGTAATTCTATCATATAATTCTTGAAGGTATCCTTAGCCCTAATCTAGCATGCAATTCTCATATCGAGCATACTAATCATAATACATAACTATGGATAATTTGGGAACCACTTACTTAAGATCGGCTGATTGCACACATCGCACCCCCTTTTCACTTACTAAAAGTATTTTTAAAATTCAATTTCTATTTATTTTGAAAATATTATCATTTCCTCGGTTCGAGTTCTGACACACCCAAAAGTGTGCCCGAATCCCTCAAACCATGGCTCTGATACCAGCTTGTAACGTCCCAAAATAGTGGTAAAATTTTTCATTATAAAATCAATAGTTTCAGATATCAAGTTGTTCCAAAACATTCACAATATACAATATCAAAATCATCAGAGTAATAATATCCAAAAGGTAAGGAAATCATGAGGGGAGGATGTTGCGCCATCATGTCGGGCTCTTTCCTTTACTACCAGAAGTACCTGAAACCATAAACATAAACTGTAAGCACAAGGCTTAGTGAGTTACCCAAAAGTACCACATACTAAACGTACAACTAAGCCTAGCCCTGGGATGTATTTAAACCCAATAAACAAATATAGGCCCCGCCCTGGAACCTCGACTTGCGGTATATTTCAACCCAATAAACAAATATGGGCCTCGCCCGGGGATATATTTCAAAGTAAACATGCTATAGTGGGCCCCTCCCAGGGGTTTATTTCAACCCAGCATACAATAGTGGGCCCCGCCCTGGGGTGTATTACAACCCGATCACACGAACAAACATATCATATAGAAGTTAGCATTCTACATAACTGAATAATGGGTCGGCATTGGTGCCTTTAACCCATGGAAACAATGAGGAGACTCACCTCACGAATAGTCGAGAATAGTTGTAATACCACGCTGCTCTGAATACCGACTCTACCGGTCACCTTTACAGTTAACAGTGACCAAAACTCAGACTACAACCTAAAATACCTAAAATACCCCTAGGTCAAACTTGGTCAAAATCCTGGTCAAGGTCAAAGGTCAACCGATTTGACCATGATCAACTCAGTTGAGTACATTAGGCGTACTCAACACATACGTGGGGCGTACTTAGCTTAGACCAGGAATCGAGGGGCTGACCATGTACGCACATCATACCCTTTAGTACGCCCAGCGTATGCGGCTGCCATCCTCCCATTCCATTAAGAGCTTAATCCTTTAAGCTCATTTATCCAAAATCCAGATCTAGACCTCAAATGATGTCCTTAACAATAAATTTTCCAACTTTATGGTCTTGCATGGCAATTAAGACCTCAACAACAAAAACCCTAGCTTCTTAACTCATTAAGACAACCAAGGTCATGCATAGATGGAAATTAATGCCCAATATCACATTTTTATGACTTATCACACCGTAAATCATCTGAGAGGACAACTCAAAGGTCCTGGAGTATTCCATACTCACAAGGATCAAGATTTGGGACAAAAATTGCAACTTTTAAGCTAGAACAAGATCTAAAGGGATACACATCAAGGTTAGAGCTTTATACCTCCAGAAGATGCAGAAGGGAGGGTAGTTGTTGGATTCAGAGGCTTGAGTGAAGCACTACCACACCAAGAGTCTTCCTCTACCACCAAGAGCACCAAAATGACACTCCAAAGCTTCAAAACACACACACAGACTTTAGGGTTTCGAAATGGGGGATAAGAGCAGTGGAGGCTGGAGTTAAGGAAGGGTACGAGGCTATAATGATGCTTAAATAGGGTCCAAACCCTAAAACTCAGGGTTTGCACCATGGCCATGTACGCCCAGCGTACGCAACGTATGCGCATTGTACGCATGCATGACTTAAAATTACAAAAATACCACTCGAGACTAATTTTGAAAACAATGCTTGAACCAAGGGTCAAAATGGAATACCTATAAATCAAGATGTTACATTTGATCCTTTTCAATAGGTTATGTTTTGGTTTTGTTCCATATCTCGTTAATTTTAACAACTTAGTTGTTTTTTTTAATTTTAATTTTACTCTCGTGGACCATTTTTGCAGTTTCGTCTATTTACCAAACTACAATGACCATTTCTGCATCCATTCTTTATATTTCTATCCAATTTTTTATATATTAATAAATAGACAAAATTGCAAAAATAGTCCATATGCTTGTCAAAATTATATGGTTTAAGTCAAAAAATGTTTCGTTGTGCAAAAGTGGTCCAATTTTGGATACCTTGTGCATTTTTGCTCCAAAACTGTTAACTTTAATAGCTTGACTGTTAACTTTTTTAATATGATGATTTTACTCTCAGGGACCATTTCTGCAACCAAATTACAAGGACCATTTACGCATCTCTTCTTTTTAATCTTATTCAATTATTACACATTAATTCTTTTAATTAAATCTTTTGTTAATTTCTTTTTATTAGATTACTTTTTATTCTATTACTATTATATACTAATAATATTATTTTTAATATATAATATTTATATATTAATAAATATTACTTTATTGGATTATTAATTACATTTAATTTGTTATATTTTTAATTTCGTTTTTAGTAGATTATTTCTTTTTTATTGTATTGTTATATATTAATAAACATTATTTAAATATATAATATTTATATATTAAAAATATTATATTGTTGGATTATTAATTTCTTTTAACTTTTTATTAAATTAATTTTTTATTGAATTATATTTTACTAATAATTCTTATTTTACATATGTCATATTTATATATTAATAAATATATTTTTACCGTATTACTATTTTTTATTTGTTTTTAGTTTTTTTTTAAATTATTTTCTTTATTATTTTAAATCTAAAAATCCAAAAAAGAATCTCACACACCCCACATCTCCTAATTTAATATAAATATTTAGAAGATAACATAATTTTTGACAACACCACCACCATCACCCACTCTGGCAGTGGCGAGATGAATGAGATTTTTTTTAAATAAATTAGGATGGTGATGGTGTTGTCCAAAAAAAAGAATTGAACCAAACAATGTGGTGAGGGTCGTGTGATAAATAGTTTTGGAGTATGTGTGATATGGGAGACGTATAATGCCGAAAAAGAGTGTGACTACTACGACATATTGTGTAATACATCTTAGAGATTGGGTATTATGGCAGTGGGCCCTCGATTGTTGTATTGTTTAATTATATTTAGTTTGATAACAAAGACAATGTAATAGTAAACAAAACAAGTTTATTGATATCAAACCCAACTCTCGACTTTAAACTGACGACCCCCTTTTTGTTTGACATCACAAGCAGAACAAATGTTTATACACCATGACCTTCTGTGACAACGAAGATAAAATGATAAGTGGACGGTTATCAAGAAAAAACCAAGAGGGGTATTTGAAGTCACCGAAGCTGAAATGGAAGCAGATGAAGTCTTTCAGGTTGAAGAGCGGTTTGAGTCAACCATTTTTGTAAATCATGACCAAAAATTCCATTTTTAGTATAACGATTCATAAAACATTTTAGGGAAAACATCATCAAGTTATTTCATATCATCAAATCCACAGATCATAATTCTCAAAAGCATGTCATAATCAAATAACAATGTCAGAGTACAATCCCAAGAACATCATAGCGCAGAAGATAGTGGTGTGATGCGCTGCTACCGTGTCGAGTCCCCCACGATCCAAATCTATCCAGTCGATTTCAGCCGGGCTTAACGCATCCAAAACATAGATATGATCTCGTAGGTTCGATATAACGCGTAAAGTTACAAACTTTACGTTCATGCATGGGCTATTTAGCTCAAAAAGCCCTAAAAAGTGGTTCCTAGGATGCATGGGACTCCCATGGCCATAAAGTTGGCACCATTATGCCATGGTGTCCCTCAAAGGCTGTGGATATGAAGTCAATACCCCAAAACATGCTTGCATCCATGAATGGTTCCAAAAATGGATCCTTCAAGCCCTAAACTACTCCAAGGAGAAATCTAATAGATGAATGGTCAAGGTATAAACTTTATACCTCAAATGAGTTGGAAATGGAACACAACATCTGCATCTACTTGCTTTCTCTTGAACTCCCAAGCTTCTTCTTTCTTCTCAAGCTTCAAAACCACCAAAAACACACAAAAATGGCTCAAGAACACTCAAAATGGGTTAGGGTTTTGAATTAGGGTTTTCTGGACTAAGGGAGGCGATAAGGGAAGCCATAATGGGTGTGTTAAGGTGTTTAAATACGGTGCAAACTTTGAAAATTAGGGTTTAACTCTGGCAGACCAACTCGTCGAGTCGAGACTCCTCGACTCGTCGAGTAGACTTCAAGTCCCGCGTCCAACATATCCAATTCCAACTCGAAGAGATTGGGGCCTCCAACTCATCGAGTCCCTTAGCAAATATGAATAATTCTTATTTAAATACGTACCAGGAACCGGGCGTTACAAATCTCCCCCACTTATTTTAGACTTCGTCCTCGAAGTCTGCTGCTGCATCCGGAAAAATCTCGGGGTAGTGCTCCCTCATCTCGTCCTCCATCTCCCAAGTCGATTCTGAGCCCTTGTGGTGCTGCCATTGCACCTTCACCAACTCGACCTTCTTGTTCCTCAGATCCTTCATCTTCCTGTCTAGGATGGCTACTGGTTGCTCGATGTAGATCTGGCTGTCATCAACCTGGATATCCTCTAGAGGCACCACCGCAGAGTCGTCTACAAGGCACTTCCGCAGCTGGGAGACATGAAAGGTATTGTGGATCTGACTAAGCTTGGCTAGCAGATCCAGCCTATACGCCACCTTGCCCACCCGGGCTGCAACTCTAAAAGGACCAATGTATATGGGGCCCAACTTGCCCCGCTTCCTGAACCGGATGACACCTTTCCAAGGTGACACCTTCAGGAGGACCCTATCTCCGACGTGGAACTCCAGATCCGATCGGCGTCTGTCAGCATAACTCTTCTGCTGACTCTGAGCAGTCCAAAGCCTACTCCTGACCTGCTGGATCCTCTCTGTCGTCTTGAGTATCACTTTGTTACTCCCCATGACCCTCTGCCCAACCTCACCCGCGCATATCGGGGTTCTGCACTTCCTCCCGTATAACATCTCGAATGGAGGATGGTCGATACTCACGTGGTAGTTATTATTGTAGGAAAACTCTGCCAAGGGAAGGTAGGTATCCCAGCTACCACCGAAGTCTAATACGCATGCTCGCAACATGTCCCCCAAGGTCTGGATGGTCCGCTCAGTCTGACCATCGGTCTATGGGTGGAAAGCCATGCTAAAGTGCATACGAGTACCCAACTCGTCATGGAATTTCTTCCAGAATCTAGAAGTGAATCGTACGTCTCGGTTAGAAATCACGAAAACTGGCACTCCGTGTCGAGCTACTACCTCTCTGATGTAGATATCGGCCAGCTTCTTGGCCGAGATGCTCTCCTAGATCGGTGTGAAGTGAGCACTCTTGGTTAAACGATCCACGATGACCCAAATCAAATCCACCCCTCGTGCAGTCCTGGATATCCAACGGCCGCGTCTTGCCGTGAGGCCTCTGGTGCTCGGCCTTGACATTCCTACAGGTCAGGAATCTCTCGACGTACCAAGCTACATCCCGCTTCATGCAGAGCCACCAGTAATCAGGACAAAGATCTATGTACATCTTCGTCGCCCCGGGATGAATAGAAAACCTGGATTTGTGCGCCTCCTCCATCAGAACCTGGCACACACCTCCATGATATGGAACCCACACTCTACGGTGTAGTGTCAACAACGATCGACTATCATAGTAGAAAGAGGAAACTGTTGGGTTTTGAGCATTCTAACACTCCTATGGTGTACATGCAATCCTATAAACCTTTGGATCTATGTTTTCTCTATTATACATGCAAATATGTAGTTTCCAAGATATTACCCTATACTAGCATATTATGAAGCACCTATACTACAAAGTTCTAGTTAGATGACATACCTTTTGATGTAGCTTGATGTCTTCAAGCTTTAAGAGCTTAGCCCCAATAGTGTAGAAGCCTCAAATGGAATCACAAATCACCAAAACACCTTGGAAGAACTTGAGAGAATATTTATGCACACTAAAATCGGCCCACTCTTATTTTCACACACTTGTGCCAACTTTGTGAGCCAAGGACCCCTTTATATATTATGGAGGATTAGGGTTACATCCATGTAAACCCTAATACCCATGACCTTTCATTTACATAGGATCCATGGGTTAAAAGCTCCATGGACCATCCATGAAAGCTTAGCCCAACCTAAATGAACTTGGCCCATTCCATATATATAAGAGTCCATATTTAATTAGTTCTTTTTGATCACTTAATTAATTCTAAATTAATTCTTGATCAATACTAATTAAATAATATGATTCCATATTAATATATTAGAACTTATAATATATTAATATAAATCATAAATATACTATTCTCAAAAGACTATCCATATAAATTGTGCCGGTGAAGTGCAACCCAAATGGACCATGTCGGGTCGGGTCAAGTACATACCAAATATAGTTATGGACTTAGACATTAATCCAACAGTCTCCCACTTGGATAAGTCTAAAACTATTATTGAGTATGACTTCAAAACCTAACTGGAAATCATAGCTCTTAAAGCCGCTGTCGAACTCTGACCTTGTCAATGACTTGTCCATTAGATAAGGGATCATATATTCCTCCATTCTAGATATCATATGGACTGAGACATGGATTATAATCATTATCTCTGTCCATTTGTTGTTTCCCGATTTTCGATTTATGATGACTGACTGATTGAACAAATCAAATCAGTCCTGGCTTGGCCAAGCACTCACATGTGTCATCGCTAAATCATCGAGGGGCCCACAGATATCGCTTTTATCCCGAAGGTAAAAGGAATGGATAAACTTCGACTCATATGGCTTGTTCTACTACTTGTTGAATCATACACAAAGGCACGTTTTATAACATCGAGTTACCAAATGCGTTTTTGTGCAATCAATGTATAACCAACTCATAGTAACAACTCATATCTCTAGGTTTGAAGAATATAAGATATTATCGTCTCATGATCACTCGTGCTAAAATCCATGAAGTGATTCAAATGAGCGCGGGTTGAATCCAATACTCAGAACTTATGAGCACTCATGAGTGTTGTAGCACCACTTTGTCCACCAACTTGGACCTCTACAAACCAACCCATGACAGTCTTGATTCATATCTACTTCCAACATATGACCGACTGTGGATGGTTTGAATAACTTAATCATTATGGAAGAGCGACTTCGTTATTCTGGAAGTCAAAACATGCAAAGTGAAACACAAGAATAAATGAATCAAATATGGTATCAAACCCTATGAATATAAATAAACACTTTTATTTATCACCATACTGATTACTCATTATTCATTGTTTCGCTTTTATCAACTTTATACTTGAATTAAAAACACTAGTTGTCCCATGCTCCAAGCATGTACACTATGTTTTTCTTAAACAATAGCTTTGCCATACACCAAGTATGCACTCTATGTTTGTCTATGATCCTTACTTTGTGAAATAAACCAATTGAACATAATTTCAATGATTCTAATTTCACACTCCCAAATCCTTATCGAAAAATGTGAGAATTTCAAATTCCTATCATTTATCGAAATCTGTTTAGATTTTAAACTTATATGCACTAACCCTCCTCTAATGAATATGTACAAAGTCACAAAGACTTGTCAACAGTCATTATAAGGTATTCCAATGGAGATCAACTCCATGGAAACTAAGTCTCATATTCAAAGTACATTGCTTTGGACATGCTTCTTGCATTAAGTTTTCTAATCTTACACATATAACTTCCACCTATGGAGACAACTCCATATTCTCATTTTGACTATCACTTCTGATTAAGAGATGCCTCTTTTCAGAATATGTCAATATGGTCCTTCCAAAATTAGCACTATACTTCCAACTGTCCCTGAACAACCAATCTTTGGTAAACCTCAGATTGTCCTCGACAATTGCTTAATCATTTTAGTCATATCCAATTCTAGACCTTTTACCTTCTTAATGCCTCTGGGCATTTGGAAAAATATAGAAATGACAAATATTATAGCACATGCAATTGATCATGTACCCAAAGCAAATGGTACACGATTCATGATGTCTCACATAAAGACATGATTCTAGACCAGTCTTTTGCTACAATATTTTTATTTGCCATTTTTTCAAAATTTTATTATGAAGAGGGATGCCGTAATCATAATCGAATTTTGAGAACGCAATATATAGAATTTCCTTAAGTTGAACCAATCCAACATGAAATTCATATATATATTCTTGACTAAAGATGATTAAGGTCTCAATCTAAGCCTTTAGAACTGAAATGAAGTATATCATCTCCCTTAATTATAGCAAAACAACTTTTTCAATCCCTGCAGCCTCACGAATTGAAACTTTTGTTTTCTATAAATAACATTGCTAACTTGCAACACTAACAATAATTATCATGCTCCCACTAACATGATGATTATTAGCATAACACTTATGCTCCTACTAGCTTTGACATGTACTCAGAAATCAGCTGGACTTCTAGAAATCAATACTTTATTGACTTTCTTACCAAAGTTCAGATTTCTGATACGAGATGCTTTGAAAAAACTTTATCAAAATCATACACCTTTCCTTAGATAGCATGCATGTGTGTCTAAACAATTTCAGAACTATGAAAAGGGATGCCGTAATCATAGTCTCAATTGTTTAGACCTTTTGCCATCTGCTTCAAATCTACTTGGTGGAAGTGTTTCCTCACCATCTTTCATGAATCGGAGAGAAACCTTATGACCCTTAGATTTTATGGTGTATGTGTTCTTATCCATGTGAATCGTCAAAACCATAGTCACAAGACAAGGATAATGACAAATCCAAACTCATATGGACTAAACTTATGCAATCTTAACTTCTTGCCACCTGGCAGTACAGGGCCTGCCATTGCTTCCAAGTTGTTATGCAACCAATTGAGAACTCTAAGAACTCATATGCAAAACCAACTTTAACTGGAATGGGCACAGAAATAGAAGTATGCCAAGACGATAGGTTATAAACCTCAAGTCGTGTGCTAGTGAAGAACCTCAGGTTTTACTCTTGATTAGTTCTTGAGACTTTCAAGACCTTTAAGACTCCCACTGTCCTCTTGACATATAAGATTCTCTTGTCAAATATTCAAGGGATAGTGTGGATTCTTTATCAAGACAAACACTTCACACAATTGGCCTTAGTTGGTCTTTGTTTAATCCAAAACATCACAACTTACCAACTTCAGATGTACAAGAGTAGGACACTTTTACTCTTACATTTGACAAGTGTTATAAACCTTCATTAAGATATGTCACTCAACTTATAGTCTTGGAGTATGACTCTAAGACTTGTTTTGAAACGAAGTATGACTCATCTTCTTGATTTAACCATTTCAACAATTCATGACTCCTCTTCTTAGTCATAAGAATGCACTAAGATGTCCTTAGAAGACCAATTGTGATGTGGTTCTTAAATCATTAAGATGATCACAAAACATGATACTAAAGTACTCTCCCATCTTTTCAGATTTGAGAAACTTTTATCTTTCTGCCTAATTTGATTCTTCCCATTCGTTCTGCCATACATTGAGACTTTTGCAATGTTTCAGAATTATACTTAAACTTGTAAGTATAACCATATTTACTAAACTTTAGTAAATCAAATAGTCTTAACGAGCTTTGTGGTGGACATGACCAGTACACAAGAATGTGTACTCGATCCCTTTAGTCCTTCACTTGACTCACACATCCATGTGAACAAGTAATTAGTCTTGATTTTCCAATGCTTGAAAGTTCTCATTCATCATACTATTCAACTTGCATGATTCCAAATTTCGGTCCAATTGAAACTTGGGTGATGAGGAACTTTCCTGATTTGGTAAATTTAGACACTACCACAAATGAAAGAATCAAATCCATTTTCCAATATTGCTGTCAGTGGAATCATATAAGCAACAATTTTCCACAAATGCCATTGTAAGGATACTTCAAATAAATAAAATTAAACAATTTTCTTTTATTTTAAAACTTTGCGGAAAAACTTATCCTTACAATCCACATGGAAAATTGTTGTTATCTATTCCTTAGCAATATATCATAACTTCTTAAGCAACTGCTCAAAATTCTGATGCGATCGAAATCCACCTTCGCGATCAGAATCAACATATACTTCCTTTAAGATTTCTCTCTATTCTTTGATTCTTAAAACATCAACATATGACCCAGTCACATCATGTAATGAGGATCTCAGAATAGAACTTAACAGAGTTAGATAATGGACTCTACCTGATGTAGAGTCAAACTTATTGACTTTAACATCCTTAGGTAAATTTGGTAGCTTTGCAATCAACGCCCCTTCCTTTGGTAAAATAAACATATGGACCCTTTGGTAATGGGACTATCTCAGACTTAGCCTTTCTCTTTACCATTTGGTCAACCGGGTTGACTATGGCCAATCCCTTTCCATTGGGAAGAGAATGCTTTTTCTGGATTTCCAGTGTCACCATTGTTACTGTCCATAAAGTTTTTGGGAAGTTGATCTTCTAATCAAATTTGCTTTACTATCGTTCCAAATCATTGCTGATTCAGCAACACCAAGCAAATAGATATGATCATTAAGGTTCATGTCATAGTCTGTTTCATAGTAGTCCCAAAGGAAATCACTATGTGACTTAGAAAGTGATTAAACATCCAACTTTCTCAAGACTTTGACACCCAACTCTCATGGCTTGTCAATATGTGACTTCATATCTAAGATGTGATCACACATAGACCTTGCTTGCCATTAGGGCTTGAGTGACCTTGAACTTGTGGGTTAGGGAGAATAATTGGAGGAGGTGGAGGAAGAGAATTATGACTTCCATGAGCCAAACTCGGGAAGTCATATTCATTAGGAAAGCTTGGTTTGGGAAGATCATTGTTGTCTAAACCAGACATCAACAATGGGAGAAATTCACGTAAAGTTGATTTAAGTCCTTACTATAACACCCAATATGATATATTAAGGCTAGGACCCAACAAACTATTTTATAAGTTGGAAGAGGGATGCCGTAATCCAAGCTATAAAATATTTGAAGGTAGGTGAATGACGATTCACCAATTTCCACCAAGATAAACGAAATGTATTATTAGGTTTTAATTGGTTTTGAAACTCCTAGATTCTTTTGAGATTCGTTGAACTTTTCAATGACATGTTTCAATCTCGAGTGTGCCCTTCAGGTTTTGTGATTGGGATGCCGAGGATCACAAAACAAGGTGTGAAGTAACCATGCAAATATACTTGGTATCCTTAATATTTACCCCTCAATCGATGTGCCGGTTAACCACACACGCTCCAACGATACTATGATAAACATTAAGTTACCCTTTGCCTACCTTGTTAAGTCCAGGTTAGTGTGCCGGTTAACCACACACGCTCCACTAACAGCTTAAACAAAGTGCAAAGTGTAATTTCATGGATTAGCACCTTATTCACATTTTCCTAAGTAACTAAGATTGGGAATTTATAAGTGTTTAGTTACTTAGTATTTATCATTATACTTATAATGAAGGGAGAATTATAGTCCTTGTCCTACCTGTTCGGCTAACGACCCTCCACCGGTCAAGGAAGCGGTGAGTGAGAGTGGACACCCATTAAACTGCCATTTTATAGGCAGTAACCTTATACCCCCCTTATAGACCGACTTCGTGAATGATGCCTACTAATGGTAAGACGACTTGCTCTTATACATATAATATATTAAACTTTTAATATTATAATAGTATAAGGGTGTATTTTAGACATTTACAATACTTGGTGGTTTAATCTATTAATTAAACTAGACTTTTAATTTAATTAAACTCAAACCATATATTTATGGATTAATAATACACTTTTAATTAAACGCTTTAATTAACTATTAATAAAGTCCATAAGAGTTAATTTGAACTATTCAACAAAACATCATAATTCCAATTATTAAACTCAAAATTAAAACCATTTAATTAATTGTTTAAGTTATGAACCCAAGAGTTTTAGAATGCAATTCTTTTTTTTCATAAAAAACTTTTCTCAAATTCCAAAACTTGAGGGCAAGTTTTGTAATTCTTGAAAACCTTTGGATTCCATAACTTATGGAATTAATGGTGTTTTATGATGAAACTTTCCATGTTCCATAACTTAGGAAAAAGTTATGGAATTCTTTAAAACATTAACACCAAATTTTGTAACTCCATAAAAACTTTGAATCAAATTTTTTTTAAAAAAAACTTTCATATTTATAACTTATGGAAGTTTCAAAAACCCTTAAGATCACAACTTTAAAAAAAACTTTTGAGCTCCAAAATTTTATGACAAAATATGTAACTCCTTAAAACATTTAGATCAAACTTTTGAAACTAATAAAATAATCATATCATTTTATCTTTTACTAAATTTGACCTAATTCAACTCATATAACAAATGATTCAAATTTTACAAATAATTCGTTTTTCACAAAACAAGTAATTATCTTAAAATTTGACAAACGTCATGTTTTTTTTTTCCTTTTTTTTCCAACTTGAAAATAAAACATTTGCATCAATATAACAGAAAACAACCCATGGCTCCGACACCACTGTTGGGTTTTGAGCATTCTAACACTCCTATGGTGTACATGCAACCCTATAAACCTTTGGATCCATGTTTCCTCTATTATACATGCAAATATGAAGTTTCCAAGATATTACCCTATACTAGCATATTATGAAGCACCTATACTACAAAGTTCTAGTTAGATGACATACCTTTTGATGTAGCTTGATGTCTTCAAGCTTTAAGAGCTTAGCCCCAATAGTGTGGAAGCCTCAAATGGAATCACAAATCACCAAAACACCTTGGAAGAACTTGAGAGAATATGTATGCACACTAAAATCGGCCCACTCTTATTTTCACACACTTGTGCCAACTTTGTGAGCCAAGGACCCCTTTATATATTATGGAGGATTAGGGTTACATCCATGTAAACCCTAATACCCATGACCTTTCATTTACATAGGATCCATGGGTTAAAAGCTCCATGGACCATCCATGAAAGCTTAGCCCAACCTAAATGAACTTGGCCAATTCCATATATATAAGAGTCCATATTTAATTAGTTCTTTTTGATCACTTAATTAATTCTAAATTAATTCTTGATCAATACTAATTAAATAATATGATTCCATATTAATATATTAGAACTTATAATATATTAATATAAATCATAAAGATACTATTCTCAAAAGACTATCCATATAAATTGTGCCGGTGAAGTGCAACCCAAATGGACCATGCCGGGTCGGGTCAAGTACATACCAAATATAGTTATGGACTTGGACATTAATCCAACAGAAACCTGACCCACAATATGATCGCTCTTCCGATGTTCCTCCTTCATAGCCTCCTTCTGGGCCTCTCGGATCTGCTCCAAAAGTGGAGTCACTACTATCATCCTCAAGCAGATATCTCTGATCGGGGCTGCCTTGCGGCTAAGCGCATCGGCGACAACATTGGCCTTCCCCGGGTGGTAGAGGATCTCACAGTCGTAATCCTTCACCACATCTAGCCACCGACGCTGCCTCATGTTCAGATTTGGCTGATCCATGAGGTACCTCAAACTCTTGTGATCCGTGTAAACGATACAACGGACCCCATAGAGGTAATGTCGCCAAATCTTGAGGGCAAAAACAACCGCCCCCAACTCCAGATCATGCGTCGGGTAGTTCGCCTCGTGAGGCTTCAGCTGCCTCGAGGCGTAAGTGATGACGTTCCCTCTCTGCATCACCATTGCGCCCAGACCTGAAATGGACGCATCGCAGTACACTAATCCTCCACGCCCTCTAGCAGGGCTAAGATTGGCGCCTCGCATAACCTCTGTCTCAGCGTCTCGAACGCTGCCTGCTGCTCGGGCCCCCAGCGAAATACAACGACCTTCTTCGTCAGCCGGGTCAAGGGTACTGCTATCTTGGAGAAGTCCTGAATGAATCTCCGGTAATAGCCTGCTAACCCTAGGAAAGTCCGAATCTCAGATAGAGACTTCGGAACCTCCCAACTCATCATGGCCTCCACTTTGGCCGGATCAACCAAAATCCTATTCTGGTTGACAAGGTGCCCCAGAAACTGCACCTCGCGCAACCAAAACTCGCACTTGGAGAACTTGGCATGCAAGCTCTCCCTCCTTAGGGTATCCAACACCTCTCGCAAGTGCTCCTCATGCTGCTCATTCATCTTGGAGTAAAACCAAAATGTCATCGATGAAGACTATCACAGACCGATTCAGGATCGGTCTGCATATGCGGTTCATGAGGTCCATGAACGCGACAGGAGCATTAATGAGCCCGAAGGGCATCACCATGAACTCGTAGTGGCCATAGAGAATCCGAATAGCAGTCTTCTGTACATCCTTGTCTCAAACTCGCATCTGGTGGTAGCCTGAACGCAAATCTATCTTGGAAAACCAAGATGCCCCCTGTAGCTGGTCGAAAAGATCATCAATCCTCGGGAGTGGGTAACGGTTCTTCACCGTTACCTTGTTCAGCTCCCGGTAATCTATACATATCCGATGCGACCCGTCCTTCTTCTTCACAAACAGGATTGGGGCTCCCCAAGGCGAACTGCTCGACCTGATAAATCCCTTGTCTAACAGCTCATGTAGCTGTGTAGACAACTCCTGCATCTCGGGAGGAGCCAACCGATATGGTGCCTTGGCTATCGGATCCACACCGGGGACTAGGTCGATCCGGAACTCCACCTGCCTCTCCGGAGGTATCCCAGACAGCTCTTCTGGAAATACGTCCGGGTACTCTCTCACCACTGTCACATCGCTCACGGTCGCCTTTCCCGCTTCCCGGGTATCCAAAAAGTAGGCGACGTACCCTGCACAACCCTGCCGAAGGTAGCGCCTAGCCCTCACTGCTGAGCACAAAGCTGGTCCTCGTTGCGGCCTCTTGCCCTGAATCGCCAGCTCTCCCCTACTTGGGGTCCTGATACGCACCAGCTGCTACGCACAGTCGATCACCGCCCCATTAGGGCTCAACCAGTCCATGCCTATGATAACCTTGTTCCCACGTAATGAATGGGAACCAAATCTACGAGGTAACGCTCGTAATATAACCTCAACACACAATCTCTGAAAACCTCTGATGCTCGGACAAATCGGTCGTCAGCAATCTCAAACTCTAAAGGATAGTCTAACATGCCTAAAGACTCAGAAAACCTCTTGCTAAGAGCAAGAGAGACAAACGATCGGGTAGCCCCCGAGTCGAATAATACCTGAACTAGGATGTCGTTCACATGGAACGATCCTATATATAATACATAAACACAGTACATAAATATCATAACCGACATGTAATAAGAGTTAGGGAGAAGAAAACATACCCGTCACCACATCAAGTGCGGCACGCGCCTCCACGTCGGTCAGCTGGAAGGCTCGACTCCTCACTACTAGAGCATTCGTCTTGCTCTGTCGGCCATCTGTAATCCGCAGGGTCGCTGGAGCTGGCGCTGCTGCTGTCAATCTCGGGCAATTGGCCTTTTTATGGCCCTTTTGATTGCAATGAAAGCAAATCAGGTCTGATGTCTGGAAGGTAGGTGTAGGAGCAGTACAGTCCTTGCCCAAGTGCCCAGTCTTACCGCACTTGTAGCAGCCCGATGACCCTAGTCTACAAAACCCCTCATGTGGCTTGCTGCACTTCTCGCAGCGGCTCCGGCCATGATGGCCCTTCGACCTAGAATCGAACCCCTTGAGTTTCTTCCCTGAAACCCCAATACCATGCTCAGTCTCCGCCTTCCTCTTCCTGATGTGCTCTATGTCAATCTCCCTCTCCCTCTCCCTCGCAATCATGTCATCTAATGTCGGACAAACTGAGTAGCTGACATGTTTCCGAATGTCATCTCTCAACATGTCATGGTAGCGGGTCTTCCGCATCTCCTCATCCCCTGCATACTGAGGCACCAATAAGTCCCTCTCCCTGAACTGGACGGTAATCTCCGCCACCGACTCAGTCGTCTGCCTCATATCCATAAACTCTCTGGCCAGCTGCTGAAGCTCCACAGCCGGCGCAAACTCAACCCTAAATCTGGTCACAATGTCCGACCAAGTCATAGCCTCAATGGCTGGGGCTCCCAAAGAATCACTGACCGCCTCCCACCAATCTCGAGCTCAGTCCCTTAAACAACCTGCAGCATACCGGACCTGCGACCCCTCATGGCAGAAGCTCGTCAACTGAGCACACTCCATGTATGCAATCCACCTCCTGGAAACAATGGAGTCCTTCACCCTGTGGAAGTCTGGCTCACCACATCCCTTGAAGTCCTTGAAGGAGAGTGTGCGTGTCACTGACTCAGTGGCCGCCATGTCATACTGAAATGCCCTGAGGCGATCCTCCATTAGCTCGATAATCCCTTCCTTGATCGACCCGGAAATCACCGAGGTCGACTCAAGGATGCCTCTCGTGATCACGATGAACGCGTGTAGTCTCTCATCGACTGGCTCGAAACCCAAACCTGATCCTGACCCAGACCCTGAACCTCTTGCTCAGTGACATGTAATCACCACCATTCTGAAACAAAACACATAATCGTCAGGGTCATACACAACCTCGAGAGGTCTCACACATTCTACAAGTTTCCTGGTTCTATCTTAGCCCTCCTTGACTCGAGTACCGATCCTCTGCTTTCAGTAGATTGGGCCCACACTACCTTCCACATCTATCCGTACTTTTCTCAAGGATTGCCTTGACTTCACCAAGTCCCTTCTACTGCTACTGTTTGCTGCACTAATCTAATCCTAGGCTTACCCTAGGGTAACTCTCTGCCCTAATCCCCGCCATCAGCTGCATAAGGAATCTCTGCTACCTTTACCTAACTAGCTTGCGAATACCATTACATATCACTAAGACCAGATAATTCTTCGAATGAGAGGTCCTACCCTACAACGGTTGGACTCAAACAAGAGCTGCGAAATAGGGCTAGACCTAACCTTATGAAATATTTATTCCTCACAATATGTAACTTAACGTATTTGTTTACTAGTTATCTAAAGATAACTAGAACTCCTAAAAGCACACAAAGCAAGCAACATTCGAGCATTGAGTAACCATACCAAGCATATCCTATTCAGGTCATCATATTACTGACTAATCAGTTCTAGCATCTAACTCAATAAGCACATATAGCAGGCACATAAGGCATCTTCGTAGATCCTTAGCCCAAATCTCGCATGCAGTTCTCATACACATACAATAGGCATATAAGGCATCATTCCTAGATCCTTAGCCCTAATCTAGCATACAGCTCTCATAATCATATCATATCATCACATAACATGCATAGGTATCTTGGGGAAAACTTACTTATAGGTATCATCACATATCGGTCGGTTGCATGTATCACATACATTGTTCTTTCTCAAAACTCCTTATTTTAAATTTTAGAAAAACTATTTTTCTTGTAAAAGTCTTTCAAACCCTCGATTTGAGTCCAGACACCCCCGAAGGTGTGTCCGAATCCCTCAAACCAAGGCTCTGATACCTACTTGAAACATCCCAAAAATCATGACCAAAAATTTCATTTTTAGTATAACGATTCATAAAACATTTTAGAGAAAACATCATCAACTTATTTCATATCATCAAATCCACTGATCATAATTATCAAAAGCATGTCATAATCAAATAACAATGTCAGAGTACAATCCCAAGAAGATAGCGCATAAGATAGTGGTGTGATGCGCTGCTACCGTACCGGCTCCTTTCCATTCGAAGAAGAAGGACCTGAAACAAAAACGGTAAACCGTAAGCACAAATCTTAGTGAGTTCCCCCATCATACCACATACCAAACTATAACATACTGCCAGGCATATCTGGGTGCCCGACCTACCTTGCTGAGCATACGGGGGTGCTCAACCTACCCCTGCTAGACATACCCGGGTGCCTAACCTACCCCATGCCAGGCATATCTGGGTGCCCGACCTACCCTCCGGTGTATCTCAACCGGTTACGTGGACTATTTCACCCCTACCACTACCACATAACAACATAACATAAACATACTGTTAGGCATACCGGGGTGACCGACCTACCCCTTTGGTCCTTTCGACCTGCTACGGGGACTATCCCCCCTACTACCACTATCACATAACATCATACCATACTAGCACATAAAACATAACAAATAGTGGCAAACCCAGATAACTATCAACAAGAGAATTATCTGACCAACAAATCCTACTAATGGGCCGACATTGTGGCCTTAGACCCACATCTACTGGAAGGTAACTCACCTCAATGTCGTGCAATAACTGAACTGTCCTTGGTGCTGGGATCAACTCTCCTCAAACTCCTACACATAACAGTCTCCTTTAGTTACTCCTTCATATTCATATCCCCTTTAAGGGTCAATCTTGGGTAATGGTCAAAGTCAAAGTCAATGTCAACGCCCTGGTCAAAGTCAACATCCTGTTTGACTTAACTCGCCGAGTTGGTCCATCTACTCGTCGAGTCCCATAATTCAGAGCATCTCAAATTTGCTACCTGACTCGTCGAGTTACCCTCTAACTGGACGAGTTTTTCCTTATGACAGAATCGAGACTTTCCATTTAAACTCATCGAGTCCGTCCTTGGACTCGTCGAGTTCTCCTTCATACAGTCGGGACATTTGCTCATTGACTCGGCGAGTTCATCCTTGGACTCGTCGAGTTATTGACCTTTAAGTCCAAAACACGTCTAACTGGCTGAGTCATCTTCTATACTCAACAAGTTGCTAAGTAACAGAGAAGGTTGGGGGAACCACGACCCGACTCGTCGAGTCCAAAGAATGACTCGTCGAGTCCCCCACGATCCAAGTCTATCCAGTCGATTTCAGTCAGACTTAACGCATTCAAAACATAGATCTGGCCTCCTAGGGTCGATATAACGGGTAAAGTTACAAACTTTACGTTCATGCATGGGCTATTTAGCTCAAAAGCCCTAATAAGTGGTTCCTAGGATGCATGGGACTCCCATGGCCATAAAGTTGGCACGTTTATGTCATGGTGTCCCTCAAAGGCTCTGGATCTGAAGTCAATACCCCAAAACATGCTTGCATCCATGAATGGTTCCAAAAATAGCTCCTAAAAGCCCTAAACTACTCCAAGGAGAAATCTAATAGATGAATGGTCAAGGTATAAACTTTATACCTCAAATGAGCTGGAAATGGAACACAACCTCTTGATCTACTTGCTTTGTCTTGAACTCCCAAGCTTTTTCTTCCTTCTCAAGCATTAAAACAACCAAAAACACACAAAATGGCTAAAGAACACTCAAAATGGGTTAGGGTTTTGAATTAGCGCTTTTGGACTAAGGGAGGCGATGAGGGAAGCCACAATGAGGGTGTTAAGGTGTTTAAATAGGGTGCAAACCCTGAAAATTAGGGTTTCACTCTCGCAGACCTACTCGTCGAGTAGAGTCGACTTCAAGTCCCGCTTCCAACATATCCAATTCCTACTCGACGAGTTTGGGGCCTCCAACTCGTCGAGTCCCTTAGCAAATATGAATCATTCTTATTTAAATACGTATTAGGAACCGGACGTTAGAGAGGGATTTAGAGAGGAAGACGAAGAACATGAACATTTTGAAGACAAAGATGATGAAAATGAGTTGTTTTATTTAGACTTTTAATTTGTTTTAGTTATTTTTTAATTTCATTTTTTTTTGGATTAATTTTTTTTATATAACACCACCCCCATCCTAATTTATTTAAAAAAAAATCTCATTCCTCCTTCCACTGCCGAACTGGTTGATGGTCGTGGTGTTGTATAAAATATATTATCTTTCAAATATTTAAAATAAATTGGGATACGTGGGGTGGATGAGATTTTTTTTTATTTAAAATAATAAAGAAAACAATTAAAAATAATTAAAAAAATATTAATCTAATAAAATAATATTTATTAATATATAAATATTAGATATATTAAAAAAATAATTATTAATAAATTATAATCCAATAAAAAAATTAATCTAATAAAAAATAAATTAATAACTCAATAAAGTAATATTTTTAATATATAAATATAATATATTTAAAATAAAATTAACTTATAATAATCCAATAAAATAGAAAGTAAAAAAGAATTAATTAATAAAATTAATGTATAATAATTGAATAAAATTAAAAAGAAGAGATGACTAAATGGTCCATGTAGTTTAATTGCAGAAATGGTCCTCAAACGTAAAACTGTCATTTCAAAAAAGTTAACAGTCAAACTGTTAAAGTTAACACTTTTGGACCAAAAGCGCACAATACATCTAAAATGCGAACACTTTTGCACAACAAAACATTTTTAGACCAAAACCACATATATTTAATAACCACAGTGATCATTTTTGCAATTTTGCCTAATAAATATTATTTTAATATATAGTATTTATATATTAATAAATATTACTTTATTTGATTATTAATTTCATTTAGTTAATTATTTTTTTATATTTTATTGGAGTATTTTTTATTATTGGATTATTACATATTAATAAATATTATTTTTTGGTTATATAATATCTATATATTAATAAATATTACATTATTAGATTATTAATTTTTTTAGTTAATTGTTTTTATTTCTTTATTGGAGTAATTATTTTTTATTCGATTATTATATACTAATATATATATATATATATATATATATATATATATATATATATATATATATATATATATCTGTGTGTGTCTCTCTCTCTCTCTCTCTATATATATATATATATATATATATATATATATATATATATATATATATATATATATATATATATATATATATATATATATATATATATATATATATCTGTGTGTGTGTGTGTCTCTCTCTCTCTATCTATATATATATATATATATATATATATATATATATATATATATATATATATATATATATGTATTTGGGTTCAACAAGTAATTATTTTAAATCACTGAACTAAAGAACCAATTTTTTTCAACTTTTAAATCTTTATTTTTATCAATATATATATATATATATATATATATATATATATATATATATATATACTAAAAATATATAAATTCATAAATTTTTATCTTCTTTCCATTGATTGCAAATTTGATATATATATATATATATATATATATATATATATATATATATATATATATATATATATATATATATATATATATATATATATATATGTGTGTGTGTGTGTTATTTTGATATGTACATATTCACACTAGATTGACAGTGTGAATATGTACAGATTAAAAATGTGAATCTGCTTGAATATGAATTCACACGGTGAATCCTAATAGTATATAATTTATTTTTTTAGCATTCACATTATGAAGTTATGAATTTAGATATTTTTAGTTTTTTTTTCTATAAAGAATAAGCTCTAAAACTTGAAAAAGAAGTGGTTCATTGGTTCTATGATTTAAAATGGTTCCTTGTTGAACTTATATATATATATATATATATATATATATATATATATATATATATATATATATATATATATATATATATTGTTAAATATGATATGTATATTGTTAAATGTGACTTGAGCCTTTGGAGCATTGTCATTGAGCACGTGAGGTTCATGGAGCAAGTGACAAATCTGGGATGGCTTTGGATCATCTAACAAAGGAACGGAGCAAGTTACAAAGGAACGGATCTTCCAAAAGGCGGTTCGGAGCAACTTGGAATGATTTGGAGCAACTTGGAGTGGATTGGAGCAACATGGAGCAACTTGGAGCACGTGGAGCAACATGGAGCAGTTGGACCACTTGGAGCAACATGGAACAACTTGGAGCACTTAGATCAACATGGAACATCATGTTGTTCCAAGTAGAAGGAAGTTGCGTTATCCTTGGAGATGTTGAACCGAAGGATAGCATGATGCGTCATCATGTCTGGAGTTGCGCCATGGTGATGTTGAGCCAAGGAGATGTTGAACCATGAAGATGATGTTGGTCCATCACGAAGGGAAGTTGAGCCATGGAGGAGATATTGCACCATCATGGACCATATTGGTACATGATGCGCCATCGTGATTCCTTTGTTATGCCATATTGATCCACGTATGCTTAGAAGATGATGATGCTCAAGAAATACACCATGTTGTGCCACCATGATGGATGTTGGACCATTAGTGTTTATGATGCGCCACATGTGCATCATGATGCTCCACTATGGTCAAGGTGGTCCATCGTATGCGTTTCTTATACACATGTGTTGTATGACCTGGATGAATATTCCAGAAGATGTTGTATGGTGGATTGTGATTGGTTGCCAACATTCATGGGCCTAAGGGCCAATGGGCTTTTCCCATTAGGGTTTTAGGTCTGATCCCTCAAGTATAAATATGGATGCTTACTAAGTCATTTTGTGTCTTGTTGCTTGAATCCTTAGCGAGTAGGACGAATCTCTGTCAGTTGTACTTGTAATCACTTTTTGAGAACTCTATGAATAAAGAATACTCCCTTCCTGCCCGTAGACGTACGTCACCTTTACCGAACCATGTAAATATTGTGGCTATGTGTGGTTTTAGTTTTGCTTGTTATCTCCATGACTACAAGGGTCATCAGAACTTGGCAAGTAGCATCAAATTTGTTCTGAGTCTTGACAAGTGTCGTCTGATTTCCTAAGAAGGGGTACCAGAGCTGCAATTTGTATTCCTGTGATTGAAGATGTCTACTTACAAGTTTGATTTGGAGAAGTTCAATGTCTCAAATGACATCACTTTGTGGAAGGTGAAGATGAGTGATCTTCTGGTTCAATAAGGATGTGCAGCGACACTGGAAGGTTAAGCATAATCGCATTACTTCCTAACAAGGGTCATCAAAACTTGGCAAGTAGCATCAGATTTGTTCTGAGTCTTGACAATTATCATCTGATTTCCTAACATATATATCTGGTGCTTTCAATAGTATGGGCCCAATACTACCGTCCACACCAATCTGTAGTCATCCCAAGTCCTCCTCCTAGGATCCTAATTCAGAGTACTCTATCTCTCCCGAATATCAAACTACTCTCTCAGTAGATTCCTCTATGCTCATCTAGGTATCTCTCCTAGATCACTCAAACTCTCTCTAAAAGATTCCTGCTATGTTTCTCTTACTCAGTACCCACAGAGCAAATAACAGATAAGATCAATCAATAGCATACCCTAGGCTAAGGAATCATGAATCAGGCAACTCTAGCTCTAAAGTCTAAAGTACCTAGCCTATCCTCTAGCATGCAGCCCTAATATCTCATAAATATCACATAATACAAACAAGTATTGGTATTTTGGGAATCACCGTTTGGGCTCTGGCTGATTAGACACACTGCTCCGTCTCGTTATCTCTTAAAATCTCTTTCTCGTTTTTAGAAAAATCATTTCTTTTTAGAAAATTTTCTCAAATCCTCAGTTTGAGTCCAGACATACCCGAGAGTACATCTGAATCCCTCAAACCAAGGCTCTGATACCAACTTGTAACACCGTAAATTTTCAAACAAAATTTTCTTTTAAAGTCACATAATTCTCATTAACACATTTCACAAAACCCCAAAGTGTCAAATCATCAAAAACACAAATCCATAATTGTTTGATAAAAATCCAGGATCCTCAATACATATCTGCATCTCGTGTCTGTACAATCAAGCCGACGCCTTCCCGCGATCCTGAGAAGTACCTGAAACACATGTCACATAACACGGTAAGCACGGAGCTTAGTGAGTTCCCCAAAATACCACAAACATCTCATTAGCCTCTCATGGCTATATCTCGAATAGGACCCTCCGGTCAATGTGTCTCAGTGGAACCCTCCGGTCCCACAACTCGGGTAGACCCTCCGGTCCTAACTCAGTAAAGCTCAGAATAATACACAGCATAATTCACAAAGACATAATGCAGGATATCACAATACTCAATAATAGCATACAAGACCCTCCGGTCACACAAATTACCACTCAAGGTAAGTATAGTGAGAAGACTTACCTCGTAAGCAAGCAAATAAATCTTGTACACGAATCACCGATCTAGCCTCCACCTAACACATAAATTAACACTCAATTCACAACTCTAAATAAACCAAGCTATTTTCTCTCTCTAATCTCTTGTGATGGGTAAAAGACCATTTTACCCCTCCATGGCCTCCATAATCTCTGTCTTAACCAAACCCTAAAGTCAACCGAAGTCAACACTCGAGTCAATAGTCCATGTTAACCCGACTCGTCGAGTGCATCTATGTGACTCATCGAGTCCCCTTGTTTCTTAATAAGTGTCGCGAAAGTCCAACTTAACTCGTCGAGTTGTCTCATTAACTCGCCGAGTCACACGTGTCCAAACTCGTCGAGGAAAACCCTAACCGACTTGTCGAGTCAGCTCACCAACTCGTCGAGTCCCTTCAGACCATTTCCTCATTCAGACGCTTTAAGGCAGAGTTACAAACCTAAACTCTAGATCTAGCCTCCCAAGGCTGAGATAACATAAAGTTGCAAGTTTTATGTCCATGCATGGCACTTAGGGCTTCAAATGCCAAAACAAGTTCCATTTAGATTCCTAACCATAAAAGCTCTCCTCTAGTTTGATAAAGCTTGGTCCTTTAGGCTTAAGGGACCTCACAATGTCTAGATATGAAGTCTCAATCTCTGGGCAAGCTCAAAATACTCAAAGTCTCAAGGAAAGATGGAAAAAGCCCTAAAACTCCCTAAGCACGAGATCTAATCAAAATAATGAGCAAGGTGGTGACTTTTATCTTCAAACAGAAGCTAAGGATGGATAAACACCAGATCCAACAGTCCCTTCTCTTTCCAAGAATTGATACTCTTCTCTTCTCTTCCAAAAGTGCACAAAAATGCTCAAAGTTAGCCCTTCTCATTCTCTTAGATCAATCTAAACGATTAGGGTTTCACACAGGGGAGTAAGGTGACATGGGAGGCGGAAATGAGGGCTTTAGGTCCTTGAAATAGGACACAACCCCGGGAAATTAGGGTTTCCTCTCACAGCGCCAACTCGTCGAGTTAGACCCTCCGACTTTGTCAAGTTGGTCATAAAACACACGCGGCCAAAAATCTTCTCTACTCGACGAGTTGGGGCCTCCGACTCGTCTAGTTGCTCAATGAAACTCATGTAAATTATAAAGATATTATACCTTGGATTCGGGATGTTACAATTCTCCCCCACTAGAATCAGACTTCGACCTCGAAGTCATGTTTCGGAAACAACTCTGGGTACTACTCCCGCATCTCGGACTCCGGCTCTCAAGTCCACTCCGATCCTCTGCGGTGCTCCCACTGCACCTTAACTAGTCGCACATCCTTTTTTCTCAGGGTCTTAACTTTTCTATCCAAAATCTCTATCAGTCTCTCAGTATACTTCAGGCTTTCATCAATTTGAATGTCCTCTAAAGGTACCACTGTCGTCTCATCAGCTACACACTTCCTCAGGTGAGACACATGGAAGGTGTTATGAATCTGGCTCAACTCTACATGTAGCTCCAACCGGTAAGCTACCTTCCCCACTCGGGCGATAACCCTGAGTGGACCAATGTATCTAGGGCCTAGCTTGCCCCGTTTCCTGAATCGGATCACCCCTTTCCGTGGGGATACCTTCAGGAGGATAAAGTGTCCGACCTGGAACTCTAGCTCGGATCGTCGCCGGTCTACATAACTCTTCTGGCGACTCTGGGCCGTCAGTAACCTCTGTCTGACCTGCTGAATCTGCTCAGTCGTCTTGAGCACTATCTCAGTGCTCCCCATCACTCTCTGCCCTACCTCTCCCCAACAAGTGGGATTCCGGCATCTCCGATACTGGAATGATGGTTGTTGTTGTATGAAAACTCAGCCAAGGGCCAGTAAGTGTCCCAACTTCCACCAAAGTCCATAACACATGCAAGGAGCATGTCCTCGAGCATCTGTATCGTCCGCTCACTCTGACCGTCTGTCTGTGGGTGTATATGCAGTACTGAAGTGCAACCGGGTACCCAATTCCTCATGAAACTTCTTCCAAAACCTGGAAGTAAAGTGCACATCCCGATCTTGTTGGATATAGTGTCTAAGTCCATAACTATATTTGGTATGTACTTGACCCGACCCGGCATGGTCCATTTGGGTTGCACTTCACCCGAACAATTTACGGATAATCTTTTGAGAATAGTATAAGTTATGATTTATTAATATATTATAAGTTCTAATATATTAATATAAAATCATATTATTTAATTAGTGTTGATCTATAATTAATTTAGAATTAATTTAGAGATCAAAAGTATGACTAATTAAATATGGGCTCTTGTATTTATATAGTGTGGGCTAATGCTTATTTGGAATGGGCTAGGCTTGAATGGAAAGTCCATGGATACTCCATGGAGCTTTAACCCATGGATCTCATGGAAATGAAAAGACATGGGTATTAGGGTTTACATGGATGTAACCCTAATCCACCACACTATATAAAGGAGACTTTGGTTCTTGAAATTACACTAGTTGATGTGTGTAAACTAAGAGGGCCGATTTCAAGAAGTTTGTGACTATTCTCTCAAGTTTCCAAGTTTGTGGTGATTTGTGACTTCCATTTGAGGCATCCACATTATTGGTGCTAGGCTCTCAAACTCCAAGCAATCAACTACTACTACAAGGTAAGTAATTCTACTAGTTTTATTTGATTCAAGTTCCCCATGCCATGCTAGATAGGATAAGAACCTTGGAAAATAATTATTTGCATGTATCATAGTCAAACATAGATCCAAGGTTTCTAGGGTTCCATGTACACCATAGGAGTGTTAGAATGCTCAAAAACCCATCAGTAGTATCAGAGCCAGGTTTGTTTATTTGATACTTGATGCAAAAAAAAAAAAAAAAAACTTGAAAATCAAAGTTTTGTTCAAAAGCTCGTATCAAAATTTCAAGTTTTGTATATGTACTTACGATTCTTGAAATTTTTTATATGAACATTCATAAACATATGAGTTTAGAAGATCATAGAAATTATGTGCTAATAATTGATTAGATTAATTCTTGATCTTTATGTGTTTTAATGGAGTCCATAACTAGTTCTTAAGTTAATGATAACCAAAAGTCACATTTATAAATAACCATTAAAAGAACACATAGGTTACAAAAAATGAAGAGTCTTCATTTTTAATAACCATTAACTCATAAGTTATGAGAAATGAAAAGTTTTGAAAATTTACAAAACTTGCCCTCAAGTTTTGGAACATGTAAAGTCATATTAAAAACTTTAGTTCCAACCCCTAGAATTTTAAAAGTTAAAATTCAACCCTTATACTTTATAATATTATAAGTTTAATAATATTTATATATGTATAAGATCAAGTCGTCTTACCGCTAGTACGCCTCATTCACGAAGCCGGTCTATAAGGGGGGTATAAGGTTGTTGCCTATAAAATGGCAACTTAATGGGTGTCCACTCTCACCCACCGCTTCCTTGATCGGTGGAGGGTCGTTAGCCGAACGGGTAGGACAAGGACTTATAAATTCTCATTAAAAGTATAATGATAATACTAAAGTAACTAAACTTTATTGAATTCCCAATCTTAGTTATTTTAGGAAAATGTGAATAAGGTGCTAATCCATGAAATTACACTTTACACTTTATTTAAGTCGTTAGTGGAGCGTGTGTGGTTAACCGGCACACTAACTTGAACTTAACAAGGTAGGTAAAGGGTGACTTAATGTTTATCATAGTATCGATGGAGCGTGTGTGGTTAACCGGCACATCGATTGAGGGGTAATACATTAAGGGTACCAAGTAATTTGCATGGTTACTTCACACCTTGTTTTGTGATCCTCGGCATCCCAGTCACAAAACTTGAAGGGCACACTCGAGATTGAAACGTGCCATTGAAGAAAGTTCAATGAATCTCAAAGAATCTAGGAGTTTCTAAACCAATTAAAACCTAATTAAATATTTCGTTTTTCATGGTGGAAATTGATGAATCGTCATTCACCTACCTTCAAATATCTTATAGCTTAGATTACGGCATCCCTCTTCTAAGTTATAAAATATTGTGTTGGGTCTTAGCCTTAATATTACATTTGGGTGTTTTGTTAAGGACTATCTCTATATCTAATCTAATCTATTCCCTCTTCTTTTCAGATGTCTTCCAATAACAATGCTTCTGGCTCAAACCCTACTAGATCCTTCTCTCTCATGAATCTTTGTGGGAGAGTCATCTTTGATGGGTCCAACTTTACAGATTGGATCAGAAACATCAGGATGGTCACTCGGTATGAGAACAAAAAATATGTTCTCGACAAGGAGCTGAAGGTACCCGAGCCAACTGCTACTCCTGAAGAGCTTGCTGAATATGAGGTGCATGAAAGAGATGCTACAAAAGTGGCATGCATCATGATGGCCACCATGACAGCCGAGCTCCAAAATTCCTATGAGGACTATTATCCTTTTGAGATGTACCAGGACTTGATGGACCGCTACCATCAAAGTGGTCGTCAAGAGCGATATGAAATAATCTCCTCCATGATAACAACCCGAATGAAGGATGGTGAACCCATCACGGGCCACATGCAGAAAATGAAAAGGTATGTGGACCATTTACTGAAGCTGAATGTGAACTTCCCTGAGGAGTTAGCAATAGACATCATTTTGCACTCCTTTCCATCGTGTTATGATCAATTCCGCATGACATATCACACGAACAAGGAAGAAGTCACCCTCAGCAAACTTCAAGGACTCTTGAAGATCGCCGAAAGTGGTCTAAAGGGTAAGTCGGTTGTTACTACTCCTACTCCTACTCCAACTGCGGCCAATGTCTTGGCAATCGGGCATGGCAAAGGGAAGAAGAGAAAGAACCCTTCTAAGGGTACCAATGGTAAGACCCTTGAAGGCTCCTCTTCAAGCAAAACCAAGAAAGGTTTTGTCACTCCTTCTGCTAACCATAATGAGGCTGAATGCTTCTATTGCCATGAAAAGTCGCACTGGAAGCGAAACTGCCCAAAGTACCAGCAAGATTTGAAGGATGGGAAAGTAAAACCCAACCATGCAGGTATATACACTATATTGTCTAATAACTCACCTCATTCTAAGCCTTGGGTCCTTGATACAGGTTGTGGTATTCACATATGTTGTGATTTGCAGGGACTAAAAAGAAGTGAGAATGTGGAGCAGGGAAAGATAAACTTGATCATGTGAAACAGGAAAGCTTCACCTGTCACCAAGATAGGAGTTTATTCCTTAGTGCTAAATAGTGGGTTTACATTAGATTTGAATAAATGTTATTATTCGCCAGAAATGGCAAGAAATGTTATTTCCTTTCATGCATTGTATAAACAAGGTTTTACCTTTTATTTTGATAATAATAATGGTAGTATTGATGCTTTCTTTAATAATGTTCTTTATTTTAAAGCATTACCTTGTGATAGCGTGTATGAAACTGTATCTGTTGTAGATAATCTAGGAAATAATGTATTGTGTATTAACTCTTCCCCTAGCTTAGATAAAGCATCCTTATGGCATTGTCGTCTTGGACATGTAAGCAAGAAACGCATAGGCCAACTCCAAAAGGATGGAGTCTTGGAGTCATTTGACCTAAAGTCAGATGATAGTTGTGAATCTTGTTTGCTTGGTAAAATAACAAAGTCACCTTTTACTAGCACTTGTGCTAGGGGTGAAGGTTTGTTGGACCTCATACACACGGATGTGTGTGGACCCTTCAGAACCGCCACAAGAGATGCTAATCGGTTCTATGTGACTTTTACTGATGATTTTAGTAGATATGGATATGTCTACCTAATCAAGCATAAGTCAGAAACCTTTGAGAAATTCAAAGAGTTTAAGCAAGAAGTGGAGAATCAGTTGGGCAGGAACATTAAGATGCTTCGATCCGATCGTGGTGGTGAGTATCTTAGTACTGAGTTCCTTGACTATCTTAAGGAATGTGGGATTGTCTCACAATTGACACCTCCTAGGACACCACAGTTGAATGGTGTAGCTGAGAGGCGCAATCGGACCTTGTTGGACATGGTTCGTTCCATGATGAGTCGAGTTTCGCTACCAATCTCATTTTGGGGGTATGCCTTAGAGACTGCCGCCCATATCCTTAATCTAGTCCCTACAAAGAAGGTTTCCAAAACACCTCACGAGGTGTGGACTGGAAAAGTTCCCAATCTAGACCACATCAAGATTTGGGGTTGCGAGGCTTGAGACGCGAGACTCACGATAAGCTCGAACCCCGAAGCGAAAGGTGTATTTTCATCGGCTACCCACAGAAATCCTTTGGTTACATCTTCTACAGACCCAGTGATAATGTGGTCTTTGTAGCAAGAAGAGGATTCTTTCGAGAGATAGAATTCATGAGCCAAGGAGATAGTGGGAGGCAAATTTTCCTTGGGGAAATTCAAGAGTCAAGTGGTGAAGGAAACTCAAACCCTAGCCCTCAACCTGAGGAGGAAACTCCTGTTGAGCCGACTGAAGAATCTATACCTCTGAGGCGTTCCACCAGAGTTAGGAATGCACCTAAGAATTATTATGGTTTTCATATTACTGCAGAAGGTGAGACACTTATCAGTGATAACACACTGGTAAATCTGGATGAGCCTAACAGCTACACGGAAGCCATGGCAGGCCCTGAGGCTGCTAAATGGAAAGAGGATATAGATAGCGAGATACAGTCCATGTATGACAATCAAGTTTGGAACTTGGTTGACAATGTACCTGATCGTAAGATAGTTGGGTGCAAATGGATCTTCAAGAAGAAGACCGACATGGATGGTAATGTACACACTTATAAGGCACGACTGGTTGCAAAGGGTTATTCTCAAACTCTGGGAGTTGATTATGATGAGACCTTTTCACCGGTGGCCAAGATTAAGTCTATTAGGGTTCTGTTAGCCATTGCTGCATTTCATGATTATGAAATATGGCAAATGGATGTGAAAACCGCTTTCCTTAATGGAAAGTTGGCTGAAGATGTTTACATGGTTCAGCCAGAGGGTTTTGTTAGTATAGAGTACCCCAGTAGAGTGTGTAAGCTCGAGAAAACCATTTATGGATTAAAACAGGCACCTCGCAGATGGAATCTTTGCTTTGATGAGAAAATCAAAGAATTTGGCTTTTCAAGGAGTGAAGATGAATCTTGTGTCTATATCAAGGCTAGTGGGAGTATAGTCAGCTTTTTGGTACTGTATGTGGATGACATACTACTCATAGGAAATGACATCCCAACCCTGCAGGAAGTAAAGTCCTGGCTTGGGAAGTATTTCGCTATGAAGGACCTTGGAGAAGCTGCCTATATCCTAGGGATAAGGATTTTGAGAAACAAGAGTAAAAGACTAATTGGACTTAGTCAAAGCACCTATGTGGACAAAGTGTTGAAAAGGTTCAACATGCATAACTCCAAGAAAGGAGAGTTACCCATCCAGAGTAACGCCAGATTGAGTAAGACACAAAGCCCTAGTACTGAGGCTGAGATAGCAGAAATGAGTCGAATACCTTATGCTTTAGCTGTAGGATCGATCATGTATGCTATGACGTGTACTCGACCTGATGTAGCCTTTGCTTTGAGCATGGTTAGCAGGTATCAGGGGAACCCTGGCAAGGCACACTGGACTGCGGTAAAGAATATCCTCAAGTACCTACGGAGGACTAAGGACTGGGTCCTTACCCTCGGTGGCAGTGAGGACTTGAGAGTTGTAGGGTACAGTGATGCTAGCTTTCAGACTGACAGGGATAATTTCTGCTCTCAGTCAGGCTGGGTCTTTACTCTAAACGGAGGGGCAATTACTTGGAAAAGTTCCAAGCAGGAGACAGTGGTTGATTCCACTTGTGAATCAGAGTATATAGCAGCAAGCGAGGCAGCAAAGGAGGCTATATGGCTAAAGAACTTCATCGGAGACCTTGGAGTTGTACCAGCTATAAAGGAGCCAATGGAGATTTTCTGTGACAGCAATAGTGCGGTTGCCTTAGCCAAGGAACCAAGAGATCATGGGAGATCTAAACACATTGACAGAAAATATCACTTCATTAGACATCGAATAGAAGAAGGAATCCTCGTGGCAAAGAGGGTATCATCGGATGAGAACCTAGCAGATCCCCTCACGAAGGGACTGACTCGGGCTAAGCATCTCCAGCATGCTCGGAGCATAGGGCTGAAGGATGATATTAGTTTTAGTAGTTTGATAATCTTGAAATTTGTAAAATGTACTTGGCATTTGATGATAAATAAAAGCTGTTATTTATGAGTAAAGTGTTGCTATCTCTTGTCAATTGTTTACTATTATTTCTTTTTGCATGTTTTGACTTCAAGAATAATTATGTTATGGTTTATATCATATTATTCAAACTCTCCACAGTCGGTCATATGTTGGAAGTAGATATGAATCAAGACTGTCATGGGTTGGCTTGTAGAGGTCTAAGATGTTAGACAAAGCGGGGCTACAACACTCATGAGTGCTCATAAGTTCTGAGTATTGGATTCAACCCACACTCACTTATATCACTTCATGGAATTTATCTCGAGTGATCGTGAGATGGTAATATCATATAAGTCTTCAAACCTAGAGATATGATTTGTTGCCTATGAGTTGGTTATGCATTGATTGCACGAAAACGCATTGGTAACTCGATGTTATAAACCGTGCTTTTGTGTGTAGTTCAACAAGTAGTAGAGCAAACATATGAGTCGAAGTTTATCTGTTCCTTCTAGGATTAGAAGCGATATATGGGCCCCTCGATGATTTTGTTTTGACCTATGTACCGGGCCCGGTCAGAACTAAATTGATGTGTTCAGTTAAGTTCTATGTCAAACAAATCGGAAATCGGGAAACAAATGCTGGACAATAAGCAAGACAATGTTTCATGTATTTGTCCGGCTGATATCTAGAACAGAGGATTATATGATAACTTATCTAAAATGGCGCTTCATAGTTCAACAGAGTTTAAAGAGCTACGATTGCTGATCGGTTCCTGAAGTCATACTTGCAACTATAGTTATTAGACTTATCCAAGTGGGAGACTGTTGGGTATAGTGTCTAAGTCCATAACTATATTTGGTATGTACTTGACCCGACCCGACATGGTCCATTTGGGTTGCACTTCACCCGAACAATTTACGGATAATCTTTTGAGAATAGTATAAGTTATGATTTATTAATATATTATAAGTTCTAATATATTAATATAAAATCATATTATTTAATTAGTGTTGATCTATAATTAATTTAGAATTAATTTAGAGATCAAAAGTATGACTAATTAAATATGGGCTCTTGTATTTATATAGTGTGGGCTAATGCTTATTTGGAATGGGCTAGGCTTGCATGGAAAGTCCATGGATACTCCATGGAGCTTTAACCCATGGATCTCATGGAAATGAAAAGACATGGGTATTAGGGTTTACATGGATGTAACCCTAATCCACCACACTATATAAAGGAGGCTTTGGTTCTTGAAATTGCACTAGTTGATGTGTGTAAACTAAGAGGGCCGATTTCAAGAAGTTTGTGACTATTCTCTCAAGTTTCCAAGTTTGTGGTGATTTGTGACTTCCATTTGAGGCATCCACATTATTGGTGCTAGGCTCTCAAACTCCAAGCAATCAACTACTACTACAAGGTAAGTAATTCTACTAGTTTTATTTGATTCAAGTTCCCCATGCCATGCTAGATAGGATAAGAACCTTGGAAAATAATTATTTGCATGTATCATAGTCAAACATAGATCCAAGGTTTCTAGGGTTGCATGTACACCATAGCAGTGTTAGAATGCTCAAAAACCCATCAGATCTGACACTATCCATGTCGGCACTCCATGTCGTGCTACCACCTCTCTCACATAAATCTCGGCTAATTTCTCTAGAGAAGAGTTCTCGCTGATAGCCAAAAAGTGAGCACTCTTCATCAACCGGTCCACAATCACCCATATGGCGTCAACCCCATGCGCAGTCCTGGGTAACTTGGTGATAAAATTCATGGAAATTTGTTACCACTTCCACTGGGGAACCTCTAAAGGCTGCAACAGGCCATGTGGACGCTGGTGCTCCGCCTTGACCTGACGACAGGGCAAGCATCTCTCGACTACCCATGCCACATCTCTCTTCATAAAGGGCCACCAATAATCCCTCTTCAAGTCCAAATAAAACTTTTTTGGCTCCCGGATGGATTGATAATCTCGATTGATGGCCCTCCTTCATAAAAATACGCCGAGCTCCACCCGTATATGTTACCCATATCCGCCCATGATAGGTCATAAGCCCACGACTATCGGTCTCAAACTCAGAAATCTGCCCAATCACGCGCTCTCTCTTATGGTTCTCTGGTCTCACGGCCTCCACCTGGGCCTCTCAGATGGTATCTAAGACTGGAGTCATCATCGTCATCCTCATGCACACGTCTCGGATCGGAGCACTCACTGCTCGGCTACTCAGGGCGTTGGCTACCACATTAGCCTTGCCAGGGTTATATAAAATCTCACAGTCGTAGTCTTTCACTACTTCCAACCATCTCCTCTGTCTCATATTCATATTAGGATGATCCATAAGGTACTTCAGGCTCTTATGGTCCGTGTATATGGTACACCAACACCGTACAGATAGTGGCGCCAAATCTTGAGGGCGAACACCACCGCCCCCAACTCCAAATCATGGGTAGGATACCTCGTCTCATGAGGCTTCAACTTCCTCGATGCATTTGCAATCACGTGTCCCCTCTACATCAACACGACACCCATCCCTGATATAGATGCATCACAGTAAACTACGAAGTCCTCCATTTCCTCAGGAAGGGCTAACACTGGAGCTTCGCACAATCTCTGGCGAAGAGTCTTGAATGAGGCCTGCTGCTCGGGCCCCCAAGAAAAAGTAACACCCTTCCTGGTCAATCTCGTAAGAGGAACGACAATCTTGGAGAAATCCCTGATAAATCTCCGGTAGTAACCTGCCAGTCCAAGAAAACGCCTAATCTCGGATGGGGATCTCGACACCTCCCATTGCATAACTGCCTCAATCTTGGCCGGGTCGACCAACATCCCATTCTGATCAACGAGCTGCCCCAGGAACTGGACCTCTCGTAACCAGAAATCACACTTGTAGAATTTGGCAAAAAGCCTCTCCGTCCTCAATACTCCAAGAATCTCCCGAAGATGCTCATCGTGCTGGTCTCTGGTCCTCGAGTATACCAAGATGTCATCGATGAACACGATCATCGACCTGTCCAACATAGGCCTACACACCCGGTTCATGAGATCCATGAACATTGTCGATGCGTTGGTGAGTCCGAAAGGCATCACCGCAAAGTCGTAGTGCCCATAATGAGTCCTAAAGGCCGTCTTCTGGATATCATCCTCGCAAAATCTCATCTGATCAAGATGCCCCATGCAAGTGATCGAATAAATCGTCGATCGTCGGTAGTGGATAACGGTTCTTGATCGTTAGCTTGTTCAACTCCCGGTAATCGATGCACATCCGTTGTGAACCATCCTTTTTCTTGACAAAAAGGATCGGCGCTCCCCACGGTGAGCTAATCGGTCTGATAAAACCCTTCCCCAGCAGCTCCTGGAGCTGTGAGGATAACTCCTACATCTCAGGCGGCACAAGGCGATAAGGTGCCTTGGCGATAGGTGCCGCACCCGGAACCAAATCAATCCGGAATTCTACTTGCCTCTCGGGAGGCACACCCGGCAACTCCTCAGGGAAAACATTCGGGAACTCGCACACTATCGGAACCTCAGAGATAGAACTCGGCCTCTATGTAGCAACCCGCGTATCCATCACATACCGCAAAAATCCCGTACAACCCTGTTGTAGACTCTATATCGCCCTGGCAGCATACCAGAAAGCTGATCCAGATCTGGTACCCTCACCATACACCGTAAGAACTCCCCCACTAGGGTCTCGTATAGTCACCATCTGACGCTCACAGTCGATCACAGCTCCAAACCGACTCAACCAATCCATGCCCAGTATGACACATACATCACCCATCGCTATCGGCACCAGATCTATCGGAAACTCAACACCAAAAATCTCTAGTACACATCCTCGGAATACATCAGTGGCAAAAACCGCATGCTCGTCGGCTATAGAAACCCTCAGAGGTTGAATCAACACCTCTCGCCTAATACTGATGTGACGACTAAAAGCTAAAGACATGAAGGATCGACTCGCACCCGAGTCAAATAACACCAAAGCATGTACATAACTCACAAGAAAAGTACCTATATACAACACAATATAAGCATAAACAAATCTCAAAATAGTAGGAATGAGGAAATACGTACCAGCCACGACATCAGGTGCTGCGCGAACCTCCTCCGCTGTCAGCTGAAAAGCTCTCACACCAGCCTTCGGTGTCTCGACCTTCGCTGGTCGACTATCAGTAGCTCGCATACAGCAGGATCAGATCCCTGGGCTGATCCCTGAATGAGCTGAGGTCACTCGGCCTTCCGATGGCCGATCTGGTTGCAATGAAAGCAAACTGCAAACCCTTTGGGGCAATCATTCGCCAGGTGCCCCTCTTTGCCACATTTGTAGCAAATCCCTGCCCGACATGATCCCTCGTGACTCTTGACGCACTTACCACAAGTGCGGCCCTTCTGGCCCCCAGCTCTCATATCAGCAGGCTTTGCCCGCTTCGTCGCTGGCTACGACTGTATCGGTCTCCTGTCTCTACCCCGAGACTCCTCCACCTCTCTGGTCTGCAACTCAAGCTCAATCTCCCTCCTCCTGGCATTGGTCTGAAGCTCAGCCAATGTCTGGTATGACGAGTATGCCACGAACTCTCGTATATCCCTCCTCAGTATGCTCAGATATCGGCTCACACGTGTCTGCTCAGTAGACACGTGCTCAGGGCAAAACATCGCCCTCTCATGGAACATCCTCGTGATCTCGGTCACAGTTTTTGTCTTTTTCTTGAGAGACAGAAACTCTTGGGCTAACCGTTCCCTCTCCACCTGGGGAACATACTCATCTCGGAACAACTGTGTAAACCTCTCCCATGTCACTGCAGCATGATCTGGCATTCACAAACTTCACCAGTCCTTCACTCCCAAGCGAAGCTGGTTCAGCGCGAACCGGACCCTCAGGTGTTCTTGGCATGAACACGTATAGAAACACCCCTCAATGTCGGAGATCCATCTCATAACAACAATCAGATCCCGTGTCCCATCAAACTCTGGTAGCTTCGTGTTGCTGAACTCCCGAAACAATAATGAGTCACCCCCTGTGGCCTCGAAGCAGCTAGGGTTGCGGTGGCTGCGGCAGTAGCAACCTCAGTAACAGAAGCATAGCGCTCATCAAAGGTCTCAATCAATGTGGTCTTAATAGACCCGAAAATCTCTGGTATGGCCTCTCTGATAGCTGCGCCCACCTCAGCATGGATGATCTTGCGGATCTCCTCGTCACTGGTACCACTTGTGCCCACGGGGTGGTGGCGTGTACCCCCCATAATGTCTCTAAAACACAACACGAAAATCATCAGAGACTCGTTAGAGCATACTCACACTCGATTTCCCACCCCTACATGCTCCTTAGTATCCCAAGGATTCTTACTTGGGTTGCATACAGATCCGGTGCTTTCAGTAGTACGGGCACAATACTACCTTCCACACCAACCTGTAGTCATCCCAAGTCCTCCTCCTAGGATCCTAATTCACAGTACTTTATCTCTCCCGGATATCAAACTACTCTCTCGGTAGATTCCTCTATGCTCATCTAGGTATCTCTCCTAGATCACTCAAACTCTCTCTAAAAGATTCTTGCTATGTTTCTCCTACTCAATACCCACAGAGCAAATAACAGATAAGATCAATCAATAGCATACCCTAGGCTAAGGAATCATGAATCAGGCAACTCTAGCTCTAAATTCTAAAGTACCTAGCCTATCCTCTAGCATGCAGCCCTAATATCTCATAAATATTACATAATACAAACAAATATTGGTATTTTGGGAATCACCGTTCGGGCTCTAGCCGATTATACACACTGCTCCGTCTCGCTATCTCTTAAAAGCTCTTTCTTGTTTTTAGAAAAATCATTTCTTTTTAGGAAAATTTCTCAAATCCTCAGTTTGAGTCCAGACATACCCGAGAGTACATCTGAATCGCTCAAACCAAGGCTCTGATACCAACTTGTAACACCGTAAATTTTCAAACAAAATTTTCATTTAAAGTCACATAATTCTCATTAACATATTTCACAAAACCCCAAAGTGTCAAATCATCAAAAACACAAATCCATAAGTGTTTGATAAAAATCCAGGATCCTCAAAACATAACTCCATCTCGTGTCTGTACAATCAAGCCGATGCCTTCCCGCGATCCTGAGAAGTACCTGAAACACATATCACATAACACGGTAAGCACGAAGCTTAGTGAGTTCCCCAAAATACCACACACATCTCATTAGCCTCTCATGGATATATCTCGAATAGGACCCTCCGGTCAATGTGTCTCAGTGGAACCCTCCGGTCCCACAACTCGGGTGGACCCTCCGATCCTAACTCAGTAAAGCTCAGAATAATACACAACATAATTCACAAAGACATAATGCAAGATATCACAATACTCAATAATAGCATACAAGACCTTCCGGTCACACAAATTTCCAGTCAAGGTAAGTATAGTGAGAAGATTCACCTCGTACACGAATCACCGATCTAGCCTCCGCCTAAAACATACGATAATTATATGTAATTAACACTCAATTCACAACTCTAAATAAACCAAGCTTATTTCTCTCTCTAATCTCATAGGATGGGTAAAAGACCATTTTACCCCTCCATGGCCTCCATAATCTCTGTCTTGACCAAACCCTAAAGTCAACCGAAGTCAACACTCGAGTCAACAGTCCATGTTGACCCGACTCATCGAGTGCATCTATGTGACTCGTCGAGTCCGCTTGTTTCCTCAAAAGTGACGCAAAAGTCCAACTTAACTCGTCGAGTTGTCTCATCAACTTGCCGAGTCACATGTGTCCAGACTCGTCGGGGAAAACCCTAACCGACTCGTCGAGTCAGTTCGCCGACTCGTCGAGTCAGTTCACCGACTCGTCGAGTCCCTTCAAACCGTTTCCTCATTCAGATGTTGTAAGGCAGAGTTACAACCCTAAACTCTAGATCTAGCCTCCTAAGGCTGAGATAACATAAAGCTGCAAGCTTTACGTCTATGCATGGCACTTAGGGCTTGAAATGTCAAAACAAGTTCCATTTAGAGTCCAAAGAATCAAAGCTCTCCTCTACCTTGATAAAGCTTGGACCTTTGGGCTTAAGGGACCTCACAAGGTCCAGATCTGAAGTCTCAATCTCTAGGCAAGCTCAAAATACTCAAAGTCTCAAGGAAAGATGGAAAAAGCCCTAAAACTGCCTAAGCACGAGATCTAATCAAAATAATGAGCAAGGTGGTGAATTTTACCTTCAAACAGAATGTAAGGATGGATAAACACCAGATCCAATAGTCCTTTCTCGTTCCAAGCCTTGATACTCTTCTCTTCTCTTCCGAAAGTGCACAAAAATGCTCAAAGTTAGCCCTTCTCAATCTCTTTGATTAATCTAAACAATTAGGGTTTCACACAGGGGAGTAAGGTGATATGGGAGGCGGAAATGAGGGCTTTAGGTCCTTTAAATAGGACACAACCCTGGGAAATTAGGGTTTCCTCTCACAGTGCCAACTCATTGAGTTGGTCCCTCTGACTCGTCGAGTTGGTCGTAAACACACACGGCCAAAACTCTTCTCTACTCGAGGAGTTGGGGCCTCCAACTCGTCGAGTTGCTCAATGAAACTCATGAAAATTATAAAGATATTATACCTGGGAGTCGGGATGTTACATGTTCAGACCAGCTTATCTCAATAAGCTCTTAATTCATCAAGACAACCATTCAAACTTCCCATAAGGTATTCTCTCATCCAATAAACCATAAAAATCATTGCTTTATAGACATGCATGTCCAATGCATTTCTTGAACTCAAACTAGGTCAAGATAGAGTAAAAAAGGGGCCAAGATCACATGCAAGAGTTCAAAACTCTAAGACATTCCAGATGCAACACTCTTAACCCCAAAGGGACTCTAGGGATCCATAAAGTTGGCAACTTTATGGAAATCCAACACTCCTAACCCCAAAGGGACTCTGGGGATCCATAAAGTTGACAACTTTATGGAAATCCAACACTCCAATAAGTCCCAACATGAAGAATAAGGCTTAGAAACTAAGATCTATGCACAAAGAACTAAAAAGCATGGAACTTGAGTGAAAGACCTCTTTCATACTTAAAATTATTACTCCAAGTTACTCCAAAACATGCTACATGCATATTCATAAACAATATTTTACATTGATAGTTTAATTACAAAAGACTGGATACAAATCGACTAAGTTTTAGTATATTACATAACTACCCAGGAAATTATAATTTTATACATACACGATCACTAAAAACAAAAGTAATATTATTAACTATTCTAAATCTTCCAACGGTATGTGTCTATACTGGATCCTTATTACCTGCAATAGTTAAACACTGAGAGGGATACGCGGTGACTCTTAGTGAGTTCAAAAATAGATACAATATAACGTTATGCCATATATATACCAATATGACAGAAGCAAAGAGGAACAAAGAACAACAAACACATATGTGAATCATGTGATAAGCTTTCCATATCACTGAATAATATGTTTCAAAGATTTACAATCAATGAGATACAACAATTTCAACTTGATATACATCAATAAGACTTTAGCCCAAGTGGCACGGAAAATAAATGATTTTTGAATTAACATTTTGCTAGAATTTACAGGATTTCAGCCCTATCTAGCATTCTGCCAGTGCCAAAGTGATGCTTACTCATACACTTCATGGTCAAAGGCTACATACCAATACCCAAGTGATGCTTAGTCATTCACTTCAAGTCAAAGGTATCGCTCATTTTCATAAAAACATGGGAAAGCATATTGAACATGTAACACATAACATACAATTGTTCCTATAATTTGAACTCACCGTGAAATAACCGGAGGTTAAAATAGTAATTTGGGCAGCACTTCGTTCCTATAAATAACTTTCTTCGATGAAAATCAGGAGCTTTATTGAAAACCGGGCCTTGCGAGGGTTGAGCTTCAAACCGAAAAGATAAATTTCTCGGGGTCTTCGGGCACTTCGGGACGTATTTCGGGTGTTAGGTAGGTTCCCGAGGCTTCGGGGGGTTAAAAGGGGCTTAAAATAAAGTTTAGTGTTAAAAGTATGGAAAATACCAACAAAAACCGGGAGGGTTCGCACCTCCCTTATATAGGTGCGACGCTCGAATCCGGAGGGAGGAGGAGAAGCCGCGCGGCAGCTTCGCAGGCGAGGGGGAGGGCACGCGTCGGAGGCTCGCATGCGAGACGTGGCTCGCTTCGGACACGCCACGGATGCGACACGCGTCGGATTCTCGTTGGGCCGTGCTTCGGATGAGTCATCAGGTCAGAAACGGGGCAGGCTCGCGAGGAATGGGGCGACGTGGCCGAACCCGGGCCATGCACATGCGAAAATTCTCGGTTTTTGTGTCCCGAACTTCAAAAATTCATAACTTTCGCATAACAGCTCCATTTTTGACGTTCTTTATATCCACGCGTAGGCGAAATTATACTCTAGAACTTTCGTTTAGACTCTGTCGGCTAATTTTGAATTTATTTTTATTATTATTATTTTTAACAGACCGGGAGAGGGAAATCCGTTAAAAATTCATAACTTCTTCGTCCGACGTCCGTTTTCGTCTGTCTTTTTACCGTTGTACTACTATTGACGAGACCTTCGATTATCGTTTAGGTTGCGTCGGCTAAAAATCACTCGATCTATATTTCGAGTTTTTTAGTTGTATACTGCTATACTGAAACTTAGAAAAATCATAACTTCTTCATACGAAGTCAGATTTTGACGTTCTTTTTATGAAAATACTCGGTTTAACGAGTACTACGACTTTCATTTAGATCACTAAATCTAAAAATTAGTTTATTGAAAACTCACTTTTTACGCTAAATAGTGTTTTGCCGGTTTTGTCGCGGATCTTCGATTGGTCATAACTTCTTCGTTATAACTCGGATTTCGATGAGGTTTTCGCCTAAATGTTTCTAACGAGATAATCTACAACTTTCAATAACATTATTTTTATTTATTTCCAACTTTATATTTTCGTTAATTTCGATATTTGACTTTTGATTGGAATCTCATAAGACTTCCAATACTTCCCGAATGATTCTAAACATAGTTTTACTTCAATTCTTCATAAAACCATCTTGTTAGAACTCAACACTCAAAATCATATATTATTTTATAATATTCATTTTAAACAAAACACAATAACTGAACGTGTATGTTACAAATACCTCCTCCTTTTGAGGATTTCGTCCCCGAAATTACAACGATTTAAACAAATTGGAATATTTCGCTCTTATCTCATTCTTATTTTCCTAAGTATAATTTGGGCCTCTATGGTGTTTCCACTTGACAAGCACCATTTCCACTTCTTTATTACGTAGATTAGTCGTTCTTTCGTTTACGATCTCTTCAGGCTCTTCTACATATGTTAACTAATTATCTAGTTTCACCTCGGATAACGGAACCGTTTCATCATATATGCTTAAACATTTACGCAGATAACTCACATGAAACACATCATGAATACCTGCCAAATCTTCAGGCAATTCCAAGCGGTATGCTTGTTTACCAATTCTCTGGATGATTTTGAAAGGACCAACAAATCTAGGACTTAGTTTTCCTTTCTTTCCAAATCGCATAATGCCTTTCCATGGAATTCTATGGGTCGTCTCCTCCTTTCTGCATAAGACTTTTTTCGATTCTGGGCCGCTTTCATTCTTTCTCGTACAATTTGAATCTTGTCAGTGGTGTCTTGAATCATTTCAAGGCCTCCAAGGATTTTCTGTCCTACATCACGCCAACATAATGGAGTACGACATTTCCGACCATATAATGCTTCATATAGTGGCATTTTGATTGAAACGTGCTAACTGTTATTGTATGAAAATTCAACAAGAGGTAAGTATTTGTCCCAGTTACCACCGAACTCCAAGACACATGCACGAAGCATATATTCTACTGTTTGGAACGTTCTCTCCGTATGGCCGTCTGTCTGGGGATGATAAGCTGTACTGAGAGCAACTCGAGATCCCAATTCATGTTGCATACTCGCCCAAAAATGAGAAGTGAAGCGAGTATCACGATCAGAAATAATCATTAGTGGCACACCATGTCTTGCAATAATTTCATCTAAGTATACTTGTGCATCCATTGGAGCCGTTTCACGCATGGCAAGAAAATGTGCGCTCTTAGTCAGCCGGTCGACAATTACCCAAATGCTATCATTCTGTCTAGCAGTCTTTGGCAATTTGGTAATAAAATCCATGGACAGCTCTTCCCATTTCCACACAGGAACACTAAGACTTTCTGGAATTCCGTAACGCTTTTGGTGGTCTGCTTTGACATGTAAGCATACTAAACATTCCTGTACGTATCTTCCGATATCTTTCTTTAATCCAGGTCACCAATAATCAGCTTTTACATCATAGTACATTTTACTTGTACCAGGATGTATTGATAGCTTAGACTTATGAGCTTCATCTAAAATCTTCTGTCTTAATCCACCAATCTTTGGAATCCATAGCCGATTCTTGAATACCTTCAATCCTCGTGGATCATCAAGTAAAACATCAGTATAATGTACCATCCCTTCTTTCTTCACATTTTCTGGCTTTAGGGCCTCTACTTGCCATTTCTCTAGTTTATCTAAAATAGTGAACTTTACTATAGTGTGAGTAATAGCATAACACACACTATTATGATAAATTTTCTGCTAAGTGCGTCGAAAACTACATTACCCTTTCCAGGATGATACAGGATTTCACAGTCATAGTCTTAGATCAGCTCCATGGCTCGTTGTTGTCTCATATTCAAATTTTGCTGACTGAATATATACTTGAGACTTTTGTGGTCAGTAAACAATTACCATTTTGTACCAAAAAGATAATGTCTCCAAAGTTCTAGGGCAAATACTACCGCAACGAGTTTGAGGTCATGGGTGGGATAACTCTTTTCATACTCTTTCAGTTGTATTAAGGCATGAGCTATTACTCTACCACGCTGCATCAACACACAACCGAGTCCCAACCTTGAAGCATCGCTATATACAGAGAAATCATTATCACCTTCTGGGAGTGATAAGATTGGAGCATGAGTCAAAAGATCTTTTAAAGTTGAGAAAGCTTTTTCTTGAGCTTCACTCCATTCGAACTTTACTTCTTTTCGTGTAAGACTCGTGAGAGGTACAACTATACATGAAAAATCTTTAATGAATCTCTGGTAATATCCCGCGAGACCCAAGAAACTACGAATTTCAGAAGCATTACGAGGCGCTTCCCAATTCTGAATGGCTTCAATTTTGGTAGGATCTACAATATACCGTCACCAGAAATCACATGGCCGAGAAATTGAACTTGGCGAAGCCAAAATTCACATTTCGAGAATTTAGCATAAAGTTTCTCCTTTTGAAGAAGTTCTAATATTTCACGAATATGAATGGCATGATCAGATTCAGACTTGGAATAAATTGGAATATCATCAATGAATATGATGACAGATTTATCGAGCATTGGACGGCACACGCGATTCATCATATCCATGAATATAGCAGGAGCATTTGTCAGACCGAACGGCATGACAAGGAATTCATAATGCCCATATCGAGTATGAAAAGCAGTCTTCGGTACATCTTGCTCGTGTACTTTCAACTGATGATAGCCAGATCTCAAATCAATCTTCGAGAAATAGCTAACACCCTGAAGTTGATCAAACAAATCGTCAATTCGAGGTAGTGGGTGCTTGTTCTTGATAGTTACCTTATTTAGCCCACGATAATCAATACACATTCGCATCGAACCGTCTTTCTGTTGGATAAGGTGTCTAAGTCCATAACTATTTCTGGTATGTACTTGACCCGACCCGGCATGGTCCATTTGGGTTGCATGGCATCATGCATTTGGATAGGCTAAATGAGAGAAATAACACTTGTGGTTTATTAATATATTATAAGTTCTAATATATTAATAGTATTATTTAGTATTGATCAAGAATGAATTAAGTGATCAAAAGATGACTAATTAAATATATGGGTTGATTATGTAAATCATCCATAACTTGTATAGTGGGCTAAAAGGCTCCATGGATTATCAAGTTGGGTTAAACCCATTGGATGCTCCATGGAGGCTCCATGGGAGTTAGAAACCCATTGGTCATGGAAATGAAGAGTCATGTCACATTAGGGTTTACATGGTGTAACCGTAGATGTGACACACTATATAAGGAACATGATACTCACCAAAAAACGGTTACACTAACAACAAGTGAGGGCAAGCCGATTTTTACAAGTGTTATACATTCTCTTACGTTATTACAAAGCATTTGGTGTTGTGTGAAACATTTGAGGCATCACACTTGGGGTGCTAGGCTCTCAAGGTTTTCAAGGAACCATAACAACTACAAGGTATGTAATTCTAGCCATCTTTTATGTTAAAAGTTCCCCATGTATGCTAGATATGATTAAGAACCTTGGAAATCATATTTTGCATGTATTTTAGACAAACATAGATCCAAGGTTTTCTAGGGTTGCATTTACACTTAGGAGTGTTAGAATGCTCAAAACCCATCAGTGGTATCAGAGCCTAGGCTTGCTTGTTTGATACTTGATGCAAAATAGTGAAAAAAGTCGATTTTCTTGCTGTCTGCATGGTGAACTCGCTGAGTCCATGGAGGGACTCGCTGAGTCCATGACCAAACTCATCCTACTCGTCGAGTAAGTTCGTGCACTCGACGAGTAGGAGCCTCAGAATGTAGTTTTTCGACTTGTGCTGCTGGAAATGGACTAGAAACATTACTCTAAACTGTTTTGGTGTCATTAAACTTGTTTTAGATGGTGTAATGATTTTTCTAATCCATTTACAATGGCTAATATCAAAATTACATGATTATATGTGTTCATATGTTCTTGAAATTTTGATATGATTATTCATGTTCTTAGGAGTTATTGATAGATCATAGTGTTGGATTAATGTCTAAGTCCATAACTATAATTGGTAAGACTTGACCCGACCCGACATGGTCCATTTGGGTTGCATGGCATCATGCATTTGGATAGACTATAATGAGAGAAATAACACTTAAGGTTGCTTAATATATTATAAGTTCTAATATATTAATAAGGTTATTTAATTAGTATTGATCAAGAATTAATTTGGAATTAATTAAGTGATCAAAAGGAGACTAATTAAATATATGGGTTGATTGTGTAAATCATTCATTCTTATATATGTGGGCTTGTGATCCAAGATTCCTTATGTTGGACTAAGTCCATGGGGTGACCCATGGATACTCCATGGAGGTTAAAATCCATGGAGCATAAGGAATGGGTAAAGTTATGAGTTACATGGTGTAACCCTAATAGCCACCATATAAAAGAATCCCATGGCTCAAGAAATCGTGGACTAATGTGTGAATATGAGGGCTAGACGATTTCAAGGAGTGTTCCATTTCTCTCAAGTCATTCCATGTGCATTTGGTGTTATGTGAACCATTTGAGGTGTCACACTTGGGGCACTAGGCACTCAAGCTTCATGGAGACAAGCTACATCAAACAAAGGTATGTATTCTATCCATTTGATTACCCAAGTATCAAGTATTGTATGCTAGATAGGGTAATACCTTGGAAAGTTCATAATTGCATGTATAATAGAGAAAACATAAATCCAAGGTATTTAGGGTTGTATGTACACTTAGGAGTGTTAGAATGCTCAAAACCCATCACATAGGAATTACTTGATTATTGTTGAATTCATGATCTTTATGTGTTTTAATGGAGTCCATAACTTGTCCTCAAGTTATGGATAACCAAAAGCCTCTTTGTATTAAAGCCATTAAAAGAACACATAAGTTACAAAATGAAGAGTCTTCATTTTAGTAACTCATAAGTTATGAATTGAAAGGTTTTGTAAATTTACAAAACTTGCCCTCAAGTTTTGGAACATGTAAAGCCATCTTAATAAACTTTAGTTCCAACCTCTAGAATTTTAAATGTTAAAATTCAACCCTTATACTTTATAATATTATAAGTTTAATAATATATATATACATATATATATATATATATATATATATATATATATATATCTATGTATGTATGTATAAGATCAAGTCGTTTTACCTTTAGCAGGCCTCATTCACGAAGCCACTCTATAAGGGGGGGTATAAGGTTGTTGCCTATAAAATGGCAGCTTAGTGGGTGTCCACTCTTACCCACCGTTTCCTTGACTGGTGGAGGGTCGTTAGCCGAACGGGTAGGACAATGACTTAAAAATTCTCATTAAAAGTATAATGATTATTATAAAGTAACTAAATGTTTTATAAATTCCCAATCTTAGTTACTTTAGGAAAATGTGAATAAGGTGCTATCCCATGAAATTACACTTTACACTTTGATTAAGTCGTTGGTAGAGCGTGTGTGGTTAACCGGCACACTAACTTGGACTTAACAAGGTAGGCAAAGGGTGACTTAAGGTTTTTCATAGGTCGTTGGAGCGCGTGTGGTTAACCGGCACATCGATTAAGTGAAAAACATTAAGGGTACCAAGTAATTTGCATGGTTACTTCACACCTTGTTTTGTGATCCTCGGTATCCCATTCACAAAACATGAAGGGCACACTCGAGATTGAAACATGCCATTAAAAAAGTTCAATGAATCTCAAAAGAATCTAGGAGTTTCTAAAAACCAAAATAAAACCTAATAACATATATTTCGTTTTCATGGTGGAAATTGGTGAATCGTCAGTCACCTACATTTCAAATATGTATCAGAGCCAAGGCTTGTTTTCTTGTTATACTTGCAAAATTAGCTGAAAAATCGAATTGTATTAGTTTAAAAGTTATGCTAATTACTTGAAAAAAAATTTGATGTGAATTATCTTTGTTCATATGAGTTTATTAGATTAATAGAAAAGTTAATTGATTATGTGTTTTCAATCCATTTTAATCTAAGAGTTGATTCTAAAATGTGTTTTTGTAACTTGTCCTCAAGTTATATGAAAAGTCACATTTAAGTTTCATAAAACTCATAAAAAGTTGGCAATGGTTACAAAAATGAAGAGTCTTGTCCTCATTAAATGGTTTTATGACTCCATAACTTGTCCTCAAGTTATGGAGGTTCAAGAGTCACTTCATTAAATGATAAAATGTGTAACCTTAATTAGTTCCATAAGTTACAAAAATAAAGAAAAGTTACATTCTTTTATTAGTTTAAAGTCTTCCATAACTTGTCCTCAAGTTATGGAACTTGAAGAGTTTTTTTTTAATTAAAACTACTTTAAACACATAAGTTATGGAATTAATTAGTTTTGAATATTTTCAAAACTTGCCCTCAAGTTTTGGAATTTGTAAAGTTTTCCCCATGAATACTTTAATTCCAAGTTAGCCCTTAGAATTTTAAAAGTTAAAATTCAACCCTTATACTTTATAGTATTATAAGTTAATAATAAATATATGTATAAGAGCAAGTCAGTCTTACCGTTAGTAGGCCTCATTCACGAAGCCGGTCTATAAGGGGGGTATAAGGTTACTGCCTATAAAATGGCAGTTTAATGGGTGTCCACTCTCACCCACCGCTTCCTTGACTGGTGGAGGGTCGGTAGCCGAACGGGTAGGACAAGGACTATAATTCTCCCTTCATTAAAAGTATTAATGATAAATACTAAGTAACTAAACACTTATAAATTCCCAATCTTAGTTACTTAGGAAAATGTGAATAAGGTGCTAATCCATGAAATTACACTTTGCACTTTGTTTAAACCGTTAGTGGAGCGTGTGTGGTTAACCGGCACACTAACCTGGATTTAACAAAGTAGGCAAAGGGTAACTTAATATTTATCATAGTATCGGTGGAGCTCGTGTGGTTAACCGGCACATCGATTGAGGGGTAAATATTAAGGGTACCAAGTATATTTGCATGGTTACTTCACACCTTGTTTTGTGATCCTCGACATCCCAGTCACAAAACCTGAAGGGCACACTCGAGATTGAAACATGCCATTGAAAAGTTCAATGAATCTCAAAAGATCTAGGAGTTTCAAATCCAATTAAAAACCTAATTACATTATTTCGTTTTTCATGGTGGAAATTGGTAAGTCGTCATTTACCTACCTTCAACTATTTCATAACTCGGATTACGGCATCCCTCTTCCAGTTATAAATAGGTTGTTGGATCCTAGCCTTAATATTTCATATTGGGTGTTATATTAAGGACTTTAGATCAACTATCTTGAATATCTCCCAAAAGATGTCTAGTTCAGACATCTATGATCTTCCCAAATCTCTTGGAACTTTACTTCCTCCACCTCCTCCAATTATTCTCCCTAACCCACAAGTTCAAGGTCACTCAAGCCCTAATGGCAAGCAAGGTCTATGTGTGATCACATCTTAGAGATGAAGTCACATATTGCCAAGCTGGGAGAGTTGGATGTCAAAGTCTTGAGAAAGTTGGATGTTCAATCACTTTCTAAGTCACATAGTGAGTTCCTTTGGGACTACTATGAAACAGACTATGACATGAACCTTAATGATCATATCTATTTGCTTGGTGCTGCTGAATCAGCAATGATTTGGAACGATAGTAAAGCAAATTTGATTAGAAGATCAACTTCCCAAAAACTTTATGGACAGTGACAATGGTGACACTGGAAATCCAGAAAAAGCATTCTCTTCCCAATGGAAAGGGATTGGCCATAGTCAACCCGGTTGACCAAATGGTAAGGAGAAAGGCTAAGTCTGAGATAGTCCCATTACCAAAGGGTCCATATGTTTATTTTGCCAAAGGAATGGGCGTTGATTGCAAAGCTGCCAAGTTTACCTAAGGATGTTAAAGTCAATAAGTCTGACTCTAGTTCAGGTAGAGCCCATTATCTAACTCTGTTAAGTTTCTATTCTAAGATCCTCATTACATGATGTGACTGGGTCACATGTTGATGTTTTAAGAATCAAAGAATAGAGAGAAAGCTTAAAGGAAGTATATGCTGATTCTGATCGCGTAGGTGGATTTCGATCGCATCAGAATTTTGAAGCTGTTACTTAGGAGTTATGATATATTGCTTAGGAATAGATAACAACAAGTTTTTCCGTATGCATTTGCACTATAAGGATAAGTTTTTTCCGCAAAGTTTTGAAATAAAATAAAAGTTTTTAATTTTATATTTATTTTAAATATCCTTACAAGTGGCATTTGTGAAAAATGGTTGTTTATATGATTCCATTGATAGCAATATTTGAAAAAAAAATGGACTTGATTCTTTCGTTTGTGGTAGTGTCATAATTTACCAAATAAGGAAAGATTCTCATTCCCAAGGCTTCAGTTGGATAGAAACTTGGAATCATGCAAGTTGAATAGTATGATGAATGAGAACTTTCAAGCATTGGAAAATTAAGACTTGTTCACATGGATACGTGAGTCAAGTTAAGGACTAAAGGGATCGAGTACACATTCTTGTGCACTGGTCAAGTCCACCACAAAGCTCGTTAAGACTATTCGTCATGATTTACTAAATTTTAGTAAATATGGTTATACTTACAAGTTTAAGTATAATTCTGAAACATTGGAAAAAACTTCAATGTATGGCAGAACGAATGAGAAGAATCAAATTTGGCAGAAAGATAAAAGTTTCTCAAATCTGAAAAGATGGGAGAGTACTTTAGTATCATGTTTATGATCATCTTAATGATTAAGATACCATATCACAATTGATCCTCTAAGGTCATCTTAGTGAATTTTTATGACTAAGAAGAGGAGTCATGAATTGTTGAAATGGTTAAATCAAAAAGATGAGTCATACTTCGTTCCAAAACAATTCTTAGAGTCATACTCCAAGATTGTAACTTGAGTGACATATCTTAAAGAAGGTTTATTAACACTAGTCAAATGGAAGAGTAAAAGGTTATCTACTCTTGTACATTTGAAATTGGTAAGTTGTGATGTTTTGGATAAAACAGAGACCAACTTAGACCAAGTGTGTGAAGTGTTTGTCTTGCTAAAGAATCCGCACTATCTCTTGTATATTTGGCAAGTGAGTCTTATATGTCAAGAGGACAGTGGGAGTCCTAAAGCTCTTGAAAGTTTCAAGACCTAATCAAGAATAAAACCTGGAATTCTTCACTAGCACACGACTTGAGGTGTATAACCTATCGTGTTGACATTTCTGTGCCTATTCAAGTTGACTTTGCATAGTAGTTCTGAGAGTTCTCAATTGGTTGCACAACTACTTGGAAGCTATGGCAGGCCCTTGTGCTGCCAGGTGGCAAGAACTTAAGATTGCACAAGTTCAATCCATATGAGTTTGGATTTGTCACTAACCTTGTCTTGTGATTATGGTTTTGACAAATTCATATGGGTAGGAACTCATACACCATAAAAATCTAAGTGTCATAAGGTTTCTCTCCGATTCATGAAAATGATGGTGAGGAAACACTTTCATTAAGTAGTTTTTTAAGTAGATAGTAATCTTTGCACTCTCAAAGTCGTTAGTAGAGTACACTAACATGGACTTATGAGAAATAGCAAAGGTCTAACCAATTGAGACTATGATTACAGCATCCCTTTTCATAGTTCTTAAATTGTTTAGACACACCAGTGGGCTATCTACAATAAGGTGTATGATTTTGATAAAGTCTTATCAAAGCAATCTAGTATCAGAAATTTGAACTTTGGTAAGAAAGTCAATAAAGTATTGATTTCTAGAATTCCACTAATTTCTGAATACATGTCAAAGCTAGTGGGAGCATAAGTATTATGCTGATAATCATCATGTTAGTGGGAGGATGATAATTATGATAAGTATTGCAAGTTAGCAATGTTAATTATAGAAAACAAAAGTTTCAATTCATGAGGCTGCAAGGATTGAAAAAGTTGTTTTGCTATAATTAAGGGAGAGGATATACTTCATTTCAGTTCTAAAGGCTTAGATTGAGACCTTAATCATCTTTAGTCAAGAATATATATATATATATATATATATATATATATATATATATATATATATATATATATATATATATATATATATATATATATATATATATATATATATATATATATGAATTTCATGTTTGATTGGTTGAACTTAAGGAAATTCTATATATTGCGTTCTCAAAATTCGATTATGATTACGACATCCCTCTTCATAGTCAAATTTTGAAAACATGGCAAATAAAAATATTGTAGCAAAAGACTGGTCTAGAATCATGTCTTTATGTGAGACATCATGAATCGTGTACCATTTGCTTTGGGTACAGGATCGATTGCATGTGCTATAATATTTGTCATTTCTAAATTTTTCCAAATGCCCAGAGGCATTAAGAAGGGAAAAGGTTTAGAATTGGATATGACTAAAATAATTAAGCAATTGTCGAGGACAATCTGAGGTTTACCAAAGATTGGTTGCTCAGGGACAGTTGGAAGTATAGTGCTAATTTTGGAAGGACCATATTGACATATTCTGAAAAGAGGCATCTCTTATTCAGAAGTGATAGTCAAAATGAGAATATGGAGTTGTCTCCATAGGTGGAAGTTATCTGTGTAAGATTAGAAAACTTAATGCAAGAAGCATGTCCAAAGCAATGTACTTTGAATATGAGACTTAGTTTCCATGGAGTTGATCTCCATTGGAATACCTTATAATGACTGTTGACAAGTCTTTGTGACTTTGTACATATTCATTACAGGAGGGTCAGTGCATATAAGTTTAAAATCTAAACAGATTTCGATAAATGATAGGAATTTGAAATTCTCACATTTTTCGATAAGGATTTGGGAGTGTGAAATTAGAATCATTGAAATTATGTTCAATTGGTTTATTTCACAAAGTAAGGATCATAGACAAACATAGAGTGCATACTTGGTGTATGGCAAAGCTATTGTTCAAGAAAAACATAGTGTACATGCTTGGAGCATGGGACAACTAGTGTTTTTAATTCAAGTATAAAGTTGATAAAACCGAAACAATGAATAATGAGTAATGAGTATGGTGATAAATAAAAGTGTTTATTTATATTCATAGGGTTTGATACCATATTTGATTCATTTATTCTTGTGTTTCACTTTGCATGTTTTGACTTCCAGAATAACTAAGTCGCTCTTCCTGAATGATTAAGTTATTCAAACCATCCACAGTCGGTCATATGTTGGAAGTAGATATGAATCAAGACTGTCATGGGTTGGTTTGTAGAGGTCCAAGTTGGTGGACAAAGTGGTGCTACAACACTCATGAGTGCTCATAAGTTCTGAGTATTGGATTCAACCCGCGCTCATTTGAATCACTTCATGGATTTTATCACGAGTGATCATGAGACGATAATATCTTATATTCTTCAAACCTAGAGATATGAGTTGTTACTATGAGTTGGTTGTACATTGATTGCACGAAAACGCATTCGGTAACTCGATGTTATAAAACGTGCCTTTGTGTATGATTCAACAAGTAGTAGAACAAGCCATATGAGTCGAAGTTTATCCATTCCTTTTACCTTCGGGATAAAAGCGATATATGTGGGCCCCTCGATGATTTAAAGATGATACATGTGAGTGCTTGGCCAAGCCAGGACTGATTTGATTTGTTCAATCAGTCAGTCATCATGAATCGGAAATCGGGAAACAACAAATGGACAGAGAGAATGATTGATAATCCATGTCTCAATCCATATGATATCTAGAATGTAGGAATATATGATCCCTTATCTAATAGACAAGTCATTGACAAAGGTCAGAGTTCATCGACAAGGTCAGAGTTCGACAGAAGCTTTTGAGAGCTACGATTGCTGATCGGTTCCTGAAGTCATACACAATAATAGTTTTAGACTTATCCAAGTGGGAGACTGTTGGATTAATGTCTAAGTCCATAACTATAATTGGTAAGACTTGACCCGACCCGGCATGGTCCATTTGGGTTGCATGGCATCATGCATTTGGATAGACTATAATGAGAGAAATAACACTTAAGGTTGGTTAATATATTATAAGTTATAATATATTAATAAGGTGATTTAATTAGTATTGATCAAGAATTAATTTGGAATTAATTAAGTGATCAAAAGGAGACTAATTAAATATATGGGTTGATTGTGTAAATCATTCATTCTTATATATGTGGGCTTGTGATCCAAGATTCCTTATGTTGGACTAAGTCCATGGGGTGACCCATGGATACTCCATGGAGGTTAAAATCCATGGAGCGTAAGGAATGGGTAAAGTTATGAGTTACATGGTGTAACCCTAATAGCCACCATATAAAAGAATCCCATGGCTCAAGAAATCGTGGACTAATGTATGAATATGAGGGCTAGACGATTTCAAGGAGTGTTCCATTTCTCTCAAGTCATTCCATGTGCATTTGGTGTTGTGTGAACCATTTGAGGTGTCACACTTGGGGCACTAGGCACTCAAGCTTCATGGAGACAAGCTACATCAAACAAAGGTATGTATTCTATCCATTTGATTACCCAAGTATCAAGTATTGTATGCTAGATAGGGTAATGCCTTGGAAAGTTCATAATTGCATGTATAATAGAGAAAACATAGATCCAAGGTATTTAGGGTTGCATGTACACTTAGGAGTGTTAGAATGCTCAAAAACCATCAGTGGTATCAGAGCCAAGGCTTGTTTTCTTGTTATACTTACAAAATTAGCTGAAAAATCGAATTGTATTAGTTTAAAAGTTATGCTAATTACTTGAAAAAAAATTTGATGTGAATTATCTTTGTTCATATGAGTTTATTAGATTAATAGAAAAGTTAATTGATTATGTGTTTTCAATCCATTTTAATCTAAGAGTTGATTCTAAAATGTGTTTTTGTAACTTGTCCTCAAGTTATATGAAAAGTCACATTTAAGTTTCATAAAACTCATAAAAAGTTGGCAATGGTTACAAAAATGAAGAGTCTTGTCCTCATTAAATGGTTTTATGACTCCATAACTTGTCCTCAAGTTATGGAGGTTCAAGAGTCACTTCATTAAATGATAAAATGTGTAACCTTAATTAGTTCCATAAGTTACAAAAATAAAGAAAAGTTACATTCTTTTATTAGTTTAAAGTCTTCCATAACTTGTCCTCAAGTTATGGAACTTGAAGAGTTTTTTTTTAATTAAAACTACTTTAAACACATAAGTTATGGAATTAATTAGTTTTGAATATTTTCAAAACTTGCCCTCAAGTTTTGGAATTTGTAAAGTTTTCCCCATGAATACTTTAATTCCAAGTTAGCCCTTAGAATTTTAAAAGTTAAAATTCAACCCTTATACTTTATAGTATTATAAGTTAATAATAAATATATGTATAAGAGCAAGTCAGTCTTACCGTTAGTAGGCCTCATTCACGAAGCCGGTCTATAAGGGGGGTATAAGGTTACTGCCTATAAAATGGCAGTTTAATGGGTGTCCACTCTCACCCACCGCTTCCTTGACTGGTGGAGGGTCGGTAGCCGAACGGGTAGGACAAGGACTATAATTCTCCCTTCATTAAAAGTATTAATGATAAATACTAAGTAACTAAACACTTATAAATTCCCAATCTTAGTTACTTAGGAAAATGTGAATAAGGTGCTAATCCATGAAATTACACTTTGCACTTTGTTTAAACTGTTAGTGGAGCGTGTGTGGTTAACCGGCACACTAACCTGGATTTAACAAAGTAGGCAAAGGGTAACTTAATATTTATCATAGTATCGGTGGAGCTCGTGTGGTTAACCGGCACATCGATTGAGGGGTAAATATTAAGGGTACCAAGTATATTTTCATGGTTACTTCACACCTTGTTTTGTGATCCTCGACATCCCAGTCACAAAACCTGAAGGGCACACTCGAGATTGAAACATGCCATTGAAAAGTTCAATGAATCTCAAAAGATCTAGGAGTTTCAAATCCAATTAAAAACCTAATTACATTATTTCGTTTTTCATGGTGGAAATTGGTAAATCGTCATTTACCTACCTTCAACTATTTCATAACTCGGATTACGGCATCCCTCTTCCAGTTATAAATAGGTTGTTGGATCCTAGCCTTAATATTTCATATTGGGTGTTATATTAAGGACTTTAGATCAACTATCTTGAATATCTCCCAAAAGATGTCTAGTTCAGACATCTATGATCTTCCCAAATCTCTTGGAACTTTACTTCCTCCACCTCCTCCAATTATTCTCCCTAACCCACAAGTTCAAGGTCACTAAAGCCCTAATGGCAAGCAAGGTCTATGTGTGATCACATCTTAGAGATGAAGTCACATATTGCCAAGCTGGGAGAGTTGGGTGTCAAAGTCTTGAGAAAGTTGGATGTTCAATCACTTTCTAAGTCACATAGTGAGTTCCTTTGGGACTACTATGAAACAGACTATGACATGAACCTTAATGATCATATCTATTTGCTTGGTGCTGCTGAATCAGCAATGATTTGGAACGATAGTAAAGCAAATTTGATTAGAAGATCAACTTCCCAAAAACTTTATGGACAGTGACAATGGTGACACTGGAAATCGAGAAAAAGCATTCTCTTCCCAATGGAAAGGGATTAGCCATAGTCAACCCGGTTGACCAAATGGTAAGGAGAAAGGCTAAGTCTGAGATAGTCCCATTACCAAAGGGTCCATATGTTTATTTTGCCAAAGGAATGGGTGTTGATTGCAAAGCTGCCAAGTTTACCTAAGGATGTTAAAGTCAATAAGTCTGACTCTACTTCAAGTAGAGCTCATTATCTAACTCTGTTAAGTTTCTATTCTAAGATCCTAATTACAGGATGTGACTGGGTCACATGTTGATGTTTTAAGAATCAAAGAATAGAGAGAAAGCTTAAAGGAAGTATATGTTGATTCTGATCGCGTAGGTGGATTTCGATCGCATCAGAATTTTGAAGTTGTTACTTAGGAGTTATGATATATTGCTTAGGAATAGATAACAACAAGTTTTTCCGTATGCATTTGCACTATAAGGATAAGTTTTTTCCGCAAAGTTTTGAAATAAAATAAAAGTTTTTAATTTTATATTTATTTTAAATATCCTTACAAGTGGCATTTGTGAAAAATGGTTGTTTATATGATTCCATTGATAGCAATATTTGAATAAAAAATGGACTTGATTCTTTCGTTTGTGGTAGTGTCATAATTTACCAAATAAGGAAAGATCTCATTCCCAAGGCTTCAGTTGGATAGAAACTTGGAATCATGCAAGTTGAATAGTATGATGAATGAGAACTTTCAAGCATTGGAAAATTAAGACTTGTTCACATGGATGTGTGAGTCAAGTTAAGGACTAAAGGGATCGAGTACACATTCTTGTGCACTGGTCAAGTCCACCACAAAGCTCGTTAAGACTATTCGTCATGATTTACTAAATTTTAGTAAATATGGTTATACTTACAAGTTTAAGTATAATTCTGAAACATTGGAAAAAACTTCAATGTATGGCAGAACGAATGAGAAGAATCAAATTTGGCGGAAAGATAAAAGTTTCTCAAATCTGAAAAGATGGGAGAGTACTTTAGTATCATGTTTATGATCATCTTAATGATTAAGATACCATATCACAATTGATCCTCTAAGGTCATCTTAGTGAATTTTTATGACTAAGAAGAGGAGTCATGAATTGTTGAAATGGTTAAATCAAAAAGATGAGTCATACTTCGTTCCAAAACAATTCTTAGAGTCATACTCCAAGATTGTAACTTGAGTGACATATCTTAAAGAAGGTTTATTAACACTAGTCAAATGGAAGAGTAAAAGGTTATCTACTCTTGTACATTTGAAATTGGTAAGTTGTGATGTTTTGGATAAAACAGAGACCAACTTAGACCAAGTGTGTGAAGTGTTTGTCTTGCTAAAGAATCCGCACTATCTCTTGTATATTTGGCAAGTGAGTCTTATATGTCAAGAGGACAGTGGGAGTCCTAAAGCTCTTGAAAGTTTCAAGACCTAATCAAGAATAAAACCTGGAATTCTTCACTAGCACACGACTTGAGGTGTATAACCTATCGTGTTGACATTTCTGTGCCTATTCAAGTTGACTTTGCATAGTAGTTCTGAGAGTTCTCAATTGGTTGCACAACTACTTGGAAGCTGTGGCAGGCCCTTGTGCTGCCAGGTGGCAAGAACTTAAGATTGCACAAGTTCAATCCATATGAGTTTGGATTTGTCACTAACCTTGTCTTGTGATTATGGTTTTGACAAATTCATATGGGTAGGAACTCATACACCATAAAAATCTAAGTGTCATAAGGTTTCTCTCCGATTCATGAAAATGATGGTGAGGAAACACTTTCACTAAGTAGTTTTTTAAGTAGATAGTAATCTTTGCACTCTCAAAGTCGTTAGTAGAGTACACTAACATGGACTTATGAGAAATAGCAAAGGTCTAACCAATTGAGACTATGATTACGACATCCCTTTTCATAGTTCTTAAATTGTTTAGACACACCAGTGGGCTATCTACAATAAGGTGTATGATTTTGATAAAGTCTTATCAAAGCAATCTAGTATCAGAAATTTGAACTTTGGTAAGAAAGTCAATAAAGTATTGATTTCTAGAAGTCCACTAATTTCTGAATACATGTCAAAGCTAGTGGGAGCATAAGTATTATGCTGATAATCATCATGTTAGTGGGAGGATGATAATTATGATAAGTATTGCAAGTTAGCAATGTTAATTATAGAAAACAAAAGTTTCAATTCGTGAGGCTGCAGGGATTGAAAAAGTTGTTTTGCTATAATTAAGGGAGAGGATATACTTCATTTCAGTTCTAAAGGCTTAGATTGAGACCTTAATCATCTTTAGTCAAGAATATATATATATATATATATATATATATATATATATATATATATATATATATATATATATATATGAATTTCATGTTGGATTGGTTCAACTTAAGGAAATTCTATATATTGCGTTCTCAAAATTCGATTATGATTACGGCATCCCTCTTCATAGTCAAATTTTGAAAACATGGCAAATAAAAATATTGTAGCAAAAGACTGGTCTAGAATCATGTCTTTATGTGAGACATCATGAATCGTGTACCATTTGCTTTGGGTACAGGATCGATTGCATGTGCCATAATATTTGTCATTTCTAAATTTTTCCAAATGCCCAGAGGCATTAAGAAGGGAAAAGGTCTAGAATTGGATATGACTAAAATAATTAAGCAATTGTCGAGGACAATCTGAGGTTTACCAAAGATTGGTTGCTCAGGGACAGTTGGAAGTATAGTGCTAATTTTGGAAGGACCATATTGACATATTCTGAAAAGAGGCATCTCTTATTCAGAAGTGATAGTCAAAATGAGAATATGGAGTTGTCTCCATAGGTGGAAGTTATCTGTGTAAGATTAGAAAACTTAATGCAAGAAGCATGTCCAAAGCAATGTACTTTGAATATGAGACTTAGTTTCCATGGAGTTGATCTCCATTGGAATACCTTATAATGACTGTTGACAAGTCTTTGTGACTTTGTACATATTCATTACAGGAGGGTCAGTGCATATAAGTTTAAAATCTAAACAGATTTCGATAAATGATAGGAATTTGAAATTCTCACATTTTTCGATAAGGATTTGGGAGTGTGAAATTAGAATCATTGAAATTATGTTCAATTGGTTTATTTCACAAAGTAAGGATCATAGACAAACATAGAGTGCATACTTGGTGTATGGCAAAGCTATTGTTCAAGAAAAACATAGTGTACATGCTTGGAGCATGGGACAACTAGTGTTTTTAATTCAAGTATAAAGTTGATAAAACCGAAACAATGAATAATGAGTAATGAGTATGGTGATAAATAAAAGTGTTTATTTATATTCATAGGGTTTGATACCATATTTGATTCATTTATTCTTGTGTTTCACTTTGCATGTTTTGACTTCCAGAATAACTAAGTCGCTCTTCCTGAATGATTAAGTTATTCAAACCATCCACAGTCGGTCATATGTTGGAAGTAGATATGAATCAAGACTGTCATGGGTTGGTTTGTAGAGGTCCAAGTTGGTGGACAAAGTGGTGCTACAACACTCATGAGTGCTCATAAGTTCTGAGTATTGGATTCAACCCGCGCTCATTTGAATCACTTCATGGATTTTATCACGAGTGATCATGAGACGATAATATCTTATATTCTTCAAACCTAGAGATATGAGTTGTTACTATGAGTTGGTTGTACATTGATTGCACGAAAACGCATTCGGTAACTCGATGTTATAAAACGTGCCTTTGTGTATGATTCAACAAGTAGTAGAACAAGCCATATGAGTCGAAGTTTATCCATTCCTTTTACCTTCGGGATAAAAGCGATATCTGTGGGCCCCTCGATGATTTAAAGATGATACATGTGAGTGCTTGGCCAAGCCAGGACTGATTTGATTTGTTCAATCAGTCAGTCATCATGAATCGGAAATCGGGAAACAACAAATGGACAGAGAGAATGATTGATAATCCATGTCTCAGTCCATATGATATCTAGAATGGAGGAATATATGATCCCTTATCTAATGGACAAGTCATTGACATAGGTCAGAGTTCATCGACAAGGTCAGAGTTCGACAGAAGCTTTTGAGAGCTACGATTGTTGATCGGTTCCTGAAGTCATACGCAATAATAGTTTTAGACTTATCCAAGTGGGAGACTATTGGATTAATGTGTAAGTCCATAACTATAATTGGTAAGACTTGACCCGACCCGGCATGGTCCATTTGGGTTGCATGGCATCATGCATTTGGATAGACTATAATGAGAGAAATAACACTTAAGGTTGGTTAATATATTATAAGTTCTAATATATTAATAAGGTTATTTAATTAGTATTGATCAAGAATTAATTTGGAATTAATTAAGTGATCAAAAAGAGACTAATTAAATATATGGGTTGATTGTGTAAATCATTCATTCTTATATATGTGGGCTTGTGATCCAAGATTCCTTATGTTGGACTAAGTCCATGAGGTGACCCATGGATACTCCATGGAGGTTAAAATCCATGGAGCATAAGGAATAGGTAAAGTTATGAGTTACATGGTGTAACCCTAATAGCCACCATATAAAAGAATCTCATGGCTCAAGAAATCGTGGACTAATGTGTGAATATGAGGGCTAGACGATTTCAAGGAGTGTTCCATTTCTCTCAAGTCATTCCATGTGCATTTGGTGTTGTGTGAACCATTTGAGGTGTCACACTTGGGGCACTAGGCACTCAAGCTTCATGGAGACAAGCTACATCAAACAAAGGTATGTATTCTATCCATTTGATTACCCAAGTATCAAGTATTGTATGCTAGATAGGGTAATACCTTGGAAAGTTCATAATTGCATGTATAATAGAGAAAACATAAATCCAAGGTATTTAGGGTTGTATGTACACTTAGGAGTGTTAGAATGCTCAAAACCCATCACATAGGAATTACTTGATTATTGTTGAATTCATGATCTTTATGTGTTTTAATGGAGTCCATAACTTGTCCTCAAGTTATGGATAACCAAAAGCCTCTTTGTATTAAAGCCATTAAAAGAACACATAAGTTACAAAATGAAGAGTCTTCATTTTAGTAACTCATAAGTTATGAATTGAAAGGTTTTGTAAATTTACAAAACTTGCCCTCAAGTTTTGGAACATGTAAAGCCATCTTAATAAACTTTAGTTCCAACCTCTAGAATTTTAAATGTTAAAATTCAACCCTTATACTTTATAATATTATAAGTTTAATAATATATATATACATATATATATATATATATATATATATATATATATATATATATATATATATCTATGTATGTATGTATAAGATCAAGTCGTTTTACCGTTAGCAGGCCTCATTCACGAAGCCACTCTATAAGGGGGGGTATAAGGTTGTTGCCTATAAAATGGCTGCTTAATGGGTGTCCACTCTTACCCACCGTTTCCTTGACTGGTGGAGGGTCGTTAGCCGAACGGGTAGGACAATGACTTAAAAATTCTCATTAAAAGTATAATGATTATTATAAAGTAACTAAATGTTTTATAAATTCCCAATCTTAGTTACTTTAGGAAAATGTGAATAAGGTGCTATCCCATGAAATTACACTTTACACTTTGATTAAGTCGTTGGTAGAGCGTGTGTGGTTAACCGGCACACTAACTTGGACTTAACAAGGTAGGCAAAGGGTGACTTAAGGTTTTTCATAGGTCGTTGGAGCGCGTGTGGTTAACCGGCACATCGATTAAGTGAAAAACATTAAGGGTACCAAGTAATTTGCATGGTTACTTCACACCTTGTTTTGTGATCCTCGGTATCCCAGTCACAAAACATGAAGGGCACACTCGAGATTGAAACATGCCATTAAAAAAGTTCAATGAATCTCAAAAGAATCTAGGAGTTTCTAAAAACCAAATAAAACCTAATAACTTATATTTCGTTTTCATGGTGGAAATTGGTGAATCGTCAGTCACCTACATTTCAAATATGTTTTAGCTTAGATTACGGCATCCCTCTTCTAAGTTATAATATATTGTGATTGGATCCTAGCCTTAATATGACATTTGAGTGTTTTATTAAGGACTATCCTTATATCTAAACTAAACTTGTTTTTCTTCTTTTCAGATGTCTTCCAACAATGCTGCTCCTGGCTCAAATCCTATTGGCTCCTTCTCTCTTTGATGGATCCAACTTTACTGATTGGATCAGAAACATCAGGATGGTCACTCGATACGAAAACAAAGAATATGTTCTCGACAAGGAGCTTAAGGTACCCGAGCCGATTGCTACTCCTGAGGAGTTTGCTGAATATGAGGCACATGAAAGAGATGATACCAAAGTGGCATGCATCATGATGGCTACTATATCAGCCGAGCTCCAAAAGTCCTATGAGGACTACTATCCTTTTGAGATGCACCAGGATTTGATGTACCGCTACCATCAGAGTGCTCGTCAAGAGCGATATGAAATCATCTCCTCCATGATAACAACCCGAATGAAAGATGGTGAACCCATCGCGGGCCACATGCATAAAATGCAGAGGTATGTGGACCGTTTGATGAAGCTGAATGTGAACTTCCCAGAGGAGTTAGCAATAGATATCATTTTGCACTCCTTACCATCGTGTTATGATCAATTCCGCATGACATACCACATGAACAAGGAAGAAGTCACCTCAACAAACTTCAAGGACTCCTAAAGACCGCAGAATCAGGTCTTAAAGGTAAGTCAGTTGTTACCACTCCTACTCCTACTCCAAACTCCGCACCTGTCCTGGCAATCGGGAAAGGTAGAGGGAAGAAGAGGAAGAACCCTTCGAAGGGTACCAAGGGTAAGACCCTTGATGGCTCCTCTTGAAGCGGAACCAAGAAAGGTTTCGTCACTCCTTTTGCTGACCCAAAAGAGGCTGAATGCTTCTATTGCCATGAAAAGGCACACTGGAAGCGAAACTACCCGAAGTGCCAGCAAGATTTGAAGGATGGGAAAGTAAAACCCAACCATGCAGGTATTTACACTATATTATCTAATAACTCACCTCATTCTAACTCTTGGGTCCTTGATACCGGTTGTGGTATTCATATTTGTTCTGATTTGCTGGGACTAAGAAGAAGTGAGAATGTGGAGCATGGAAAGATAAACTTGATCATGGGGAATAGGAAGGTTTCACTTGTCACCAAGATTGGAGTTTATACTTTGTTGCTAAGTAGTGGGATTACTTTAGATTTGAATAAATGTTGTTATTCGCCTGAAATGGCAAGAAATGTTATGTCCTTTCATGCTTTGTACAAACAAGGTTTTACCTTTTTCCTTTGATAATGAAGTTGGTGGAATAAATGCTTTCTTTAATAATGTGTTTTATTTTAAAGCATTACCTTGTGATGGTGTGTATGAAGCTGTGTCTGTTGTAGATAATTTAGGAAATAATGTGTTGTGTATTGATTCTACTAATGATAATAACTTGGATAAAGCATCATTATAGCATTGTCGTCTTGGACATGTAAGCAAGAAACGCATAGGCCAACTCCAAAAGGATGGAGTCTTGGAGTCATTTGACCTAAAGTCAGATGATAGTTGTAAATCATGTTTACTTGGAAAAATAACAAAGTCACCCTTCACAGGTTCTTGTGCTAGGGGTGAAGGTTTGTTGGATCTAGTGCACACGGATGTGTGTGGACCCTTCAAAACTGCCACAAGGGATGCTAATTGTTATTATGTGACTTTTACAGATGATTATAGTAGATATGGATATGTCTACTTAATCAAGCATAAGTCGGAGACTTTCGAAAGTTTTAAAGAGTTTAAACAGGAAGTAGAGAATCAATTAGGCAGGAACATTAAGATGCTTCGATCCGATCGTGGTGGTGAGTATCTTAGTACAGAGTTCCTTGACTATCTTAGGGAATGTGGGGTTGTCTCACAATTGACACCTCCCAGGACACCACAGTTGAATGGTGTAGCTGAGAGGCGTAATCGAACCTTGTTGGACATGGTTCGTTCCATGATGAGTCGAGCTTCGCTAGCAATCTCATTCTGGGGGTATGCCTTAGAGACTGCCGCCCATATCCTTAATCTGGTCCCTACAAAGAAGGTTTCCAAAACACCTCACGAGATGTGGACTGGAAACGTTCCTAGTCTAGCCCACATCAAGATTTGGGGTTGCGAAGCTTTCGCGAGACGCGAGACTCACGACAAGCTTGAACCTCGAAGTGAGAGGTGTATTTTCATCGGCTACCCACAAAAATCCTTTGGTTACCTCTTCTACAGACCTAGTGAGAATGTGGTCTTTATAGCAAGGATGGGTGTCTTTCGGGAGAGAGAGAGTTTATAAGCCAAGGAAACAGTGGGAGGCAAATTGACCTTGAAGAAATTCAAGAGTCAAGTGGTGAAGGAACCTCAAACCCTAGCAGTCAATTTGAGGAGGAAACTCATGTTGATCCAATTGACAAGTCTGTACCTCTGAGGCGTTCCACAAGGGTTAGGAATGCACCTAAGCACTACTATGGTTTCCATATTACTGCGGAAGGTGAGACACTTATCACTGATGAGACACTGGTAAGTCTGGATGAACCTAACAGCTATGCAGAAGCCATGATAGGCCCCGAGTCTGCCAAATGGAAAGAGGCAATGGACAGCGAGATACAGTCCATGTATGACAATCATGTTTGGAACTTGGTTGACAATGTACCAGGTCGTAAGACAGTAGGGTACAAATGGATCTTCAAGAAGAAGACCGACATGGATGGTAATATACACACTTATAAGGCGCGAGTGGTTGCAAAGGGCTTTTCTCAAACTCCAGGAGTTGATTATGATGAGACCATTTTACCAGTAGCCAAGATTAAGTCTATTAGGGTGTTGTTAGCCATTGCTGCATTTCATGACTATGAAATTTGGCAAATGGATGTCAAAACCACTTTCCTTAATGGAAAGTTGGCTGAGGATGTTTACATGAATCAGCCAGAGGGTGTAAGCTTGAGAAATCCATTTATGGATTAAAGCAAGCACCTCGCAGATGGAATCTTTGCTTTGATGAGAAAGTCAAAGAGATTGGCTTTTCGAGGAATGAAGATGAATCTTGTGTATATGTCAAGGCTAGTGGGAGTATAGTTAGTTTTTTGGTATTGTATGTGGATGACATACTACTCATAGGAAATGACATCCCAACCTTGCAGGAAGTGAAGTCCTGGCTTGGGAAGTGTTTTGCTATGAAAGACCTAGGAGAAGCTGCCTATATTCTAGGGATAAGTATTCTGAGAGACCGGAGTAAAAGACTAATTGGACTTAGTCAAAGTACATACTTGGATAAGGTGCTGAAGAGGTTTAGCATGCAAGATTCCAAGAAAGGAGAGTTACCCATCCAGAGTAACACTAGATTGAGTAAGACTCAGAGCCCGGGTACCGAGGTTGAGATAGCAGAAATGAGTCGAGTACCTTATGCTTCTGCAGTAGGCTCGATCATGTATGCTATGACCTGCACTCATCCTAATGTAGCCTTTGCTTTGAGCATGGTTAGCATGTATCAGGGGAACGCTGGTAAGGCTCACTGGACGGCGGTAAAGAACAATCTCAAGTACCTGCGGAGGACTAAGGACTGGGTCCTTACCCTTGGTGGGAGTGATGACTTGAGAGTTGTAGGGTATAGTGATGCTAGTTTCCAGACTGATAGGGATAATTTCCGCTCTCAGTCGGGCTGGGTCTTTACCTTAAACGGAGGAGCAATTTCTTGGAAAAGTTCCAAGCAGGAGACAGTGGCTGATTCAACTTGCGAATCAGAGTATATAGCGGCAAGCGAGGCAGCAAAGGAGGCGATATGGCTAAAGAACTTCATTGGAGACCTTGGAGTTGTACCAGCTATAAAGGAGCCCATAGAGATTTTCTATGATAGTGAAAGTGTTGATGCCTTAGCAAAGGAACCAAGGGATCACGGGAGATCCAGACACATTGACAGAAAATACCATTTCATCAGACATCGAATAGAGGAAGGACTCCTCGCGGCAAAGAGGGTATCATCGGATGAGAACCCGACAGATCCCCTCACGAAGGGACTGGGTAGGGTTAAGCATCTCTAGCATGCAAGGAGCATAGGGCTGAAGGATGATATTAGTTTTAGTAGTTAGATAGTTTTGAAATTTGTAAAGTGTAATTGACATTTGATGATGAATAAAAGTTGTGTTTATTTATGAGTAAAGTGTGGCTATCTTGTGTCAATCGTTTACTATTATTTCTTTTGCATGTTTTGACTTCCAGAATATTTATGTTGTGTTTTACATATTATTCAAATTATCCACAGTCAGTCATATGTTGGAAGTAGATATGAATTAAGACTGTCATGAGTTGGTTGTAGAGGTCTAAGATGTTGGACATGGCCTCAACACTCATGAGTGCTCATAAGTTCTGAGTATTGGATTCAACCCACGCTCGCTGGTATCACTTCATGGAATTTATCTCGAGTGATCGCAAGACGGTAATATCATATAAGTCTTCAAACCTAGAGATATTTTCTTGTTGTCTATGAGTTGGTTATACATTGATCATGCGAAAACGCATTGGTAACTCGATGTTATAAAACGTGTGTTTATGTATGATTTAACAAATAGTAGAACAAGCATATGAGTCGAAGTTTATCTGTTCCTTCTAGGATTAGAAGCGATATCTGGGCCCCTCGATGATTTTGTTTTGACCTATGTACCGGGTCCGGTCAGAACTAAGTTGATGTGTTCAATTAAGTTCTAAGTCAAACAAATCGGAAATCGGGAAACAAACTGCTGGACAAAAGTAAGACAGTGTTCCATGTATATGTCCGGCTGATATCTAGAACAGGGGATTATATGATCACTTATCTGAAATGGCATATCATCATCTTCTCAGTTCCGAGAAACCTTGAAAAGAGCTACGATTGCTGATCGGTTCCTGAAGTCATACTTGCAGTTATAGTTATTATACTTATCCAAGTGGGAGACTGTTGGATAAGGTGTCTAAGTCCATAACTATTTCTGGTATGTACTTGACCCGACCCGGCATGGTCCATTTGGGTTGCATGGCATCATGCATTTGGATAGGCTAAATGAGAGAAATAACACTTGTGGTTTATTAATATATTATAAGTTCTAATATATTAATAGTATTATTTAATTAGTATTGATCAAGAATTAATTAAGTGATCAAAAGATGACTAATTAAATATATGGGTTGATTATGTAAATCATCCATAACTTGTATAGTGGGCTAAAAGGCTCCATGGATTATCAAGTTGGGTTAAACCCATTGGATGCTCCATGGGAGTTACAAACCCATGGGTCATGGAAATGAAGAGTCATGTCACATTAGGGTTTACATGGTGTAACCCTAGATGTGACACACTATATAAGGAACATGATACTCACCAAAAACGGTTACACTAACAACAAGTGAGGGCAAGCCGATTTTTACAAGTGTTATACATTCTCTTAAGTTATTCCAAAGCATTTGGTGTTGTGTGAAACATTTGAGGCATCACACTTGGGGTGCTAGGCTCTCAAGGTTTTCAAGGAATCATAACAACTACAAGGTATGTAATTCTAGCCATCTTTTATGTTAAAAGTTCACCATGTATGCTAGATAGGATTAAGAACCTTGGAAATCATATTTTGCATGTATTTTAGACAAACATAGATCCAAGGTTTTCTAGTGTTGCATGTACACTTAGGAGTGTTAGAATGCTCAAAACCCATCACTTTCTTCTTCGTAAATAACACTGGAGCACCCAAGGAGAGGTACTCGGTCGAATAAAGCCTTTATCAAGTAATTCCTGCAGTTGGATCATCATTTCCTTCATCTCAGCGGGCGCAAGACGATAGGGTGTCTTTGCAATTGGATCAGCACCAGGTACAAGATCAATTCAGATTTTTACTTGCCTATCCAGAGGAAGTCCAGGCAAATCATCAGGAAAAACATCAGGATATTCATTAACAACGGGAACAATATTTACCGTTTTCTTCTCCTCTTTTGAGATATCAACTATATAGGCCAGATAGATAGAACACCCCTTCGATATGAATTTACGAGCTTTTAGGAGAGAGATTATTTTTACGATTTTAAGTCTTTGTTCACCGTAGACATAAATAGGATTCTCTCCTTCAATAGGAATGTGTACTATCTTTTCATAGCACAAGAGTTCTGCGCGGTTCTTTGAAAACCAATCCATACCGAGAATAATATCAAAGTTGGGCAAGGAGATAGGAATCAGGCTAGCAAGAAAATTATAGCCTTCAATTTCTATCACACAATCCCTATAGACTTTATCATCAAGTAATGATATACTTCCTGCAGTATCTACATGAAATGGTTGCGCGAGTGCATAGCAAGCAATTTGAAAGGAATGCACAAATTCATGAGACACAAAAGAATCTAAGGCACCAGAATCAAATAAGATGTGAGCAGGCCTAGAGTTTACTAGAAATGTACAGGTCACAACATTCGGGTCTTCACGTGCCTCCTCCCTGGTAATCTGAAATGCACGACCTTTAGCTTTTGGCACCTCCTCCTTTTTAGTTGGAGTACTCTTTGGTTGTTGAACAGGAGCTTGACTTCTCGCCGGTTGTTGAACAGAAGCTTGACTTCCCGTCATTTGACTAGTAAGAGTAGGGCAGAAATGCTTCCTGTGGCCAGCAACACCACAAGCAAAGCATGTAACATTCTTCATCGGGCAAACGAACTTCATGTGGCTTATTTCTCCACACCCATAACAAACCACTGATCCTTTTTCGACTCTGCATTCGTCCGGATGATTCTTTCCACAATTTTGAAACGATGGTGATTGAAGAGAAAAAAATTATGATCTACCGCGGCCACAAGGGGTATTATGAGTTTGCACTTGTTTACTAGGATCAGTTCGAATAGATTGAGCTGGTGGAATAGAGGAAACATGAACGGTTTGATCAATACGTGGATGCTTCAAAACAGAAAGAGTGGCACCACATATTTCTAAGTCATGTCACGCTTTCGAGCATACTCAACAACTTTATCAAATGACAGAACATCCCGATTAGCCACGAAATCGCGGATTTCATACCATAGTCCATCAAGGAATAACTGAATTTTATTGTCTTCAGTTGGAATATACTTTGTAGCAAACCGTGCTTTTTGACTGAATTGAGTTTCATAATCAATCACAATCATTCCTCCCTGTTTAAGCTCGAGGAATTCTTTCTCCAATCTTCTCCTCATGTCTAGAGGACAATACTTTCCTAGCAAGCGAGTTCTGAACATTTCCCAAGATAAGTTCTCTTGGTCATACTCATTCAGAGCTTCGAATGTTGCTTCCCAGCAAACTAAGGCTTCTCCGATGAGCATTGCAGAAGCATAATTAGCCTTGTCTTCATTAACCACATGAGAGATACAAAATACTTTTTATGTGTTCTGGATCCAGGTAAGAACAACAATGGGATTAAGAACACCTGAAAACTCCGTATCACCATTACTCTTCAAAGTTTTGAATGAAGGACGTCTCGCCTCCCCTTTTGAAGATTCTCCGATGGCTTTCTCTTTGCCTTTATCACCATTCTTTTTGTGTTCTTCGAGAGTCTGCCGAATAACACCAGTAAGTTTACCCAAGATTCTCTCCTTACGAGGGGATGATGGAGTATTTACTTCATCAGGACGAGGATCTCCACCCACTTCTGGTGTATGGCTACCCACTTGTTCATCCATTGTTCTGCAAATTAGAAGTAATGTAATATTTTAGAATATTAGGATTTATCATTACCTAATACTTTACTTAAATCTTTCCTATGGTTTGTATCCATATACTTACAATGAATCCGTTCATATATTGAACTTCTGACGGTTTAAGTCTAAATACCAATATGTGGTATTTAGTTCACTTAAACTACAGCTCTGATACCATGATTGAAAGACCTTTTTCATACTTAACATTATTACTCAAAGTTACTCCAAAACATGCTACATGCATATTTATAAACAATATTTTAGATTGATAGTTTAATTACAAAAGACTGGATACAACCGACTAAGTTTTAGTATATTACATAACTACCCAGGAAATTATAATTTTATACATACACGATCACTAAAAACAGAAGTAATATTATTAACTATTCTAAATCTTCCAACAGTATGTGTCTATACTGGATCCTTATTACCTGCGATAGTTAAACACTGAGAGGGATAAGCGGTGACGCTTAGTGAGTTCAAAAATAGATACAAAATAACGTTATGCCATATATATACCAATATGACAGAAGCAAAGAGGAACAAAGAACAACAAAGGCATATGTGAATCATGTGACAAGCTTTCCATATCAACGAATAATCTGATTCAAAGATTTACAATCAATGAGATACAAAAATTTCAACTTGATATACATCAATAAGACTTTAGCCCAAGTGGCACGGAAAATAAACGATTTCTGAATTAACATTTTGCTAGAATTTACAGGATTTTAGCCCTATCTAGCATTCTGCCAGTGCCAAAGTGATGCTTACTCATACACTTCATGGTCAAAGGCTACATACCAGTACCCAAGTGATGCTTAGTCATTCACTTCAAGTCAAAGGTATAGCTCATTTTCATAAAAACATGGGAAAGCATATTGAACATATAACACATAACATACAATTGTTCCTATAATTTGAACTTGCGTGAAATAACCGGAGGTTAAAATAGTAATTTGGACAACACTTCGTTCCTATAAATAACTTTCTTCGATGAAAATCCGGAGCTTTATTGAAAATCGGGCCTTGCGGGGGTTGAGCTTCAAACCGAAAAGATAAAATTCTCGGGGTCATCGGGCACTTCGGGACGTTTTTCGGGTGTTAGGTAGGTTCCCGAGGTTTCGGGGGCTTAAAAGGGGCTTAAAATAAAGATTAGTGTGAAAAAGTATGGAAAATACCAACCAAAACCGGGAGGGTTCACACCTCCCTTATATAGGTGTGAGGCTCGGATCCGGAGGGAGGAGGAGAAGCCACGCGGCAGCTTCGCATGCAATGGGGAGGGCATGCGTCGGAGGCTCGCATGCGAGACGTGGCTCGTTTCGGACACACCACGGATACGACACGCATCCGATTCTCGTTGGGCCGTGCTTCGGATGAGTCATCGGGTCGGACACGGGGCAGGCTCGTGAGGAATGGGGCGATGTGGCCGAACCCGGGCCATGCATATGCGAAAATTCTCGGTTTTTGTGTCCCGAACTTCAAAAATTCATAACTTTCGTATACGAGCTCCGTTTTTGACGTTCTTTATATCCACGCGTAGGTGAAATTATACTCTACAACTTTCGTTTAGACTCTGTCATCTAATTTTGATTTATTTTTAATATTATTATTTTTAACAGACCGGGACAGGAAAATCCGTTAAAAATTCATAACTTCTTCGTCCGACGTCCGTTTTCGTCTGTCTTTTTACCGTTATACTACTATTGACGAGACCTTCGATTCTCGTTTAGGTTGCGTTGGCTAAAAATCACTCAATATTTATTTCGAGTTTTTTAGCTGTATACTGCTATACTGAAACTTAGAAAAATCATAACTTCCTCACACGCAGTCAGATTTTGATGTTCTTTTTATGAAAATTCTCATTTTAACGAATACTATGACTTTCATTTAGATCACTAAAGCTAAAAAGTAGTTTATCGAAAACTCACTTTTTAAGCTAAATATTGTTTTGCCGGTTTTGTCGCGGATCTTCGATTGGTCATAACTTCTTCGTTATAACTCGGATTTCGATGAGGTTTTCGCCTAAATGTTTCTAACGAGATAATCTACAACTTTCAATAACATTATTTTTATTTATTTCCAACTTTATATTTTCATTAATTTTGATATTTGACTTTTGATTGGAATCTCATAAGACTTCCAATACTTCCCGAAGGATTCTAAACATAGTTTTACTTCAATTCTTCATAAAACTATCTTGTTAGAACTCAACACTCAAAATCATATATTATTTTATAATCTTCATTTTAAACAAAACACGATAACTGAACGTGTATGTTACATTGAGGAATTACAAAAGTCTAGTAGATGAAAAACAAGAAGATGAGAAGAGTCCCTTGCTGAATCCTAGCCCAAATGTATACCTTTTGCTTATTCTAATGCCCAAAAATCAACACTAAAGGCTCAAAAAGCAAATTGGAGGTTAGTTTGCTTGGGGGCCGAGAGAGTGTGATGGAGGTTGAGGATGAGCAACCCTAGCCATCACATTCCCTTAAATAGGGACGCACACCACAGAGATTAGGTTTTATCATTAAAACGCCACCACACCGTGGTTATAGGCCACCACATAGTGGTGGTCATTAGAACCCGCGATACATCATCCATCGCCACGTCATGGTATGCCTTCACCACGACGTGGTCCTGCCCAAAATCCAAAAATACATTCAATTAATTACCATCAAGAATCCGGATGTTACATTTCTCCTCCACTTGAATTAGACTTTATCCTCGAAGTCCGTAGCTGCAAACAACTCGGGGTAATGCTCTCGCATCTCCGCCTCCGGTTCCCAAGTCCATTCGGAACCCTTCCGGTGTTGCCACTGAACCTTGACCGAAGACACTACTTTGTTGCGCAAGGCCTTCGTCTTCCGATCCAAAATCGCCACTGGCCTCGCCACATAATTTAGGAGACCATCAACCTGAATATCCTCCAAGGAAAACACCGCCGAACATCGACCACACACTTCCGAAGCTGAGAAACATAGAAGGTGTTGTGGATCTGTCTAAGCTCCTATGGAAAATCCAGCCTATAAGCTACCTTGCCAACCCTGGCAATCACCCGAAATGGCCCAATATACCAGGGACCCAACTTGCCTCTCTTACTGAAGCACATTACACCCTTCCTGAGTAATATCTTCAGCAAAACCATGTCGTGGCCTGAGACTCCAACTCATATCGACGTTGTTGGAACCTGAAAGTGCACCTCTAGCAATCTCTAACCTTCTGTTTTTTCGAAGTCAGTCTTGTTTCGAAGTGGTATATGGTCTGGAGTTAGTATGTGGTCTGGAGTCAGGTAGGTGTCCGGAATAGAGTGAATGTTCAAGTGCTAATGTTCCGAAATGGTGTATAAGTCTGAATCAGTTTATCTGTCCTTACATTTATTATTCTTGTCTATTAGTTTGATGTAACAGTTCATAGGACTCCGTTGATTTTGTCAAAGGGATAATCAGAGTGTCAGGTGTAACTATTTTGTCCAGTCCTATGTATGTATTCAAGTTTGTACGATGTACTCCTCATATTTAAGGAGTGTTTAATGACAAGAATAGATGACAGATTGTTCCTCCAAAGATAGATATTTTCACATTTACTTCACTTGCACCTTTCTCTCAAATCATTCCTTCAAACATTCCTTGTGTTCATTTATTGTCTTTACCTTAATTATACTCATATTCTCATATTAAATACATAAAGTACTTTGTTGATCTTCATCTTCAAGTCTTGAATAGTCTTGCCAGACATGACTGGAACTTATAATCAGAAGCAGACATTGATCTTAAACATTAACTCAAGGTTTGAGTTATCAAGCCTTGTCCCTGCACAATCAGATCCTTGTTCTCACAATTGGTATCAGAGCTTGAGTGGTTGTCCTTTGCATCCATAAGAACAGATTATAGTTGATTCGAGATTACCTTGGTATTTCGATCATTTCTATGTTCAGGATAAAAGTTCTTCTATATACTACTTTTGCTAACTCTTAACAAATGTACTCAATGCAAATAGAAAATAGTGTGGGTTGCCCTACAAGCTCCCCACTACTAGTTGTTGAAGAGTATGATCACTGGAAAGTCAGAATGGAAAGATTTTTACTTGGAAAAGAAAAAGGTGAATCTATCTGGAGATCCGTTAAAGAATGTCCCCATGTTCCAGTTCGAGCCATTGTTAGAGATGCTACTGCAACTCTCTTGGGACAAGATCAACAACGACAAGCACCTCTCACTGTTGATGATATTGAAAAGCTGCACGCAGATCAAGATGCCTTTTTCAGAAATGGTGTTTGGTGTTCCACCTTCTCGCTTTGAGCACATCAAACTGTGCAAGTCCGCAAAAGAGATTTGGGACACACTTCAAGATCTGTTCGAAGGGTCAGGGAACATGAAGGATAAGCTTCTAACCTCAGTTTTCAATGAGTTCGAAACTTTCACAACAACATCTGGTGAATCTGTTGCCTCAGCCTCAAACAGATATCAAATTATCGTCAACAACATGCCAGCTCATGGGATAGTCCGAACCCCACTTGAGTACAACCTCAAGTTCATTAACAGCCTCGGAAAGGGATGGGGTAATGTGAAATCATGTCTTCAAAGCAATGGATCTCTGAAAAAACTAAAGCTCTACCAACTTTTTGATGAGCTTCAAGGTCATGAATCAAATGTTGCACAAACCTTACGTGAACCTTGTTGTTTCGATGCACATACTTCGAACCTTGTTGTTTCGGACCCTCTCACTGTTGTTGTTCCTTATATTCTTCCTGTTCAACCCCCACCTCCAACCACACATGCTCCCACCAATAACAACTATCAATTAGCTGGTGACCTTAATCCTGAAGATATCCGAACTCCGTTTCCAATAAGAGTTTGCCCTGCTTTCCATGAACTACAACCGTCCTTTCAACAAGCCATATAACAATCGTTTCCAGGCTCCTCACCAAAATAGTCCTCAACCTTTCAACAAACCTTCAGAAAACCCACCATCCTACAAGCCTAACCTTCCTACACCGAATCACACCTCGGAATCATCACAGACTACAAAGTCGGAAAAACCCAAGATTGTATGTCACAAATGTGGCCATGCAAATCACTTTGCCAAAGATTGCTTAACCGAAGTCCCACAGAAACCCTAGATCAAGGACTCTGCCTACTACGCACCTCGAGCTCAAGAAATGGCAGAAAGTGAAAAGGCTTTTCTTACCACTGTATCTAGGGATGTAGAAGGGTATTGGTCGTCTTGAGATGATGATGACGCAGCCACTGGCAGAAACATGTGTCTTATGGCTCAACAAGAGATAGAATGTGATGAAGGCTACTGGTCGTCTGGGTCAGAAAGAGATGATGAATACGCTGAACAAAACTACTGCTAGATGGCTACCAACGATCCACCTGGCAGAAGCATCGTTCAACAGGTAAAACTTATGATTACTGATAATAATTTTGACTTATCTCTTTGTGAACCATATCTAACCCTGATCCAATCAGATATGAACATCATTTACAAAGCCTATGAGTCAGCCATAGAAGCCAGTGAGAAAAAGGAAAGTGAATTAAGTCGTCTTAGATTAAGTTTTGAGGATAAGAAGTTGAAAATGGAGTCTTTAGAACGAGAGCTTGTAATGTTACAAGATGAATGTATCATTCTTAAAGACAAATATGAAATCACCTATTCTGAAAGAAATGTTTTAATTTCTGACAACAAACGTCTCAATGCTAAAATAGATTTTATGCATCATTACATAGACATTCTTGAAGCAAATGAACGGATGACTCAAAATTTTCGTCATCCTTGGTCAAAGCACCAGGTCTCGGAAGCGAGTTTCTGAAACCTATTGCTCGTCCCTTGAAGGAGTTACAAAACCTAACTTTTATGGGAGATGTTCCAAACATCAAACATTCGGACACCCCTGTCTCGCCTCTGTCACCCCTTCCTGAGACTTCTGACCAATTTGCATCACTGATTCCTGAGTTTAAGCCTATAGTTGTTAAGTGTCCCGATTCCACACATTTTCTGCCTATGATAAACTTGGACCTAAATCGGACCCCAGAACCCCACTCTAGTATTCCGAACCCTGTAATTCAAAATCCGAACCACAGCCCTCTTAACAACTGTGTTGTTGAGGAAATTTTTCCGGAGACAACTGGACCTGAACTCTCTGAATGTGTTTGGTCATCTTTAGATAGTGACGTTGATGATTCAATCTCATGTGATTCTGAACCCCAAGTGATTTCCAAAACAAAACTAGTTCCAATTAAGCCTGTGTTCTACAATTCTTCAGTAGGACAAACCTCCAAATCTTCGCATCATTCGAAAAGGAAACCCATGTTGAATAGGAAAGATATTTTGGACCCTAAGTTAGAAGCCCTGAATCCTCACAAAAAGGAAGTTAAATCGAGACAAAATTCTAGATTCCTTGAGAACTCCAAAAAGAGTGTATCTCGAACTGCCTATTCACCAACCAAGTGTCACAACTCCTTCGTTCCCACTAAGATTCTCAAAAGGCCTTCAAATCCTCCCAGTCCAGTAGAACATCAGAAAGTGGTCAAACCTACTCCGAAAAAGACCATTGTAAACACTAAATCTGTCCGAACCAACTCTCTTCAGACCGTTTCATCTGTTTTCATAGCCAAAGCCGATGGTTCATTTTTCAAACCTCAACAGTTTTCAAAACCAAATGTACCATCTGTTGAGAGAAAAACTTTGAGACACACTTGAACAAACGTTAGAACAAGTATATTGCGGAATAGTTAATCTCGAAGGATCTAAAAGCTCAACAATAATATTAATAAGTTAGAGTTAGATTGTTAGAGAGTTAGTTGCGGAAAAGTAAAGAAATGGAAATGACAACAATTGTTATATCAAGTATACACACAAGTTGATTCATAACGAGGAATGCATTCAAGCCAAGTTAATAAGTGAGATCAAACTTAGTGATTAAGTCACAAGAGACTTGCTCCGAAGAGAGATTGTAATCAGTTATATTCTAGTAAGATTTGAGAGTAAGAAGTGATGCGTAGATAGAGAGATAGAAAAGATAACTTCAGAGATGTGTATTCAGATTGATAGTTAGATAATAAGTGAGAATGAGCTCTATTTATAGAGACTCAAGAAGTTACATTTGAATCACTCTCTAAGAGTATCCATGCAAGGCATACTAGACAATAGAGAGTATTACATAAAGACAAATAGACTAAGTAAAGTAAGAATGACTGCGGTTGACTATATGACTTCGGATGCGGTTGCTGAAGAGGGAGCTTGAATGCGGTAGCTTGTTGGCTGTGGTAGGTGAAGTTTAAGAGGGTCACTTTTCATGATTCAAGAATTTCCCCCTAAGTGACCTCTTTAACTTTTGTTCAGCTATCAAGTTTAAGAAACTTGATCAGGATCCACCAAAACTTCCTGACGTTTTCCAACCAAATGATCCTCCTTAAAATCTCGAACTTGACTTCGGCAGTTGTATGTTTTGATCTTTCGACTACGGTTCGACATATTTCAAGTTGCTTCCTGGTGAGGCGATTCATGGCAGTCATAGGAATAAAGTATTTGACTTTATCGGTCTTCCTTTTGAAAATGACTCCGAGTTTAGGGAAGTTGGTTGCACCTAAGGATCTTTCTTGATAACCTTCGGTAGGCATCAGAGCAGGATCGAGTGGTGGTAGGTCGAGCTTCTTGGCAATGGTGGGGTAGATGTCTGCGTCGATTTTTGCAAAATCACAGACAGTCTACTTCAAAAACGTACTAGCCCTTTCAAGCGCTATCTTCATCTTCGGGTGCTTCTCCGACTTGTTCTGGAACACCTTTGCTATGAGAAAGACTTCTTCAGGATTCATGCAGGGGAAGTCAGCTTGGATGCGGACATAGTCGAGTCCCCTTCTAGTGAGAGTGTATTGGATGTAGTCTGCCTTCATGAACTTCCGGGGCTTGTAGTTTTTGACTGCGGATGGTCTATCGTTAGACCAAATTGTCTCAATGGGAGAGGCATGTTTTGCATAAAATCGGTCAAGTCTCTTGAATTCCATTGGCAGTCTTTTGTGGTCTGGAAGGCTCCGGTCAAACTGCTCAAACACTGTGAAGTATTTACCATTTGGGGAGATTGGAACATCCCAGTAGCCATCCGAGGGGGGTTCAGCATATGTGAGTTATGGCTTGTAGTCGTCATCATGCAGTCTGCAGTGGGGATTGATCCAAGAGTTTATCAAGGATTCATCCATGACAGTGTCAAAACCACATTCTCTCCATATAAGCTTAGCAAGTTTAGCTGCTTTCCAATCTTTTTTCTTTTGGGTGGTGGCAGGAGAGTCATTTGAGCTTGGAGAGGACATGTGCTCCACCAAATTTTTGAAGTGAGGGGGAGTCTCTGGTTTCTCAGGAGTGATCTCTTTTTGTGGTGGAGTGTGATGAGATGGTTGCGGTGAGGGTTGTGGTGTAGGAGTTCTTTCTGTATGATGAGATTGTTGCGGTGAAGGTTGCGGTGTAGGAATTCTTTCTGTAATGATGGGGGGACTTTGATGTTGTGAGATGCTTTTGGAGTGATTGGAGTGATGAACTTCTTCTTCACTACTTCCCCCTCTTGAGGAATGCAACGCAGGAGCTTCCTCAAGCCATTTTCTGAGGCCATCAACCTTGGCAAAAACTTCCTGAAATTGGGCTTTAAGGGCATCCGCCAACTGTTGATTGTTGGGGATGGTGGAGTTCAAGAGCAGCCTGTGAATTTCCTTGGTGAGTTGAAGGATTTCAGGACCATGGAAGTTGGTTGACAATGATCGTTGCAGTCGATTGATAGTAGCTTGAAGGACTGAGATAGTGGACTCATATGCAGTGTGAGTCTCAGCTATCAGCTTTTGAGATTGGGAGGATTGGTCCGCAATGGCTGCTTGTAGATCTTTCTTGATTGCGGTCACCTCAGAGATGAGGCGTTCCGCAGCAGCCATAAATTCCTTGTGATCTGCTTGACGATTGTTATCAAGGGACTGAATCCCCATTTCAACTTTGAGGGAGATGCGCTCAGCAGCCAATCTCTCACGGGTTTGCAAGCGCTCTATCCTTTCGATCAATGACTGCGGTCCGGGTGTGTCTTCTGGTTGCGGTTGATTTGGCTTGACCGCAGCAAGAATTTGATCGACTTTTGCTTGCAGGCTCAAAAATTCTTTTCTTGTGACAGCATTCTTCTTCTTTTTCTTCTTCTCTTTGGGCTTAGAAGTTGAATGGTGAGAGCCACTGGATTCTTCTTCTTCATCAAACATCATAAGATCATCATCAGAGGGAGAGGGTTGATTTACCTCCTGAAGATCAACATCATCAAAACCGAAGGTGGGAGCAGAGCTGACTTCTATTGCGGTTCCTTCGTCTTGTGAGTCTTGAACAGGTGGAGTTGGAGGGACTTTGGAAGCACCGGCACCGTCATGAGTGGACTGAGCCTTGCGGATCGTCTCAGCCATCTCAGACATCCAATCTTGAACCTTCAGTATGGTGGTTACGGTATTGGCATTGTTAATTGCGTCCGCCCAATACTTAGCCACTGATTGAATTTCGTGTTCCTTTAGCTGTTGTTGCTTGATTTGTTGATCTTTTCGTGCTTGGAATGCCCTACGGAAAGCGGCATACTTCTGGATGTCGGCTTCAGATACCGGAGTGTAGTGTAACCATGAGTCATTAGAGTTGTCACCGTCAAATCCTTGGTATCGCACCGAAGTGTCCTTCGGGTCCACGGATCCTTGCACATTTGTGCTCACCGTGCCTAAACCACCTGTTACTGATGTAAGCAGAGTAGGATTTCCTGAGCTTCCTCGGTCTCCTTGACCCGTACTCAAGTTTGGCCTCGGCTCAGTTCCGGCAAGGGCGGAAGAAGTGCCCTGCGGTTGGGAAGGTGTTTGGAGTATTTGGGTGACATTCAAGAGGATGGAGTTCAACTCCTCAGGAGAAAAGAAATGCAGTCGGGAAGCCCTAGAGACCTTAGGGCGAGAACCAGTGTTATCCTCTTGGGAATGAACTGGGGGGGAGTCTCCACGATGAGATGAAACAGACTCACTTTCTGAGCTTGAGTGGTATTCGATTGTGGTGTTGAATGGGTCAGCGGCCACCCCAAGGACTACCAGATCCTTTTGAGAGGCTAGGGTATCAGTCCGGTCATGCATTTGGCCAGTGGGATTGGTTTTTCTATTCTTAAGGATGGCAATTGGTTGCGCATCCTCATCAGAGTCACTGTCATTTGTGGGTGCGGTTGGTTTGGTTTTGCGTTTCTTGGAGGGTGCGGTTGGTTTGGGAGAATCTTTCTTTGGGGTTCTTTGTTTCTTGGAGACATTGCGGGGGCCTTGATGGGTTGAGGCCAATTTCTTTCTTCTTTGAGAAAGATTGGAGAGAGTAGTGGAAGATGGGACTGCGGTACTTCCAGGGGTAATGATTGCGGATGGGGTTTGAAGAGGCGGGGTAGGAAGGTATGGGGCAATACCTTCCGTAGCCTCAATATGATCTGAGACATCAGCAGTCTCAAGACCAAGAGTGGTGAGAATGTGGGTTGGAAGTCTTCTAATAGGTCCAAAAATAGATTGATCAGATGAGGGATTGTACCTTTTGAGATCCTTGGTGACAAAGAAGTTGATTTCGTTGCCCATGCTGATTCCTGCGTCCGCATGGAGGTCTGAAATGCAGAGGGACCAGAATCTTGCAAACGTAAGTTTGGTAGGATTCTCCCTTGGGCTCTCCTTGGGAATGTATTGCAGAAAATCATCCCATAGAATCTGACAATAGTTCACGTCATGGCCTGTGAAGATACTCCATACTAACTCCAGGAGTTTGAGTCCCATGTTATCCGTGCCTCCGGTTCTGCCGGATAGACTGCGGATGACAAAATGGCAAACGAATTGCCAGACCGCAGGCAGTTGGTTTTTCTTGAATTCTCCAATGCCTTTGATTTTCTTCTGATATCCCATTTGGTAAAGTGCAGAAGTGATGTCCGCCATGGATGGAGTAAAAATCTTGATGGAAGGATGAACAAGAAGGTTAATGGCAGAAAGAAACTTTTCTTTAGACAGGATGACCAAAGAATCGTTAACTAGGTTAAGATGCACTTCTTATGGGTTCTCGAGTGGTCGATAGGCTGAAAAGGCACATTTGAATAGGGTGGAAAGCGGAACAACGTCTGTAAACGAATCGAAGGGGCCAAACAAGGGGTGATTGTTCAAGAACTTGATCATCAGCTTGATCGGGGAATTGTAAGATGAATGGTCTTCGAATACAGCTCTGAAATTGCTTGATGCAATCGTAGGAGTGTGATGTCTTGAAGCAGAGTCTGAACCAGTAGGGTTCACTGATCCAGAAGCTTTGGACTGTTTCTTGGATACACCAGATTTCACCATTGCAGTAGTTTGAGAGAAAGTGAAGAAACAGAGTGCGATAATGGAGAAAGGATTCAAAGTTCAGAGAGCGTAAACTGTTCTTGGGGAAGAAGAAAGGTTTTTATAGGGGGCTTACGGGAGCGGGAAACGTTTTTTACCCTAGGTGAAAAAAGAATAAGGTAAAAAACATTGGGGGTTCTTTTGATTTGGGAGGTGAAATCTCAGCCACATATTATGAAACTTTTTAAAATTTTGAGATTTTACCAAAAAGGGTTTTGCATTTAATGAAAAGTCAGACGTACATCATCACGTCTGGTGATCGTGTGGTGAGGGTTGGTTTGATCCGTTGTGCAAAAAGAAGTTGTAACGGATTGGACGTGCTGGGTAAGATGAAAAGACAGATTAAGGATTTGTTTATGGAAAAACGTTCTTTTTGTCATCATACCTAAAATAGGTCTAACACAAGGTTTATTCAAAAAGAGAGGGGACAGTTTCTCAAGGAATGTTTTTATTTAATGTTTTATTTAATGAAGGATCATTAAATAGCACACCATGATTCAAAGATTAATGAAACAGTTGAGAAATTATCAATGTGATTGCGGATGGAAACTTCATTGCGGATGGATCCTTTGTCATTGCGGATCGATCATTAGTTGCGGATGGATCCTTTGCTATTGCGGATGGGTAGATGTATGGCTGCGGTAGAAGAACTGAGGAAAGCACTTGGACAAGAAGTTAGTAATAACAAATAATAAGGACCAGTGAAAGATAAATATAATATAAGGTTGCGGTACATAGACTACGGTACACAGGATATACCAAAACCATCTATCATAAGTAACTTCAGTTAGGACTGCAACTGAGACCAAGGATGGTCTGCGGTACCTATATTTCAGAAAGAATTGTGGGTCCGGATTCATCATTCCTAACATTTGTAAGAAAGTGTTGAGCTTTGTAGAGACAAGTGCCTTTGTGAACACATCAGCAATCTCTTCATGAGTATGGACATAGATGAGTTCAATGTTACCTTTCAGGATGTGGTCTTTGATGAAGTGATACCGTAGTTCAATATGCTTGGTCTTGGAGTGCTGAATAGGATTGTGAGAAATAGCTATAGCACTTTCAGAATCACAGTAAATTGGTATCCGCAGCATTCTGTATTCGTAGTCCATAAGCTGTGTCTTCATCCATAGTACTTGTGAACAACAGCTGGTTGCGGCCACGTATTCAGCTTCTGTGGTAGATAGAGATACACAACTTTGTTTCCTTGATGACCAGCTGACGAGTCTTCCACCCAGAAATTGACATCCACCTGAGGTGCTTTTTCGATCTAGTCTGCATCCGGCGTGATCCGCATCTGTGAAAGCTTGAAGGCTGAAATCATTGCCTGCGGGGTACCATAATCCAAGAGACTTGCTTCCTTTCAGGTACCGTAGTATCTGTTTGGCTGCGGTCATATGTGACACTTTTGGGTCAGCCTGATACCTTGCGCATACACCTGTTGCAAAGACAATGTCTGGCCGGCTTGCGCTGAGGTACATCAAAGAGCCTATGATACCACTATAAGTCTTGTGATCCACAGATTCGCCTGAAGGATCAGCAAAGATCTTATATCCGAAGGCCATGGGGACCTTACCCGAAGAACAGTTGTCCATAGAATATTTCTTTAACAGTTCAGAGGTGTATTTCTCCTGATGAATGAATATCCCTTGTGGAACTTGTTTCACTTGAAGTCCTAGAAAGAAGTTAATCTCTCTATTCATGCTCATTTGGAACTTGTTGGTCATGAGCTCAGCAAATTCATCCACCATTCTTTGATCAGTTGATCCGAAGATGATATCATCCACATATATTTGTACAAGCATAAGGTGATCACCATTTGCTTTTCTAAATAAAGTGGGATCAATCACTCCTCTTTTGTATCCGGATGAAACAAGAAATTCAGAGAGAGTCTCGTACCACGCTCTTGGGGCTTGCTTCAGACCATAGACTGCTTTTTCAAGTTTGTAGCAGTGGTCTGGGAATTCTATACTTTCAAAGCCTGGAGGTTGCTGAAGATAAACCTCTTTTTTTAATTCCCCATTGAGAAATGCACTCTTTACGTCCATTTGGTGTACCTTGATGTTTTTGTGGGCTGCGTATGCTAAGAAGATTCGGATGGCTTCCATTCGTGCCACTGGAGCATACGTTTCATCATAGTCAATACCTTCAAGTTGACTATAGCCCTTTGCAACTAACATTGCCTTGTTTCTTACTACCGCACCAGATTCATTCAGCTTGTTTTTGAATACCCATCTAGTACCAACAATGGTGTGACCATGTGGCTTCGGGATGAGCTTCCACACTTTGTTTATTTTGAATTCTTCTAGCTCTTCTTGCATTACGGATATCCAATCAGGTTCTAGTAATGCTTCTTTGATCGTTCGGGGCTCGACTGAGGACATAAAGGCTGCGTAGTGACAATGATCAGATAAGTCCTTGGAAGATCGAGTCTGGATACCTGCGGATGGGTTGCCAATGATTTGACCTGGTGGGTGGTACTTCGTCCATACGTGTAGACGGGGTTGCAGATGATCAGCAGCTGCGGTAGAGGGAATGTCTTCGATATCAGAAGACTCTGCGGTTGGAGATGGCAGTTTCCCCTGGACTTGAGAATATCCTGCGGAATCATCTTGGATTGTTGGAGCGAGAATGGAATTTTCTTGAGTAATTGGAAGAGGTTCCCCCTGGATTGCTGATGGGAGTTCCTCTGGAACCTGAAAAGGTTCCCCTTGGACTGTGGATGGGAGAGTGATAATCCTAGAGTCTGTTCTTGTGTCAATGTTCTCTATGTTTTCATCATCCGAGTCAGAAGAGACGTTTGATGGTAATGATTCTCTGCGGATGGGAACTTGAGCTGTATCAAGTACTGGAACCTCAATGGTTGTTGCTTGATCCGGAGTAGAGCTTTCCCCCTCAACCGGCGAGGTGGAAGTATTGAGAGATGCTACTTCGGATAGTGATGGACCAGATACATCAGCGTGCTGCTGTAGAGCTTCTTGAGACACAAGAACTTCGGATAATTTGGCTGTTTCTACAGGGTCGAAGAGATCGTCATAGTTGACTTCAACTAAGTTTAATGGACCCGAAGAGGCAGGAATATCACTTTCAAGGATTGATGTGGTTTCAGTGGATGGAGGGGTGTTGCGGATATGATAGTCATCAAATTTCACATCGAAGCTTTCAATGATCAACCTTGTGCGTCTAATGAGAACTCGATAAGCAACCTTGTTAGTGGAGTAGCCAAGGAAGATGCCTTCATCAGACTTCGGTGCAAACTTGTTAAGATGATCTCTGTTGTTGATCACAAAACATCTACACCCAAAGATATGAAAGAAGCGAACATTTGGCTTGCGGTTGTTAAGGCCCTCATATGGTGTTTTGTTGAGACGTTTGCACACAATGCTTCGGTTTTGTACAAAGCATGTGGTTGCTACTGCTTCGGCCCAGAAGTAGAGAGGAAGGTGTGCGAAGTTGAGCATGGATCTGGATGCTTCTACTAGAGTGCGGTTCCTTCTTTCTACTACTCCATTTTGTTGCGGTGTGTAGGGCGCTGAGAAGTTGTGAGTGATTCCCTTGGACACTAAGAAACTGTTAAGGAGATGATTAGTAAACTCGGTTCCATTATCACTGCGGATGCGTCGTACTGGCAGCTTGATCTGAAGTTCTATTTCCTTGATGAAATTGATGAGAATCTGCGGTGTTTCTGACTTGAGTCTAAGAAATAAAATGCATGTGAAGCGTGTGAAGTCATCTACTATAACCAGTATATACTTCTTGTGATGGAGACAGGCTACGGTGGATGGACCGCAGAGATCAATGTGCAGGAGCTCTAGTGGTTCAGAAATTGAAGAGTCAATCACCATGGGGTGACTTGCTTTGGATTGCTTTGCACATTCACATGCAGGACAGAGAGTATCATTGCTGAATTTGAGAATAGGGATTCCTCTGACTAGTTCTCCAGTGACCAAATTGTTGATGTATCTGAAGTTGAGATGAGCTAGCTTGCAGTGCCATAGCTGTTGGATATAGTGTCTAAGTCCATAACTATATTTGGTATATACTTGACCCGACCCGGCATGGTCCATTTGGGTTGCACTTCACCCGAACAATTTATGGATAATCGTTTGAGAATAGTATAAGTTATGATTTATTAATATATTATAAGTCCTAATATATTAATATAAAATCATATTATTTAATTAGTATTGATCTATAATTAATCTAGAATTAATTTAGAGATCAAAAGTATGACTAATTAAATATGGGCTCTTGTATTTATATAGTGTGGGCTAATGCTTATTTGGAATGGGTAGGCTTGCATGGAAAGTCCATGGATACTCCATGGAGCTTTAACCCATGGATCTCATGGAAATGAAAAGACATGGGTATTAGGGTTTACATGAATGTAACCCTAATCCACCACACTATATAAAGGAGGCTTTGGTTCTTGAAATCACATGAGTTGTGGTGAGTAAAGGAGGAGGGCCGATTTCAAGAAGGTGATTACTATTCTCTCAAAGTTCCAAGTTTGTGGTGATTTGTGATTTCCATTTGAGGCATCCACACTATTGGTGCTAGGCTCTAAAACTCCAAGCAATCAACTACAACTACAAGGTAAGTAATTCTACTAGCTTTATTTGATTCAAGTTCCTCATGCCATGCTAGATATGATAAGAACCTTGGAAAAATAATTATTTGCATGTATCATAGTCAAACATAGATCCAAGGTTTCTAGGGTTGCATGTACACCATAGGAGTGTTAGAATGCTCAAAACCCATCAGTAGTATCAGAGCCTGGTTTGTTTATTTGATACTTGATGCAAAAAAAAAAAAATAATAAATAAATAAACTTGAAAATCGAAGTTTTGTTCAAAAGCTCGTATCAAAATTTCAAGTTTTGTATATGTACTTACGATTCTTGAAATTTTTGATATGAACATTCATAAACATATGAGTTTAGAAGATCATAGAAATTATGTGCTAATAATTGATTAGATTAATTCTTGATCTTTATGTGTTTTAATGGAGTCCATAACTAGTTATTAAGTTATGGATAACCAAAAGTCACATTTATAAATAACCATTAAAAGAACACATAGGTTACAAAAAATGAAGAGTCTTCATTTTTAATAACCATTAACTCATAAGTTATGAGAAATAAAAAGTTTTGAAAGTTTACAAAACTTGCCCTCAAGTTTTGGAACATGTAAAGTCATATTAAAAACTTTAGTTCCAACCCCTAGAATTTTAAAAGTTAAAATTCAACCCTTATACTTTATAATATTATAAGTTTAATAATATTTATATATGTATAAAATCAAGTCGTCTTACCTCTAGTACGCCTCATTCACGAAGCCGATCTATAAGGGGGGTATAAGGTTGTTGCCTATAAAATGGCAACTTAATGGGTGTCCACTCTCACCCACCGCTTCCTTGATCGGTAGAGGGTCGTTAGCCGAACGGGTAGGACAAGGACTTATAAATTCTCATTAAAAGTATAATGATAATACTAAAGTAACTAAACTTTATTGAATTCCCAATCTTAGTTATTTTAGGAAAATGTGAATAAGGTGCTAATCCATGAAATTACACTTTACACTTTGTTTAAGTCGTTAGTAGAGCGTGTGTGGTTAACCGGCACACTAACTTGAACTTAACAAGGTAGGTAAAGGGTGACTTAATGTTTATCATAGTATCGATGGAGCGTGTGTGGTTAACCGGCACATCGATTGAGGGGTAATACATTAAGGGTACCAAGTAATTTGCATGGTTACTTCACACCTTGTTTTGTGATCCTCGGCATCCCAGTCACAAAACTTCAAGGGCACACTCGAGATTGAAACATGCCATTGAAGAAAGTTCAATGAATCTCAAAGAATCTAGGAGTTTCTAAACCAATTAAAACCTAATTAAATATTTCGTTTTTCATGGTGGAAATTGGTGAATCTTCATTCACCTACCTTCAAATATCTTATAGCTTAGATTACGGCATCCCTCTTCTAAGTTATAAAATATTGTGTTGGGTCCTAGCCTTAATATTACATTTGGGTGTTTTGTTAAGGACTATCTCTATATCTAATATAATCTATTCCCTCTTCTTTTCAGATGTCTTCCAATAACAATGCTTCTGGCTCAAACCCTACTAGCTCCTTCTCTCTCATGAATCTTTGTGGGAGAGTCATCTTTGATGGGTCCAACTTTACAGATTGGATCAGAAACATCAGGATGGTCACTCGGTATGAGAACAAAGAATATGTTCTCGACAAGGAGCTGAAGGTACCCGAGCCAACTGTTACTCCTGAAGAGCTTGCTGAATATGAGGTACATGAAAGAGATGCTACAAAAGTGGCATGCATCATGATGGCCACCATGACAGCTGAGCTCCAAAATTCCTATGAGGACTATTATCCTTTTTAGATGTACCAGGACTTGATGGACCGCTACCATCAAAGTGCTCGTCAAGAGCGATATGAAATAATCTCCTCCATGATAACAACCCGAATGAAGGATGGTGAACCCATCACGGGCCACATGCAGAAAATGCAAAGGTATGTGGACCATTTACTGAAGCTGAATGTGAACTTCCCTGAGGAGTTAGCAATAGACATCATTTTGCACTCCTTACCATCGTGTTATGATCAATTCCGCATGACATATCACATGAACAAGGAAGAAGTCACCCTCAGCAAACTTCAAGGACTCTTGAAGACCGCTGAAAGTGGTCTAAAGGGTAAGTCGGTTGTTACTACTCCTACTCCTACTCCAACTGCAGCCAATGTCTTGGCAATCGGGCATGGCAAAGGGAAGAAGAGAAAGAACCCTTCTAAGGGTACCAATGGTAAGACCCTTGAAGGCTCCTCTTCAAGCAAAACCAAGAAAGGTTTTGTCACTCCTTCTGCTAACCCTAATGAGGCTGAATGCTTCTATTGCCATGAAAAGTCGCACTGGAAGCGAAACTGCCCAAAGTACCAGCAAGATTTGAAGGATGGGAAAGTAAAACCCAACCATGCAGGTATATACACTATATTGTCTAATAACTCACCTCATTCTAAGCCTTGGGTCCTTGATACAGGTTGTGGTATTCACATATGTTGTGATTTGCAGGGACTAAAAAGAAGTGAGAATATGGAGCAGGGAAAGATAAACTTGATCATGGGAAACAGGAAAGCTTCACCTGTCACCAAGATAGGAGTTTATTCCTTAGTGCTAAATAGTGGGTTTACATTAGATTTGAATAAATGTAATTATTCGCCAGAAATGGCAAGAAATGTTATTTCCTTTCATGCATTGTATAAACAAGGTTTTACCTTTTATTTTGATAATAATAATGGTAGTATTGATGCTTTCTTTAATAATGTTCTTTATTTTAAAGCATTACCTTGTGATGGCGTGTATGAAACTGTATCTGTTGTAGATAATCTAGGAAATAATGTATTGTGTATTAACTCTTCCACTAGCTTAGATAAAGCATCCTTATGGCATTGTCGTCTTGGACATGTAAGCAAGAAACGCATAGGCCAACTCCAAAAGGATGGAGTCTTGGAGTCATTTGACCTAAAGTCAGATGATAGTTGTGAATCTTGTTTGCTTGGTAAAATGACAAAGTCACCTTTTACTGGCACTTGTGCTAGGGGTGAAGGTTTGTTGGACCTCATACACACGGATGTGTGTGGACCCTTCAGAACCGCCACAAGAGATGCTAATCGGTTCTATGTGACTTTTACTGATGATTTTAGTAGATATGGATATGTCTACCTAATCAAGCATAAGTCAGAAACCTTTGAGAAATTCAAAGAGTTTAAGCAAGAAGTGGAGAATCAGTTGGGCAGGAACATTAAGATGCTTCGATCCGATCGTGGTGGTGAGTATCTTAGTACTGAGTTCCTTGACTATCTTAAGGAATGTGGGATTGTCTCACAATTGACACCTCCTAGGACACCACAGTTGAATGGTGTAGCTGAGAGGCGCAATCGGACCTTGTTGGACATGGTTCGTTCCATGATGAGTCGAGTTTCGCTACCAATCTCATTTTGGGGGTATGCCTTAGAGACTGCCGCCCATATCCTTAATCTAGTCCCTACAAAGAAGGTTTCCAAAACACCTCACGAGGTGTGGACTGGAAAAGTTCCCAATCTAGACCACATCAAGATTTGGGGTTGCGAGGCTTGAGACGCGAGACTCACGATAAGCTCGAACCCCGAAGCGAAAGGTGTATTTTCATCGGCTACCCACAGAAATCCTTTGGTTACATCTTCTACAGACCCAGTGATAATGTGGTCTTTGTAGCAAGAAGAGGATTCTTTCGAGAGATAGAATTCATGAGCCAAGGAGATAGTGGGAGGCAAATTGTCCTTGGGGAAATTCAAGAGTCAAGTGGTGAAGGAAACTCAAACCCTAGCCCTCAACCTGAGGAGGAAACTCCTGTTGAGCCGACTGAAGAATCTATACCTCTGAGACGTTCCACCAGAGTTAGGAATGCACCTAAGAATTATTATGGTTTTCATATTACTGCAGAAGGTGAGACACTTATCAGTGATAACACACTGGTAAATCTGGATGAGCCTAACAGCTACACGGAAGCCATGGCAGGCCCTGAGGCTGCTAAATGGAAAGAGGATATAGATAGCGAGATACAGTCCATGTATGACAATCAAGTTTGGAACTTGGTTGACAATGTACCTGATCGTAAGATAGTTGGGTGCAAATGGATCTTCAAGAAGAAGACCGACATGGATGGTAATGTACACACTTATAAGGCACGACTGGTTGCAAAGGGTTATTCTCAAACTCCGGGAGTTGATTATGATGAGACCTTTTCACCAGTGGCCAAGATTAAGTGTATTAGGGTTCTGTTAGCCATTGCTGCATTTCATGATTATGAAATATGGCAAATGGATGTCAAAACCGCTTTCCTTAATGGAAAGTTGGCTGAAGATGTTTACATGGTTCAGCCAGAGGGTTTTGTCAGTATAGAGTACCCCAGTAGAGTGTGTAAGCTTGAGAAATCCATTTATGGATTAAAACAGGCACCTCGCAGATGGAATCTTTGCTTTGATGAGAAAATCAAAGAATTTGGCTTTTCAAGGAGTGAAGATGAATCTTGTGTCTATATCAAGGCTAGTGGGAGTATAGTCAGCTTTTTGGTACTGTATGTGGATGACATACTACTCATAGGAAATGACATCCCAACCCTGCAGGAAGTAAAGTCCTGGCTTGGGAAGTGTTTCGCTATGAAGGACCTTGGAGAAGCTGCCTATATCCTAGGGATAAGGATTTTGAGAAACAGGAGTAAAAGACTAATTGGACTTAGTCAAAGCACCTATGTGGACAAAGTGTTGAAAAGGTTCAACATGCATAACTCCAAGAAAGGAGAGTTACCCATCCAGAGTAACGCCAGATTGAGTAAGACACAAAGCCCTAGTACTGAGGCTGAGATAGCATAAATGAGTCGAATACCTTATGCTTCAGCTGTAGGATCGATCATGTATGCTATGACGTGTACTCGACCTGATGTAGCCTTTGCTTTGAGCATGGTTAGCAGGTATCAGCGGAACCCTGGCAAGGCACACTGGACTGTGGTAAAGAATATCCTCAAGTACCTACGAAGGACTAAGGACTGGGTCCTTACCCTCGGTGGCAGTGAGGACTTGAGAGTTGTAGGGTACAGTGATGCTAGCTTTCAGACTGACAGGGATAATTTCTGCTCTCAGTCGGGCTGGGTCTTTACTCTAAACGGAGGGGCAATTACTTGGAAAAGTTCCAAGCAGGAGACAGTGGCTGATTCCACTTGTGAATCAGAGTATATAGCAGCAAGCGAGGCAGCAAAGGAGGCTATATGGCTAAAGAACTTCATCGGAGACCTTGTAGTTGTACCAGCTATAAAGGAGCCAATGGAGATTTTCTGTGACAGCAATAGTGCGGTTGCCTTAGCCAAGGAACCAAGAGATCGTGGGAGATCCAGACACATTGACAGAAAATATCACTTCATTAGACATCGAATAAAATAAGGAATCCTCGTGGCAAAGAGGGTATCATCGGATGAGAACCCAGCAGATCCCCTCACGAAGGGACTGACTCGGGCTAAGCATCTCCAGCATGCTCGGAGCATAGGGCTGAAGGATGATATTAGTTTTAGTAGTTAGATAATCTTGAAATTTGTAAAATGTAATTGAAATTTGATGATAAATAAAAGCTGTTATTTATGAGTAAAGTGTTGCTATCTCTTGTCAATCGTTTACTATTATTTCTTTTTGCATGTTTTGACTTCCAGAATAATTATGTTATGGTTTATATCATATTATTCAAACTCTCCACAGTCGGTCATATGTTGGAAGTAGATATGAATCAAGACTGTCATGGGTTGGCTTGTAGAGGTCTAAGATGTTAGACAAAGCGGGGCTACAACACTCATGAGTGCTCATAAGTTCTGAGTATTGGATTCAACCCACGCTCACTTGTATCACTTCATGGAATTTATCTCGAGTGATCGTGAGACGGTAATATCATATAAGTCTTCAAACCTAGAGCTATGATTTGTTGCCTATGAGTTGGTTATGCATTGATTGCACGAAAACGCATTGGTAACTCGATGTTATAAACCGTGCTTTTGTGTGTAATTCAACAAGTAGTAGAGCAAACATATGAGTCGAAGTTGATCTGTTCCTTCTAGGATTAGAAGCGATATCTGGGCCCCTCGATGATTTTGTTTTGACCTATGTACCGGGCCCGGTCAGAACTAAATTGATGTGTTCAGTTAAGTTCTATGTCAAACAAATCGGAAATCGGGAAACAAATGCTGGACAATAAGCAAGACCATGTTCCATGTATTTGTCCGGCTGATATCTAGAACAGAGGATTATATGATCACTTACCTAAAATGGCGCTTCATAGTTCAACAGAGTTTAAAGAGCTACGATTGCTGATCGGTTCCTGAAGTCATACTTGCAACTATAGTTATTAGACTTATCCAAGTGGGAGACTGTTGGATATAGTGTCTAAGTCCATAACTATATTTGGTATGTACTTGACCCGACCCGGCATGGTCCATTTGGGTTGCACTTCACCCGAACAATTTATGGATAATCGTTTGAGAATAGTATAAGTTATGATTTATTAATATATTATTAGTCCTAATATATTAATATAAATTCATATTATTTAATTAGTATTGATCTATAATTAATCTAGAATTAATTTAGAGATCAAAAGTATGACTAATTAAATATGGGCTCTTGTATTTATATAGTGTGGGCTAATGCTTATTTGGAATGGGCTAGGCTTGCATGGAAAGTCCATGGATACTCCATGGAGCTTTAACCCATGGATCTCATGGAAATGAAAAGACATGGGTATTAGGGTTTACATGAATGTAACCCTAATCCACCACACTATATAAAGGAGGCTTTGGTTCTTGAAATCACATGAGTTGTAGTGAGTAAAGGAGGAGGGCCGATTTCAAGAAGGTGATTACTATTCTCTCAAAGTTCCAAGTTTGTGGTGATTTGTGATTTCCATTTGAGGCATCCACACTATTGGTGCTAGGCTCTAAAACTCCAAGCAATCAACTACAACTACAAGGTAAGTAATTCTACTAGCTTTATTTGATTCAAGTTCCCCATGCCATGCTAGATATGATAAGAACCTTGGAAAAATAATTATTTGCATGTATCATAGTCAAACATAGATCCAAGGTTTCTAGGGTTGCATGTACACCATAGGAGTGTTAGAATGCTCAAAACCCATCAGTAGCCAGCTGACTTCGGATACTACTTTGGATAGGAAACATAACTGCGGTTTGCCTATGATCAGAGAGACATCCAGAGGATACATAGTACCTTTGGATCGAGATTTGATCAAACATGTGTTCCTATCACTTGTCATTACATAGCAAAATTGATCATCAAATTCAACTCGATGGCTTGCCTTACATAGTTGGCCAACACTGATGAGATTGTGTTTAAGGCTTTCTACATAAGCAACCTTTTGAATAGAAAAGTTCCCCGTAGTGAGAACACCATAACCTCGGATGACCCCATTCGCATTTTTGCCGAATGTGACATTTCCACCGTTGCAAATTGACCTGAAATCCCGAAGGTATTCTAACCTTCCGGTCATGTTCAAGGAGCAGGCACTGTCGATTAACCATTCTTCTTCTTGTTCCTCCTTGCACAAAGCCTAAGAATTACACGGTTAGTTTAGGCATCCAAACTAGTTTGGAGCCGGGGACAACAGATGAGTTTCTAAATGATGCATGAACCGAGGTTGTAGGGACTGGTTTCTTGTCAAATTTTAATCCTAGTCCTGGGTGTTTGTGCAGTTTTGGAGTGTTGTGTGTTTTTGAAAAATTACGAGGTTTCTGACTCCAACTAGATTTGACATAGGATGAATCTTTTTGGCAACTACACTGACATTTACAGGTTGAGATTTTGTCTTTTGTTCTGACACCACGTTTGGTCAGCGGTCTAAAGGATGAGTTGGACTTGTGACCGGTCCGAGGTTGAAAAGATCTGACATGAGTGTTGTTTGGTTTCTGAAAAGTTTGTTTTGAAAAAGGTTTAGCACGTGTAGATCTTTGTGTCCTTTTTGTTGGATTTGGTAGAATACTCATCCACTTGTTAAAATTTTGATGTGACTTTAAAAGTGTTGGAGTGGGTAAGATACCTTTCCATTTCGGATCATCTGAGGAATAGATTTGAAAACCATTGTTTCGAAAACACTTTACACCTTTTTGGGTTGTGTCAGATGAATTAGGAATGACTGTTGAAAGTGTACATTCCTTTTTGTATGTTTTCTTGATGGGAGAGTTTTTCGAAAAATAGTGTGAGAAAACAAATTTTTCTGGACTTTTGGACTTTGGAAATCTGACATGCTTCTTGTTTTTCGAAAAAGTTTGTCTATTTGTGCCTCGGGATCGAATTTCCTCTTTGAAAGCCTTTTTTGCTAAAGTTTTTGGGGAACCGCAGTCTTTGATGTTCAACTGCGGTTTCCTGGAATTCTTAGAAAAAATTTGAAAAAGTGGGCTTGAGTCATCCGAACTTGAAGATTCAGGGGTCTGAGAGCGTTGACCCACTTTAAAGTTCTCTATGGGTAATTCATGATGAATTGGCTGAAGAGTCACAGTTCTTTTTACTGATGACTGTGGTAGTGATGATTTGACTACTGCAGAGTAAGTCTGAGTTGGGACTTCAGTGAGATTTTTATGGGACTTTTGACTACAGTGTGAGACACTGCGGTCTGAGGGCAAAGATGGGAAGTCTTTCGAGACTTCGGGTCCCTCAATGACAATTTCTTCATCAACTACAGATGAGGTTTGAGAATTTGGGTAAATGGTACCACAGATAGGAATTTGATCACTTGTGTGACCCGAGACCTCAGGCACAATTTCCTCAATGACACAATTATTTCTTAGATTATGCAGTCTACCAAAGTGAGTTTTGATGTCTTCGGGAAAGGTCTTGTCATTGACTGGGAAATGAAATTCCCGGTCTGGAGGGACATACAGTCAGTCTTTGTTGAACGGGGGTGAGGAATCCATTGCGGTAGGATATTCATTTGACCAACCCCAATTGTATGTATTGTCCACGGTTCCATTATTTACCAAATTTTCAATAGCTTCACTTTCATTGAACAGTTTTTCGATTAAGAGATTTAAGCGTACAATTTCACTCTGAGCTAAATCTCTCTAGTTCAAAGCTATCTCTAATTGTGTTTCACTCAACATTCTTGCATCTTTCTCTAACTCTAAGTCCTTTTCTAACATAGCCATTTTGAGTCTTTTGTTATCCAGTCGTCCTCTCACATGGAATATCTCTTGGGAGGCAATGTTCTTCTCATCTAAGGCTTTTTTATAGTCTGTAAGGACGGCAGCACATGTGTCATTAAGATCATCTATGTAAGGTTGACAGTCATGCATGCTATAGTTTAGAGTTTGGATCATGAGTTTTACCTGTTCGACGATGCTTAGAGTTCCATCCTTTGCCATGTAGCAGTAGTTCTTGTCCAGCTTTGTAGACCCATCATCATCAGCAGTTGCCAGCATGCAGATTTTCCCTTATCCTTTGACACTGCTGATGGCTTCATCTTCGTCTCCAGATGACCAAACTTGATGGTCTCTTTTGACATGGGCTACGTATGCCCTTGCCTTTTCCTTATCTTCCAACTCTTGAGCCATTCTAATGTAGAATGCTCTGTCTTTTACTACATTGGCCTTACAATCTCTTGCAAAATGATTTTCTTTGTTGCATTTGTGACAAATTACAACATCAGTTTTGTCTTCTGAGGGAGTACCGGAGTCAGTGGTTTGAGTAGACTGTGGTGCCTCCTTTGGTTGAGTATTTTGAGATTGCGGTGGTGGATGAGAACTTTTGGGATATCGAGGATGGTTATTATGGGGACTGAAGTTACGGTTGAATGGAGGTTTGTTGAACTGTTGATTCTTGCGGAAGGAAGGAGGTGGTAGACGGTTGAACTGTTAGCTAACCAGAGCAATAGCCTTCTGAAATTCTTCTTCATCATCATACTCTGAATCAGCTTCGTACGACTGCGGTGGAGTGTCATACGAGGGAGAGTAAGATTGATTATGTGGAGCTTGTGCTATGAGAGCAAGTGGTCCTCCGAAGTCAGCACAGTCTTTGAGTACGGTGGATTCTTGTGCTTGCAATTCTCCATAGAGATTGTAGAGTGACAAAGAATGAATCTTTCTATCGCCTTGGACTATCATCTTAGCCGTAGTCCAATGTCTTCCTAAACCATTAAGAAACTAAAGATTTGTTTCATGGTTACTGCGGATGGTGCCCGCATTGGATAACTTGGTGACTATCAGGTTGAACCTTTTGAAGGAGTCTTCTAAACTTTCGCCAGTATGAGCTTTGAATTTGTTGAACGCATTGAGTGCGGTAGTAAGCTTCTTGTCTTGTGCTTATTCTGAGCCTTCGTACAAATTCTTGAGAAATTCCCAGATCTCTTTTGCTGATTTGCAATTTATGATAATATCGAAGTTGTCAGGAGCAACTCCACAAGAGATTTCATAAAAAGCAACATCATCATTTTCCATTTTATCGAGATCATCCTTGGTGGGACGGTTCATGACTGGTTGACCTCCTCCTAGTCTGGTTGTAGCGCCGTCAGTTTGGACTGGTGTAAGAACTGGGACATGTTGTCCTTCTTCTACGGATCGCCATACATCTCTACCAAGTCTCCTTAAGTATCTTTCCATTCTCTGGGACCAGTGATGATATTCATTTGCTACCACTATTGGGGCTCGATTAGAACCACCAACACTGTTGGAAACATTCAGAGATAACGGTTGTGCCATATTTCTTTGTTTTTTTTTTGAAGTTTTTTTTTAAGAAATGAGCTTCAGTGGTATAGAAGGCCCTTTGAAAATCAGAGTTCCATTTTCAAAAAGCAACCACTATGGCTCTGATACCAATTGTTGAGAGAAAAACTTTGAGACACACTTGAACAAACGTTAGAACAAGTATATTGCGGAATAGTTAATCTCGAAGGATCTAAAAGCTCAACAATAATATTAATAAGTTAGAGTTAGATTGTTAGAGAGTTAGTTGCGGAAAAGTAAAGAAATGGAAATGACAACAATTGTTATATCAAGTATACACATAAGTTGATTCATAACGAGCAATGCATTCAAGCCAAGTTAATAAGCGAGATCAAACTTAGTGATTAAGTCACAAGAGACTTGCTCCGAAGAGAGATTGTAATCAGTTATATTCTAGTAAGATTTTAGAGTAAGAAGTGATGCGTAGATAGAGAGATAGAAAAGATAACTTCAGAGATGTGTATTCAGATTGATAGTTAGATAATAAGTGAGAATGAGCTCTATTTATAGAGACTCAAGAAGTTACATTTGAATCACTCTCTAAGAGTAGCCATGCAAGGCATACTGGACAATAGAGAGTATTACAGAAAGACAAATAGACTAAGTAAAGTAAGAATGATTGCGGTTGACTAGATGACTTCGGATGCGGTTGCTGAAGAGGGAGCTTGACTGCGGTAGCTTGTTGGCTGCGGTAGCTGAAGTTTAAGAGGGTCACTTTTCATGATTCAACACCATCAACCAAAAAACAAGTTGTTAAGAAAACAGTCTCTAAAAATTCTTCAAAACAAAATCTTATTTGGAAAGTAAAAAATCACAATGATGAAACTACAACTCCGAGAGACAGTGGTTTCCCACTACTCCGGAAGTTGAGTGTCCGAGAAAAGTTATTCTGAAACCTCGTATCATTTAGTATGATTATTGGATAGATGAAAGAATCATGGCATTCTGTTTGTTTCCTAAGGAATCTCGGAACAAACCTTCCAAACTATCTCTTGCTCAAAAGTCACAACTGAAGCCTAAGACTCGTTCATTTGTCCCAAAACCTAACTCGGAGCCTAAAAACTCCACAACTCACTAATTTTGCAGGCACTCTGTGCTTCGGAGCAAGAAACAATATGGTATATTGATAGTTCTTGCTCCATGCACATGACGGGGTAAAAGGATTTTCTGCGAGATCTCAAACTTTCACCAAATGTTGGCTATGTAATGTATGGCAACAACTCCAACTCTCAGATCCGAGGTTATGGCATCCTTACAAATGGCAACTTCTCCATTTCAAATGTGGCATATGTAGCTGACTTGAAGCACAATTTGATAAGTGTGGCTCAACTCACTGACGCGAATCGACGAGTTGAATTCTGCAAGAAACACAGCTAAGTCATGTCAGAAGACCGGAAGGAATGTTTAATCAAGTCAAATCACAACATGAACATGTATCCTCTTGACATCAACATGATCGTTGGCAAGCCCTAGCTCTGCTTACTCTCAAAGGTTATTCCTGACGTCAGTTGTTTATGGCATAGGAGGCTTGCTCATCTGAACTTTAGATATATGAATGATCTTGTTTCCGGTGAGATGGTAAGAGGTCTGCCACTCCTTAAATTCGAAAATGATCATTTATGTGTTGCATGTGAGTGTGGAAATCAGTCAAAGAAGGGTCATCCCGTCATCATTGAAAAATCAATCTCGAAGTCGTTAGAACTTCTACACATTGATCTGTGTGGGCCCTCAACAGTAGAGATTTTTGTCACACCCCGATCCTTGTCGGAATCGATCAAGGCGTGATATATTGTTCAAAGTCTCATGACAACTATGTTATAATATGATTAGATTCAATTAAGTACTAAGTATGCAAACAAGATCCACAACATACAAATACAAATCCAAATACGAACAACATTTATTACATCAAATTTAAATTGTCTTGTGGATTTCTAAGGCACAACCTATTTTTCATCAATCTTCATTCTTCAAATCTGCATCATGGGTAAAAACAGGTCAACTACGAGAGTTGGTGAGTAATCTAATTTTAGTAGAGAAAGTTGTGAAGTTGAAACATTTATAATTTGAAATTTGTTTTCTTTTGAAGTCGACAAACAATTGTATTTGAGATAACGGTTTATAAATCAAAAATTGATTAACAAATGATAACAACAACAATAAGTCCTCACCCTATATATACATATGTATATATATATATATATATATATATATATATATATATATATATATATATATATATATATATAAATATATATAGGATGGAGCATCTAATCATCAAACACACTCAACCACGTGCGATCAATCACCTTAGCGTCCCAAGGCGGGGTGGTCAACCCAATAGCGCTATTATTGTCCATAACGTACCTCAAGAATACGGGCATAGTCATGGAGATTAGACTAAAAATGGTAATGCACTACAAGTACATGTAGCGTAAACAAACAATAGTTATACAATTAATGACTCACGTATAAATGTCCCAACAATGTCTCAATTGTGATAAAACAATAAAATGAAGTTGGAACATATTAGAACCACATGATACACCCCAAAAGTATTGAAAATTATAAAGTATGGGGTAGATTACTCACTTTAGTCCCAAAACGAAATGCGTGTGTCGTACGATAGACGATTCGGGTCAAAATGGCGTAGAACCTAATATAATTAATAGTTTTGGTTTAGGAACTGCTAAACAAGAATGGAGTATTAATACAAATAATTAGACACGTATTCTTATATTAGATGAATTAACAATAATTCATTTTGATTATAATATTAAGGTATTTATTTGTTAAATGAATTTTAAATTGAATTACTTACTTTGCATAATTAATTTATATTTTCAATTTAGGCCAGATTTTAATAATTTCTTATTAAAATAATAACTTGCCCAATTATAATTATTTACAGATTTTAACAATTATTTATATGAAATAATCATTAAAATGCATTTTTTACATGCTTAAATACTTAGGAAAATAGTTTTAAATAGTAAACAGTATTGAAAAATTATGAAATTATTAGGAAATCATTATTTCATACAATATGGATTACTGTAAAATTTGTATATTTTTCTGAACTGTTTTAGTATTTATTTAATATTTTAATGATTAAACAACACAAAATTCGGGAAAAATAGTAAATGATTCTCAAAAAATCTGTAAAATTAACCATAGTTTTATAACATGATGTAGAGCCCAGTGTATAAGTTTCAGATATTTGTGACTATGGGAAGTATTTTTTATATATTTCATTATTAATTAATCAATAAAATTATAAATAATAGTAAACAGTAATATAAATGCATGAAACTTCATATATCATGTTTAATCAATATACAGGTCATCCCAGAATTTTCTCAGAATTTATTGAATGCAACAAGTATTTTATGTGAATTATTGCCCTACTTTATTGAAATAATTATGATAATTCAATAAAAATAAGTTATTTTCTGAAAATTTTTAGAACTTCTTATTTTATTGATGGTATTCTGAGAAAAATCAGGTTTATGAAAAAAATGAGTTTTAGATATTTTGGTGGATTTATTTTGTTTCTTGTATGAATTTGAAACTTTTAACAACATACCTTGATGAATGCTTCAAGAGGGATGAAGATTTGAGTATAATAGATTGTTCTTGGATGGAATATGAGTATTCTTGGAGGAAATTTCGAGATTGAGAGTGAGAGCAAGAATAGAGAAGATTTAAGTGGTGAAGAGAATAATGTGTTGGGAGAAAAAGGAAAGGAAAGTGGATGGGAGGTGTGAGTGGGAGACCATGGGAATAATCTTTTTGCTTTTGGTGGTCTTCATAATTTCCCACTAACACAAGCATCTTTTACATAATTAATATATGAGTTTTATAAAATTTAAAGTAAAGTTTATAAAAAATAGAGTTTTATAAAATTTAATGTAAAGTTTATAAAAATGGAGTTTTATAAAAGATAGGTTATTATTTGATTATAACAATCTACTTTGATTTGAAGTTTAATTAGAGAATTCAAGTTTGATTCTTTTAATTTAATTAGAGCATTATACTTTGATTTGATTTTAATATGGTATCATAATTTACTTTGATTATAGTTATAACGTTGTACAATACTATGTTGCTATTAACGTCAAGTTATATCGTATTGTATGGGTTTTGATCCTATTAGCGTCAAGTAATCTTGAGTAGGGTTTATTAAATTTCCAATTGGGTTGGGTTGACCCGAATCCATTTTAGGCGGATGTCACAGTCTCCCCTACTTTAGGAAATTTCGTCCCGAAATTTAAGAAGAGAGTACCTTAAGAGAAAAGTTGTGGGTATTTGGTACGCATATGATCCTCACGCTCCCATGTATACTCAGGTCCACGTGCCGACTGCCACCTGACCTTAACCAGGGGAATGCGACTTCTTTTGAGTTGCTTTTCCTTTCGGTCGGCAATTTCCAAGGGTTTCTCGGTAAATTGCATTGTCTCGTCGATTTGGATATCCTCGAGAGGAACATGAAGGTTCTCGTCTGCTAAACACTTCTTGAGGTTGGCTATATGAAATACTGGGTGAACTTTCTTAAGCTCTGTTGGTAGATCCAACTCGTAGGCTACTGGTCCGATCCTTTTTATGATCTTAAACGGGCCTACGTAGCGTGGTGCCAATTTACCCTTGCGTCCAAATCGAACCACACCTTTCCATGGGGACACTTTTAACATGACCATGTCACCTACGGTAAATTCAAGCGGTTTGCGTCGCTTGTCGGCATAACTCTTTTGTCGGCTACGAGATGCGAGAAGGTTATCGCGAAACTGAGTGATTTTGTCGGTTGTTTCCTGGATAAGCTCAGGACCAACGATTGGAGAATCCACTGTTGCGCGAATCACGTGGGACTCACCGATTTCATGCCAGCAAATAGGAGATCGGCATTTACGGCCATACAATGCCTCAAATGGTGGCATCTTGATGCTAGAATGATAACTGTTATTATAGGAGAATTCCACCAACGGTAAATTAGAGTCCCAGTTTCCTCCAAAATCCAAGACACACGCCCTCAACATATCTTCGAGTGTTTGAATTGTCCTCTCAGATTGACCATCGGTCTGAGGATGATAGGCGGTACTGAGATCGAGGCGGGTTCCCATGGCTGTTTGAAGTGATTGCCAAAACCGAGAGAGAAATCTCCCATCACGATCTGAAATGATGCTGAGAGGAATGCCATGCCGACTAACTATCTCGTTGATGTAAATCCGAGCAAGTTTTTCGACTTTGAAATTTTCCCGGATGGGAAGGAAATGAGCGGATTTGGTCAAACGGTCAATGATTATCCAAATGTTGTCGTGTCCTTTTGTGGTACGGGGAAGTTTGGTTACGAAATCCATGGCGATCGCTTCCCATTTCCACCTGGGGATTTCTGGTTGGACCAATAGTCCAGAGGGTCGTTGATGTTCTACTTTGACCCTGGAACATGTAAGACATTTGGCCACGAATAAAGCAATATCCTTTTTCATTCCCGACCACCAATAATTGGTTCTCAGGCCATGATACATCTTGTCAGTGCCCGGATGAATGGAATATCGGGTTTTATGGATTTCTTCCATCAGGAATATGCGAAGATTGTCACGATCTGGGATCCAGATGCGATCTTGATAATAGAAAATACCATCAGATTTGGTTTCCAACTCCCCATCAATTCCCGTGGGCATGTCATTTTCGGTAATTGCCGAGTGTTGGGCTCCTCGAATTCGGTCGCTGAGATTGGACAAGATAGGAGAACATATTAGATGAAATGCATGGGCATGTTCTTTTCGGCTTAACGCATCGGCTACGACGTTTGCCTTGCCCGGATGATAGCGTATTTCACACTTGTAATCATTTAGGAGTTCGACCCATCGTCTTTGCCTCATATTGAGTTCCTTTTGATTAAGAATATGTTGCAAGCTCTTGTGGTCGGTGAAAATTACGCATTTAGTGCCGTAAAGGTAATGCCTCCAAATTTTAAGAGCGAAAATCACGGCACCGAGCTCCAAATCATGAGTCGTATAATTCCTTTCGTGGATTTTGAGTTGTCGTGATGCGTAAGCTATAACCTTTCCCCTTTGCATCAAAACACAACCTAGACCGAGATTGGAGGCATCGCAGAATACCACGAAATCTTCGGATCCTTCAGGGAGTGTAAGAATCGGAGCGTCTTTGGAAAGCGTATTCCTGCTTAGGTCCCCAATCAAATGGTGTACCCTTGCAAGTGAGAGAAGTAAGCGGTAAAGCAATCTTTGAGAAATTTGAAATGAAACGCCGGTAATAGCCGGCTAAACCAAGGAAGGACCGAATTTCCTTGGGGGTACGGGGGGCTTTCCAATTCTGGACTGCTTCAACTTTTGCGGGATCGACTAAAATACCCTTGTCACTTACAATATGACCAAGGAATTGTACCTCATTTAACCAAAACTCGCATTTCGAAAATTTGGCGTAGAGCCGATTTCCTTGCAACGTTTGGAGAGTTAGGCGAAGGTGTCTTTCATGCTCTGCCCTTGTCTTTGAGTAAATGAGGATGTCATCAATAAAGACGATAACAAAACGGTCGAGATAATGTTTAAATACCCGATTCATCAAGTCCATGAATACGGCAGGGGCATTTGTTAGGCCGAAAGGCATAACGGTGAACTCGTAATGACCATAGCGGGTTCGGAAAGCGGTTTTGGGGATGTCTTCTTCCCGTACTCGAAGTTGGTGATAACCCGAGCGAAGGTCAATTTTTGAGAAGCATGAAGCTCCTTGAAGCTGATCAAAAAGGTCGTCGATCCGAGGTAACGGATATCGGTTCTTGATGGTTAATTTATTTAACTCCCGATAATCGATACACATACGAAACGAACCATCTTTCTTTTTAATGAAGAGAACCGGGGCTCCCCAGGGTGAAGTACTAGGGCGGATAAATCCCTTATCGGTTAGTTCTTGGAGCTGACTTGCCAAGTCTTGCATCTCGGTTGGAGCCAACCGATATGGAGACTTGGCTATGGGAGTAGCCTCAGGAACAAGATCGATGCGGAACTCTAGCTCACGTACTGGAGGGAGTCCAGATACGTCATCGGGAAAGATGTCGGGAAAGTCTCGTACTATCGGAATATCTTCAATCTTCTTTTCTTTGACCTTTGTTTCCACCACATGGGCTAAGAAAGCCATGTATTCTTTTCGTAGATATGATCGAGCTTGAGTACATGACATAAGACTAAGCTTTTTCGAATGAGTCTCGCCATAAATACAAAGACTTTGACCGTCGGCGAGAGGAATACGAATGAACTTATCGTAACATACTATTTCAGCATGGTTTTGGGATAGCCAATCCATTCCTACGATGATGTCGAAGCTACCAAGTTCCATAGGAACTAAATTGACAGAAAATTTATGACCGGAAAAATCGAAAGTGCAATCTTGGATGACTGCATTGAGTGAAACGTATTTTCCATCGGCGACTTCTACGGTAAAGTACTCATTAAGAATCGTGCGAGGTGTGTGAAGTATGGGCTCAAATTCCAAAGACACAAAACTTTTATCGGCACCTGAATCAAAAAGTACTGACGCGTAGCAGTTATTTATGAGAAACGTACCATTTACGACCTTGTTATCGGTCTTTGCTTGGGTTGCGGTAATGACAAAGGCTCGGCCTTTGGGAGCTGGAACCTGCATTGTTGGATTTGCCTGGGCTTGGGTGTTGATGATATTGACTAACCTAGGACACTCGTTTTTGAAATGGGTGGGGTCACCACAGTTGAAGCATGTTCCAGTTGGATACCGGCTTTGTGTTTGCTGATTTGAGGGTAGATAGAGTGGTCGCTGAGTTTTTGGTGCACGACATGTGTCCGCCAAGTGGCCATAGCGACCACAATTCATACAGAGGCGACACGGGCTAGTGGTCATATGGTGATAGTTACAGTGGTTACAGAGGGGGTGAGGTCCGGTATACGGCTTTTTATTTGGTTGGGCTGGTGGGGTGATTTGGGTGATAGGAGTAGCAGGGGTAATAACAGCATGGTTGTGGTGATGACTTTTCCGCTTCTTTTTGTCATGTCGGTGGGAGGACTCGGACTTGACAATTTGGGGGGTCTCAGGGGTCGACTTTTCAGTTGACATCTTTGAACCCTTGCGTGGGAGGACACCATCGTTCACATTGTCCTCGTTGAGTTGACCTGCTAATTCAATGGCGGATTCTAAGGTAGATGGCCTGCTGCTGGTCACCGAATCACGGATCTGGCGTGGTAACCCTTTGATGTAGCGGCGTATTGCAGTTTTCATAGGTTGAACCATGTGAGGTAGGAGTCTCGAGAGATCATGGAATCTATTGGTGTAGGTCGCGTTGTCGCCTCCCTCCTGTTTCAGATTCCAGAATTCATCCTCGAGAGTTTGCAATTCGCTGTCAGGGCAGAACTTCTCCATCATGCGTTCTTTTAGTTTTGACCAGGTCATTCCCAAGGCAACAGCCTCTCCCTTTGCCCGTTTTTCTAGGTTCCACCATGTGAGAGCATGACCTAGGAGGCACCCTGTAGCATGACGGACCATCAGGTCCTCAGGACACTCGCTATGGATGAAAGTACTCTCCATTTCTTCAATCCATGTGAGGAGTGCGGTGGCACCATCGGTGCCTTTGAAGTAAGGCGGATTGCAGTTACGAAAGTGCTTGAACGAGCAACGAGGAGTTGTTGCTGGAGCTTGTGGCTGAAGAGAATGAAGTTGGGTTGCAATTGTTGGGATGACGTTTGCTACCTCCTTGGCGACCAGAGCAGCTAGCCTTCTGTTGTTGCGAGCAGCGTATGGGGGTCGTAATGCCATCTACGAGAAACACGCATATGGACTTGTGAGTTATTTGTAAATTGATTATGGAAATAAAGTTTTTAGACATTGTTGGGTAAAATAATTGTAAAACACTTGTTGGGCCATGGTTAGGAGTGTTGGGCACCTTTTGGGCTTTCCATGGTTACTAAATGTGAAACATGTAGCACTTGCGTGGGCCCCCACAAAACTAAGTTTTCACATTTCTTTCCCACTTCTAGGCCCATTAGGGAACTTAATAGTCCAATGAGTTGGCCATTTTGGAGTGTATCCTTTCGGATACGTTTGATAAGGTCGGGTATTTTGATGGCTCAAAAGTAATGTGAATGACGCGCTTTGGCCTATAGGTTTGGGAACTCTCGCCTTTGGTCCCCAGATAAGCAAACTGGTCCCTCGGTTGATTGGGATGTATACGAATGCTTACCTAGTCAGGACTTTCAGGCTACCGGCACCTCCCCCTTCCAGTTACTACGCGTCCATTACTATGATCCTACCCAAATAGAGTGGATGACTTTGAATTTCCTATGAGCTCTAAGGAATACATATATGTATATACATTTTGTTAAACAACTTGAGTATGTGTGTGATTTTCAGAGAAAGTGGAGAATATTCACAAGTGTATGCACACATATAAGTGTCAGGAGTAATACGTATGCACATAAGGGAGCAATTAACACACAAAGGTATTCCTAGGATTTTCTAAGTGCGAATTGCATACAGTTGTGTGTGCATTTTATAAACTAGCATACGAGAGGACCCTAGAGGCTATAGACTAGGTCAAGGCAATTAACCTAATTCCCTATAGTCAAGGGCTCTGATACCAATCTGTCACACCCCGATCCTTGTCGAAATCGATCAAGGCGTGATATATTGTTCAAAGTCTCATGACAACTATGTTATAATATGATTAGATTCAATTAAGTACTAAGTATGCAAACAAGATCCACAACATACAAATACAAATCCAAATACGAACAACATTTATTACATCAAATTTAAATTGTCTTGTGGATTTCTAAGGCACAACCTATTTTTCATCAATCTTCATTCTTCAAATCTGCATCATGGGTAAAAACAGGTCAACTACGAGAGTTGGTGAGTAATCTAATTTTAGTAGAGAAAGTTGTTAAGTTGAAACATTTATAATTTGAAATTTGTTTTCTTTTGAAGTCGACAAACAATTGTATTTGAGATAACGGTTTATAAATCAAAAATTGATTAACAAATGATAACAGCAACAATAAGTCCTCACCCTATATATACATATGTATATATATATATATATATATATATATATATATATATATATATATATATATATATAAATATATATAGGATGGAGCATCTAATCATCAAACACACTCAACCACGTGCGATCAATCACATTAGCGTCCCAAGGCGGGGTGGTCAACCCAATAGCGCTATTATTGTCCATAACGTACCTCAAGAATACGGGCATAGTCATGGAGATTAGACTAAAAATGGTAATGCACTACAAGTACATGTAGCGTAAACAAACAATAGTTATACAATTAATGACTCACGTATAAATGTCCCAACAATGTCTCAATTGTGATAAAACAATAAAATGAAGTTGGAACATATTAGAACCACATGATACACCCCAAAAGTATTGAAAATTATAAAGTATGGGGTAGATTACTCACTTTAGTCCCAAAACGAAATGCGTGTGTCGTACGATAGACGATTCGGGTCAAAATGGCGTAGAACCTAATATAATTAATAGTTTTGGTTTAGGAACTGCTAAACAAGAATGGAGTATTAATACAAATAATTAGACACGTATTCTTATATTAGATGAATTAACAATAATTCATTTTGATTATAATATTAAGGTATTTATTTGTTAAATGAATTTTAAATTGAATTACTTACTTTGCATAATTAATTTATATTTTCAATTTAGGCCAGATTTTAATAATTTCTTATTAAAATAATAACTTGCCCAATTATAATTATTTACAGATTTTAACAATTATTTATATGAAATAATCATTAAAATGCATTTTTTACATGCTTAAATACTTAGGAAAATAGTTTTAAATAGTAAACAGTATTGAAAAATTATGAAATTATTAGGAAATCATTATTTCATACAATATGGATTACTGTAAAATTTGTATATTTTTCTGAACTGTTTTAGTATTTATTTAATATTTTAATGATTAAACAACACAAAATTCGGGAAAAATAGTAAATGATTCTCAAAAAATCTGTAAAATTAACCATAGTTTTATAACATGATGTAGAGCCCAGTGTATAAGTTTCAGATATTTGTGACTATGGGAAGTATTTTTTATATATTTCATTATTAATTAATCAATAAAATCATAAATAATAGTAAACAGTAATATAAATGCATGAAACTTCATATATCATGTTTAATCAATATACAGGTCATCCCAGAATTTTCTCAGAATTTATTGAATGCAACAAGTATTTTATGTGAATTATTGCCCTACTTTATTGAAATAATTATGATAATTCAATAAAAATAAGTTATTTTCTGAAAATTTCCAGAACTTCTTATTTTATTGATGGTATTCTGAGAAAAACCAGGTTTATGAAAAAAATGAGTTTTAGATATTTTGGTGGATTTATTTTGTTTCTTGTATGAATTTGAAACTTTTAACATACCTTGATGAATGCTTCAAGAGGGATGAAGATTTGAGTATAATAGATTGTTCTTGGATGGAATATGAGTATTCTTGGAGAAAATTTCGAGATTGAGAGTGAGAGCAAGAATAGAGAAGATTTAAGTGGTGAAGAGAATAATGTGTTGGGAGAAAAAGGAAAGGAAAGTGGATGGGAGGTGTGAGTGGGAGACCATGGGAATAATCTTTTTGCTTTTGGTGGTCTTCATAATTTCCCACTAACACAAGCATCTTTTACATAATTAATATATGAGTTTTATAAAATTTAAAGTAAAGTTTATAAAAAATAGAGTTTTATAAAATTTAATGTAAAGTTTATAAAAATGGAGTTTTATAAAAGATAGGTTATTATTTGATTATAACAATCTACTTTGATTTGAAGTTTAATTAGAGAATTCAAGTTTGATTCTTTTAATTTAATTAGAGCATTATACTTTGATTTGATTTTAATATGGTATCATAATTTACTTTGATTATAGTTATAACGTTGTACAATACTATGTTGCTATTAACGTCAAGTTATATCGTATTGTATGGGTTTTGATCCTATTAGCGTCAAGTAATCTTGAGTAGGGTTTATTAAATTTCCAATTGGGTTGGGTTGACCCGAATCCATTTTAGGCGGATGTTACAGTCTCCCCTACTTTAGGAAATTTCGTCCCGAAATTTAAGAAGAGAGTACCTTAAGAGAAAAGTTGTGGGTATTTGGTACGCATATGATCCTCACGCTCCCATGTATACTCAGGTCCACGTGCCGACTGCCACCTGACCTTAACCAGGGGAATGCGACTTCTTTTGAGTTGCTTTTCCTTTCGGTCGGCAATTTCCAAGGGTTTCTCGGTAAATTGCATTGTCTCGTCGATTTGGATATCCTCGAGAGGAACATGAAGGTTCTCGTCTGCTAAACACTTCTTGAGGTTGGCTATATGAAATACTGGGTGAACTTTCTTAAGCTCTGTTGGTAGATCCAACTCGTAGGCTACTGGTCCGATCCTTTTTATGATCTTAAACGGGCCTACGTAGCGTGGTGCCAATTTACCCTTGCGTCCAAATCGAACCACACCTTTTCATGGGGACACTTTTAACATGACCATGTCACCTACGGTAAATTCAAGCGGTTTGCGTCGCTTGTCGGCATAACTCTTTTGTTGGCTACGAGATGCGAGAAGGTTATCGCGAATCTGAGTGATTTTGTCGGTTGTTTCCTGGATAAGCTCAGGACCAACGATTGGAGAATCCACTGTTGCGCGAATCACGTGGGACTCACCGATTTCATGCCAGCAAATAAGAGATCGGCATTTACGGCCATACAATGCCTCAAATGGTGGGAGGAGTGAGTGGGAGACCATGGGAATAATCGGCATTAGAGAAGATTTAAGTGGTGAAGAGAATAATGTGTTGGGAGAAAAAGGAAAGGAAAGTGGATGGGAGGTGTGAGTGGGAGACCATGGGAATAATCTTTTTGCTTTTGGTGGTCTTCATAATTTCCCACTAACACAAGCATCTTTTACATAATTAATATATGAGTTTTATAAAATTTAAAGTAAAGTTTATAAAAAATAGAGTTTTATAAAATTTAATGTAAAGTTTATAAAAATGGAGTTTTATAAAAGATAGGTTATTATTTGATTATAACAATCTACTTTGATTTGAAGTTTAATTAGAGAATTCAAGTTTGATTCTTTTAATTTAATTAGAGCATTATACTTTGATTCGATTTTAATATGGTATCATAATTTACTTTGATTATAGTTATAACGTTGTACAATACTATGTTGCTATTAACGTCAAGTTATATCGTATTATATGGGTTTTGATCCTATTAGCGTCAAGTAATATTGAGTAGGGTTTATTAAATTTCCAATTGGGTTGGGTTGACCCGAATCCATTTTAGGCGGATGTCACAATTTTGCAGCACAAATAATACATTCTTGTGATTGTGGATGACTTTACTAGGTTCACATGGGTCTTCTTCCTAAGGCTCAATTCAGAAACAGCCTACGAACTCATCAACTTTATCAAATGAATTTAAGTTCTAATCAAACTCCCAGTAAGGCGAATCTGAAGTGACAATGGTTCGGAATTTACAAATTCCACCATTGAAAACTTCCTCACCGAGAAGGGTATTGACCACAACTTTTTTGTTGCATACACTCCACAACAAAACGGTGTAGTCGAACGTCATAACAGAACACTTGTTGAAGCTGCTCGATCCATGCTCAACTTTTCAAATCTTCCACTCTATATTTTGGCCGAAGCTGTTTCTACTGCATGCTTTACTCAGAATAGAAGTATCATCAATCGACGCCTCAATAAGACATCGTATGTAGCCATGAATGGTAGGAAGCCAAGTATCTCTTTTCTTCATGTTTTTAGATGTAGATGCTTCATCAAGAAAAATCGTGATCAGCTTACCAAGTTCCAACCCAAAGCTGATGAAGCCATCTTTCTTGGATACTCTGCTAAATCCAAGGCTTATCGAGTTCTTAATCGGCAAACTCGTATTCTGGAAGAAAGTTTTGATGTTACCTTTGATGACAATTTCGTTCGGAATTATGGCCCAACTCATGTTAAAACTCACATCATGGAGTCCGATGCTCCAGCGCCAGGATGTCTGAACCATCAAACAATCTATGAAGTTGACTTTGAAACCTTGTTCGGACCCTCAGAAACAGCTCTTGATTCGGAATCTTGAACAAGACACTCCTCATCAACGAAGCTCCGGTCTCCCAAAATGTTTCAGGTCCGACACCCAGTTTTCCTCCATTTGATTCCGAATTGTTTCAACCTTCTCAGGTTGAGGGGGAGAATGAATCAAATGTGGATGGATTTCAATATGCAGCTGCTGAATTCGACTCTAATCCTATCTACAACAACGATGATGAAAATTTCTTCGATTTCCCACCTGATGATGACGTCAACCTATCCGGTTCAGAAGTTCAAGGGGAGCATCATCCACAAGTTCAAAATATTCAGGGGGAGAAACACAAACCCATTGTTGATATTGGATCATCTGCTACACAAGAGCTTCCGAGAGTATATGTTTGGACTAAGGATCATCCTTCGAACCAAGTTATTGTAAATCCAAACACTTGTGTTCAAACTCGTTATGCCACAATTGTTCAAAATGAATGTCATTTCTCGGCATTTATCTCAATGGTTGAACCCAAATCCATCAAAGATGCACTAGAACATGCTGATTTGATTACAGCCATGCAGGAAAAATTGGCAGAATTCAACAGAAATGAAGTATGGACTCTCGTCCCTCCTCCTCATAATCATCCGATTGTTGGTACTAGATGGGTGTTTCGGAACAAACTAGACAATGCAGGAGTCATTATTCAAAACAAAGCAAGATTGGTGGCTAAAGGATTCACACATATCGAAGGGCTTGACTACGATGAGACCTGTGCTCCTGTTGCCCGTCTTGAAGCTATCAGAATCTTTTTTACTTATGCTGCTCACAAAGGCTTTAAGGTTTACCAAATAGATATCAAAAGTGCTTTTCTAAATGGTGAACTTGATACTGAAGTATATCTTCAACAACCTCCCGGTTTTGTCAATCTCTCTTATCCGAACTACTGCTACAAACTCCGGAAATCTGTTTATGGCCTCAAGCAAGCTCTTCGTGTCTGGTACGAGACCCTCACTGACTTTCTCAAGCGTTCATGTTTTTCAAAGAGGTATTCTCTATCCTAATCTGTTTCGAAGGTCAAATGGAAAAACATCTTATGCTTGTCCAAATTTATGTTGATGACATCATTTTCGGATCCACCAATTCATCAATGGTTGCTGACTTTGCTAAGTTAATGGTTAGTAGATTTCAAATGAGTATGAATCGCAAAATAAGCTTCTTCCTAGGTCTCCAAGTCAAACAGACCAACAGAGGAATTTTAATTCACCAAGAGAAGTACATTTCAGAACTTCTCAAAAAGTACTCAATGGACACCTGTGCCTCAGCCAAGGTACCTATGGGTTTCAGACACAAAATATTTTCGAACCCATCTGGTGTGGCAGTTGATGAAAAGAAGTACAGGGGAATGATTGGATCACTACTCTACCTCACGGCAAGTCGTCCGGACATCATGTTTTCAACATGTTTGTGTGCCAGATTTCAAGTCAATCCAAAGATGTCTCATCTATTGGTTGTTATGAAATATTCCGATACCTCAAAGGTATAAAGAATCTCGGAATCTGGTACCAAGAAAATGAGAGTCTCTTCCTTCAAGCATATTCCGATTCAAACTATGGCGGTCTTCAATTGGACAGAAAAAGCACATCTGGTGGCTGTCAATTTTTAGGCGGTCGATTGGTCAGCTGGTCATCTAAGAAATAGAATTGCATTGCACTTTCAACAGCCAAAGCAGAATACATTGTTGCTGCTAGTTGCACATCCCAAGTTCTCTGGATGAAATCTCAGCTCTTAGATTATGGTTACCGGTTTCAACAAATTCCAATCTATTGTGATTCTCAAAGTACCATTGTAATTTCGCACAATCCAATTCAGCACTCCATGTCGAAGCACATAGACATACGGTACCATTTCATTAAAGATCATGTTTTAAATGGTAATATCGAACTTATTTTTGTTCCATCTGATGATGAAATTGCTGATGTCTTTACTAAGGCATTAGACGAAATCAAATTCAATGATTTTCTGAAGAAAATGGGTATGATGATGCCTGATCCTCAGTTCTTTCAAGAGGTTTGCACTCTCTGATGGCAACATCAGAAAGAGAATTAGTTCCGAAGCCAAATTTTTTTTCATCTCAGAACTATTGCCTCTCGGTATAAATAGGGTCATTTTACATGTCTTTTTCTCTAACCACCACTTGGAGTTTTAAGCTGTACAGCTCATCTTATCATATGATGTCCATGACCACTATAGTCAAATTGGTACTATCTTCATCTCAGAATTTACTTCATAATTCCCATCCCGGAATTCAAGTCCGGAACGGTATTGAATTCTAAATCCTTGTCCTAGATCGATGTAAACCATTCCGAGATCACTCAAATTCATCCCGGACTCTTCATGATAAGAAACCATTTTCAAAACATTCTTGAACTCCATTGTTCCGAAATCAAAACTCATGATGAAGTCCAAAAGGTTTTAAGGTGAAACGTTTTTTTTACCGTTACCTTTTAAATGATGATTATCTTTCCACCCTCGAAACTCGCTCCACGTTGCACACGTCTCTGAAAAGTGAACATCACATCACCCAAATGACGGTTTCTATTTTTCACCTCAATCCAATGAGATCTTTAGACATTGCATGTCAATTCAGACGAAAACGGCAACATAATTAATGTGATCCGTTTCCTTATTCGGATATTATCATTACCTTCCAACCCGACCCATTTTCCTAACCTATATAAAACCCCCTCATACCACATTTTACCCTTTACACGCACAAAAGAGCCGAAAGTATTCTTCTTCTTTCTCTCAGTTGTGTTCTTGAAGCTTTCAACCACCTGCAACAATGGAGTCCTCATCTCCCTCCAAAATCTCCCAAACTGCCCCCGAAATCACTCAAACCGCCCCCAAAATCACTCAAACTGCCCCTGAAATTGCTCAAACCGCTTCCAAAATCCCCAAAACCATTGCCAAAAAGAAATCCTCCAAGGGATCATCTTCTTCACAGTCGACTGAACCCTTCCTCACAGAACTTCCGCCTCAAGGTATCGAATGTAGTCTGCTGCTCAGGCCCTAATGGAAATCCACGCCCTTCCTCTTTAGATGAGTGAGGGGTACTGCAATCTTGGAGAAGTCCTGAATAGATATCCAATAATACCCTACTAATCCCAAGAAACTCTTGATCTACGTCCACAGGCAGGAGGGGGTTATTCTTTTTTCATAGAGTTCTCAAACAGCGATTACAAGTACAACCAATAGAGATTTGTCCTAATCATTAAGGACTCAAGATGCAAGACACAAAATGACTTAGCAATCATCCCTATTTGTATTTGAAGGATCAGACGTAAAACCCTAATGGGCCAAGCCCATTGGCCTATAGGCCCATGAATGGTGTCAACCAATCACAAGCAGCCATGCAACATCTTCTAGAACATTCTTCCATGTCATACAACACATGTGTATAAGAAACGCATATGATGGACCACCTTGACCATAGTGGAGCATCATGATGAACATGTGGCGTATCATAAACACTAATGGTCCAACATCCATCATGGTGGCACAACATGGTGTATTTCTTGAGCATCATCATCTTCTAAGCATGCGTGGATCAATATGGCACAAGAAAGGAATCAAGATGGCGCATCATGTACCAAGATGGTCCATGATGGTGCAACATCTCCTCCATGGCACAACTTCCCTTCTTGATGGATCAACATCATCTTCATGGCTCAATATCTCCTTCGCTCAACATCACCTTGCCACAGATTCAAACATGATGGAACATCATGCTATCATTTGGCGCAACATCCCCAAGGATGGCGCAACTTCCTTCTACATGGCACAACATGATGTTCCATGGTGCTTGTAATGCCCGTGTTTCTAGGATAGGCATTAATATTGACATGATAATCTAGGTTAACCTTTGTGACTCATTTTGGAGAAATGAAAAGGAATTATGTGAAAATTATGTGTTTTATGTGTTTTATGCTTAATTATTAGAATTTAATTAATTAAGATTAAAAATGAGCGTCGAAAATAAATATTAGATAAAGCCGATATTTATTGAGAAAGTTGTAGTAGTCGTGACAAGGATTACGGATATATAAAGAATGCCGAAATCCGAGTTATAACGAAGAAGTTATGACCTGTCGAAGTTTCGCGACAAACCGGCACGAGGCCGAATGTCGTAAAAAGTGAGTTTTCGATAAACAACTTTTTGGCCTTAGTGATCTAAACGAAACTCGTAGTGTTCGTTAAACCGAGAGTAGGTATAAAAAGAACGCCCAAATCTGACTTCGTATGAGAAAGTTATGATTTTTCGAAGTTTCAGCTTAGCAGTAGACAGCTAAAAACTTGAATTTTAGATCGAGTGATTTTTAGCCAACACAACCTATACGAGAATCGAAGGTCTCGTCATTAGAAGCACAACGGTAAAAAGTATGACGAAAAAGGACGTCGGATGAAGAAGTTATGAATTTTTAACGGATTTCCTGTCCCGGTCTGTTAAAAATAGTAATCTAAAAATAAATTCAAAATTAGCCGACGAAGTTTAAACGAAAGTCGTAGAGTATGATTTTACCTACGCGTGCATATAAAGAACGCCAAAAACGGAGCTCGTATGCGAAAGTTATGATTTTCGCAAGTTTGACACAAAAATAAAGAAAAAATGGGAAAAACCGGGCAATTTCGCATGCCACGTCACCCTCGCCCGTGGCAGCTGCTGAGTGGACCGAACCCATGCGTGGCACCTCCTGATTGGACCGCAGCCGAGGTCCACTTTGAAGCCAACAGCTTCGCATGAGATGCCCCGGAGACACCCCTCAGACACCCTCCTTCGCACGTGGCCCCTTCCCATTGGACCGAGGTTTGGTCCAATCCGAGCCTAGCACCTTGCGAGCCTTCGGTCCGAAGTAAGCCACCTGTCCGACGTGTGTCAGCTTCGCATAGCTCCGGGTCCGAACCTTCGGACTATATATATGCATGCGAGGGCTTCCGAATTTTTACACTTTTTCACCCCAATTTTCATCCTCTTTCACATTTTCCACTCCCATAAGCTCATATACAACCCCTAAAGCCCCGGTATCACTTCTAAAGCCCAAAGCAAGCCCCGAAGCCCTGGAATTCTCAAGAATTCATCCTCTCTCCTGTCGAAACTCTGCCCGGTTTGAGCCGGTTTCTCGTTAAATAAACTCTTTACGGGAAACGAAACGCTGCCCGAATCACCGCTTATCAAAGTGAGTTCATACCCCTATAATTTATCTTTTCGGTTTTGAAGTCCGACCCTCGCAGAGACCGGTTTCTCAATAAAACTCTCGGTTTTATTAGAAACGATCGTTTTAGGAAACGAATTGCTGCCCGATTTTCATTAAATCAGGTGAGTGTGTAGCCACTTTCATCTTACACATAGATATGAAGTGTTTTATATAAAATACGTGGTATGTGTATATATGTTGTTTGTTTATTCGAGATGGGTGTTGAATGAATGTTTTATACATGTTTAAAATGATTTAAAATGTATATATATTTTATCTTCAAATATGTTGAGTAAAACATGGGTAGATAAAGTATGAGGGATAGAAGTACAGTATAGATGTACGTTGGTAGCTATGAATTTAGTACAGTATAGATGTACGTTGGTAGCTACAGATTTAGTATGTTGGCAGCTATGAACTTAGTGCCTGTTGTATAAACCTTGGCGACGATGTGACTTCGTGTCTATTTGACATAAATTGTTGAAGGAAAACAATGTTGTCACCCCGGTGTTTGTTTTATTTAACATAAATTGCTGAGGGAAAGCGATGTTGTCACCATACTGATTGTTTTATGTCAGGTGGTCTTATTTGACATAAATTGCTGAAGAAAGCAATGTTGTCACCTATTGTTGGTTGTTTTATTTGACATAAATTGTTGAAGGAAAACAATGTTGTCATCCCGGTGTTTACCTTATTTGACATAAATTGCTGAAGAAAGCAATGTTGTCACCTTATTGGTCATTTTGTGTTAGGTTGTCTTGTTTGACATAAATTGTTGAGGAAAGCAGTGTTGTCACCATGTAGGTTGCCTTATTTGACATAATTGATGAGGAACCCCCGAAGCAAAGTTGTCACCCCTAATGAAAATCCTTAGGCTAGGTCCCTTGTGATAGTTGTTTTAGGGACGTAAGGTGAGGATAACGGGAATGGGTAATTAGGGTTGTTTTTGGTTGATGAAACTTAATAAATTATTTGTTGATTGATAAACTTAAAGAGTTTATTATTTATTGTGGGTTGAAAACCCTATATGCTCACCAGGCTTCCAAGCCTGACCCACTCAGCTTTTTATATTACAGGTAGTGGACCCCGAGCATAGTCGGATGATGACGATGAGTGATTTTGGATTATAGGCCAGTAGTTGTAAATAACTGTGTAAGGCTTATAATGTCTTGTTTATGCTTTTGATCTGTATCGAAACATGACATCCCGAGGTTTTGTTATGAAATAAAAATATATATTTCTTAAAGAAAGGTTTTGATAAATTTTTATCATGTTTGGTTTTGGGAACAAATTCCGCAACACTTATAATCAATGATTACTCTGATTTTATTTTAAAAAGCATAAACGAAATCGGTCTTTTCTGGCCGTGAAATTGGGGATGTCACAGTTGGTATCAGAGCATTAGTTTAAGCGAACTAAGAAATTGTAGGATTTCTAGACTTAAACTTAGAATGCTAAGTGATGATTGTGAGATGAGTGTCTACTATATTTTAGACACAAGCACTAGTTTATTTTAGGAAAGATGCCTAAAATTCCCTTATGTGCTAAATGTTATATGTTTGCCATATATGCCATTATTTGTTCGGATCTATGGTATGTTGGCGACCGGATCTGGAAACCTTATGTGTGTAGGATTCTAAGCGTATGATTACGAGATTAGAACTAACATGTAAACGTTTTGGAGTGATAAGGGAATTGACATGTCTAACACGGATAAAGACCTAAATTCGCCTTATTTGGTATATAGATTATAATGGCAAGAACCCGAAGTGGAACTGGAAATGTAAATAGAAATCCGCAACCTCAACCCCAAGTGGTGGAACAGGTGCCTATAGTAGGAGCTGCACCCGAACCCATCACCATGGCTGGCGTACGAGCTGTGATTCAGACCATGATGGCTGAACAGAGGGAGGAGATGAGGCAAATGTTGCTGAATAACAAGGATGAACCTTCAGTTCCTGTTGAACAACATGAACTAAATGACGATCGATCTGAAGAAGGGAACAACAGCAGATCGGTTGGTCATAGTGAACCGCTTGTGGTTGGGAGGAATAACCACGAGGGTAGAGTGGAGAGAAATGGGTGCAAGTATAAGGACTTTATGACTTGCAAGCCATCAACCTTCAGTGGAAAAGAAGATCCTGTCGGAGTAATGGACTGGATCTCGGAAATGGAGTTGGCTTTCATGACTTGTGATTGCCAAGGCAAGTTACAAACTACCTTTGCAGTACGTCAGTTCAGGGGTAGTGCTGCTCGTTGGTGGAATACATTGGGGAAAACCCTAAGCCCTAATGAGCCACTGCAAATGACTTGGACAGAGTTCTTGGTGCACTTTAAGCGCAAGTACTGCTCAGCCCAAAACGTGCTTGAGTTAGAAAACCAATTTCTAACGTTGAAGAAGGGGAGTATGACCGTTGATGAACATACGAATAACTTCACAGATAAAATGGAGTTTGCTTTGCATATTGTCCCAGATGAGCTGGCGAAAATTGACAGGTACGCAAAGGGACTTCCATGGGAGTATGCGGTGCCAGTACGTCAGGCACTTACTTTGGAGGCAGCTATCTGGGCTGCAAAGTCTGTTGAAGATATGATTAAGGGGAGAGCCGCCAGCAAGGTTGAAGTTGGCGAGAAAAGAAAGTTTGAAAAGACTTCAGGGTCCAACGAGAAAAGAAAGTTCTCGAAGGCTGGAGGAGGAGAAGGCGAAGCAAAATGGTGCGAGAAGTGCAAAAAGAAGCACTTCGGGAAATGTAGCGAAGAGGTGACCTGCTACAAGTGTGGAAAGACTGGGCATTATGCCAACGAGTGTCCGTCCAACAAGAGGATGTGCTATCGATGTAACGAGGAAGGGCACATTTCGAAAGACTGCCCAAAGAAGAAAGAGGTAGCAATGCCCAATGTTCCACCAAAACCAAAACCAAAGGCATTCCAAATGATCCTTAATGAAGCAGATGGAAATACAAAGGATCAGGAGTAAGGACCTTATATTCCCAAAGCTAAGATATAAAGTAGCAATGCAGTTAGTAACTTTTGGTGTAGCCTATTACAGGCGTAGTATAGGGTAAACTCGAACCTTTGTGTAATTATTTTAAGAAATAATATAAACCCTGGTTTTGTCATCTGATGAATTGAATGACTATGTGAAATTCTTGTATGGTGACTTGGAGAACTGCGAGACAATACTTGGGACGAGTAGGAGTAGGTGTGAATGGTAGTAGAGGCCTATACTATCGGAAGCACAGGACTCGTACTTGGATCAAGGAAAGTCACAAGGTTACCAAGAAGCTAGAAATTGATTCTGTTATTGTTCGAGTATTTCATTACCTTCGTTTCGGTAATAACTAAGAAGATGATTGTTATTCCGACCCTAGAGGTCATATCAAATTGAGTCCGACTACGATGAGTTTGTTGCGTGGTTCAGAGAACCAAGTTCGATGTAGTAGTTGACTTAAGTCGAATTGAAGTAAAGGATGTTAGCAACTCAAGATCGTCAAAAGAGCTATGCTGACAAGAAAAGACAACCGATATCATTCGAAGTTGGAGATTCAATTTTACTTAAAGTCTCGCCATGGAAGGGACTTATAAGATTTGGTAGAAGGGGAAAGTTGAGTCCATGACTTATTGGACCATTTAAAGTTCTTCAGAGGATCGGGAATCAAGCTTACAAGCTAGAATTACCGGAAGAACTGGCGGGTATTCATAACACCTTTTATGTGTGTTATTTAAAGAAGTTCACAGGAGATGTGCCCGACATAATTCCCATTTCAGAATTAAGGTTGGATGAAAACAAGAGGTTAATTGAAGAACCTGAGGCAATCGTTGACCGTAACACTAAGAAGTTGTGACGCCAGATGGTCGATTTAGTGCTTATGTATTGGAAACATACGAATGGGCCAAGTCCCACCTGGGGAAAAACGGAGAGTGACATGATAAGTCGCTACCCGTATTTGTTTGCTGATGTGTGATTCCGGGGACGGAATCATTCTAAGGGGGAGAGACTTGTAATGCCCGTGTTTCTAGGATAGGCATTAATATTGACATGATAATCTAGGTTAACCTTTGTGACTCATTTTGGAGAAATAAAAAGGAATTATGTGAAAATTATGTGTTTTATGTGTTTTATGCTTAATTATTAGAATTTAATTAATTAAGATTAAAAATGAGCGTCGAAAATAAATATTAGATAAAGCCGATATTTATTGAGAAAGTTGTAGTAGTCGTGACAAGGATTACGGATATATAAAGAATGCCGAAATCCGAGTTATAACGAAGAAGTTATGACCTGTCGAAGTTTCGCGACAAACCGGCACGAGGCCGAATGTCGTAAAAAGTGAGTTTTCGATAAACTACTTTTTGGCCTTAGTGATCTAAAAGAAACTCGTAGTGTTCGTTAAACCGAGAGTAGGTATAAAAAGAACGCCCAAATCTGACTTCGTATGAGAAAGTTATGATTTTTCGAAGTTTCAGCTTAGCAGTAGACAGCTAAAAACTCGAATTTTAGATCGAGTGATTTTTAGCCAACACAACCTATACGAGAATCGAAGGTCTCGTCATTAGTAGCACAACGGTAAAAAGTCCGACGAAAACGGACGTCGGATGAAAAAGTTATGAATTTTTAACGGATTTCCTGTCCCGGTCTGTTAAAAATAGTAATCTAAAAATAAATTCAAAATTAGCCGACGAAGTCTAAACGAAAGTCGTAGAGTATGATTTTACCTACGCGTGCATATAAAGAACGCCAAAAACGGAGCTCGTATGCGAAAGTTATGATTTTCGCAAGTTTGACACAAAAATAAAGAAAAAATGGGAAAAACCGGGCAATTTCGCATGCCACGTCACCCTCGCCCGTGGCAGCTGCTGAGTGGACCGAACCCATGCGTGGCACCTCCTGATTGGACCGCAGCCGAGGTCCACTTTGAAGCCAACAGCTTCGCATGAGATGCCCCGGAGACACCCCTCAGACACCCTCCTTCGCACGTGGCCCCTTCCCATTGGACCGAGGTTTGGTCCAATCCGAGCCTAGCACCTTGCGAGCCTTCGGTCCGAAGTAAGCCACCTGTCCGACGTGTGTCAGCTTCGCATAGCTCCGGGTCCGAACCTTCGGACTATATATATGCATGCGAGGGCTTCCGAATTTTTACACTTTTTCACCCCAATTTTCATCCTCTTTCACATTTTCCACTCCCATAAGCTCATATACAACCCCTAAAGCCCCGGTATCACTTCTAAAGCCCAAAGCAAGCCCCGAAGCCCTAGAATTCTCGAGAATTCATCCTCTCTCCTGTCGAAACTCTGCCCGGTTTGAGCCGGTTTCTTGTTAAATAAACTCTTTACGGGAAACGAAACGCTGCCCGAATCACCGCTTATCAAAGTGAGTTCATACACCTATAATTTATCTTTTCGGTTTTGAAGCCCGACCCTCGCAGAGACCGGTTTCTCAATAAAACTCTCGGTTTTATTAGAAACGATCGTTTTAGGAAACGAATTGCTGCCCGATTTTCATTAAATCAGGTGAGTGTGTAGCCACTTTCATCTTACACATAGATATGAAGTGTTTTATATAAAATACGTGGTATGTGTATATATGTTGTTTGTTTATTCGAGATGAGTGTTGAATGAATGTTTTATACATGTTTAAAATGATTTAAAATGTATATATATTTTATCTTCAAATATGTTGGGTAAAACATGGGTAGATAAAGTATGAGGGATAGAAGTACAGTATAGATGTACGTTGGTAGCTATGAATTTAGTACAGTATAGATGTACGTTGGTAGCTACAGATTTAGTATGTTGGCAGCTATGAACTTAGTGCCTGTTGTATAAACCTTGGCGACGATGTGACTTCGTGCCTATTTGACATAAATTGTTGAAGGAAAACAATGTTGTCACCCCGGTGTTTGTTTTATTTGACATAAATTGCTGAGGGAAAGCGATGTTGTCACCATACTGATTGTTTTATGTCAGGTGGTCTTATTTGACATAAATTGCTGAAGAAAGCAATGCTGTCGCCTATTGTTGGTTGTTTTATTTGACATAAATTGTTGAAGGAAAACAATGTTGTCATCCCGGTGTTTACCTTATTTGACATAAATTGCTGAAGAAAGCAATGTTGTCACCTTATTGGTCATTTTGTGTTAGGTTGTCTTGTTTGACATAAATTGTTGAGGAAAGCAGTGTTGTCACCATGTAGGTTGCCTTATTTGACATAATTGCTGAGGAACCCCCGAAGCAAAGTTGTCACCCCTAATGAAAATCCTTAGGCTAGGTCCCTTGTGATAGTTGTTTTAGGGACGTAAGGTGAGGATAACGGGAATGGGTAATTAGGGTTGTTTTTGGTTGATGAAACTTAATAAATTATTTGTTGATTGATAAACTTAAAGAGTTTATTATTTATTGTGGGTTGAAAACCCTATATGCTCACCAGGCTTTCAAGCCTGACCCACTCAGCTTTTTATATTACAGGTAGTGGACCCCGAGCATAGTCGGATGATGACGATGAGTGATTTTGGATTATAGGCCAGTAGTTGTAAATAACTGTGTAAGGCTTATAATGTCTTGTTTATGCTTTTGATCTGTATCGAAACATGACATCCCGAGGTTTTGTTATGAAATAAAAATATATATTTCTTAAAGAAAGGTTTTGATAAATTTTTATCATGTTTGGTTTTGGGAACAAATTCCGCAACACTTATAATCAATGATTACTCTGATTTTATTTTAAAAAGCATAAACGAAATCGGTCTTTTCTGGCCGTGAAATTGGGGATGTCACAGTGCTCCATGTTGCTCTAAGCGCTCCAAGTTGCTCCATATTGATATAAGTGCTCCAAGTTCTCCATGTTGCTCCAAGTGCTCAAAGTGCTTCATGTTTCTCCAAGTGCTCCAAGTTGCTCCATGTTGCTCCAAGCCACTCCAAGTTGCTCCAAATCACTCCAAGTTGCTCCAAACCCCCTTTTGGAAGATCCGTTCCTTTTTTTCACCTTATCCCTTCCTTTGTCAGATGATTCAAAGCCATCAAAGATGATCCGTTCCTTTTTCACATGCTCCATGTACCTTAAGTGATCCATTGAGAACGACGTGCTCCAAATGCTCCATGAGAATGCTCCAAATGTTCCATGAGAATGATCTAAATGCTCGAGTCACATTTAACAATCTCCACCTTGACTTGAGCATCCTTTAAACTCCACCTCAAACAAGAACTTCCTCCCCCTTCTTGCCATCAAGCCCCAAAGGGGCTTACCTCCTGCGAACATCAACCAAGTTCAAGTAAAGCTTGAACTTCTCTCTGGCTAACGTCCTTGTCACCATGTCTTCCAAATTCTCCTTGGCACCAGACTTTTGAATGCATAACCTGCCATTAACATGATAGGTTTCTCCACCTTGAAAAGAAGACTTTGAACAAGACCAAACGCTAATGATCTTCTTATCTCCAGATCACTTTCATGGTTCAAGTCTATCAATCCAACCAAGTCCATATGTCGTGCATTTGCACCATACACCATACAAACATCAAGCATTCCCTTTAAGTGTCACTAGTCCACTTGAACACTTCCCAATGAGCTTTTCCCCGATTTCCTCGAACCGCCAAATAAGTACCAACACGATTGGACTGGTCACGATAAAACAACCGCAATACTTTCTCAATGTAGTGAGAAATGTATAACCATCCAGCTCTTCTATTACTTCGAATCTCCATAATTGTTATCTTCTTTTCAGCTCCTAAATCGTACATCACAAGCTCATTCTCTAGAAGCTTCTTCAAGTTGTCTTTCCTAGTATCAGCATCACCAGACACACCTTCCTTGGGTTGATCAAGGGATTCATCATGCCTATGTTGATCCATTCCACCCTATTGTTCCACATTTATCACAAAATTGTGTGGTGTTTCTGATTCAAACTCCACCTTCTGGCTAGCATCCTAATCGTTCCTCGCAACACTTGTACCACCTACTATCTGATTACACATAGCAGATTCAAAGGTCATATGTCTGCTAATAACGAAATTTGGAGATTCCTTTTTCTATACACCATAGACGATGACCTTTCCCTCCATATGAATATCGTAGAAATATGCACTTCATTGCACACGGCTCCATTTTACCATCATTCACACGAGCGTAAGTAGGGAATCCAAATATTCATAAACAAGAATTCTCATAGGGTTTTCCAGACCACACCTCTCGAGGAGTCTTACAATTAATTGCAGTTGATGGAGATCTATTCGCCAAATAGCGATTTGTTTTGACTGCTTCCGCCCGGAATTGCTCCGATAAATCAGCAGATAATTGCATGCACTGAGCATGCTCCACTAGTGTTTGGTTCATCTGTTCCACTACTCTACTTTTTGTGGGTTTCTCCGTACAGTTTGATGCCTCACTGTACCTTCTGTTTTGAAGAAGTTGTCAAACGAAACCTTGCAGAACTCCAACCTATTTTCCGTTCTAACTGTCTTGAAATGGTCTCAGGTATGTTTCTCAACCATCATCTTTCACTCCTTGAACCGCCCAAATACTACATCTTTGTCCTTTGTCTTCAGAAATAACACCCATGTCTTCCATGAGTAATCATCAATAAAAGTCACAGATTATTGACATCCACCATGAGACTTCACATGAAAGGTACCCTATAGATCTGAGTGAACACACTCTAGAATCTCCTTCCTTGAGTGTTGAACCGAACTGAACTTCACCCTGCTTTATATCTCTTGAACATAAGCTTCACCAGGTTTAGCATTTGTAGTTGCATCTCCACCAAACAACCGATTATCATTCACCCACCCCAACTTATGATGCCACAACTTCCTTTCATCATCATGTTGATCCAAGGATTGGGATACAATCACCGTTCCCCCAACCGTAGAGCCATCCAGAATATAAATCCCATGAGGATTCATCCTTCCCTTTATAACCACAAGAGCAATATTGGAGACTCTTAACCAGTCAGCCTCTCCAGAATACTTCAATCAATCCTTTTCTAGAGTGTCAAGAGAAATCAAATTCTTTCGAAGCTTTGGGACGAACCAACAATCCAATTTCATGACCATACCATTGTGTATCTTTATTTGCATTGTGCCACTACCCTTGATACTAACCCAATCATCACCCATCTTGACTGTGTCATTCCACTCTTTGAAGGAGTCGAACTAGTCATGATTGTATTTCATATGATAAGATGCTCCAAAGTCTAGGATCCAAGCATCAGCAGAACTAGATGTAGATACTTTCAAAACTTCACCATCATCCCCTTCATTAGAATTTCCTTGAACCATATCAGTACTGTTGTTGCTTTGTCTAGCACCATTATTCCATTTCTTCATCAATGGACAATCTCTTCTGAAGTGCCCCTTTTCCTTGCAGTTATAACATTTGATGTTGGCTTTAGATTCGGAGCTTGACTTCCCTTTGTTACTCTCACATCTATCTGATCCTCTACCTGCGAACAAAACAGAACTGGAAACTTCTTCTCCAACTGAAACTTTTCTTTTTAGTTCCATGGACATCAAATAATCCTTCACATCGTTCACAATCGTTGTCCTACCATACAACATGGTATCAAAGAAATTCTCATAAGAATTCAGCAGTGAACATAAGAGGATAAGTTCTTGATATTCATCTTCAATCTTTACATTCACACCTTGTAAGTCCAAGATGATCATATTGAAGTTATACAGATGATATTTCACTTAGGTACTTTTCGACATCCTAAGAGTATACAAAAGTTGCTACTGATTCAGCCTATTCGTCATAGAATTGTTCTAATACTTGTCACACAATTTCTCCCAAAGCCCATATGAAACTGTTCGATCCACGACCTCTTTCATTACTTCGTCTATCAAACTCAACATAATAGCGTTATGCGCTCTTGCAAGAATATCCACATTCCTTTCAGCCGCCATGCCCTTTGGCATTTTGGTGCTCTTCGTGGTGAAGGAAGACTGTTGGTGTGGTAGTGTTTCACTCAAACCTTTGGATCCAACAACTAATCTCCCTTATGCATCTTCTAGAGGTATAAAGCTCCAACCTTAATGAGTATTCCTTTAGATCTTATTCTAGCTTAAAATTTGCACTTTTTGTCCCAGATCTTGATCCTTGTGAGTATGGAATACTCCAGGACCTTTAAGTTTTCCTTTCAGATGTTTTAGGGTGTGATAAGTCATAAAAAATGTGATATTGGGAATTAGTTTCCATCCATGCATGACCTTGGTTATCTTAATGAGTTAGGAAGCTAGGGTTTTTGTTGTTGATGTCTTAATAGCCATGCAAGACTATAAAGTCGAAAACTTTATGGTTAAGGACATCATTTGAGGTCTACATCTAGATTTTGGACGAATGAGCTTAAAGGATTAAGCTCTTAGTGGAATGGGAGGATGGGAGTTGCGTACGTTGGGCGTACCAAAGGGTATGCTACGCGTATGTGGTTAGCCCTTCTATTTCTGGTCAATGCTTTGTACGCCCCACGTACGTTTTGAGTACGCCCAACGTATTCAACTGAGTTGACCCAGTCGACTCGGTTGACCTTTGACCTTGCCCAGGATTTTGACCAAGTTTGACATAGGGGTATTTTGGGTATTTTGAGCTATAGTATGAGTTTGGTCACTATTATCTATAAAGGTGACTGGTAGAGTCGGTATTTAGAGCAGTGTATTGTTGCAACTATTCTCTTCTATTCATGAGGTGAGTCTCCTCACTGTTTCTATGGGTCGAAGGCATCAATGACGATCCATTATTCGGTTATGTAGAATGCTAAATGCTATATGATATGTGTGTTCGTGTGATCGGGTTGTAATACACCCCAAGGAGGGGCCCACTAATGTATGTCGGGTTGAAATACACCCCAAGGCGGGGCCCACTATGACATGTTCGGGTTGAAATATACCCCAGGGTGGGGCCCATATTTGTTATTAGGTTGGATTATAACTTAGGGCGAGTGCCAGGGCGGGGCCCATATTTGTTTATTGGGTTGAAATACACCTCAGGGCTAGCCCCAATTGTATGGTTGGTATGTGGTACGTTGGGGGGAACTCAGTAAACCTTGTGCTTACAGTTTATGTTTATGGTTTATGGTTTCAGGTACTTCCAGTACTAAAGGAAAGAGCCTGACACGATGGCGACACATCCTCCCCTCATGATTTTCGTAACTTTTGGATATTATTACTCTAATGATTTAGATATTGTATATTGTGAATGTTTTGTAACAACTTGAGGTTTGAAACTATTGATTTTAAAATGAAAAATTTTATCATTGTTTTGGGACGTTACATCAAATCTTCAACTTTTCAAATGTTTGGACATTCTCCATATAGAATAAAAAACCGCAAGCATTATATTTGCAATTTTTTCAAAATAATATCATAAAAATATGATTAATAAAAGCAATTCTATCGATATCAAAATCATAAATATGTCAAAACAATGGATGATTTCCGAAATAATTGTTATATTTTCAGCTTTTTATCTAAAAAGCATAATTTATCTTTTAGAGAAATTATTTATAATTTGTTTTTTTATTTAAGATAATAGTTAGTTACGTACTAAAATTGGTTATCATATTACAAATATTTATAAGAACACAATCCAACTATATATAAAGTATGTAATGATTCGGATTTTCTATACAACTGTTCTATAAGAAATATCAGAGTTTTACATACATTGCGGAAATCTACTCTAATTAAAACATTTTACGTTCCAAGACAAATCATGGGTGTACAATTAAAGTCCTACATACAAATTGAACAAGGAAAATACAATACATAACATCCTACTATCTATTTCTTCTTTGTGCTCCTATCTTCTCTTCTGGTACAACGACTGCTACAACCTGAAACCTGCAAAACATAAACATATATGTATTATTAAACACAACATGTCAGGTGAGTTATTTTTTCTATCTTTTCTTATCTTTCATCTTTCTTCTCTTTATCATACTCTATCATCTCTTCTCTTTCTTTCATAGCATACACTGTTATCATTATTTTCTTTCATCAATCTCCTTCTCCTCTCTATTCTTACTTTCTACTGTTTCTCTTAAGCCTCTTAACAGGCTCTTCACAAATATTTCTCTTAGCCTCTGAACAATCTCTTCTCATACTCCTCTCATAGCCTATTACCAGGATCTTATCATTCTCTTCTCTTAGACTCTTAAAAGGTTTTTCTCATACTCTATCTCTTACTTTGTCCTTAGACTCTTAACACACACTTCTCTTATTTTGTGTTTATATCTCTTCTCTTCTCTATGCTCATCACTAGTGCCTCAACACTTTATACTCATCTAGTCCCAAATGTCAAATCGGTTACTCTACTCTCTTATCTTGTTCCTTGCAATGAACCTTTCTCTATCTCTTCTAACCATACTTATTCTAGATTCTCACAAGAATCATATATCTACATTCCCAAAAGGAATCCTCTATCTATGTTCACTAAGGAACCATCATCTCATCCTCATAGGAATCATACTCTTTCTCATAATTTGCCAAATTGTCATGTTGGTCAATATTTGATTAAAAGTCAACTTACTCTAAATTTTAGATTCTTACAAAGTATATAGTCCAAAACAACCTACAGGAGGCATATAAACCGGTCCGGAACCGGACCGAAACTAAAATAACCGAAAACTGAATAAACCATAAAGTAAAAACCGAAAACCAAATTGATTACCATTATTCAGTTCCTACCAGTTTGGTTTCTGTTTCGGTTTAGGTCTACTAAGAAATGTGTTATCTAAGAAGGTGTTCAAAAGTGAGAAAACCAAGAACTGAATAATCCATAAACCAAGAATCGAAAACCATATCGAATACCATTATTCGGTTCTATTAGGTTCCGGATTGGTTTAGTTTTCGGTTAAAAATTTCATCACAAACCTACAATGCTTTCAAAAATAGTAAAAAGTAGCCCAATGGGATGTATCTAAAAGTGGTTAGAATTATCATAAATCTTTGCAACAGATTATAGCGGATTTTAATAGTTAAATAATAACTTAACATACATAAAATAAAATTATCATTGTTTTTTTTCTAGAAAAATAATTTTTATAATGCCGTATAAATATTTTTTGTGTAAATTACATAAATAGTCAACATGATGTGGGGTAATTTGTGTGTTTTGTTTCATCATTTTTAATTTGGATAATAGCTATATTTTGTTTTGTATCGATGTTGGTTTTTGGTCGACTTAAAATGATTTCATTACCCATAAAAAGCGAAACTAAACTTTTTTTTGTTCTTTCTTTATTTTTTTATTTATTTATTGATATATACCAATTTAACCCCACCCATCACACCCCTATCATTTTTCTCTCCTCCATCTTAAAAGATTTTGTGACACCCCATCTTGCATCGCCCAACCATCACCATCGGTAACCATAAGAAGACCGGATAAAATCAATTCCCAACCAAGAAATTTGTTGAAACTTCATTGATGAAATCAAATCCAGACAATTACAAGAAACTTACAAAGAATTTTGAAACATGACGGTATCATATCCATACAAATCTCAAAATAAAAATTGATGCAACTTTATTGTTTTATCGGTTGATTATATTCTACAAACATCCCAAAATCAACACATGAAATTTATGCATATTATAAAACTGATGTGCTAAATATGTAACTTCGAAATGGAAATAAGGGTACAATAGGAAATCCGTATAATTTAATTAAATTGAAATTCCTATAATTTAGGTATGATTGTCTTATTCCTCATCTCTCTCTCTCTCTCTCTCTCTCTCTCTCTCTCTTTACTTAACTACAAAACCCTAATCTGATTATATTGAGAAAAGCGGACGCACACCCCCATCTTCTTCATGTTATGTCCTATTCTCCATCGCTATCTCACTACTGTTTTCCTTCATCGTCTTCCACCAACCTCAATCGTCGATCGCTTAATTTAATTCATTTGCAACCATCATCGACCATCGCACCATCACCACACATCTATCCTTTATTATTTCACGTTTCTTGAAACCCGAATACAACAGAAAATCAGATAATCATTCAATCCTCAAAGGGAGAAAATGGTTGTGGAAGGCACTGGTAACTGATTGAAGGAGAGCTAGGGCACAAAGTTTTCTTCCTACTGCAATCACCTGCAAATCAAATTCGAAGGGATAAGTTCTTTCACATATGGTCCTAGATTTAATCAACAACACATGACATTGGCGCATCCTTCTGAACGACATCATCATTGATTGCCGCAGCCACAGTCAAACTTTCCCTTTGTCTAAATGCCATCACTTGGAAAAGGATTCAAAGAAAGAGAGAGAGAGAGAGAGAGAGAGAGAGAGAGAGAGAGAGAAGGAAAAAAATGTCCACCGATTTGGGTTGTTAGTGGCGAATCACAGTGGAATTAGGGTTTCTGGCGGCGATAAGAGGTCGGGGGTGACCTCCTTTGCACGTTTTTTTGCCTCGTATACTCCTCAACCGCAGTTGCTTTCATCGATGCAGATACAGAAAAGAAAATAAGAACCTCTGTTCTTCGTTCTTCTTTTCTTAGATTGAATCTTGCAAACCGATTTTTTAAGGAAGGTTTCTACATTTTCAGATGGCTATATTTTAAGCTTAAAAACTTAAATCTGGTGAGTTATTTCATATGTCTAAATTTCTTAGAGCTTGTTTCGTAAACTATTATTAAAAAAATGAATTTAAAAACAGGTTTACTTTATTATTCTTTGTCACCTCACTGAAGATGGGATTGTGAGGGGAGAAAGCATTGGAGCGTTGTATTCATTTGTGAAGGTTTCTACATTTTCAGATGGCTATATTTTAGCAGTGTATTCATTTGTGAATAGCAGTGTATTCATTTGTGAATAGCAGTGTATTCATGTGTGAATGATTGTATTTATTTATGAATAGTAGTGTATTCATGTGAATTACTGTACTTATTTATGATTAGAGGTATTTATTTTATGAAGAAATGATAATTTTTACGCTAGTTTTATTTTCAATTGATGAAAAAGGTATTGCATTATTTGTAAATTGATATTTATTCATTTGTGATTTTAGTAGTATTAGGTTTTTTAAAGAAAATTTTCGTTTGTGAATACAAGTGTATCGATTTGGGATTGGATTTCTATTCATTTTTTTTAAAGAAAACCATGAAATAGGAGAAAAAATGATTTTCTTTAGAATTTATTTTTTCAGATTTAAAATAAATTTGAGTAAAAATGTTTTTTATATTCCATTAATATGAAAAATAAAAAATTGAATATTTTTTTTCTTTTTTGATAACTGATCCTAAATTTAAGGGAATTTGATTGAATTTTATTTTAATTAAAATATACAGTTACTAATATGCCCTTATATATTCATTGGTCCAGAACTGTTCTCGCGTTCTCAACCTTTTAGGTGTTCTCATTTGATCATATATATATATATATATATATATATATATATATATATATATATATATATATAACAAAATTGCAAAAATGGTCCCTATAGTTGTCAAATTATGTGCTTTTAGTTAAAAAAATGTTTAGTGGTGCATCAGTGGTCTAATTTTGGATACCTTGTGCGTTTTTTGTCCAAAAATATTAACTTTAACAACTTAGTAGTTAATTTTTTTAAAATGACAAATTTTCCCTTAAGTACAAACTATAAAATAAATACTAGAAATAAGAGTAAAACAATCTGGTTCCGTGTTCTATTCACGTGATTGATGCAAGCTAACGATGAATCGATGTTAAATTGAATTATAGTCTAAGTTGATACTTGAAGATACTAGCAAGTTATAGCATCTTCCATTCCCCAAATTGTTTAATTAAAACAAGCACTTTGAATTAAACATAACCTTATTAGCCTACCCTAAACAAGCTCTTAAAATATATTGAAATATTCTATTAAGTTTTGTACGAATGTTCCCAACAATGTTTAAGACTACTCACAAGCCCAGAAGCATAACAACGTGCAATTTTAGCTTACACCAAAGTTAATCTCATTACAGAAACACTTCGATGTGTGTCACTTAGCATCAATTCATTAAACAATTAGGGATTTTACAAACCGAATAACGAGAATGAACTAACTCAATTCAAGCGGCGAACATAAACTCGGTTAAGAATCAAACGTTGAGTTATAATAAAAATGAAATTGTTGGAAAGAACAACAATGTAACATCAAATCATTTTATTAGAAAAATTAATAGTCCAATAAAATAACATTTATTAATATATAAATATTATACTAAAAATAACATTTTGTTAATATATAATAACCCAATAAAAAATTAATCTAATACAAAAGAAATTAAAAAAAGAATTAATTAAAAGAAATTAATAATACAATAAAATAATCTTTGTTAATATAGAAATATTATTTATTAAAAAAATATTTATTAATAAATAATAATCCAATAAAAAGAATTAATTTATTAAAAAAGAAATACAAAAATTTGAATGAAAGTAATAATCCAATAACGAATTAATCTATAATAATCGAATAAAACTAAAATGAAGAGATACATAAATGGTTCTTATAGTTTGGTTGCAAAAATGGTGCATGATTGTAAATGTGTCATTTTAAAAAAGGAAACAACCAAACTGTTAAAGTTAATATTTTTTAATCAAAAACATACAAGACATCCAAAATTAGACCACTGATGCAACATCGAATATTTTTGGACCAAAACCATATAAGTTTGACAACCATATATATATATATATATATATATATATATATATATATATATATATATATATATATATATATATATATATATATATATATATATATATATATATATATATATATAGAGAGAGAGAGAGAGAGAGGACTGAGTTCAACAAAGAACCATTTTAAACCATAGAACCAAGGAACCAAACTTTTTTCCAACTTTGAAAGCTTATTTTTTATCGAAACAAACAAAAAATATAGAAATTCATAATTTTTTATCCTTTTTTCATTGATATCAAATTCGATATAATTTTTTTTGATCTCGTCAAATTCACATTGTGAATCTCTGTAGATTCACAGTATGAATCTGAATTCACATTTTTTTTCCATTGATATAGTGGTTCCTTGATTTTACATTTCACAATGGCTATTTGTTGACATTTACTGTGTGTATATATATATATATATATATATATATATATATATATATATATATATATATATATATATATATTACATTATTAGATTCGTAATTTCTATTAATTATTATTTTAATTTTTTTAGGTTAATTCTTTTTAATTGGATTATTATTATTTTCATTATATAATAAATATTATTTTATTCTATTATTAATTTTATATATCATGTATAATATTATTTCTTTCTAATTTTATTAGTTCAACCATAAAGTCATCAGAATACACAAAAACATCACCTTTCATCATCGAAATTCGTTGCGATCACCGTCAATCACTTTCATTAAAGATCCGACAGAAACCCCACCAACATTTTCCACCAAATGTTGTCAAAAGTTACCTGCGACAACCTCTTCACAATTCATCGAAATCCTCCATCTCTCACACAATGCATAACAAATCGATATAAACATTACAAGCTGTGGTAGTAACTGGGTGATGGTGGTGGTGTTATCCAAAACATTTTATCTTCCAAAATATTTTTAAAAAATTAGCAGGAAATGAATTGAGCGGAAACTCTTTTTCGGGAATTTTTATTTAAAATAATATGAAAATAGGTAATAGAGATTAAAAACAATTAAAAACTAAAAAAATAATTACTTTAAAGAATATAATAATCAAATAATATATATATATATATATATATATATATATATATATATATAATACTAAAAATAGTATTTATTATTATATAATAATCCAATAAAAAATAATTACTCCAATAAAAATGAAATTAAAAAACTAACTTAATGAAATTAATAATTCAATAATGTAGTATTTATTAATATATAAACATATATTAATTTATAATAATCCAATAAAAAATTATTCCATTAAAAAAATCGAAAAATTAACTAAAAGAAAACAATAATCCAATAAAGTAATATTTAATTAATTATTAATATATACATATTATATATTAAAAATAATAATCTTTAAGATATAATAATTCAATAAATTAAAAAGAAGTGATGCATAAATGGTCCTTGTAATTTGGTAAAAATGAAAATTTGCATAAATGGTCTTTGGGCGTAGAACTATAATTTTTTAAAAATATTAGCAGCCAAATTGTTAAAGTTAACGAGAGATGAGACCAAAACCACAAAAAAAAGGTTATTAAAAATGACAAAATTTGCAACTTTTCAAATATTTGGTCCTTAGTCATATAAAATAAGAAAGCACATGAAATATTTTTGCAAATTTGTCTATTGTTTTTATTTATTTATCTAATGGGTCCTTTTAATTAAAATAAATTTATAGTGACCACGCATGTTGCCACAAAAACTCCTTTCAAAGTGGACAATAAAAGTATAAAAATACAGTTTTGATTCAAACAATTATATATTGAGGAGACGGACAAATTAATAGTTTGAAATTTTATTTCACTTGATACAATATACAAATGACAATTAATTAAGAAATTTTATTAATGAAAAATAAGAAGTGAATTTAGTGATCTTGGTGTGGAAGTATTAAACAAAATGAATAATGAAAAGCTTTCGTAAGACTCATTTGCAAATATATATATATATATATATATATATATATATATATATATATATATATATATATATATATATATATATATATTATATCTTATACTATATTATAAAACACATTAGTAATATCTTGAATTTTAAGAGGTATAAGATATAAAGTTTTTTGTACAAATCAATTATGCATAACAAACTCATTAATATTTGCCAAAATTTTGAAGACGTGAATTAAGGAAGGTTACTAAAAATTTAATTTAGAGAAAAATGATAATTTTAAAATACTAAATTTATTTATATAAATTAATTTATATTTCTTAAAGTAGACACCGATAATAATTAATTTACATTATATATATATATATATATATATATATATATATATATATATATATATATATATATATATATATATATATAAGTAAAAGTTCTAAACATAAATATTTTAATTAAAAGTGTTTATTTTTTTATTACATAATAACTAATAATAAAATGTAATAATTATTTTCGCTTAAGAAAACTAATTGCCAAAAGAGCTATTTATTGTCGTTGTTTTGCGCAGGCAAACAACTAGTGTGTGTGTGTGTGTGTGTTTGTCTATATATATATATATATATATATATATATATATATATATATATATATATATATATATATATATATAGGCTTAGGTTATTTTGTTTAAAGTATCTATTGTGTTATTGTATGCATAATTGTGGGCCAATCAATTATTTAATTTCTAAAAGAAAATGATTAATATTAAATTGATATATAATAAATGAAAATGGCTCCTCATTTAAAGATAACAGATGAATAAGGGTATAAGTGTACATTGTCCTCTCCATTAAAATAGAAAACTGAATATATTGATGAAAACTACCCGCATAATCCGTATAACATCGCATGCACCCGGATTCCACTACCCTCTGTATCGGAACACAAAATCAAACTATATCTTCTCTACTCAACCCAAAAAGCGGTAGATTTTGTTGTATATGTTATATAAAGTGATCGATTCTTGAAGATTATTCACAGAAATTGCGTTGTGATCGTTCGAAGTAAAAGAAATTGCAGTGCAATGAGGAGTACAAGAACGACTTCTTTCAAATTGAAATTTAAGAACACACAAGAAACAGTGTTGAATCTAGATGAAGACGATGATGATTTCGTCGCTCCGCCTATAGGTAATCTTTTTTTTTTATAAGTTTTTTTTAAGGTAATCGTTTGAATACACAACATTCTTTTGGAATGTTCTACCAATGAAGTATTTGTATGTGGTTTTTTAGTTGGTTCAAGTAAAATAGAACGAAATAATTTAAAAAGGGGGTATTTTTTATTAGGGTTTTATGAAATTGGGGATTTAAAAACCGATAAAAATTTTGGATTTTAACAGATATGCGAGAGATGTTTTGCAAAAAAGGGTTTGTGATTGTTTTCTATGTTATGTGTTTTAAAAGCGAAAAAAGACTATTTTTTTTTGGTAATATGTTGTCGGGTTTTGTTAGAATTCTGTTAGGATGATATTCTGTTAGAATGCTTTGTGGTTTTGTAAAGTTCATATGAAATGCATTCTTCCAGAATATGAACATATTTAAAATCTTTTCTTTTAGGGTTGGTAGTGTTGTTTGTGTTTCAATTTTTTTTTAGAATTTTCAGTTAAGTTTTTAAAAACTTTCATAAAACTGTCATTTGTTTGATGTTCTTGTAGAATTTTTGAAGATACTGTTGAATTTTTTTATTTTTTTTCGTTTTTTTGAAGAAATAAATATTTTCTTATTTGTAGTTTTAATCCTGTGATTTTGATGGTTTACTTCATTTGTATATACTGTATGAATCTTATTCTCATAGAATAAGAGTAAGGTTTTGTGTTTATATTCTTAAAGAATGGGAGCATGTTAAGTGTGTATAGGGGTTATATAGATTGCAGTGTGACTGGTTAATCTGCTAATTGCTAGTAAGTAATTGAATGTTTTTTTTTATTGCTGTGAGTTTGGATGACTTACTTTAATTGTAATACTATTGGGGATTAATTCTCATAGAAACATAATATGGATTTGTGTTGCATTCTTATAGAATGAAAACATATATAGTACTGATATTGGATATATATATTTAATTATTGCTGCTTAAATTGAAAACTACTATTAATTGACTTTCATCATTTGATTGATTAGTTGTTGCAGAACCTGATCCAGAGTCAGTTAATGTTGATACTACAAGGCAAACAAATTTGAGAAGGAACTATCGTACCAGATCAACACCCGTGAAAGAGAATATTAGTTCTCAACCAACAGGTAGATTTAATTTATTTGGTTCATGAAGAAAAATAACAATAATTTTATAACATGTTGATAAGCAATATGTATCTTTTGTTACTTACTGAAGCAGAAGGTGTCGGAAGTGAGCAAATTGATACAAATATTGTTGGATCAAGCAAAACAAAGAAACAGAAGAAAAAAACTTCAAGATTAGAACATCGAAAGAACAATGTAGATTCTGGAAAATCAAGTAAGATCATTATTACTTGTAATTAATTTATTTTTAGAATATACTTATGAGACTGCTAATATAAAATTAATTATTGTATTCAGGTTCTAGTACAGTTTGTTTCTAGGTGTACAATATAATTATGATATGGCTAGTATTACGTTTAGTATTCTATTCAATTTGTAGTAGACAGTGAGTAATTATGTTTGTGTGATTCAACAGATGTTAACAAAGATAAAGAAGAGACAATACCAAGTGATAACACAGTTGTTGGAAGGATGAAAAGGAAAGGTTCTGCGAGAAGTACACCTGTTAAGGATAGTAAGAAATCCTCGAAAGCAAGTGGTGAAAGGAAAAAACCAAGAAGTTTAAATGAGTTACTTATGGAGAGTATGAGTGGGTCAAAGAAAAACAATGAAAAGGCAAAATTTTGTGTGGAAATGGAAGATAAGGAAAATGTTGTAAAGAGAAAAAAGGTAGTGAATGATGCACATTCAAAGAAATCTCCAAAGAGAAAGAAGGGAAAAATAGGGCATGAAAATGTTAATATCAAAACAATGGAGGGGAAGGTCAGAAAAGTAAGCAAGGACCATCCAGAAGGGTATAGAAGACTTGCAACTAGGATGACTCTTGGAAGGATTAGTGCAGCTGTCAAAGTAATGTCCCCTGCACAGAAAAATGGGATTGTGTCTATGGGTTTTGGTTCACTTCTGAACATTGACATGGACACTGCTCCGGGGTTACTTAACTACTATCTGTTAGATCACTATGATCCAGATAGTAGCCGTCTAGTTCTAGAGGATATGGTCATAACAATTACGAAAGACACAGTGCATGACATGTTGGGTTTACCAAATGTAGGGGAAGACTTCTTAAGCATGATTAGTTGTGAGAAAGATAATGAAGTTCTGCAAGAATGGAAAAGTCAATATGATAAAAAAAGGGTTTAATGGTGAAGAATACCTAAAAATGATCAAAAACACAAAGCAAGACAGTCTTATGTTTAGGCTGAATTTTCTAACACTTTTCATTAACACATTTGTGGAATCAACTTTGAGTGGTAGCAATCAAATAAATGTTGTGAATAAGTTGGTCATGGTAAAAGACTTCTCTAAAATAGATTGCTGCAAGTATATTCTAGATTGTTTGGTCAGCAGAAAGCAGGTGTGGAGAAGGGATGATAAGACATGCTATTACAGTGGACCTATACTCATTTTGACGGTAATATTGTTATCTCGATTAGATATTTACTTTAATGTAAAATAGAATATGTTTAATGAACTAATTAATGTAGTTTTTTTTGTAGCTGTGTATGTATATAGCATGAAGTTTTCAGGATTGAAGATAGTTAAGAGGTTGCCGTTTGTTAGAAATGTTACGGTGTTATTCTTGAAAAAATAGAGAAGTTGGAGATTAGTGTTGGGGGGTTTGGTAGGCAGCTACCAGAAAACTTTGAAGATATTGATGATGATGAAGAAATGGTTGATGAAGATAAAATGTCGGATGGGCTAATGAGAGAGTATGGGGATGAGGAGGTAAGACAGTAATTCTATTAGAATTTCATGTAAATTAGATTTAAATTGTATTATGTGTCTTAATGTTATTGAGTTAATATGTATGTTGAAAATTAATTCTGTCAGAATTTTGTTAATGATTTGTTAAAATAAAACTTATAGGCATACGTGGCTGTTATAGAGCATAGCTATGGAATAATATTGTCCGAGAAGAAGAATATTGAAAAAGCTCTAAAAAATGGAATTGAGAAATTCCCAGACAGCTTGATGTTGAAGGAGTGGTACGAAAAAAATCAAGAATTGTTCAACGAAGTAAAGAAGGCAAAGAATGGAGGAATGAATAGTAATGAAGCTGGTTTTGATGGTCATAGGAACGAAGGAGAGGCAGATGGAGGTAATGAAGAAGGATTATCTCCTGTTAGAGGATTGGTAGTTCATGGGGATATGCATGATGGTGGTGGAGGTTTCAGTACACCTAATGTGGAAAAGGTAGATAATACAGACAATCTAACCTGTTCACAATTCTTGGAGCAGCCAGAAGTGTTGGTGACAACAATTAAAATGACAGATGATGTTGTGTTGGAAAGTTATAAAAAAGAAAAAAAAGAGGAAAAGAAATCTTGGAAACAGTTGAAGTATGTAAGGAAGATGATGGCAATGGAAAAAGGGGAAAGAGAGAGCAAAAGATACCTGTATATGGAAAATCACCTTTTGTTGAAAGGATTGTTAAAATCGGGGACAATGTGAAGAAGGATGAAATGGCGTTATACAATTCAATTTTTGCATCCAAAAAGAGATTATGGGTAATTTAAATAATATTATTTAGTGGTTTGCTTTTAAAATGTGGTGTTATAAAATTGATCATTTTATAATTGATGAGCAAGGAAGAGATATGGAACATTGGGAGCGGTCATGTGTTGCATCAAGGATTCGCATATCATTTTAAAAGCAACACATTTATTCATGCGATAATCATTGATTGTTGGACATAATTACTCAACAGAATGTAGGAACTAAGAGATGTAGGATCAGTTTCTAGAGTTTTCTTCGACACAAATTTTTTGGTAAGAATTCAATCTAAAATTAGTTAAAGTCCAATAATATGTGTTGTATTGATTTATTTATTTATCTTTACAGGCAGAAGAAATACTAGATGCATCATTGTCAGCTGATAGAACACAAAGATTGTTTGATTCAATGTTGAAACTACACCTTAAAAGTCTACCAAAACAGGAAAAGCTTAAGGATATTGGATTGGTAAACGAATTAATTTTTGTCTTTTATCATTTACAGCCCTACCATACAAAAGTAGCTTATTGTTATAAAATATGTCTCTATGTTTTATACTAGGTTTTCTTCCCAATAGTTGAAAAGAGCAAATATTATCTGATATGCTTTGATCTAAGGGTCCCAACGTATTACATCATTGATCATGTGAACAGAACTGGTGTTGTTGAGGACATCTATGGAAGAAAACCCATTCATGTGGTATGATTAAGAATTATTTTTTGTAAGGTTTTAAAAACATGAATTTTGTAATGATAATAAATAAATGTAATATATTGATTGTATTGTATCGCTGAGAAAATTGCTATGGAACTATTTAAAAACAGAGCATTACCAAAAGTCAACAGCTTTCAACAAGATTAAAGTTCGTGTTATGAAAATCACTTGGTAAGTAGAGAAAGAAGGATCAGACTGTGGAGTATATATTATGAGGCATATGGAGTCATACATGGGGGAAAATGAAGGGAGTTGGGATTGCGGTTTTACAGGAAAAAAACAGAGTGATGTACTTGCTTTAAATAATCTAAGAATCAAATACATGGCAAAGCTTATGAAATCGGAGTACAACAAGTATAAAAGTATGTTGGAGAAAGATGCAGAAGCGTATGAGAGGCTCGATCCATTGCAGAAAATGGCTCTGATGAATGAAGTGAAGGAAAGCAGGGAGAAGCAGAGACGTGGAAGGCGTCGATTTTAAAATGGGCATTTTATGATGGTAGGATGGGGGTATGTGTTGAAAGACTTTTGGTGACATGTTTTGTTTTAGTCTATGTTTTTTTTTGGGAACTATGTTACGTTGTTTTATTTTGTTCTAGTATTGTTTGTTTTCGGGAAGCAGTTTATCATGGTAGGATGGTTTATGTTGAAATACTTTTGGTAACATGGTTGCTTTTGGTTTAGGCTTTATGTTTGGGGAACTATGTTGATGTGTTTTATTTTGGTTTAGAAGTGTTTGTTTTAGTGAAACAGTTGAATGTTAATGATATTTGTTTAATTAGTTTTTTTTTTGGAAAGCGTTACTCTTTGATAGATGTTGGAATGTGATTATGAAAGATGGTTTGTAATGTACAGGTAAGTTATGTTGTACAATAATGTAATTATGATATGCATTTCCTGTGTAAGTTTGAGACAAGTTAGGATACACATTAATCGTGGATAAGAATTGTTATAGTTATATTTACATCATTATTCTGGCAGAATATATTTACTTGATTACAATTGATAGAATGTTTGAAGATTATGATTTTCACTATTTGTATAAATGTTATATTTCAGTAAATATACACAATATTCGTGGTAGAATGTATGAGGATTATGTTCCTACAATTTAGGATACACATTAATCATGGATAAGAGTTGTTAGAATTATATGTACATCATGGTATGGTAGAATAAAATAAGTTGATTACAGGTAGTAGAATGTATGAAGATTGTGTTGTTACAAGGAAGGAGACACAGTAATCGTGGGTAAGAATTGGTAGAATTAGCTGAACATAATGTTCTGAAAGAATATAATAAGTTGATTAAAGGTGGTTGAATGTATGAACATTATGTTCTTCCATGTTTGTCTGAATAGATGCATTTTTTTATTTGTTACGTAGTAGTGTTTTTCAAAGGTCTTAAAAGTATAGAATATCGAAATGGTTGTAAAGAGTCTGAAAGAATGTATGTAAAATGGAATACATTCTGTCAGAATTGATGTAAATGGCTTAAAGTTCAGTTTGCTTAATTTGATTTTAAAAAATTATGTTTTTGGGTAATAAAAAAAGTAATGGAAAATAGTGATTGTACAGAGTGATAAAGTTGGGGATACAAGCTTGGATAAAGAATTAAAACAAAGTATGCAAAAGTGTATAACCATAAATGATAATTATATTAAAGACTAGAAATTTGTAAGCAATATCAATACTAAATGTGAAAATAAAAGTTTTATTGTAATGTAATATTTGAAAAAAACTACATATAAAGCATACTACTTAGACACGTTTTTTAAGAGGGCAATTTCGTTTATCATGGTTAGCCATCTGTTTACATAAAGCACACTTTCGCTTAGGCTTCGAACTTACTTTTTCCATCATTTCTTTCTTTGATTTTAATCTCTTACCACGACTTCCAGTTCCCTTATTACGAATATCTGATGGATTCTCAATATCGGGAACATCATTAGTTAATTCTACACCTATAATCTGGTTGTAGAATGATTCTCTTGATGGCATCTTAGGGGCTGGACAATCATCTACAAATTTTCTCTTCAGCTTATTCAACTCTTCAAGGTATGACTTTAACTTCGATGCATCATGGCTCAAAAATGAAACACAACGATCTACATTTGAGAAAATATCAATAGCTGTCATGTCAGAGTTAGAGTCTAGCAAAGAATTAGAAAAACGCCTTTTAAGCAATTCAGTTGGAATAACATCCCGATGCCACCGACTCATAATGTATTCTTCCGGAATCTGTTCAATACTGTAGTACTTAAAGACACAGAATATGTGCCTACACAAAAGACCGACATGTTCAAAATACATGCAGGTACACTTGTATGAACCATCTATTGTTGAGTGTGTAACCTGGAATATGTATGAAAAAATATGAGTACACTTTAAAAATTCTTGTTGTGTGTTTAAAAAAAAAATTATATAATGAAGTAATAACGTACCATGTATTGGGTATCCTCTATAAGACAATCGTAATGGTATTCCTCAAGTTTGTCATCAACAACAGGACTTGATGGTTTCCTGGTGCTTATGTTCTTTTGCTTCTCCAATACAATAATAATGTCAACACCATTATTAGAAGTAACACTCATTTGGAAACAAGTATTATCAGAATCTAAAATCTCTTTCTGCACCTGATAAATTTTTTTACGAGTGTAGACCTTTGAAGCATGTGGTTCAATTGGACTAGATTTGATGAATCTAGGAAGTGTTGTAGCAGTGTTAAAGTCATTGACAAATTGATTACGCCTTTGACGTTCCATAGCACCCTCAAATGTCATCATAAACATTAAAAGATAAGAACCAGTAAGGGTGTTGTTCTTAAACGACCAATTTTGGCCTTCCGACAATGATGTAGTTCTCATAAGACCAGACATCGATATGTCCTTGAAAAATACGGGTACCTAACGTTTATGCAACGTATACATCTCTTGCATCCATTTGTTATTTGAAATGTTAAACTCATGTAAACAAGATTTCCATGCCTTTTCAAAATCATGTGGTTCCAACTTAGAATTCCAAATTATAGAGTGGAAACGCTTTCGAAAAGCTGAGTTTGTGGCTAGTTGGGATGTTATCTGAATAAAAAATAAAAGTTATAGGTTGTAATAAACAATATAATGGTGGTATACGTCAAATGAAGGGTATGAATTTAGAATAATATTCTAGCAGAACTACCAATTTTGGCCTTCCAAATTATAAAGTGGAAAACGTTTTCTGAAAGAATTTAGAATAATATTCTAGCAGAACTACCTTTTAAATTGTAAATCTGTAAAAACATTTGTTCTGAAAGAAATTAGAATGCTTTAAATATATATTCTGAAAGAATTTATAATAATATTCTAGCAGAACTACCTTTTAAATTGTAAATCTGTAAACACAGTGACATTATTTTCAATATAAAAAAAATATTCACCTTGTTTGGGAGTTTTTTTGTAATATGCCACATACAAACCTGTGTGCTACATTGGAAATACTTCATTAACAGCCTTCTTTAACGCTGGATCTTGATCTGTAAGAACAAGCGTAGGTTGTTTTTTGAATGCTTTCAAAAATGCTCTAAGCAGCCAAGAATAAGAACTACCATCTTCTCTACTCAAAAGTCAGTACCAAAAGTCACACATTTCTTATGGTTATCTATCCCAGTGAACGGTATGAAAACCATATCATATCTGTTTTAGAAAATAAAAATGGGTAAGCGTTATTGGCATAAAAAAATATTGTGATAAAATTGTGAAATTTAAAAAATACTTATTAATGCTGAATGTGGCATCAAGAGATACAACGTCTCCAAAAGCATTGTAGTTGTACTTTGCGGTTTCGTCAGCCCAAAAAATCGAATTCAATTTTTTCTCAACGACGTTAAACTCGAAAGAGAAACTTGGGATATTTTTTTTCCTTTCCAGCATCTTCACTACAAGAAATTTTGCGTCCCTCGAACCTATGTAAGAATTGATATTTTTCGTACTGTTCTTGAAATCAGAAACCAACCCACCTCGAATGTCAGAACCACCTTGAAGTTCGGTATACAATCTATGTGCTCTTGAGGCACCAATATTTTGCTTTGACAAGTTATGAATAAACATCTCCTGTGAATAATCAAGTTTCCTCTTTGTACGAGACAAAAACATGTTGTCCTTACCAAACAACTCATGATTATGTTGTTCGACAAAATCAGCAACAATATATCTATTAGTTCCATCTACTAGAATAAAAACAATTTTTGCTTTGCATTCGCGCCTAAATGAGTCTTTCCTTCTCTGAATCTTATTATGTTGAGGGTGTAAAGTATCTACTTTACCAGATCTTGGTTTACCTTCCCGATTGCATAGAAAATGTCGTTGTGTGATAATGCCGGATTCGGTGGTTCTAATTGGTCCAAGCCTGACATCAAAGCCTGCTAATGATGCGTAATTTTTATACATTGATAATGCTGCACTATATGAATCAACAATTGAATTGATTTTAGGTTTGATGTGGTCTGAAACAACAGGAATCCAATAAGATGATCCACCAGGAGAAACATAATCATGTACAACATGAGATTGTTCTGCATAAAAAAAAAGATTAACATTTAAAACAAATTAAAAAATTGGCAAATAATTAATCTAGTTTATTAAACTTTTTTCTTATTCGTATACTAACCTTTCTGTAAATCAATGTTATCATCGGCTATACTATAATCTGCCTCATTATCACTGAACTCGATTTCGTTTTCTGCATCATTTAATTAGAATATGTGTAATGGATGCGTAAATATATATTTAAAAAAATACTTAAGAAGTTTCGATAAGACTCTTCGAGTTAGAGTGTCTGTTGCGAGTTTCCACCGCCAACGAGCACAAGGTTTCTGCTTCGAGCATTTTTCAAGATTGTATCTTAGAGATATTTGGGGTGTCTTACCCGATCAATTTGATTCCCATCCCAATGGGGTATGTGTGCGTGATAGTAGAGATGGATTGGTTGAACATATTTAGTGCCATGATTGACTGTGAGGGACATCGGGTGGTAGTTCGAACCCCAGGTGGGTGAGAACTGATTATTTATGGCGAGGGTACTATGGTCGGTTTGACTTTTTCTTCGGTCACCAAGGCTCGACGGTATCTTTATCATGGATGTTTAGGTTATCTCGCTTACATGATTAACACTCGGGTCCAATGGGGAGTTTCAGTTTCAGATGTGCCTGTAATCAGAGATTTTCCAGATGTATTCCCACAGGATTTACCCTGTGTGCCTCTTCCAAGGCAGGTTGAGTTTAGGATTGATTTGGTTCCTGGCGCAACCCTGATTGCTAAGGTGTTGTACGGATTACCACCGCCTGAGATGAAGGAGTTGTGCTTTCAGCTCTACGAGCTGTTGGGTAAGCAGTTTATCCCACTGAGTAGTTCTCCATGGGGAACACCAATTTTGTTCGTGAAGAAGAATGATGGTTCACACCGGATGTGCATTGATTACCGAGAGCTAAACAATTTGATGGTGAAGAACCGTTACCCACTTCCATGGATTCATGATCTCTTCGATCGGCTAAATTAACAATTTTGTTTATTGTTATTTAGCAAATATTATGTTTAATTCTTTTATATAAATCTTTTTAAAAAATATATCATCATAATGATCTTAATATTTGATTTGCATATGATTAAAATAAATAAAATTTTTACTTAGATTTATTTTTAACTATTATATAGTTAATTTCAGTTTATTGAAGCAGTCTACAGAGGTTAAAAAAACAAACAGATTTCTTATTACAGGCTGCAGCCGTTTGCTCCACCTCTTCTACTATAGAGGGTTGCGGATGTGGTCAGCAGACTTCAGCCGTTTCGCTTCGAAAAAAAATAGCACCTAAGTCTTTCCTAAAGGACTTAAGGGACACTTCAAAAGGTCTTCAAGCTCCCAATTGCCAAGTTAACTCTTACTTGCAAAAGAACTTCAATTCTTCATGTTGTAAAGGTTGTTGCACTTAAATCATTAAGACTGTAATAAAGTTCAAAACCAAGACTAGAAGCTCGTGGTTGGGATTATGGTCTCAAATGGTTAATTCATCTTCAAGGTGTTCATTTCTTCATCTTGTTACATTTAAAATAAAAACATCTAGTCTAACTAATCTATTACAACAAATCTACAAATGAAAAAATATCTATTTATCTATTACATATTATGAATAAATAAACATCAATCAAACATAACATAGCGGTCCAAATGGATTGTTTATACACAACAACATACCAAATATTATAACTAACAACTCTTTGTTTTTTCTAAGGCAACTTTTATATAACCAAAATGCATGAAAAATGGTTATCTGTAACGTCCATTTTCTAGGGTGGATCGATTTAGGTTTTCAAGGAGTCAAAAGATCGAATTTTGGAAGAAATGGAGCCTCACGACGTGAGCTTTCAGTGGTTACGGCATGAGATGGGTTATTATGAAAATTTTGCTCAGGACTGATGACGTGAGAACAAATGTAGCCCAAGCCCATGATCATTTAGGGTTTCCTTCGTATTTAAGTCCTTATAAACCCATTTTAAGGTTCATTATAAGCCTGCAAACTCTCTTTCACCTCAGAAAACCTTAGCCTTCACCCATTGCTTGATTCTTGGCCATATTCGAAGCATTTTTTTGTTTGAGAAGAAGAAGGTGAACTTTTGAAGTGGCTTGCAAGGAATCTTCATCATTATCAACTCACGTTGTTTTTGGACCCTTAGGACACGTAGAGCTGAGATTCAGAGCAATGCCCTATTCAGATCTATGTTCAGACTAAGAGATGAGTCTTCCTCATTGTACTTGTGGGTCGAAGGCACCAAGTCCGGCCCACTAGACTTTGTATCCTGGTATATTGGATTGTTTTTATGCTGAGTATGTGCTACATTAGTAGATCTGTGTGATTACATGTGTTCACTAAGTATGTGCCAGAGTGGTAGGTCTGTATGATTACATGTACTTATTGATTATTGATTGTTATAGTATATGTCGACATGTTACGATTTGTTGGGGTGATGCGGTCCTGCTTTGTGCTGAAGGCCAAGATACCCAAGCCAGTACGGATAGACTGTAGACTTGCGAGGAGGTCCAGTTAGACCGAAGGACCGAAGAGTAGTCCAGATAGGTTGTAGGCCCTGTACGGTGGTCCAGTAAGGTTGAAGGCTCGTAGAGCAGTCCAGATAGGTTGTAGGCCCAGTGCGGCGGTCTAGTCAGGCTGAAGGCTCATATATGCATGTTGTTATCTATTTGGTTGTGTGTGGAACTTTGTGGGAACTCACTAAGCTTTGGCTTACGGTTTCAGTTTTATGTTTCAGTTACCTCAGATGATCGGGGAAAAGCAAATGTGTGATCCTGCACATCATTCTGGTTTTATGATTTTAGATTTTAGTGATACTATGATTTGTGATTATTACTTTAGGAACCATGTTTTGCAAACAATTATGGTTTACAAAACTATTTTGCAAAATGAAAAAAAATTTACCTTGATTTTTGGGATGTTACAAGTTGGTATTAGAGACCTGGATAAACATTCGTATGAATCTTGACTCAAACTAAGGATCTGTAAAAGTTTTCAAAACGATTTTCAAAATTATTTTCAAAAGTAACCAAGGAAGGACGAGATGTGTATGATCAGTTGGGGCCGGTGCCTGCACTGGCCTGGCAGTAAGCAAGGGATACTGGGCCTTCACATGGCCCACCTGCTCACAATGGTAACAAATCTTGGTGCTCGGCGGCAGAGCCTGCTGGCGAAAGTCCTTTGCAAATTGTCCCTCCCTGTTGTAATTGTGGCATGATGTCGATGATCGACACACCCTTTCATGAGTTCTCCCGCACTTGCCATAAGTGCGGCCCCTCTATCATCCAGATCATGTGTCTACGAGTTTCAACCGCTTGGCTGCAGGCTGTAAATGAACGGGAGCCTGCCTCTGCTCCCTTGTCTGGGTATCAATCTCAATCTCCCATCTTTGAGCAGCATCCTGAAGCTCAGAGAGGGTACTGTAACGTTGGTTAGACACAAACTGTCGGATATCAGTCTTAAGCATGATCAAGTGTGGAGTCATCTGAGCCTGCTTCGAAGAAGCAAACTCGGGACAAAATAGATCCCTCTCAGTGAACATCTAGGTGATCTTCGTCACCGTCTCCTTTGTCTGTCTCAAATCCAAGTGCTCCTATGCCAATCTGTCCCTCTCCACCAGGCGAACATACCTCGTTTGGAACATCTCCGAGAACTGCTCCAAGGCAACAACAGTCCTCTGCTCATAAGTATAGGAACCGGTCACCAGGTTCCACCAGTCCTTCGCGCCCAGTTGAAGGAGGTTCAAGCCGCACCTGACCTTCCATTCCTCTTGATAGGAGCAGGTGAATAAACAACCCTCCACATCCGAAATCCATCTCATAGCCACAATTGGGTCCTTGAACCTGTAAAACTCTGGGGGCTTCGTGTTGCTGAAGTCCCGATACTGGAATGAACCTCCTCCTCGGCCTCCCGCGGCAGCGACGGATGCGGTGACTACAACAGTAGCAGTCTCAGTGAGGGCTACATAGAGCTCATCAAATAGCTCAATCATTGTGGTCTTGATAGACCTAAACATCTCCAGAATCATACCCCGAACAACAATAGCTACCTCAGTGGCAATCAACTCACATATTTGATCATCAGTCAACCCCGGCCTATCCTGGCCACCTACTCCAGATCCAGAACTAGATCCTCTCATGAACACCATACTTAAAATGAACCAAAATATATCATAAATTCAATAATTCATATTATTATACAATCATTACGGAGAAACTAAACCCTCAGGGTTTATGACCTCCTTGTTATGCATACGGGTCCTGTGCTTTTAATAGTACGGGCCCATACTACCTTCCACACCTACCCATATTTGTCTCGATGGATCATCACAAACTACCCGAGACATACCCAACAACTAGGATACGCATACACCCTATACTCACTCCTTTGGGAGTGGATAATCATCCATCAACTGGCCTGCTAAACCCATACTCACTCATGAAAGTTTCACCAACCCTACAGTCGCTCGTGCATGCTAATCATACATAGCGTTGGATTCCATCGACAATCGAATACTCAATTCTACCCTAAGCCTACAACCAGAAAAGGAACATGAAATAAGGCTAAATCAACATTCTGAGGCTATAAAATCTTAGTTATGCACAACTGTGATGCACACACTAAGCAACTACAGTAATGATGTCAATTTCATCTATCACACAGGAAATCCTCCTAGGCTACTAGGAATCACACATCAGGCAATGATGAAATTCCTGAGGATCCCTAGCCTACAACTAACATGTAGTTCTATGACAATCATCATAAGCAAATAATAGTGTGGGTATCTTGGGGTATACTTCCTTGCTCAGACTAATCTTACACATCTCATCCTTCATCGATTACCTCTGAAAATAATTTTGAAAAATAATTTTGAAAACAATTTGAAATCAATTTTGAAAACTTTATAGATCGTCAGTTTGAGTCTAGATTCACACAATTGTATATCCAATTCGCTCAAACCAGGGCTCTGGTACCACCTTGTAACATCCCAAAAATCAAGGTAAATTTTCCATTTTTCAAAATCAAACCAAAGACCATAAATTTTTACAAAACATAGTTTCCAAAGGTCAAAATCACAAATCAAAGTATCCTAAAATCAAATCTCATAAAATTTAAAGGATGTGCATGATCAAGCCTTTGCCTTGCCCCGGTCATCAGAAGTACCTGAAACATAACACTTAAATTGTAAGCCAAAGCTTAGTAAGTTCCCCCAAAGTACCACACACAACCAAAAAAATGTACCTAATGCATGTTGGGTCCATAATATCCCCACTGGATTACCCTCGCCCACAATCTCCCGATTAGATTGCCACTCTGGCCCACAATCTCCCGATTGGATTGCCACTCCAGCCCACAATCTCCTGATTGGATTTCCACTGACCCACAATCTCCTGATTGGATTGCCTGGGTTTATTGGCTAATAGAACAAACCAGTGCAGCCTCAACCCACCCATACTATGTCAACATATGTAACAGATAGCATATAGCGAGCACATATAGGTAATCATACAAATCTACCAAACTAACATATAATGAGCATAGCATCATCCAATATACCAGAATACATAACCTAGTGGGCCGATATTTGTGCCTTCGACCCATGAGTACGGTGAGGAGAAACCCACCTCACTGTCTGAAATGTAGCCGAACAAATCACATCTCCAGCTGCTGACTCTACATGTCATCTATATAATAAACAGTGACCTAATCTCAAACTACTGCTCAAAATACCCAAAATACCCCTAACTCAAACTTGCTCAAACCCCAGGTCAAAGTTCAAAGGTCAAAAAGTTAGAAAGTCAACATAGACTAAGTACGCTCAGCGTACCCAGCCACTACGCCCAACGTACTTCACCCTTGGCCAGATTACATGGCAACATGCGTACTCGACTAATCTTCTTTTTATCTACTAAGTGCTTATTCCATTAAGATGCCACATCCAAAGCTCAGATCTCGTCCCAAATAACATTCTAAGTCATAAAGTTTCCAACTTTATGACTTTCCAAGGCTAGAACGAGTCCAACAACCAAACCCGAACTTAATACACAAACTGAAACCTCATATATCATGCATGAAGAAAGGAAAGAGACCAATATCACATTTTTAATGGTTCGAAGCACCTAAAAACATTTGGAATGACAATTCTTATGGGTTAGAGTAAGCCATACTCATGAACACCAAGATTATGGGACTAAAAAGTATAAAAACATAAGAACTTGAAAGATCCAAATAAAACATGCATCAAGATCCAAACTTTATTCCTCCAAAGGATGCTTGAGGGTGAGAAACTTATGGATCTAGGTTGCCTTAAGCTTCCAAGATGATTCCAATATCTTCTCCTACCTTTAAGAGCACAAAACTCACACACTTAAGCTCAAATTGCTCACACAAACGATTAGGGTTAGCAAGGGACGATTTGGGAGATGGAGGCTGATGATGGAGAAGGTTTTGAGGAGTTAATGATGCTTAAATAGGGCTCAAACCCTAAAAATTAGGGTTTGACCCTAGCCACATATGCCCGACGTGCGCTTGAGTACGCCCAACGTACTAACATGAAGGCGCGACTTCATTAAACAAGCTACGAGACCAATTTGCAAGAAAATTCTACTCTAGGTCAAAAATATAAATTTACCTGAACAAAGAATGTTACATTGTAGGTTAGAAATGATAGATTCACATGGATGGGAACGGATGCACCATAAAATCTAGGTGGCAAAGTTTTCGCTCTAATTGATGAGAATGATTGTGAGGAAATACTTTCACTGATAGATTATAAGATCTGATAAAGATCGATATGGATATTGGTTGTGTTAATTGCATTCTAAAATTCACAATATGACTACAACATCCCTATTCATATTTCAATTTGTGAGGAATGGCATGCAGTTGTTTGAACTTTCGAGAGATATATCTCTCTGTCTTGAAGGGTTTAAACACCCACATATGCTATCCAATTAAGGTGTACAAGCTTAAGAAGTCTAGTTGGAGACTTATCGAAGCATCGCGTAACAAAATTTTGTACTTATGTAAGAAATTCAAAGGGTATTAATTTCTAAAAGTCCAGTTGATTTATGGGTACATGTCAAAGCTAGTGGGAGCATAATTGTTATACTAGTATTGCATGTTGAGAATACTGTTCGTAGGGAACAATGTCTCAAATTTTCAAATTGCAAAGTTCGGGAATTGTTTTGCTATAGTAGACTTAAGAGAGAGGGCACGCTGTGACATCCCCATTTTCACGGCCAGAAAAGACCGATTTTGTTTATGCTTTATAAAAATCAGAGTACCTCTTTTAATAAAAATGTTGCGGAATTTGTTCCCAGTAAAACATGATAAATACGTTATCAAAGCATTTCCAAAGAAAAGTATTTTTATTCATTTTAAAAGATTTGGGATGTCATCGTCAATACAGAAACATAAGCATAAACAGAACTTACATTCATTATCACTAGTGATTTATATCTCCTTAATCTCTTAGTGTAATGTGACTTCATATCAACACCTGTGATATAAATAAACTAAGTGGGTCAGGTTGGGAAACCTGGTGAGTACATAGGGTTTTCAACCCACAATAAATAAGTTTATTAACTTTATCAAACCAAACAAACATGATTACCCGCTCCCGTTATCCTCACTTTACGTCCCTAAAACATCTAACACAAGGGACCTAGTCTAAGGGACTTTCATCGGGGTGACAACACATGCTTCGGGGGTTCCTCAGCAATTCATGTCAAATAAGGCAACCATGTGGGGGATGGAGTACTGCTGGTGAGCACACAGTTCAAATAAACACCTACAAGTTGCGAGCCTGCAAGCGTTCCACTGGACTGTCTAGAATAGTCAGTGGTCATCATCTATACTCCGCTAGATGACTGGATCATCTATAACATCTATATCGAGGCCTCTCATTATTTTATTTGGTCACACAACAACTATTACATCTACCCATGTTTTACCCAACACGTTTTGTAGATATAAAATACATATACAATTTAAATCATTTAAAACGTGTATAAAAATATTTCACCCAGCATAGACAACAAGTATTCAGACAATATGCACACATAGCACGTAATTTATATTAAATACTTCATATCTATGTGTAAGATGAAAGGGACCATGCACTCACTTGAAAAGGTGGTGATTCCGAACTCAGACAGCGCTTCGCTTCTTAAAAATAAATTTCTTCGACGAAACCTAATATTATTACCACTAGAGTTTAGTATATTATTCACCGAGACTAATTAATAGTCTAGCTATTATTACTATTATATAAGCGTTAAAAAAATACTTATATAACCCATAATAATAGCCCAAGTACTTATTATAAGTTCCTAATCACGTTACTATAATTAAATAAAAGCTATATTAAAAATAGCATAGGTGTAGCTCACTTACAGCGGGTTTTATAGAAAACCGGGCTTTTCTTGGAGCAGCGTTCCCGAGCCGAAAAGCTCTTCTTCTCGGAGCCGTCGAGCACTCCGGGGCTTCCGCCTCGTGCTAGGGAGGTTCCCTAGGCTTTTCGGGGGGTTTCGGGGCTAGAGAGAGGTTCTAGAGAGAGAGTAAAAAGAAGAAAGAATGGGAAAGGTGTGAAGAAAATGAGGGTGGGAGAGGTTCTATTTATAGGGTGAAAAATGGTTGAACTTGGTGCCACATGTCACCATCTAGTGGCAAGACTTGGGGAGAAAACAATGGCCAAGATTGTGCCACATCACCCATTTTCGCACATCACACTTCCGACTTCTAAAATCCGTAACTTTCACATACGACCTCCATTTTTGACGTTATTTATATCCACGCGTAGGTAAAAATAAGATCTACAACTTTCATTTTGACTCCGTCGGCTAGTTCTTGACCGATCTTAAATTTAACAGTACGAGGAGATTATACTGTTAAATGTCCGCGTAAAATTCATAACTTCTAAATACGGACTCTGTTTTCGTCTGTCTTTTTACCGTTGAGTTCCTATTAATGAGATTTTCAATTCTCATTTAGGTCGTGTAGGCCAAAAACCGTTCGATCTAAAATTCGAGTTTCGGACTGTGCACTGTTAAGCCAAATCTTAGAAAATTCATAACTTCCTCATACGAAGTCAGATTTAGGCGTTCGTTTTTTTGTATGTTCTCGGTTTAACATATACTACAACTTTTGTTTAGATTTCTAAGGCTAAAAATTCCTCCATCGTAAATTCACAATTTACGTCTCTCGGTGTCGTGCCGGTTTTGCCGTAAAACTTCGACGGACCATAACTTCTTCGTTATAACTCGGATTTCAACGTTCTTTATATGTACGGAACCCTTGAGACGTATTCTACAACTTGGTTAAGATTATTTATTCTAAATAATCTTTTGTCAAAAAGTCGTTTTCGACCCCTATTATCTCTAAATTGACTAGCCCGGATCTACGGACGTTACACACGCATACTTCTTTTCGAATCTAAATATTTAGATCACATAGTTAATAGGACTTAGTCAAAGATATATATGAATATCATGTTGAAATGTTTCAACATAGGAAATTCTATATATGGAAATATTATAGCAAGATATTGAATGGATATCAAATCCTTATGTGAGACATAATGAATCGAATCCCAAATGGTTTGGATATAGGATCAATCATATATGTTATAATATTTACTTACTCTAATTTTTCAAATTCCATGTGCATTATGAGAAAAGGATTAGAATTTTGTGCGACTAAAGTTAGTAAACAACTATCAAGAACATTCTGAGGTTTTACCAAAGATTGGTTGCTTGTGGACAGTTAAAAGTATTATATTATTTAGGACTGACCATTATGACACGATTCTGGATTGAGATGATCCTTGTTCAGAATTGATGGTCATATGGAAATATGGAAATGTTTCCATAATGGTAGATGCTTGTAAAATCTACATGTGAGTTGGAAACTTTAATGCAAGAGAAGTATTCAAGGAGTGTACCTTGAAATTGAGACTTCATTATCATGGAATTGTTTCTAGTAACAAAGCTACAATGGGATATTCTGTAACATCGAATATTCAGTCTTTGAGACTTTGGAATGTCAATATCGTAGGAGATCAATGCATGTAAAGTTCGAATTCCACTGCATATTGGATAGTGATAAGAATTTGGAATTATGAAAAGAGTATCATTTGAGTAATGTCTAGTCGATCTATTCACAAATGAAGGACCGTAGAGAGGCATAATATGCATGTTGATAACGTGGCATGACTGATTTATTTAATTCAAGTGGTTAGTTGATTACTCGAAAAATTATACAATGAATAAATTTGTAATTATTATGTTGATTAAATAATAATGATTTATTTATATTCAAAAGTATGATACCATAGTTAGTTGGTTTATTATTGTGTTTCACTTTGCATGTTTTACTTCCTGAATGATTTAATTATTCAAACTACACAGTCGCTCATACTTTTGGATGTAACGAGTGAATTAAGAGTGTTATGAATTCAATTGTAGATTGTTTATGGAGATTAGACATTACAATAAGATTGCTACAATGTTCATGAGTACTTAGAAAAATGGGGATTTTGAGTATTGGATAAACCCACGCTCAGAGAATTACTTCATGGATTCTATCAAGAATAATTCTGAGATGATAGTATCTTTTATTCTTCAAACGGAGATACATAAGTTGCAATTTACAAGTCAGTTATGCATTGGTATTGCGAAAACGCATCAGTAACATGATGTCATAAAACGTAGTAAAAGATACAAGTATATAAGTCGAAGTTTATTCGTTCCTTTTTCCTTAACATGAAAAGTGATATATTTGGGCCCCTCGATGTTTTATTGCCGATATCTGAAGTGCTTGCCCAAACCCTAACTAAATTGACGTGTTCAGTTAGTAGTCTGAATTCATTCGTCATAAATCGATAAATCGGTAGACATAATCATGGACTATGAGATTGATTCTAATCAATGTCTCATGTTCATACGATATCTTGTAGAATGAAGGAATAGATGACACTTATCTTAGGGCCAATGTTTGATTAGATCAGAGTTTAGAAGTTGCTTTGGAAAACACTCTTTGTTTTTTGGTTATACTTGCAATTGTAGTTATAGACTTATCCAAGTGGGAGGCTGTTGCATTAAGGTGTCTAAGCTCATAACTAAATTGTTATAAACTTGAAAATAGAAGCAACGTCCTTTTTGGGTTGCCCTCATAACCAGAAATGGATAGAAATTAGATTAGGAGAGAGAGAGAGAGAGAGAGAGAGAGAAATGATTTGTTAATATAGTATATGATTAATATCTTAATTGGGAATAGATAATTGATATATTAATTTGTTATGTGATTAATAAATTAACATGAGATCAATAGTTAAATAATTGATTTATTAATTTATATCGTTAATAAATTAATAAGAAATCAATTAGAATTAATTAATTATTAACCATAAGTAATCTGAAATTAATTTGGGATTAGTTGGAATTAGTTAAATGTGCAAGGGATGAATTGTAATTGTTTAATAGTTGAACAAAAGAAAAAACTCTAGAGCCCTCCATGGCATGGACGGTCTTGGAGGGGTTCTTAGGGTTTCTGGAAGGCTCCTGGTTGCATAAAAGGAAATGATTTAAATTATGATTAAATCTATTATTTAATCAATTCAAATCTTGCTTTGTCTGCAAATTACCTAAACTATAAATAGGACCCGTTGGCTCATTATTTTCGTTCATACCTTTACCTACAAGATTAGGAACAAAATTTCTATCCCTCTACTCTCTCTCCTCATCATTCTAGGGTTTCTAGGATTTCAGGTACAAACCATTAGAGACACTAAACTTTTGGTACTTGCTTTCAAGGGTTTTCAAGAAGGATATTGGTGTGATTATTTGCTACAATAATCAAGAGGTATGTAACCCTAATCCTATGTATATTTCGATTATAATATGTTACCATTAGGGTTCTTGATGTTCATAGTTTATTGTTATCAATAGAGAAAACATAGATCCAAATAGGTTGCATGTGAACTTAAGAGTTAAGTAATTTTCTGTCTCATGCATAGATTTATATGTTGGATTAATGTCTAAGTCCATAACTATAATTGGTAAGACTTGACCCGACCCGGCATTGTCCATTTGGGTTGCATGGCATCATGCATTTGGATAGCCTATAATGAGAGAAATAACACTTAAGGTTGGTTAATATATTATAAGTTCTAATATATTAATAAGGTTATTTAATTAGTATTGATCAAGAATTAATTTGGAATTAATTAAGTGATCAAAAGGAGACTAATTAAATATATGGGTTGATTGTGTAAATCATTCATTCTTATATATGTGGGCTTGTGATCCAAGATTCCTTATGTTGGACTAAGTCCATGGGGTGACCCATGGATACTCCATGGAGGTTAAAATCCATGGAGCATAAGGAATGGGTAAAGTTATGAGTTACATGGTGTAACCCTAATAGCCACCATATAAAAGAATCCCATGGCTCAAGAAATCGTGCACTAATGTGTGAGTGTGAGGGCTAGACGATTTCAAGGAGTGTTCAAGTTTCTCGCAAGTTATTCCAAGTGTATTTGGTGTTGTGTGAACCATTTGAGGTGTCACACTTAGGGCACTAGGCACTCAAGCTTCATGAATACATTCTACATCAAAGAGGTATGTATTCTATCTTGTTATATTTATTATTTTGTATGCTAGATTAGGATAATACCTTGGATGTTCATAATTGTATGTATAATAGAGAAAACATAGATCCAAGGTATTTAGGGTTGCATGTACACTTAGGAGTGTTAGAATGCTCATAACCCAACAGTGGTATCAGAGCCTAGGCTTGTTTTCTTGTTATACTTGCAAAAGTAGCTGAAAAATCGAGTTGGATGCATATATTCGATTGTTTTGGCTGGAATTGGACTAGGAACATTACCCTAAGATGTTTTTGGACTTATAAACTTGTTTTTGATGTGGTAATGTTCATGCTAATCCAATTTCTTAGATAATTGTCATAATTTCAAGATTTGTATTAGTTTGTATGTTCATGCTAATTTCTTGAAGATTGATGATTTGAATTATCTTGTTCTTATGAGGTTCTTAGATTAATAGAAAAGTTGTGTGAAATAGTTGTTTTCAATCCATTTTAATCTACGAGTTGATTCCAAAGTGTGTTTTTGTAACTTGTCCTCAAGTTATATGAAAAGTCACATTTAAGAATCATAAAACTCATAAAAGTTGGCAAAGGTTACAAAATGAAGAGTCTAGTTCTAATTAAATGGTTTTATGACTCCATAACTTGTCCTCAAGTTATGGAGGTTCAAGAGTCTCTTCATTAAATTAAAAAAAAAGTGTAACCTTAATTAGTTCCATAAGTTACAATAAAAAAAAGTTATTTTTTTTTATTAATTAGTTTAAAGTCTTCCATAACTTGTCCTCAAGTTATGGAACTTGAAGAGTTTTTTTTTTTTTTTTTTTTTTTTGTTAATTAAAACTACTTTAAACTCATAAGTTATGGAATTAATTAGTTTTGAATAGTTTCAAAACTTGCCCTCAAGTTTTGGAATTTGAAAAGTTTTCACTTATGAATACTTTAATTCCAAGTTAGCCCTTAGAATTTTAAAAATTAAAATTCAACCCTTATACTTTATAATATTATAAGTTAATAATATTTATATATATGTATAAGAGTAAAGTCAGTCTTACCGTTAGTACGCCTCATTCATGAAGTCGGTCTATAAGGGGGGTATAAGGTTACTGCCTATAAAATAGCAGTTTAATGGGTGTCCACTCTCACCCACCGCTTCCTTGACTGGTGGAGGGTCGTTAGCCGAACGGGTAGGACAAGGACTATAATTCTCCTTTCATTAAAAGTATTAATGATAAATACTAAGTAACTAAACTCTTATTAATACCCAATCTTAGTTACTTAGGAAAATGTGAATTTGGTGCTAACCCATGAAATTACACTTTGCACTTTGCTTAAGTCGTTAGTGGAGCGTGTGTGGTTAACCGGCACACTAACCTGGACTTAACAAGGTAGGCAAAGGGTAACTTAATATTTATCATAGTATCGGTGGAGCGTGTGTGGTTAACCGGCACACTGATTAAGGGGTAAATATTAAGGGTACCAAGTATATTTGCATGGTTATTCACACCTTGTTTTGTGATCCTCGGCATCCCAATCACAAAACCTGAAGGGCACACTCGAGATTGAAACATGCCTTTGAACAGTTCAATGAATCTCAAAGATCTAGGACTTTCAAATCCAATTAAAACCTAATAAATTATTTCATTTTTCATGGTGGAAATTGGTGAATCGTCATTCACCTACCTTCAAATATTTTTATAGCTTGGATTACGGCATCCCTCTTCTAAGTTATAAAATAGTTTGTTGGGTCCTAGCTTTAATATTTCATATTGGGTGTCATATTAAGGACTTTAAATCAACTATCTTGAATATCTCCCAAAAAGATGTCTGGTCTAGACATTTATGATCTTCCTAAATCTCTTGAAACAAGCTTTCCTAAATGAAGATGATGTCCCATGGATATCATACTTCTTTCACCTCCTCCAACTATTCTCCCTAACCCACAAGTTCCTAAAAAGTTTAAGGTCACTCAAGCCCTATTGGCAAGGCAAGGTCTAGGTGTGATCACATCTTGGAGATGTAGTCACATATTGACAAGCCGGGAGAGTTGGGTGTCAAAGTCTTGAGAAAGTTAGTGGCTCAACTACTTTCTAAGTCACATAGTGAGTTCTTTTGGGAATCCTATGAAACAGACTAAGACAAGACCCTTAATGATCTTATCTATTTGCTAAGATCAACTTCCTAAAACGCTATGGACATTGACAATGATGACATTGGATATCCAGTAAAGCTCTCTCTTCCCAATGGAAAGGGATCGGCCATAGTCAACTCGGTTGACCCAATGGTAAAGAGAGAGGTGAAGTCTGAAATAGTCCCATTATCAAGGGTCCATAGGTAACTATTGCCAAAGGAAGGGGCATTGGTTACGAAGCTGCCAAATTTTACGTAAGGATGTTAAAGTCAATAAGTTTGGCTCTACTTCAGGTAAAGTCCATTGTCTAACTCTATTAAGTACATGCTGATTCTGATCGCGAAGATGGATTTCAATCGCATGGTTCGGTGATCAGAATTTTGGGCTATTACTTAAGAGTTATGATATTTATATTGCTTAGGAATAGATAACAACAAGGTTTTCATATGGATTGTAAGGATATGTTTTTCCGCAAAGTTTTAAAATAAAAGAAAAAGGTTTTGATTTTATTTATTTTAAGTATCCTTACAATGACATTTGTGAAAAGTTGTTGCTTATAAGATTCCATTGATATCAATATTGGAAAAATGGATTTGATTCTTTCGGTTGTGGTAGTGTCTAATATTACCAAATAAGGAAAGATTCTCATCACCCAAGGTTCAATTGGACCGAAACTTGGAATCATGCAAGTTGTATAGTATGATGAATGAGAACTTTCAGCTTGGAAAATTAAGACTAATTCCTTATGTGAATAAGGAAAGGACTAAGGGATCGAGTACACATTCTTATGCACTGGTCAAGTCCACCACAAAAGATCAAGAAGACTATTCGTCATGATTTACTTAAGTTCAGTAAATATGGTTATACTTATAAGTTTAAGTATAAGTCTGTAGCATTGGAGAAGTTTCAATGTGAGACAGAACGAATAAGAAGAATCAAAGTATGGCAGAAAGATAAAAGTTTCTCAAATCTGAAAAGATGGGAGAGTACTTTAGTATCATGTTTATGATCATCTTAATGATTAAGATACCATATCACAATTGGTCCTCTAAAGTCATCTTAGTGCATTCTTATGACTAAGAAGAGGAGTCATGAATTGTTGAAATGGTTAAATCAAAAAGATGAGTCATACTTCGTTCCAAAACAATTCTTAGAGTCATACTCCAAGATTGTAACTTGAGTGACATATCTTAAAGAGGGTTTGTTAACACTAGTCAAATGTAAGAGTAAAAGGTTATCTACTCTTGTACATTTGAAATTGGTAAGTTGTGATGTTTTGGATAAAACAGAGACCAACTTAGGCCAATTGTGTAAAGTGTTAGTCTTCATAAAGAATCCGCACTATCTCTTGAATATTTGACAAGGGAGTCTTATATGTCAAGAGGACAGTGGGAGTCTTAAAGCTCTTGAAAGTTTCAAGACTTAATCAAGAATAAAACCTACAGTCCTTCACTAGCACACGACTTGAGGTTTATAACCTATCGTGTTGAAATTTTTGTGCCTATTCAAGTTGGCTTTGCATAGGAGTTCTGAGAGTTCTCAATTGGTTGCACAACTACTTGGAAGCAATGGCAGGCACCTGAGCTGCCAAATGGCAAGAATTTAAGATTGCACAAGTTTAATCAATATGAGTTTGGATTTGTCACTAACCTTGTCTTGTGATTATGGTTTTGACAAATTCACATGGATAAGAACACATACACTATTAAATCTAAGTGTCATAAGGTTTCTCTCCGATTCATGAAAATGATGGTGAGGAAACACTTTCACTAAGTAGATTTTAGCTAGATAGCAATTGTGATATTTGCATTCTCAAAGTCGTTAGTGGAGCGTGTGTAGTTTACCGGCACACTAACATGGACTTGTGAGAAGTGGCAAAGGTCTAAACAATTGAGACTATGATTACGGCATCCCTTTTCATAGTTCTAAAATTATTTAGACACACATGTGAGCTATCTAAGAGAGGTGTATGATTTTGATAAAGTTTTATCAAAACAATCTAGTATCAGAAATCTGAACTTTGGTAAGAAAGTCAGCTGATTTCTGAGTACATGTCAAAGCTAGTGGGAGCAGAAGTGTTATGCTAATAATCATCATGTTAGTGGGAGCATGATAATTATGACAAAGGTTGCAAGTTAGCAATGTTAATTATAGAAAACAAAAGTTTCAATTTGTGAGGTTGCAGGGGTTGAAAAAGTTGTTTTGCTATAATTAAGGGAGAGGAAATTATACTTCATTTCAATTCTAAAAGCTTAGATTGAGATTTTAATCGTATTTAATCAAGGATATATATATGAATTTCATGTTGGAATGGCTCAACATAAGGAAATTCTATATATGGGTCCATTATTTGCGTTCTAAAATTCGATTATGATTACGGCATCCCTTTTCATAATCTGAATTTTGAGAACTTGGCAAATTGAAATGGAAATATTATAGCAAAAGACTGGTTTAGTCTTTATGTGAGACATCATGAATCGTGTCCCATATGCTTCGGATATAGGATCGATTACATGTGCTATATTCATCCTTTCTAAAATTTTCCAAATGCCTGGGGCATTATGAAGGGAAAAGGTCTAGAATTGGATATGACTAAAATGATTAAGCAATTGTCGAGGACAATCTAAGGTTTACCAAAGATTGGTTGCTCAAGGATAGTTGGAAGTATAATGTTAATTCTGGAAGGACCATATTGACATAATCTGTAAGGAGGCAACTCTTGTTCAGAAGTGATAGTCAAAATGGAATATGGAAATGTTTCAAAGTTAGAAATTATTCAATCTGTGTAAGATTAGGAAACTTAATGAAAGAAGGATGTTTCCAAGGAGATGATCTCCTTTGGAATGCTCTGTAATGATTGTTGTCAAGTCTTTCTGACTTCGTGCATAATCATTAAGAGGATCAATGCATATAAGTTTAGAATCTAACAGATTTCAGTAAATGGCATGAATTTGGAATTCTTGCATTTGCAGTAAGAATTTGGGACTGTGAAAAGAGGATCATTGGAGTGATGTTCAATTGATCTATTTTACAAAGTAAAGATCATAGACAAACATAGTATGCATACTTGGTGTATGGCATGACTAGTGTTTAGAAAACATAGTGTACATGCTTGGAGCATGGGACAACTATTGTTTTAAATTCAAGTATAAAGTTGATAAAACCGAAACAATGAATAATGAGTAATCAGTACGGTGATAAATAAAAGTGTTTATTTATATTCATAGGGTTTGATACCATATTTGATTCATTTATTCTTGTGTTTCACTTTGCATGTTTTGACTTCCAGAATAACTAAGTCGCTCTTCCTGAATGATTAAGTTATTCAAACCATCCACAGTCGGTCATATATTGGAAGTAGATATGAATCAAGACTGTCATGGGTTGGTTTGTAGAGGTCCAAGTTGGTGGACAAAGTGGTGCTACAACACTCATGAGTGCTGATAAGTTCTGAGTATTGGATTCAACCCGCGCTCATTTGAATCACTTCATGGATTTTATCACGAGTGATCATGAGACGATAATATCTTATATTCTTCAAACCTAGAGATATGAGTTGTTACTATGAGTTGGTTATACATTGATTGCATGAAAACGCATTGGTAACTCGATGTTATAAAACGTGCCTTTGTGTATGATTCAACAAGTAGTAGAACAAGCCATATGAGTCGAAGTTTATCCATTCCTTTTTACCTTCGGGATAAAAGCGATATATGTGGGCCCCTCGATGATTTAAAGATGATACATGTGAGTGCTTGGCCAAGCCAGGACTGATTTGATTTGTTCAATCAGTCAGTCATCATGAATCGGAAATCGGGAAACAACAAATGGACAGAGAGAATGATTGATAATCCATGTCTCAGTCCATATGATATCTAGAATGGAGGAATATATGATCCCTTATCTAATGGACAAGTCATTGACAAAGGTCAGAGTTCATCGACAAGGTCAGAGTTCGACAGAAGCTTTTGAGAGCTACGATTGCTGATCGGTTCCTGAAGTCATACGCAATAATAGTTTTAGACTTATCCAAGTGGGAGACTATTGGATTAATGTCTAAGTCCATAACTATAATTGGTAAGACTTGACCCGACCCCGCATGGTCCATTTGGGTTGCATGGCATCATGCATTTGGATAGACTATAATGAGAGAAATAACACTTAAGGTTGGTTAATATATTATAAGTTCTAATATATTAATAAGGTTATTTAATTAGTATTGATCAAGAATTAATTTGGAATTAATTAAGTGATCAAAAGGAGACTAATTAAATATATGGGTTGATTGTGTAAATCATTCATTCTTATATATGTGGGCTTGTGATCCAAGATTCCTTATGTTGGACTAAGTCCATGGGGTGACCCATGGATACTCCATGGAGGTTAAAATCCATGGAGCATAAGGAATGGGTAAAGTTATGAGTTACATGGTGTAACCCTAGTAGCCACCATATAAAAGAATCCCATGGCTCAAGAAATCGTGCACTAATGTGTGAGTGTGAGGGCTAGACGATTTCAAGGAGTGTTCAAGTTTCTCGCAAGTTATTCCAAGTGTATTTGGTGTTGTGTGAACCATTTGAGGTGTCACACTTGGGGCACTAGGCACTCAAGCTTCATGAAGACATTCTACATCAAAGAGGTATGTATTCTATCTTGTTATATTTATTATTTTGTATGCTAGATTAGGATAATACCTTGGATGTTCATAATTGTATGTATAATAGAGAAAACATAGATCCAAGGTATTTAGGGTTGCATGTACACTTAGGAGTGTTAGAATGCTCATAACCCAACATTATAACCTATAAAACCCTTCAGCAGAGTGGTGGTGGTTGGTGGATTGGAAAACTTGTTAATGTTGGTGGGTAGATTCGCATCGGTTTGTAAGAAATGATAGTTAAGGGATGGATGCGTGGTGGAAAAGGCAAATGGGAAGATGGTTTTGTTAAAAGTAACATGATGAGAGAGGTGGATTTTACCGGTAAGGGGATTGAGGAAACCATACTCGTGGTAGTCAACGGGGTATCCAAGTAAGACACAACAGGTGTATCGTAGATCGAGTTTGTGGTGGTGGTTGGCAGATTGGTTTAGATAACATGCACAACTCAACGGTATAGCATAAATGTGGGTGTTTGGTTATGAAGGATTTTGGTGGGTGTGATATTGTGTAAGTAGGTGGCTGCATGAAGGGCGTCGACTCATAGGGAGGGTGGTAAGGTTGCATGGGTAACTAAGATAAGAACGATTTCATTTAGGTGACATATCATTTGTTCGGCTTTTTCGTTTGAGAAGTCCGAGGACAAGCAAATCTCAATGTAAGGCCATGGGTGGATGAAATTTTTTTAAAGTTTTGGTTATCAAACTCGCCACCCGTATAACATTGAAAACTTTTAATTTTAGTGTGGAATTGAGTTTGAAGAAATGAATGAAATTGAGAGAAACAAGTAAAGGTTTAAGATTTAAATTTGAGAGGGTATACCCACACATATTGAGTAAAGTTATCAATAAGGACCATATAATATTTATATCCTGTTTTTCTTTGAGGTGGGGAGGTCCATAGATCAGAGTGAATAATATCAAAGGGTCATAAAGTTTTAGAGCCTGAATCATAAAATGGTAAACGCTTATGTTTGGATATTTGACATGAATGACAAAGCAAATGAGTATTACTAGAACTCTTATTACATCTAATGATGGAATTAAAACATAAATAATCAAGAACATTTCCAGCAAGATGTCCAAGACGGAAATGACACAAATCTGATGAAGATATAGAGACGAGTATGACAAGAGGTGGGTCAAGAGGTGAATAGGTAGAGATCTCCGAAGTTATTGTGGTGTGTTAGGATCTTCCCACTCTTGAGGTCCTTCACAGAGAAACCATAAGGATCAAATTCACCAGAAACATGATTATCAATAGTAAATTACAAACAGAAAGGAGGTTTTTGATTATGTTTGGTGTGTACAAAACATTGTTTAGGGAAAGGATTTAAGGTTGGGTTATGATGGTAGCTTTTCCCGTGCCTTGAACTAGAATATCATGACCATTTCCGAAAAACTTAAATTTCATATGACTATGATTAGAATAGTGTTGAAGTTTACTTGAGTCCGCCTTGAGATTAGTTGAAGCGTCTGTGTCCATATACCATTAGGAATCATTAGGTAAATCCATGGATAAAGCCTGAAACTCAATGCCAATATCAGTTGCCTCCAAGGCGTTGAAGGTGCCGACTGTATTGGCTTGAGGAGCGTCGAAGGAACGATCTGATTGCTGATTGCGTTGTTGAGTTTGTTGTGAGGACGACCGTTGTGGAGGATATCGTGGGTACGGCCAACCTTGTTGGGTTGGATAAGGGCATTGGGCGACATCATTGTCCACCAAGGAGGGGTTTTGTATGGATTCTCGTGACCAGTTGGGCGAGGAACAAGTTGTTGATTGCGAGCATGAGATGGAGGTGGGCCATTTTGATTTGAATGATCGCGTTGATAAGAACCACACAGAGGCTGATAGGATTGACGGTTCGGCCGACCTCCACGAGTTTGTCTTGGTGGTGGTCGCGATGATGATGAATCAGATGCAACGTTGGCTTCAGTCACCGTGAGACCAGTATCACTGGTGGTGTTGTTGTTACGAGAAGCTTGACGATTTTGTTCCAATTGGAGCATGCTTCGAGTTGTATCCTAGTCAGGTGGTGTCTGATTGATGTAGGCGGCGACAATATCATACTCCGGTGGAAGACCTCTGATGTGATGGAGGACCAGACAATTTTCAGAGACCGGACTTTCGACATCTGATAGTTGATCTGCAAGGTCTTTCAACTTATGGCAATAGTTTTCGAGTGAGTTCATGGATTTGAGGGTGAGGTTTGTAAATTCTTGTTTAAGGGCTGCTATACAAGACCCCTTGTTATTATGAAAGATTTGCTTGACTTTTTCCCATGCTTGATGAGCAATGGTCGTTCTCCAGGACTCGAGTAAGCAGATCATCAGATAGGGAGTCGTAGATCCACTGAAGGACAATAGCATCAATTTCACTCCATTGTGCGTAGTCGAGAGTGGTATTGGTCGGCAGCACAGTACCGTCGATATGTGACAATACCTTATATCCGCGAGCATGGAGTTTAAACAGTTTTACCCATGAGGAGTAAGTCACTTTGATTCCATCCAAGACTCGAACCTTGTTTTGGATGTTTGTCACAATATACACCGGATGAACGGAGCCCTTGGAAGAGTTTGGGTCGTCTCCAAGCATTGTCGGCGGTGATGACAGTCGTGGCTGTCAAGGGAGGAAATAGGGTTTTGGGTTGAGGAGCTCTGATACCATAAAGGAATCAAAATGACCGGATGATTTTGATTAAACACAATAAACAAATATATAGATACATTGAGGCTAACTTCCTAAAATACAAAAATATACAACAATAATACAATATCTTCTAATATTTTAAACGTTTAAACCATTCTCTACGTGTACCCAATTACAGTCACATATGACTTCTTTTTGAACTTGTACGATTACTTCTCACTGAATTCAAATGTGAATGATAAGGATACCCGAAGTTAATGTTTATTGAATTGTTTATAGATATTTAATGTCTACGCCTGCAAAATAAAGACAAATTAATCAAACACTAAATTCCAAATCACCAAATCATTGAAAAATAAAGTCAACCTACAGTTCAACTCAGTAAACTAATTAATTTAATACCTTCAATCTTTAAAAAAAAATATTACAATTCTCGTCATACACATTAAGAACTATCTACACCTCAATCGAAGACCTCCAACGTACTCGGTTAAACATGAACACAAACAACAAAATTGAGAAGATTAAAAAAATGTTGACAAGTTAAACATGACTTAACAATTTTGTTCGTTTTCAATTGATTATGTCACCTCCATCCAATAACCATGAAGTGAATTAATACTTAATTAGTTTCACACTTTAACTAGATATATTAAAAATATTAATACGGCATGCATGCATGCACATATTTTATATAATGCCAAAAGGCATGTCACATAATATTGTCAAAAAAAAGTCATGGATTTGGAGAGAATCTAAAAGACCATTCATTCCCCTTTGAATATGGAAACATTAATTGAATCTACAAATCATTCGTCTTCCATTTCATACCTGTTTATTTAAATTTCTCAAAACCCTCATCGTTATCAAATCCCTTCAATTCACAAAAGCATGGGCATAATCAACAGTGCCCAAGAACTCGGTATCCATGAGCATGATGATGATGATGCTTTTTATGCTGAACTCGAAAGACGAGTATTAACATTGATAGATGATCATGACTACAAAGAATTTTCGAGCCACACCCAAAAATATTCAAGCTCTTCATTGAATACAAAACGGAGATATGAAACAGTCAAACACAACAGTAATTATTTTTATTGGAATGAGGGTGGTTGTGATTCAGTCCCAGCTTCGATTTTAAGCTTGTGGGGAAGCAACAACAAAGGAACTGGGGTTTTTATTCCTCGTATTGCCATCTCTAGAAATAAAAATAAGCCAAGTAAGTTAGTTTAATTATCGATCTTTTCTTATTTCTTATTGTTTTAGGTCTATATTTAATGATTAATCATGCATTTTCTTTTTACTAATTTAGTTTTCTGGATTGTGAATGTGCAGGAAGGAAAATCAATAATAAGGGAATAGTTTATAAGCACGATGGAAGTTGAAGCTGAGAATTGTTTTTTTTATTTGATTATTCATAAATATTCTTCTTTTGTTTTTGTTGGGGCCTGGGGTAACATAATAACTGATTATAATGTAGAAATGCAATTAAAGGATTCGTTATATATTTGTTGGTTGCTATTCTACACTTTGTATACGTTTGGTGATCCTATAGATTTTCAAGAAAACTGACTTTTTTTTTTTTTTTTGGAAATATACCGTTTAAGTACAAACCGTACCAGCTACTAAGTATATCGGTCACATACTCTATGTACACGAACACCAGTTGCAAACTGGGTGCAGTCCAAGATCATTTCTACTTTAGTCCTAAGACATTAAGCATAGTTCAAGTGAAAATGAAACCACAGTATAACATTAGAACTCTAATATGTTTCATTTTGAACCTTGATGTAAAATTCTTTTTTCAATTTTAATATAACTATATAACAAAATCTAAAGTATTTTTTATTTAGTTTTTTAGATGTTTTCTTGGGATGTTGCACTTCGCTATGTACTCCTTTTTTTTTAATATGAATAAATGATTCATTTAATTTTTAATTATATGATGTGTTTTAGTGACTATATTATTTATTGTGTTGGCATTTGTTTTTAAATTTTTGTTATACATTATTTGCTAAATTTGAAAAACAAATTATCGCCTCAAACATCAAATCGATTTGAACCAAATTTGTTTGACTAAGTTAAAACTTTTAGTCGGTTTTAGTTTTAGATTTTTGTCAAATTGATTTGAACCAAATTTGTTCCATCCAACCACATAAAATGCTTTAGCATATTAGTTTGTTAATATTTTAGATATTATTTTAGTGTTATATATTGTCATTCAAATATATTTCAGTGTGAAAAGTTTGAATATGATCCGGATTTATTAAAACCGGTATGATCGTATCTAAAATTTTTGAGCTAAATAATAAGGTTGAAAGTTTTCAAAGTAGACTTTAACAATCGTGGAATATTTTGGCATATTTTCACTTATTTGTAGAATGTTTTCTACACATGGATAAAGTAAAGTTTATGGCTTGTACAATAAATATATGTAAAATATAAATTAATCATTTTTATTGAGTATTTTATATTTATATATATTTACTAGGTTATAACCTGTGACAACAATGGTTATAAAGTTCATTAAGCTTTCATATTAAAAACTCAAAATTATTAATTAATTATTTTAAATAAATTATTAATTAAAAGATATTCGTTTATTTAGATAAAATTATAATCGTTGGTTCAAATAAATACGTTAAATTATATCATTTGTATTAATTTTATTTTATTTTTTATTCTAATGTTATTAATTTAAGGTAATTAGGGTGAAAATTTTGAAATTTGAAATTTGGAATGAAGAATCAATAAATTGACAAGTGACATTACATTAATTAGGAAGACGAATAGGGTGACATATGTCAAAGAAAACTATTTTTTTTATTAGACGGGTGGGAGTGAGCAACGCACATCCCTGTTTTCCAACATGGCACGCTAAACACGACGTTATAACGCCGACTACACTGTCCCGGGGTGGCGTTTTAGGTGTTACGGTAATGGGCGTTATGGTGGTAACGAGGGAAACGATTGAAATTGGCTTGGAGAATGATCACATTTTTGACCGTTTGCAAACGGTCACAAACTTAATATAATAATAATAATAATAATAATAATAATAATAATAATTTTCCCTATTTATATCTAATATAAATACACAATATTTATCTTAATTTTACCTACAAAACTCAACAATTTCTTTCAAAAATTCAAATTTTCTTTCAATTTCATTTTCTTTTCTAGTAATCTATTTCATTAAAAAAACGGATCTTTTTGATCCGTTCCATCGATACAATGATGATATCGATGAGGATGATATGTTTGTGGGTATGATGTACCGATATAATACGGACAAGCTACTATTAGAGCCAGCTTCACTACTGACCAGATGTGCGGCGTTGAACAGAAATCGTGAAGAAGGGCATAGACGTCTAGTATACGATTATTTTGCGGATAGTGTCTACCAACCTAGCGATTTTAAAAGAATGTTTCGTTTGCGGAAAAATGTGTTTCAACAGATAGCGAATGCAATGGAAAGCAGGTACCGTAAGTAACTTGTTTTACAAAATTAAATATATGTTCTTTAGATTATTAAATTATTGTTTTTTAGATAACACAACTACGTCCGTTTTTACAAATTAAATATATGTTTAGGTATGAAATGAATATTTCGAAATGAGGTATGATGCGAGAGGTAAACGAGGTTTTACAGGGTTGCAAAAATGTGTTGCTGCAATCAAGCTTATGGCTTTGGGGGAGTCGCCCGATTCTATGGTCGACTATATGAGAATGTCAGGCGAACGAACTGCACGAGAAAGTTTGTATAATTTGGCGAGAGGTGTTATTGAAACCTTCGGTGACAAATACTTGTGCAAACCTTCATTGAATGACATGCAACAACTATATGCGGTGCATGAAGAACAACATGGTTTTTCGGGTATGCTTGGAAGCATTTATTGCACAAAGTGGATATGGAGAAATTGTCAATATACAAGTGGAAATGTCAATACACAAGTGGTCATCTTGGATCACATCTGTTAGTATTAGAGGTTGTTGCGTCACAAGACTTATGGATTTGGCATGCTTTTTTCAGAGTTGCGGGTTCTAACAACGACGTAAACGTTCTTGATCATTCACCAATATTTCAGAACATTTTGACAGGAAAGGCACCAGATGCTCCTTTCACAGTAAATGGTCATGAGTATAAGTTCGGGTATTACCCCACGGATGGAATATATCCACTATGTTCCATGTTTGTGAAGGCGTTTCGACACCTGATAGAACCAAGAGACAAATTTTTCAAGAAAAGACAAGAAGGAGCATATTAGGACATGGAACGTGCTTTCGGAGTTCTGAAAACAAAATGACACATAGTTGAACATGCAGCATGACCACATAAGTTAGACACTCTATGAGACATTATGTATGCATGTATCATAATGCATAACATGGTAATTGAAGATAAAGGATGAAACATTACCGAGTATTTGCTTATGGAACCTAGACACACTCAATTTCAACCAGGGGTAGCAGAATACTTACATAGAGTTGTTGACATTCAAGACCAACGAAAACACAAGCAACTTCGAGAAGACTTGGCAGATCATATACGCGATGGTACTGAAGAGGAATAATTTAGGTCAAAAACTATAATTTTTCTCATCTTTTTTTTTTTGGTTTTTAGGTTTTTAAATGTTTTTGTTTTTAATTTAGGATTTATTAAAATTTTATTTTTACTTTTTAAATGTTATTTATAACTTATGATTTAGTTTATATGATAATTATAAATATTATGACATAAATAAAAAAACAAATTGGAAATATATAAATTAAAAAACATAAAAAAACGATAAAAATAAAAATAAGGGGTGTTATCATGTATTATTTGGTGTTGCCCATTTCCATCTTAGGTATTATAACATCAATGTATGACTCGTGACACCTTTTGGGTATGGTAACATACAATAACATATTGTCGACACCGAGCTGTCTTAGACTCTTAGTATAGGTAGAGGAGATTGTACAAGCCCACAAATTCAATGGTGATGTTAGCTTCTCAAGTCTATTACATGGTCGTTAATAGTTCGTTAGACTTAAAGGGAGTTTTCATATTTTTCTTTGTATAGTTAGTTGTGATAGTTATGTCTTAGACAATGCGTTTATATATATATATATATATATATATATATATATATATATATATATATATATATATATATATATATATATATATAAAACTCATATTCTTATACAGTTCCAAATTCAGCAAAAAAAAAAAAAGATTCTTGATATCAAATAAAATACCATGGATAGTTAAAAGCAAAAACCTGTCATTTGTTATTTTTTTTGTCGGCTTTTTTTTTCCAATCTCTCATTCTTCTTCTTCAACTAACATCTCTTGTTCTATGACCCAAATTTCCTATAATATATAATCATGAACACAAACTTGGGAAATTCCAAGCCACACCAAAAGAAATTAACTACTGTTAAATCATTAAATTAAACCAAACATTAGATAATTAAAGTTGGAACTCACTATTTAAGCACAACGGTTTGTTTGACCTTAGACACACTCGACCAAAACCTTCAACTGTCCCATAAGGACTGCACCCATTTTTTAAGCCTCTCAGTCTTCGTCTTCACCCTTCTTGTTCCATCGAGACATCCATCGAGACAGTAGGTGAAAAAGAAAACAGATGCATGATTGAGAGAGAGAGACTCTAGATTAGGGTTCACGAAAAGAAAAGAAGAAAAACATCCAATTTCTTGACCATCCGATTCCAAAGAAAGCAAGATCGAAATGAGTTGAAAGAATGAAATAGTAGAAGAGGAATGGCGGTACAGAGGTCGGGGATGTGGAAGAAAAGTCGAGGCATGGTCGGAGAGAGGAACCAGTGAAATAAATTGGAATGAGATAAGAGAGAGGGTGAGAAACTAAGGTATTGTTTGTTTTGGAAGTGGTTAAATGTCTTTTGTCTTTTTTCATATTTGCGGAAGAAAACATACACTTACGAAACGTCTACCCGCCAAAAAAGAAAATTGCTCAAATAGTACTTTTGTAAAAAAACAAAGGAGGCCTAAGTGTGTAATGGAAGAAACTTTAATATGGGAAAGGAAAATCTGATAAACATGTGTCGCAGCAGAGAAGGAGAAGGAGGCAGGTGTTCTAAGCTTTGGAACATGTGTCTATGGTGGAATATAGCTAAGGAAAAAAAGAAAGTGCAGGAAGTGGATATTTCTATGTCTTCACGCGCTTAAGACTAATGGCTGAAAAAAAAAAAAAAAAAAACAAACGACTGTACTTCACGCTCTCCGCGCCAACCTCATGGACCATCAACCGTATGCCCAACGCAAAAAGAGAGAATCAACTAAAATTCAAGAAAAAACAGCCAAAATTCAACAAAAATCCTAAAAAATTATTGCTAAATTCTCTCAACCCTCCGCCATTTTCACTTATCTCAATTCTTATATATATATATATATATATATATATATATATATATATATATATATATATATATATATATATATATATATATATAGTCCGGTTTCGGTGAGAACTAAAAAAATGATGAGGACTGCGAGGATAATTCTCCACCACCCATTTCGTCAAGGGCGCAAATGTCAAATCCAAATATTTGGTCGTGGTGTGTTCGCATGCGACCTACGTTCATGGTAACCAATACGGAATCGAGAATTTAATCACGTTCGGCGAACGTCAATGAAATGTCATTTAAGTGGGTTTTATTAGTTATTTTCGTTTATTTAGACTCAAATACTATCATCTCGGTTTTTACAGTTTTTTTTGTTTTTTTAGTCTTTTTTGTTTTTTTAGTCTTTTTTGTTTTTTTAATTATTTTTTTTGTTTTTTTGTTTTTTTGTTTTTAATATTTTTACTGCATACTTGAAGGTACTGGTGTTTTTCTTTATTTTTTATTTTATTTTTTGATTTTTTTTGTTTTTTTTTTTAGTGTTTAAACTAAATATCTGTAACATCCGAATTCTTGAAGAAAAATTGTTGAGAATAACCCTATTTCTAGGTCAACTCGACGAGTTGGAGGGACCAAATCGTCGTGTTGAAGATGGATGGATCGCGAGTGTTTAATGAACCAACTCGACGAGTTGGGGAGCCTCAAATCGACGAGTTGGCAGCTGGGAAAGAAACCCTAATTTTTAGGGTCTTGCACTCTGTTTAAAGTCCTCAAGTGCTTTTTGTGGCCTCCTTATCATCCTCCATTGTTGTCTAAACCCTAAAATGAGTTGTAGCCTCCATTGTCAAGCTTTTGGAGCATTGGAAGGAAGTTTGGTGTTCATTTTGTGCATTGTGAAGGAATTAGAAGATCTTGAAGTTTCTAGCTTGGAGAAGGAAGTCTTGGATCCAGAATCACTGCATTTCTTGCAGTCATTTAAAGGTATCAAGTTTATACCTTGACTTATGGATGATTAGATCTCCTTATTTTGGGCTTTGTTGTGTGTTTGGCCTTTTTTTGGGGATGATGAGGGAGTAAAGTCGTTTTAGGGGTTGTTCCTTCAGATCTGAGTTGGTTTTGGTACCCTTGAGCTTAAAGGTGCAAACTTTATGAGGATTATGGTGTCATGCACGCATTATGTCAATTATTAAGTCCATTCCAAGCTTAAGAGCTTCATTTAGACATGCATGAACGTAAAATTGGCAACTTTACGTGGTTTTCCAGCTCAAGGAAGTCAGATCTATGTTTTGGAGTCATGTCCTTATGGGTTAAGTGCTTAATGTGTTAAGAGGTGGGTTTCTAGCGAACTCGACGAGTTTGTTGGATAAACTCAGCGAGTTGGCTCGGTTTTCCCCGAGATTTTCATATTGATAGAGGAACTCAGCGGGTTGACTTGGTTTTTCCCGATCTGTGTAGATTGATGGAAAAACTCGACGAGTTGAAGGACAACTCGGCGAGTTGGGTCAACTTGGACCGTTGACTTTGACTTTCGATTTATGTCTTTGACCACGTTTGTCCCAATGGGTGCTTGAAGTAATCTGAATTGTAATAAGGAAATTATGGGCTTAGGATAAGACCTATATGGGGTTGGGCCCAATTTGGAAAATCGGGGCATTAGTGGGCCTTTGTGGAGCTTTTGGTTTTGGGCCTCAGTTTTTGGTTCATGTTGGGTCAGGGGTAAAATGGTCATTTTACCCCAAGCAAGGATTATGGATTATAGCATGGAACCCAATTGGTAATTGGGTGTGTTGTTGGTTTTGATAGCTCGGAAGTCGGCAGGGCAGCAACTAGGGATTTCTTTCGGGGAGTTTCTGCATTCGAGTTGAGTTGTCCTCACTATACTTGTGGGTCGAAGGCACCAATACCGGCCATTGGATTGATATCCTGTTATGCATGTTATTGTATTGTTATGACTTGTTAGATCGGTATCCTGGTAGATAGTGTTGGGTTTTGAGCATTCTAACACTCTTATGGTGTACATGCAACCCTAAATACCTTGGATCTATGTTTTCTCTATTATACATGCAAATATCAATTTTCCAAGGTATTGTTCTAACTAGCATAATACAAAGTACATATAATATAAAATCTAGTAGAATTACATACCTCTTGTTTGGTGCTTGTTTCCATGGAGCTCAAGAGCCTAGTGCCCCAAGTGTGACACCTTAAATGGTTCACACAACACCATGAACATTTGGAATAACCATGAGAGAAGATATTAGTCTTATATCTCTATGAAATCGGCTTGCCCTCTATTATTTTTCTAGTGGCCATTTCACCAACTAATGGGGTCTTTATATGGTGGCACATTAGGGTTACACCATGTAACCCATGACTTAACCCATTCCTTATGCTCCATGGGTTTTAACCTCCATGGAGTATCCATGGGCCACCACATGGGTTAAACCTAACATAAGGAATCATGGATCATGAGCCCACATATATAAGAATCTATGATTTACACAATCAATCCCCATATATTTATTTAGTCTCTTTTGATCACTAAATTAATTCCAAATTAATTCTAGATCAATACTAATTAAATAATATGATTTCATATTAATATATTAGAACTTATAATATATTAATATGTCACAAATATCTTCTTCTCATTAAAAGGTCTATCCAATTGTTCTGATGCCATGCAACCCAAATGGACCATGCCAGGTCGGGTCAAGTATATACCAATTATAATTATGGACTTAGACACTAATCCAACAGTCTCCCACTTGGATAAGTCTAATAACTATTATTGCAAGTACGCCTTCATAACCTGACCATCAATCGTAGCTCTTAAAAGCTACTGCCAAACTCTGAACAAATCAATGACACGTCCATTAGATAAGTGATCATATATTCCTCCATTCTAGATATCATATGGACTGAGACATGGATTATAATCATTCTCTCTGTCCATTTATTGTTTCCCGATTTCCGATTTATGACGACTGACTAATTGAACAAATCAAATCAGTCCAGCCCGGCCGAGCACTTACATTTTGTCATCACTAAATCATCGAGGGGCCCACATATATCGTTTTTATCCCTTTGAGGGTAAAAGGAATGGATAAACTTCGACTCATATGCTTGTACTGACTACTTGTTGAATCATACACAAAGGCACGTTTTATAACATCGAGTTACCAATGCGTTTTCGTGCAATCAATGTATAACCAACTCATAGTCAACAACTCATATCTCTAGGTTTGAAGAATATAAGATATTATCGTCTCATGATTCACTCGTGATAAAATCCATGAAGTGATTCAAATGAGCGTGGGTTGAATCCAATACTCAGAACTTATGAGCACTCATGAATGTTGTAGCAACCATTGCTATGTCTAATGCACATTAGACAAATCATACAAGCCAAATTCATGACAGTCTTAAATCAATACCTACTTCCAAAGTATGACTGACTGTGGAGAGTTTGAATAACTTAGTCAGTCGGGAAGAATGACCTAGTTATTCTGGAGTCAAAACATGCAAAGTGAAACACAAAAATAATACTAATCTTGTATGGCCTCAACACTTTGAGTGTAAATAAAAACCCTTTTATCTAAGCACCATATTGATTACTCATTATTCATGTTTCGATTAATCAACTTAATACTTGAATTGAAACAATAGTCATGCCATGCACCAAGCATGCATACTATGTTTACTAATGGTCTTTTTTTTTGTGAAATAAATCAATTGAACACGACTTCAACGATGCTCATTTCACAATCCCAATCCCTTTTGTAAATGTAAGAATACCAAACTCTTGCCATTTACTGTGATCTGTTAGACTCTAAACTTATATCACTGATCCTCTTGTAATGACTATGCCCAAAAGTCACAAAGACTTGGCAACAAACATTACAAAGAATTCCAATGGAGATCAATTCCATGGAAACGAAGTCTCAAATTCAAAGTACATTCCTTTGAACATCCTTCTTGCATTAAGTTCTCTAATCTTACACAGATTCAAAGAATAACTTCCACCTATGGAAACAATTCCACATTCCCATTTTGACCATCACTTTTGAACAAGAGTTACCTCTTTTCAAAATATGTCAATATGGTCCTTACTCTATACTTCCAATTGTCCATGAGTAACCAATCTTTGGTAAACCTCAAACTGTCCTCGACAATTGCTTAATCATTTTAGTCATATCCAGTTCTAATCCCTTTTCCCCTCTTAATGCCCTAAGCATTAGGAAAATTTAGAAAGGATAACTATTATAGCTCATGTAATCGATCCTATACCCGAAGCATATGGGACATGATTCATGCTATAAATTTTTTTATTTGCCATGTTCTCACAATTCGAACTATGAAGAGGGATGTCGTAATCATAAACGAATTTTGAGAACGCAACATATATATAATTTCCTTATGTTGAACCATTCCAGCATAACATTCATATTCTTGACTAAAGTAGATTGAAATCTCAATCTAAGCTTGTAGAATTGGAATGAAGTATAAAATCCTCTCCCTTAATTATAGCAAAACAACTTTTTCAAGGCGAATTGAAACTTTTGTTTTCTATAATTAATATTGCTGACTTGCAACACTTAACATAATAATCATGCTCTCACTAGCATAATGATTATTATCTTACTAGCATAACACTTATGCTCCCACTATCTTTGACATGTATCCAGAGATCAGCTGGACTTTTAGAAATCAATACTTTATTGACTTTCTTACCAAAGTTCAGATTTCTGATACGCAATTGCTTTGATAAGACTTTATCAAAATCATACACCTTTCCTTATATAGCTCACTTGTGTGTCTAAACAATTATGAAGAGGGATGTCGTAATCATAATGTTTAGACCTTTTGTCATCCTCACAATTGCTATCTACTTAAAATCTACTTAGTGAAAGAGTTTCCTTACCATCATTTTCATGAATTGGAGAGAAACCTTATGACACTTAGATTTTATGGTGTAAGTGTTCCTATCCATGTGAATTTGTCATAACCATAATCACAAGACAAGGTTAGTGGCAAATCTAAACACATATGGACTGAACTTGTTCAATCTTAATTTCTTGCCACCCGGCAGCACAAGGGCCTACCATTGCTTCCAGGTTGTTATGCAAACAACTGAGAACTCATAGAACTCACAAACATAGTCACCTTTTAACTGGAATAGACACAGAAATAAGAATATGTAAACACGATAGGTTACAAACCTCAAATCGTGGGCTAATGATTAACAAAACTCTTGATTAGTTCTTGAAACTGTCTCAAGATATTTTAAGACTCCCACTGACCTCTTGACATATAAGATTCTCTTTGTCAAGAACCATTACTTGACAAAACAAATATTCAAGAGTTAGTGCGGATTCTTATCAAGTTAAACACTTCAGACAATTGGTCTCAGTTGGTCTTTGTTTTATCCAAAACATCACCACTTACCAACTTCAAATGTACAAGAGTAGAAAACATTTTACTCTACATTTGACAAGTGTTTTAAACTTTCTAAAGATTATGTCACTCAAGGCTCAATCTTAGAGTATGACTCTAAGATTTGATTTTGGAATGAAGTATGATTTATCTTTTGATTTAACCATTTCCACAATTCACGATTCCTCTCCTTAGCCAACAAATGCACTAAGGTGTCCTTAGAGGATCAATTGTGATATGGTTCCACAATCACTAAGATAATCATAAAACAAGATACACTACTACTCTCCCATCTCTTCAGATTGGAGAAACTTTTATCTTTCTGCCTTATTTGATTTTTCTTATTCATTCTGCCATATATTGAAACTTTTCCAATGTTTCAGCATTACACTTAAACTTGTAAGCATAATCATATTTACTAAATTTTAGTAAATCATAACGAATAATCTTATCAACCTTTGTGGTGGACCTGACTAGTGCACAACCTAATGTACCCGATCCTTTACTCCTTCGCTTGACTCACATGCGAATGTGAACAAGGAATTAGTCTTAATTTACCAAAGATGAAAAATCTCATTCATCACACAATACAACTTGCATGATTCCAAGTTTCTATCCAACTGAAACTTGGGTGATGAGAATCTTTCCTTATTTGATAAATTATGACACTACCATAAACGAAAGAATCAAATTCATTTTTCCAATATTGCTTATCAATGGAAACATATAAACAACAATTTTTCCCAAATGCCTTTGTAAGGATACTTAAAATAAATAAAATCAAAACTTTTCTTTTATTTTAAAACTTGCGGAAAAACTTATCCTTACAATGCAAATTCATATGAAAACTTTGTTGTTATCTATTCCTAAGCAATATCTCATAACTCTTATGCAGTGGCTCAAAATTCTGGTCATCGAACCATGCGATCAGAATCAACACACCTTTTCTTTAAGCTTCCTTTGATTCTTCAAAAACATCAAAATGTAATTACATTACATCATGTATTAAGAATCTCCAAAAGAGACTTAATAGAGTTAGATAACGGACTTTACCTGAAGTAGAGTCAAACTTTTGACTTTACCATCCTTATGAGGTTTCAGGTAAATTCGGCAGCTTCGCAACCAATGCCCCTTTCCTTTGGCAACATGCACATATGGACTCTTTGGGAATGGTACATGGGACTATCTCAGACTTAGCCTTTCTCTTTACCATTTGGTCAACCGAGTTGACTATGGCCGATCCCTTTCCATTGGGACGAGAAAGTTTTTCTGGATTTCCAGTGTCACCATTGTCAATGTCCATGAAGTTTTGGGAAGTCGATCTTCTAATCAAATTTGCTTTACCAGTGTTCCAAATCATTGCTGATTCAGCATCACCAAGCAAATAGATAAGATCATTAAAGGGTCATGTCGTGATCTGTCATCAGGGAGTGACTGAAGAACCAAGTCAACAGCCAGCTACCTCGAGACTTCGACACCCGACTCTCCCGGCTTGTCAATATGTGACTTAATCTCCAAGACCTAAGCACATATAGACTTTGTCTGCCAATAGGGATTGAGTGGCTTAAAACTTATCAAGTCTTGAAACTTGTGGGATAGGGAGATTTATTGGAGGAGGTGGAGGAGGTGAAGTATGGTTTCCATTCCCACTAATGCACAACAAAGGGATTGGTCTTTCACCTTGATTGCCATTTGGGATATCATCTTCATTAGGAAGCTTGTTCCAAAAGATTTGGGAAGACCATAGATGTCTCACCTAGACATCTATAATGGGAGAAATTCAAGTTAGTTGATTTAAAGTCCTTAATATAACACCCAATATGAAATATTAAGGCTAGGATCCAACAACCTATTTATAACTGGAAGAGGGATGTCGTAATCCGAGTTATAAAATAGTTGAAGGTAGGTAAATGACGATTTACCAATTTCCACCATGAAAAACGAAATATAATTAAGTTTTAATTGGATTTGAAACTCCTAGATCTTTTGAGATACATTGAACTTTCAATGGCATGTTTGAATCTCGATTGTGCCCTCTCAAGTTTGTGACTGGGATGCCGAGGATCACAAACAAGGTGTGAATAACCATGCAAATTGACTTGGTACCCTTAACTTTATCACCTAATCGATGTACCGGTTAGCCACACAGCTCCACCGATCTATAATAAGGTCAAGTTACCCTTTGCCACTCTTACTAGTCCTTATTAGCGTGCTGGTTAGCCACACACGCTCCACTAATCGACTTGGTAAGGTACAAAGTGTAATTTCATGGGTTAGCACCTATTTCACATTTTCCTAAGTAACTAAGATTGGGAATTTATAAGTGTTTAGTTACTTAGTATTTTTCATTATACTTTTAATGAAGGGAGAATTATAGTCCTTTCCCACCCGTTCGGCTAACGACCCTCCACCAGTCAAGGAAGCGGTGGGTGAGAATGGACACCCATTAAACTGCCATTTTATAGGCAGTAACCTTATACCCCCCTTATAGACCGACTTCGTGAATGAGGCCTACTAATGGTAAGATTGACTTTATCTTATACATATCTATATAATTAAAATTATAATAATAGTATAAGGGTGTATTTTAAACATTTAAAATACTTGGTGGTTTAATCTATTAATTAAACTATACTCTTAATTTAATTAAACTTAAACCATGTCTTTATGGAATTATTAATTCTTTTAATTAACCACTTTAGTTAATTTAATAAAGTCCATAAAGTTTGAATTTTAACTTTTAAAATTGTAGAGTTTGGAACTAAAGCATTAATGTGTGTGAGACTTTACAAATTCCAAAACTTGAGGGAAAGTTTTGAAACTATTCAAAACCTTTCATTTCATAACTTATGAGTTTAATGGTTCATTAAAATGAAGACTTTTCATTTTTATGTAACCTCTTATTCTTTAATAACACTTTCAAAGAAGTGACTCTTAAACATCCATAACTTGAAGACAAGTTATGGAGTCATAAAATAATTAAATGAAAAAGACTCTTCATTTTTATGTAACCTATGACACTTTTATGATTTTTAAGATTCATAAATATGACTTTTCATATAACTTGAGGACAAGTTACAAAAACATATTATATGAACTTCTTTTAGATCAATATGGATTGAAAACAACTAACACACAATTTTTTTCCATTAATCTAAACTAACTCATAAACCAAGGAAACACAAAAAACTTTTGGTAATCCATAACTTGAGGACAAGTTATGGACTTCATACAATTTCATTGAGATCAAGAATTATACTAACAAACAATTTGCACATAATTCCTATGATCTACCAAAACTCATAAGCATGAACATTCATAATCAACATTTTTCAAGAATTACATAAACACATATAAAATTTGAAACTTTGATCATAGCATTGAAATTGGTTTAACATAATCATTACCACATTAAAAACAGGTTTTATAAGACCAAAACAATCAAAGGTAATGATTCTAGACCAATTCCAGCACCAAAACTCGAAGATATGCTGTTTGGGGGTCCAACTCGTCGAGTGCATGAACAAAATCGACGAGTTGGATCGGTTTTGCCTTGGACTCGTCGAGTCCCTTGATGGACTCGGCGAGTCTGTTGTGCAGACAGCACCAAAATTCGATTTTCAGCCAATTTGCATCAAGTATAAGTGAAAACAAGCCTAGGCTCTGATACCACTGTTGGGTTTTGAGCATTCTAACACTCCTATGGTGTACATGCAACCCTAAATACCTTGGATCTATGTTTTCTCTATTATACATGCAAATATCAATTTTCCAAGGTATTGTTCTAACTAGCATAAAACAAAGTACATATAATATAAAATCTAGTAGAATTACATACTGATGTGGGCCCTAGTGTGGAGGATCGGGCCCTTGCGTTCCTAGAGGCCCACGATCGTGTGACTAAAGGGGCTTCACAGAAATGGCCATAACTTTGGCTACGAATCTCCGTTTCGGGCCTACGACTAGTCAAATCAAAGCCTGGAGCAAGGAGCACGTCTAGATAAGTTCCCGAAGGGGACTTACCTATTTTTGAGTCCAGAAATCGCTTTCTAAATGGAGTTATGAACAATTTTGTTATTTTTCCTTAATTTTTGGGTTTTGTTTTTGGGTTTGTATTTGGCCCATGGACTTTTAGGGTTTCATTTTAATTTCTGCTTCTTATTTAACTGTTTTTGATGTAATTTGGATGGTCGATCATCAATTTTATGAACTTTCGATTTTCTCCCAAATTCTGTGTGTTAACCCAGATTTTGAAGCCAATCCCACGGTATTCGTAGAATCAACGTGGTTTTGAAGAGATTGTCCTGGCTATTCTTTTAGAATCAACAGGTTCATTCTTGGTTATCTTGATGTTGTTTTTTTGCGCTGCATCACATACCTCTTGTTTGGTGCTTGTTTCCATGGAGCTCAAGAGCCTAGTGCCCCAAGTGTGACACCTCAAATGGTTCACACAACACCATGAACATTTGGAATAACCATGAGAGAAGATATTAGTCTTATATCTCTATGAAATCGGCTTGCCCTCTATTATTTTTCTAGTGGCCATTTCACCAACTAATGGGGTCTTTATATGGTGGCACATTAGGGTTACACCATGTAACCCATGATTTAACCCATTCCTTATGCTCCATGGGTTTTAACCTCCATGGAGTATCCATGGGCCACCACATGGGTTAAACCTAACATAAGGAATTATGGATCATGAGCCCACATATATAAGAATCTATGATTTACACAATCAATCCCCATATATTTATTTAGTCTCTTTTGATCACTAAATTAATTCCAAATTAATTCTAGATCAATACTAATTAAATAATACGATTTCATATTAATATATTAGAACTTATAATATATTAATATGTCACAAATATCTTCTTCTCATTAAAAGGTCTATCTAATTGTTCTGATGCCATGCAACCCAAATGGACCATGCCGGGTCGGGTCAAGTATATACCAATTATAGTTATGGACTTAGACACTAATCCAACAGATAGGATGTTGATATGCTATTATGATATGTTAGATCGGTATCCTGGTAGATAGGATGTTGCTATGCTTAGTGATCTGTAGATCTGCTTGTCTGGCTGTAGAATGTTATACGATTATCTGTTATAGGTGCACATGTTTGGTCGGTGGCTGAGGCTTCACTGCTTTGTGCGTAAGCCAACAGGCCAGAGCATTCCAACCCGATGGTTGACTGGACCCATAGTATGTTGGCATTCCAACCCGATGGTTGAGGGTCTGGGGTATTCTAACCCGATGGTTGACTGGACCCATAGTATGTTGGCATTCCAACCCGATGGTTAAGGGCATGGGGTATTCCAACCCGATGGTTGATAGGACCCAAAGTATGCTGTTATTGTATATGTTATCTGTTTGGGTGTTAGTATTTTGGGGGAAACTCACTAAGCTTCGTGCTTACAGTTTTGGTTTATGGTTTCAAGTACTTCAGTGGATCGTGTCAAGGTGAAAGCGTGATCGTACACATCCTCGCGTTTTGGACTTATGATTTCTGGGAAACTATGATAATGTGAATGTTTTGAAAACTATATTCAAAGAGATTCTGATTTTTAAATAATGTTTTGGAAACAACGGTTTTTGTAATCACTTCTATAGAAAAAGAGTTGTTTTGAAAAGTTTAAATTTTATGGATGTTACAATATCGATTTGAGTTTTAATGTTTATAAATTATATAATTTTAAATAAGAATAATAAAGATCATAATATTTCCCGTTCATACATTTTTTGAATCATATTATTTTTGGATCATAAAATTTTGAATCATAAAATTTTGAATCAAATTATTTTGAATCCTAGTATTTTGTATCAAATCTTTTTTGAATTATATGATTTTGTATCAAAATTATATTTAATTAAATATAGTTTTTGTTAAAAAAATTATGTATCATTATATATTTTGAATCATTTAATTTTGAATCATAAAAGATATAATTGAGGATTATAAAATATTTGAGTCTAAATATTTTTATATCATAACAAATTAAAGATCATAAACAAACTGAATCAAAAGTTTTTTTTTGAATCATCACATTTTGGATCATATTATGTTCAACATTTTTTTAAAAAAAATTAATATTTCTAAAAATTAAAAAATAATTAATTCAAAAACTTATTTTTGAAACATTTCTTTTTACAAAGTCACTGTTATATTGTGTAGAAGTATCCCTTAAATTTTTATGATTTTTGGAAAAAAAAATTCTAGGTTTTTAATATAAAAAAAATAATTTTTTTTTAAATTTTCTTGATTATGCTCATTTTGTAGAGAATTAAATTTTAAGAGCTTTGCTTTTTTCAGATTTTTTTCCAAAGAAAAAAAAATTATGGTCAAAAAACGAAGTAGGTGGAAAAAAACCCACCAAATGAGGGCATGACATGTGACAGAGAGAGAAAAGAATGGGAAGGGGTGGGGCTGAAATGCACGCCATATATATATATATATATATATATATATATATATATATATATATATATATATATATATATATATATATATATATATATATATATATATATATATATATATACTAGGCGAATGCCCGCGCGTTGCGCAGAAGCATAATATAACTGAAATCTTTACAAATATATGTTTTTTCAAATATAACAACAATGTTGTTGTTAAATTTGATATAATAATTCGAATACTAATTTGATATAATATATTGACTATTTTGAATTATATTATAATATATACATCTATTAAAACTGCATAATCTCAATCTGTTGAATGACCTCTACCCGTGGGTTACTCATGAAAAAAATTAAATAGAATATATGGTTTAATGTTATTTATAGTTGTTATTATTGTTAATTAATTTTTTAAAATTTATTTGGTTAACATTTTAATTTCTATCATTGTAATTATTTAAAACATCAAACAATTTTTTTTTTTGATTTTAAAGGTAATAGTATAATCATTTATATAGAGTTATTTTTAACTATTGTTATTGTAAGTTATTTTAAGTTACTTATTTGAAAACTTTTTAACAATTATAAAAATATATTTAGAAAATATTTTAGTTAAACTGATATTACAATTTAGTTTTTGCATTTAGCACTACAATTTATCACTTTTAACTATTCACCAAATACTTTTTGGGTTATTTAAGTGGAACTGAAATTTATATTGAAGTTGACCCTGTAATGTTATATTTAAATTAACAATTTAAGTACTTTGTCCAAACTATTAAAAAGTTGTAGTTTTAAACTGATAGTGGTTTACATGCAACAACATATTATATTTAATAAATTAAGTATAATATGTTAAAAGTTAAAGACATAACTTTATAAGTAGAAGTAAAAATATTATTTTAATATTGAAATTTATTTTATTTATGATTACACTTTGGGTTTGATACTTATTTAACCTTATTAACCTACTTATAATCATTATTAGAATACACTATAATTTATCACTATTAACTATTTACAAAATATTCTTTAGGTTGTTTAAGTTAAACTAAAATTTATATTTAAGTTGATCTTGTAAAGTTATATTTAAATTAACAATTTAAGTAGTTTATACAAATTGTTCAAAAGTTGTAGCTTTAAAATGATAATGGCTTACATACAACAACATATTAGACCTAATAAATTAAGTATAATATGTTAAAAGTTAAAAACATAACTTTATATTTAGAAGAAAATATATTCTTTTAATATTGAAATTTAGTTTATATATGATTACACTTTTTGTTTTATATTTATTTAACCTTATTAACCAACTTATAATCATTATTAGAAAGAAATTGAAAAGTCATGGGAGTTTCAAATGAATGTGGTGAAAGTAAAAATGAATGGGAGTTTCAAATGAATGTGGTGAAAGGAAAAATGCTTCATTTATAAGTATACTAGACGAATTCCAGCGCGTTGCGCGGCGCAGGTTAAAAATATATTGTTAGAATATAGTTTTCAGACACCTTTTAGTTAATTCGATTCATCAATTTAGGTTCTTTTATTATTATTATATTTAATGTTTTCCTTTTAACTATGTTAAAAAATATATATTGAATTTTTTTTAAACATTATTTAATATTTTACTTTAGGTCTTTAATTTTACATTAAATTTTTAAGCTTATTTGATATATTAATGTATGTTATTTATTTAACTCTATATTGAAGTTAACAAATTAAGTATATCATATTGATAAGTCACAAATTCTTCCATTTATGATAATGTTTACAACTAAATGCATATTTAAGTTAATAAATTAAGCATATTGTATGGAAAGATGAAAAGTTGGGAGTTTCAAATTAATGTCGTTAAAGAAAAAATGTTTCCTTTATAATATAGTAGTAGGCGAATGCCCGCGCGTTGCACAGAAACACCTATATAGTTGAAATATTTACAAATATATGTTTTTTTAAAATATAACAATAACGTTGTTGTTAAATTTGATATAATAATTCGTATACTAAATTGATATAATATATTGATTATTTTGAATTATATGATAATATATACATTTGTTATAACTTCATAATCTCAACCGTTTGAATAACTTTTACCCGCGAGTTACTCATGAATACAATTAAATATAATATATGGTTTAATGTTATTTATAGTTGTTGTTATTGTTAATTAATTTTTTAAAATTTATTTGCTTAACGTCTTAATTTATATCATTATAATTATTTAAAACAACAAACATTGTTTTGTGATTTTAAAGGTAACAATATAATCATTTATATAAAATTATTTTTAACTATTGTTATTGTAAGTTATTTTAAGCTACTTATTTGAAAACTTTTAACGATTATAAAAATATATTTAAGAAATATTTTAGTTAAATTGAGATTATAATTAAGTTTTTGCGTTTAGCACTACAATTTATCACTTTTAACTATTCACAAAATATTCATTGGGTTTTTTAAGTGGAATCGAAATTATATTTAAGTTGACACTGTAATGTTATATTTAAATTAACAATTTAAGTATTTTGTCCATACTGTTCAAAAGTTGTAGCTTTAAACTGATAATGGTTTGTATACAACAACATATTAAATGTAATAAATTAAGTATAATATGTTAAAAGTTAAAGACATAACTTTATAAGTAGAAGTAAAAGTATTATTATAATATTGAAATTTAGTTTATTTATGATTACACTTTAGGTTTGATATTTATTTTACCTTATTAACCAACTTATAATCATTATTAGAAAGACACTGTAATTTATCATTTTTAACAATTTACAAAATATTCTTTGGGTTGTTTAAGTTAAACAAAATTTATATTTAAGTTGATCATGTAATGTAATATTTAAATTTATAATTTAAGTATTTAATACAAATTGTTCAAAAGTTGTAGCTTTAGAATAATAAACGTCCAACAATATATTAAAACTAATAAATTAAGTATAATATGTTAAAAGTTAAAAAACATAAATTTATAAGTAGAAGTAAAGATATAATTTTAATATTGAAATTTAGTTTATATATGATTACACTTTAGGTTTGATATTTATTTAATCTTATTAACCAACTTATAATCATTATTAAAAAGAAATTGAAAAGTCATGGGAGTTTCAAATGAATGTGGTAAAAGGAAAATTGCATTGGAGTTTCAAATGAATGTGGTGAAAGAAAAAATGCTTCCTTTATAAGTATATATAGATATAGATGATATGATATGATGATTATAGTTTTAATTTTTAAGTCATTGTGATATATACAATTATTTTATAATTTTATAACCCGTTTAAAATTGTGTAAATTATATATCAAACGTATGATAATCTATATATAACGGGTAACAACATGTGAACAAAAATATGAACTACAACTTTTAGTAACATAAAAGTACAAAAACATCTATTATAACATTTGTATTAAAAAAGATATATATACAACGAATATTAAAAAAATATGAAAAATAAATACTACAACTTTTAATAACATAAGAACACTAAAACATTTATTATAACATTTATATTAACTTTTCATATTTAAATCACAAATCTCTTCAAATACATACATTAATGTTTTTAATGAACAAAACTTTACGACCTTATAGAAGAAAAGAAAATAAAAAGTTATTAGTGATTACTAATTAATAATCATAAGTTAAAAACTCTTGAGTTGTAACTAATAAATATACATAAATTAGAAAACTCTTGAGTTGTAGTGTGAGTTTCAAATGAATACGCTACATGGAAATGTGTATTTATTATTATTATTATTATTATTATTATTATTATTATTATTATTATTATTATTATTATTATTATTATTGTCTAAATAATTGGTTTTGATGCATCAGTTTAATCCCATCAATTATTAAACATAAAGATATTTAATTATAAATTTAAAACACACATAGGTGTATATATATATGTTAAACAAATCACATATAATATATATTTTCGTAAATGTCATATGTAATTTTTGTCGTGGTAATATGGATAAATTACTTTCATATGAAGAACATATCATGATAAGTCATCATAATTACATATCAAATGCTAAAAATTATGTTATCTTTTAAATATTGTCTTGTAAATATGTTGTGTAGAATAACCCAATAAGAAAATAATAGAAAATAAACATAATCAAAATAGAAAAACTACAATCAAATAAATAAGAACATTGGGTGGTTGAATATATAAATAAAAATGTTACAAAAACATATGTTTAAATCAAAAGAAAAAACTAACATTCGTCTACTTTGCTCAAACAAAAAACAACATATATCCGTTTTCTGAATCTTCTTTCTTTATTTAACACCATTCAACAATAGAAACTTGATGACAATTCTTCACTAACATGCAATCAAAATGTTTTTCTTGAAAAAGAAGAATGAGAAAGATACTCCAAGCAAAACATTGATGTTTGGAAAGTCACGTTCAAGATTGAGTAATAGATACAAATCACATATAAAGATTAAATGAGAAATTGAATATAAAGAAAGAATAGAAAAGCTTCATTTGTTTTGGTTGAAAGAAAAAATCATATTACAATTACCATCGATGCGACATAACCCATTTCTTCAAATCATCATATTTGGATCGTGAATGCTTCAACTATATGAAAACTTTTGAATCATAATATCTTCAACCAAATGACGACTTTTTGTAAGAAAAATGTACTAATATAACTACATATATAATGAAGGTGAAAGGGTGTGGGGGTTTCAAATGCATGGGGTGTTGGCAAATTTTTATGTGGGTTTCAAATGCATGAGCTTCAAGAAAAAAAATGCTAGCTTTATAAGTATATATATATATATATATATATATATATATATATATATATATATATATATATATATATATATATATATATATATATATATATATATAGGTTTAGGTTCTATGGAAAACAAAAAACCCTAAAAATCATAAAAATGCATAAAAAAAATACTTAGAGATCACAAAACTTTTTTTTGAATTTTTTTATGAAAAAATCGCATGTTTTTATATAAATTCGCTGATTTTTTTTTTTGAAAAAAAAAATTTAATTTTTTAAAATTTTTTTTTTTGATTTTTTATTTTTTTTTCAGCGAATTTATTAAAAAACCTGCGATTTTTTTATAAAAAAATTTAAAAAAAAGTTTTGTAATCTCTAAGTATTTTTTATGCATTTTTATGATTTTTAGGGTTTTTTTAGGGTTTTTTTGTTTTCCAAATAACCCTTCCCATATATATATATATATATATATATATATATATATATATATATATATATATATATATATATATTCCCCCCATATAAGGATGAGCGTGGGATGGAATCGGTACCGACCCATACCGTACCGTTCCCGATTTTCCGAAAACTAAATTTAATCAAAAGTCAATCCCGAGTACCGAACCGAATTAATGTCACACCCCCAAACCAGAACGGCGAAAACGTGTGGCGACGGATGACTTCATGTACAGTATCATAAAAATTGAATAGTATCGATCAAAGCATTACAACCAGTGTATTGAATATTTAATAAGTTTACATTGTGCTCAAGACGTTGTTTACATGATATCGAATGCATATGGAAAAAGTAAATAACATGATGCGACGACGTCCCATCAACCAAAAACTCTTGTGGTTACCTGTTTACTGATTTCCTGAGAATACAAGTGATTTTGAAAAGTGTCAACAATTAAGTTGGTGAGTTCATAAGCGTGTTGTATGAGAAGGATTTTGTAAACTGTTTCGTGTAAAATAATAGTGTATACTTCCAGAAAATCCAATATTTTCTTTAAAATGAACTGTAAGTCTTAATCCAAAGACTAGAAATGTAAGTAATGTTGTACTGGAAAATAGTGTTATGAAGTTTTATATTTATGTAAAACTACTTGAAAGTATGTTAACCCGTAAACCAAAAGTTTTGTCAATACCCTATGTGAGTTATTATAACCATACTAATGCGACTAGTTGGCCTGAACGACGTTCTTCAGGCGTCGAAACTATTACGACATTTGTCACCCCAGACCTGTCGGTCTAACTGTAGCTAACAGTTTAGGTGCAGGGTTGTCAATCACGTATAGATCTATACACTAGTGTCACACTCTCCCTACAAGAGACTCTGGTTATAATTCAGGACTTTATGTGTACTCTGGTAGGTACGGTGAAGCTAAATGTCTCACAACCAGTATCAACCGATTTACGTGAACTGAAAACTCCTTTTTCTTGTAAATGAAATAATTATATCTTTAAATAATTATATGTTTCTTCTAAAATGATAGTGTGGTTTTGTGACTCCCAAACTATACCAATTATAGTCTATCTTCTTTGTTTGTTGAGACTATTTATATAATCTTTTATATAAATACAAAGTTGTTATCTTGTCTAGTGTCAAAATATATGGTCAAAACATTAATATTTTTGGGTTGTAACCCACAAAATGGTGAAATAACTATAATGTACTCCTTTTTGTTAGAAAAACTATATTTTTGGTAAAAAAGCTTCCAAAAACCTTGTAGTTTTACAAATCATAATTTTTCTTATGATTTTATAACATGTATTATATTTTGTTTTTGTTAGTTTTGCATTTGAAAACTAATATATCACAAATATTTGTATAAAGGCTAGTAACAACCATAACTCATGCAAATAATATCTTATTTGTAACATAAAGATGAAACATTGCAAGTATTTGTGTGGTAAACCAAGTTTTACTTGTATCCCCCCCCCCCCTCTAAAACATGAAAAAACTCGAAAATATGGGGTATGAACTCACCTTGAGTGGATTTGTGGGTTGTTTGAAGAGATGGTGTGAAGATTTCCAAGCCTAAAACACTTGAATGTGGTTGATGAACTCTTTGAAGGTGATATTATCCTAAGAGTTCTAACACATAGTAATATGTGTAAATAAGATGAAACTAACATGAAAGGGTATAAAAACACTAGAAAATCAAGAACTTACCAAATTTCTAAGAATAAACTTGGAGATTTTTAAACTTGAAGGGTCTGGACTTGATTCTTTGAGAGGAAAATGGAGTTAACAGTATGAAGCAATGGAAATGGTGGGGAGTTTGGGGTGATTTCGGCTATAGATAAGGAAAGAAAGTGATGGGATATTTGCTTGGTTGTTTTCTGGACAATTACCTTAATAACTGCTGGGTATTAATTTGCATGGGAAAAGATGGAACTTCAAATCACGAAGTCAACCCCCTTATCTACTTTTCTGTCACACCCCCGAAACCAGACTGCGGAAACGTCCGAGGGCTCGCGTGACTTAAATTGAATATCATCACAATGAATATACATGAATCATAACATAAACATCACCATGCATCAATACATTACAACTGATATTGTTCACATCCAGTACATTGGCTTAAACATTACACATTCATAACATAAATTGTTCGAGAGTTTTTAAAACATAACATTCTAACGTACTTGATATTACCCTGCAGCTTACCTGTTACCTGAGAATACAAGTTATTTTGAAAAACGGTCAAGATATGAAATGTTGGTGAGTTCATAAGCAGGGTTGTGATAAAAATGATTTGTGTAGTTTGTAAAACCCAGAAAATCCGATATTTTCTGAAAAGACAGTTGTTTATCAAAGTGTAGAGATCCATAAGTTGATGCATGAATGATTTCAAAACGTGTATATAAAAATAAGGAGTTTTGTATTATAGTTATAGAAGGACACAAGCGAGTGATGTTGATTTCCTCGAAAAACCCGATGTTTTCCGAATACATAAAATACATTTACTTCTCAAATTGTTATACTGCCACAATGAATGATTTTGATTACTCTTCCTTGATTATTCGGATGGTATTGGATTAATTAATTTTTGTGAGTCGTTATAACCATGCATAATAATGACTAGGTCGTCTGTCTTGGCTACCTATCATGCGCCGGGATTGATCTTAAGATTTTGTCACCCTAGACTGGCCGAGTCTAACTGTAGCGAACAGCTAAGGTGTGGGGGAGTCACCCCCGTATAGATCTATACACAAACTCTCGCTCTCTCCTTCCAGGAGACTTTGATTATAACTACAGACTACGAACGACCCTTGGAGGTATCGCCCGTTATTACTCACTTAATCCAAATAACATTGGTTACTATTGATTAACGACCTGACTTTGTTTACTTTGATTACGTATAAGCCTAACAAACGAGGAGAAGAGGAAAATAAAGTCCTGCTACTTTCGTGAGTTATTTCAGGCTGTTGGGTATACGAAGGACACGTTGGTCCATTTCGCATTTGATTACTTGGACCTTACTAGCAGTGCTAATGGGCCACTAAGGCCCAATAGCACTTAAAAGCCATTGAGGGTCCCTTTAATATGAAATGGGGTCATCGAAGGCCCAATAACATTTATTATTATTATCTCTTGGGCCCGAAAATCATGTGGATGGATCACAAAGGCCCAACAAGCATGATTGAAACTTTCAAGCCCAGAGTTTTGATTGTTTACTTTTTTTAGGTATTGTATAATTGTTGGAAGGTTTGATTGATCGATTTGTTATTCTTGTATCGACTCGAGACCGATCGATTTTGTTTATAACGATATTCGGAGTTATACGTGTATTCATCTTTCAATTTTTGTAAGTCGTAGTTTAGTATTTTTGACTCAATATTCTAGAAATAAAATAATTGACTTGAGAATATTGGTTTGACCTTTTCAGCCCTTTTTTAATAAAAATGACAATTTTAGTCCCTTATATAAAAAAAAGACATTTTTGCCCTTAAACTCTTTTCTTGACACTTTTGAATCGTAGACTTGTTCAAATGATATTTTTAGCTCAAACTTATTCTTTGGCAGTTTCAGCCCTTCCAGAAAAGTGTTTTTCGGTTTAAAACCCAAACTTTTGCAACTTTTACAATTTTGGTCCAAAATCCAAAAACCTTACATTTTTTATCCTTTTTGGAAAAGAAAGGCATTTTTAATCCTTGGAATAGTTTTGTTTAACTTTTTATCTCCTGTTTTGAAGAAATTACCATTTCAGCCCTTTTAAATTCATGATTTTCGCAACTTTGGGTTTGTTGGGCCGAAAAGCCCAAATATTAGCCCATTAAGCTAATAATTACATTTCAAGTCCTTTGAAGAGCATAATATTCATAAAAACATTTGTTGTAACTGTTTTGACTCCTTTGACCCTTAAGAAATCCGTAAATGACAATTTTTGACCCAACTTTTGTTCATTTGACAATTTAAGCCCAAAAATGGGTTTTATGTTGAAATATGTTTATGATAATCTTATAAGTTAATATTCTAGACTTGTTTAGTGTAATATAACTTAGATCATGTTTGTTTTCCTTCTTATGGCATAGATCTCGAGATTTCTTCCCTTTTGATTACATATTCATCACAAAAACACATAAAATCACACATACATGCATAAAATCATACATAGCATACACATACACATAGATCTACACATTTTCTTGTATTCTCCCCCATAAAACATATAAAAACCGAAAAGAGAGGGGTATGAACTCACCTTTGCTTGTTGTTTTTGATTTAGAAGGAAGAAATGAAGAAAACTTGGTCCTAGCAACCCTTCTTGGAAGATCTCGAATTTAGAGGTTTCTAAGATGGTGATCATGAGTTTAAATGAGTTAAGAGGAGATTTTTGATAAAACAAAGAATTTAGATCATGGATCCAAGCATGAACTTACCTAAGATGATGATTTTTGTGGAATAGCCTCCTTGGAATGCTTCTAATTCTCGAAAATTTGATGAAGAAGAAGAGAGTTCTTATGTGTTTGAGAGTGTGTGTGTGTTTGAGTTGGTTTCGGCCGAGAGAAAAAGAGAGAGGAGAAAGAGAGAGAGTTGAAAGGATGTACATGGGAACATGAGATGAGTGCATGGAAGTCCAAAAGATAATAAAGAGGTGGCAAGTGGAAAGTCAACTCCCTCCCTCATTTGTGTAGTTGGGCCGAGAAGAGGAGAAGAAGAAAGGAAATTTGGGCCTTTTGGTGCTTAAGTCCATTTTATGGCCCAATTGGTCTTGGGAGAGGGTTCACGGCCCAAAATAATTCTAGAATGAGTTTTATGGCCCATTAGGGCTAATTAGATTTGTTATGGCCCAATAAGGCCCATTAAAGATAACCTAGTTCATTTTAGGCTTATAAGGCCCAAAATATTAAGTTTCATGTATATGGGTCCAATTAGAGTCCATTTAGGAGTTCTAAGCCCAAAATAGTCAAATTGGAGGCTTATTGGTCCTATAGGCCCAATAAGAAGATCCTTATCCAAAATGGACTTAAACCGGGATTTCTAGGGCTTCCAATTCTTTGTTGACTATTTGCAGTGCTTGTATAAGGTGTTTTATGGAAGTTTTGTTGTTATTGAATAGACATCATACATGTTTTCTCATTTTGGTTCCCAAAGGTTATCATTGTTGTTGTTACAAGGTGTCAAAATTCCTAGTTGTGACATCATCCCCTCGTTAGAGGGAATTTTGTCCCGAAATTCTTTTGAAAGCTAGATTTGAGAATGCGAGAACAGGTGAGGGTACTTCTGCTTCATTTGGTCTTCACGTTCCCATGTGAATTCCGGTCCGCGTCTCGCGTTCCATCGAACTTTCACAATCGGAATGCGACTTTGCTTAGTACGCTTCACCTCCCTGTCCATGATTTCGACTGGTTCCTCGATGAACAGGAGATTCTCGTTGATTTCGATTTCTTCTAATGGAATGACGAGAGTTTCGTCGGATAAACACTTTTTCAAATTGGAAACATGGAACACGGGGTGTACACTGCTGAGTTCAGTGGGTAACTGCAATCTATAAGCCACTGGACCGATTCGGGCAAGAATCTCGAAGGGTCCAATGTATCGAGGGTTTAGCTTTCCCCGCTTCCCAAAATGAATCACCCCTTTCCAGGGAGAGACCTTCAATAACACCCTATCCCCGACTCTGAATTCCAAGGGCTTTCGCCGCTTATCGGCGTAGCTCTTTTGTCTGTCTCGTGATGATTGCCGTCGGGTTCTGATTTGAATTATCTTCTCGGTCGTCTCGCGTATGATTTCTGGTCCCGTTAGTGCATTGTCTGATGTTTGTCCTTTTGCTAACTGAGTGTCCCCTACCTCTACCCAACACAACGGTGATCTACATTTACGCCCATACAATGCCTCGAAAGGAGCGACTTTGATGCTTGAATGATAACTGTTGTTGTATGAGAATTCGATCAAAGGCAAGTGGGTATCCCACGACTTTCCAAAGTCTATCACACACGCGCGAAGCATATCTTCTAGCATTTGAATGGTTCGCTCGCTTTGACCATCCGTTTGTGGGTGGTAGGCAGTGCTCATGTCAAATTGTGTTCCCATAGCTTTCTGAAGCGATTGCCAAAAGCATGAAGTAAACCTATTATCTCTATCTGAGATGATAGATATGGGCATTCCGTAGAGTCTCACGATTTTCTTGATATAGATTCTTGTCAGGCGCTCCATCTTGTATGATTCTTTTATTGGCAGGAAATGAGCGGATTTTGTTAATCTATCAACTATTACCCATATGGTATCCAAACCGTCCGTCGACTTGGGTAGTTTGGTCACAAAATCCATGGTAATCCTTTCCCATTTCCACTCGGGAATTACTGGTTGCTGTAGTAATCCGGAGGGCTTCTGATATTCCACCTTTACTTTAGCACACGTGAGGCACTTGCTAACGTAGGTGGCAATCTCTGCCTTCATGTTAGGCCACCAATAATGTTGCTTAACATCCAAGTACATTTTATCTGAACCCGGATGGATGGAGTATCGCGTCTTGTGGGCTTCGTTCATGACTACTCCTCTGAATCCCCCAAATTTAGGGACCCAAATGCGGTTCATGAAGTAATATGCTCCGTCTTCCTTCACTTCAAAGTTCTTCTCCATTCCACACAACGCTTCGCTTGTTTTGTTTTCTGCCTTCATGGCATCAAACTGAGCTGCCCTGATTTGAGAGGTTAGGTGGGATCGAATGGTTATGGAGAGAGTCTTCAAACGACGATTCGAGTAATCCTTCCGACTCAAGGCATCAGCTACTACGTTAGCTTTACCTGGGTGGTACTTGAATTCGCACTCGTAATCGTTCAGCAATTCAACCCATCTTCGTTGCCTCATGTTTAACTCTTTTTGATCTAAGATGTGCTGGAGACTCTTGTGGTCGGTGAAAATGGTGCACTTGGTACCATAAAGGTAGTGCCTCCAAATCTTCAGGGCGAAGACCACAACTCCTAATTCCAGGTCATGGGTGATATAATTCACCTCATGTGTCTTCAGCTGCCGGGACGCATAAGCTATCCCTTTCGACGCTGCATGAGTACACAGCCTAAACCCTGATTTGACGCATCACAGTAAACTATAAAGTATTCTGTTCCTTCTGGTAGTGATAGCACCGACGCACTGCAGAGTGCTTGCTTCAGAGTTCGGAATGCAGCTTCTTGCTTGTCCGTCCATTCGAAGGGTACGCCCTTTTGTGTAAGCGAGGTAAGTGGCTTGGCTGTTTTGGAGAAGTTTTGAATGAATCTCCTGTAGTAGCCTGTGAGACCTAAGAATTGACGAATTTCGGTGGGTGTCGTTGGAATCGCCCATCCTTCGATAGCCTTGACTTTAGAAGGATCCACATGTATCCCTTCCTGACTAACAACATGACCCAAAAAGTTCACACTACGAAGCCAAAACTCACACTTAGAGAGTTTTGCGTATAACCTTTCGGTTCGCAGGTTTCCAGGATTTGTCGGAGATGTCGGCCGTGTTCTTCTTCGCTTCGGGAATAGACGAGGATATCGTCGATGAAAACGATGACAAAGTTGTCGAGGAATGGTCGGCAGATTCGATTCATTAGGTCCATGAATGCGGCAGGGGCATTCGTTAGACCGAAGGGCATTACGACAAATTCATAATGTCCATAACGAGTTCGGAAAGCGGTTTTGGGAATATCCTCTTCCCGGACTTTGAGTTGGTGGTATCCAGATCGCAGATCTATCTTAGAGAAGTGACTTGTTCCTTGGAGCTGGTCGAATAGATCGTCGATTCACGGAAGTGGATAGCGGTTTTTGATAGTGAGCTTGTTAAGTTCCCTATAGTCAATACACATCCTAAAGATACCATCTTTCTTCTTAACAAAGAGAACCGGAGCTCCCCAAGGTGAGAAACTGGGTTGGATGAATCCTTTGTCCAAAAGCTCGCTGAGTTGACTGGACAACTCTTGCATCTCCGCAGGAGCCAATCTGTAGGGCGATTTGGCGATGGGAGTAGCTCCTGGCACTAGATCAATTCGGAACTCGACTTGTCTTTCTGGGGGTATTCCTGGAAGATCCTCCGGAAAGACATCCGGGAAATCGCAAGCCACAGGGATGTTTCGAATATTGATCTCTTCTTTGGACTTATCCACTATATGAGCTAGAAAAGCCAAGTCCTTCTTTCGTAGATACTTCTGTGCCTTAATGCACGAGATGAGACGAAGGTTCATGCTAGGTTTGTCTCCGTATATAATCAGGGTTTCGTGATTCGGAAGGCGAAGGCGAACGGCCTTCTCGTGACACATAATTTCAGCATGGTGGGGGCTTAACCAATCCATGCTGATAATCACATCAAAACTCCTAATGGAAAGAGGCATTAAGTTTATTTGAAAGACTTGATGATTTAAGGTCAGGGTACATCCGTTGTAGATCTCCCCAGTGGATTCTGTTTTCCCATTGGCCATTTCCACCGTAAAGGTTTCATTAAGCTTCTGGGGTTGTTGTTTTAACAAATGTTTGAATTTATTACTCACAAAACTTTGTTCTGGCCCGGTATCAAATAGGATGCATGCATAAGTGTGGTTTAGGAGAAACGTACCGGTAACAACAGCGGGGTCCTGCACCGCTTCTCCCTGACCCATAGCTAGCACTCTTCCTGTTCCTCCGTTCCCAGGGTTGTTGATGTTGGGGCAGTTTTGACGGATATGCCCAGTCTTTCCACATCCATAGCAGGTGGGGCTTGATCCTATGTTATTGTTGCTATTGTTGGTGTTGTTGTTTTTGTTGTTGTTGTTGTTGTTGCGGTTGTTTTTGTTCCCTTGTTGTTGGTTCTGGGGAGGATAGGTCCTGCAATACCTTGTCGTGTGACGCTTCCGATTGCAATTGGTACAGTGCATCTCTCTGTATTCGCCATTATGATGAAGACTGCACTTGTTGCACTTTGGGAGGTTCCCAGAATACTGCTTAGGGGCACTTGGATTAGCTGAGGCTGGAGCATGTGGTGTGGAGGGAACTTGGGTGGTTGCAGCATTGACTGTCACTGTCTGTTGCTTCTTTGACGATTCTGAGCCTTGTCGTCCTTTTCTTTTGTTGTTCTTTCCTTTCTTGTTGTCACTCTCCTTCTTGCCTTCAGTTTCCACTGGCTTCTCGCCCTTCTTGTTGTTGTGGTCGTACAGTTTCTTAGCCAATCTCTTGGCACTGTCGAAAGTTTCAGGATTTGCAGCTATCACATTTCCTTGAATTGGGGAGGTTAATCCCCAAACGAATCGTTCGATTTTCTTTCCCTCTGAAGTAATCATGCCAGGGCACAACAGTGACAGCTCGCTAAACCTTGATATGTATGCATCTATGTCGGAATTTCGGACGGTGAGATTCCACAGCTCTTGCTCCATTTTCTGAATTTCGCCTCGCGGGCAGTACTCAGCCATCAACATTTCTTTCAACTCCGTCCACGGCATAGCGTTGGCTACGGGGAGAGTCATGGCCTCTACATGTCCATTCCACCAAGTAAGAGCTTGGTCAACGAATGTGCATGCGGTGAACTTCACTTTGACCTCCTCGGGGCATTCACATATCTCAAATACCGATTCCACTTTTTCCATCCATCTCTTTAGAGTTATCATTCCTCCCGTGCCATTAAAGGTTCGTGGCTTGGCGTTGGTGAAGTCCTTGTAAGATCATGTCTTGGTAGGTCCTTGATTTGCTCCGTTGTTCGAACTCCCAGCCCCTTGTCCATTGACTCCACCATTGTTCCCTTGGTGGATTTGCGCCATGGCTGCAGTAACCGCAGCAGATACAACTGCTTGGAATGCAGCTGAGTTGACTTCGGGTGTGGTTGGTCCAGGGTTTCCACGAGTTGGTCGTTGAGGCATCTTTCTATCATGGAACGGAAGGATGTTGAGTGCCTATGATTTTTGTGAGATTGTGGTCCTATAAACTAGGTGTTTTGCATGAACTTAAGTGGTTTCACAAATTAGCATACAATCATGTATATATAACACATAGCAGATCACAACCTCAATAGAACACATAAAATTTTTCATTAATAGTATCCGCATTTTTGATACATGAAAATTTTGCTCAGAAGAGCATACATAAGTAGTGCAAGTTCGGCAGCGTAACGGCTCTATGAGTAGTGTAATCACTTAAACATAGAGTCGATGGTACATAGCATGGATCACCTAAGCATAATACTAAAGATAGATATGACTAGTCCTAACACTCTAAGGTACGCTCGACGGCGGTAGTGAGGTCATATGCCGAAGTGTTGTGCCAACAACTGGGCCATCTCAGTCATTTCTCCAATGACTTCATCTCTTTCCTGTCTAGCTTGCACCGCTCGTGCTTCCATCGCGAATAGCTGTTGCTGCAGAGCAGCAATCTCAGCTTCCGGAGAGCGATTCTCCCTTGCGGGATTCCCTGCTGGTGCGGGGTGGTCCTGCTGCATCTCGCTGGTAGGCGATGTGGTAGAATCCTTGCCTGAGTCTTGTTCTTCATCCATGTCATCATCGATACCATCAAACTCGTAGTCTGTTTCCGTGTACTCATCGGGACCCACGCCGTGTGCCCCTCCCTGATCTCCCTCAGGCTCATCCTCGATCATCCCGTGAGCCACTAAGACCTGATGAAACTGAATGCCCTGGTGTTCTCCTTCCATGGTGGCTGAGAGGAGGTGAATGAGTAAACTATTATTGCTACTTATATGTTTTAGTTATTATGCAATTTGAGTTGATGTTCTTTTCTTGGTATCAAGGGGTATGTTTTTAAATTTACTGACCATCGAGGTTTTCCTGGAGCATGTGATAGTTGTACTTCGGAGAAAATGTAGTTGATCAGGCTACATCCCCCCCCCCCCCTTATTACAACCATGAACAGTCCCGACTTAACCAAGATGTCAGTGTTATCGTATTTGATTTGGCATTATGTTCTTTTTCCTACATCACACAAGTGAAGATATTTTTATCGTTGTGTTTTATTTGTTTTGTTCAGAGTTGCTTTAGTCCCTTTTTGGTTTATAGTTGCATATCAATGTGTGGTTAGATATGCCAGTTCACTATAAACAGAGCTCTGATACCAACCTGTCACACCCCCGAAACCAGATGGCGGAAACGTCTGAGGGCTCGCGTGACTTAAATTGAATATCATCACAATGAATATACATGAATCATAACATAAACATCACCATGCATCAATACATTACAACTGATATTGTTCACATCCAGTACATTGGCTTAAACATTACACATTCATAACATAAATTGTTCGAGAGTTTTTAAAACATAACATCCTAACGTACTTGATATTACTCTGCAGCTTACCTGTTACCTGAGAATACAAGTTATTTTGAAAAACGGTCAACATATGAAATGTTGGTGAGTTCATAAGCAGGGTTGTGATAAAAATGATTTGTGTAGTTTGTAAAACCCAGAAAATCCGATATTTTCTGAAAAGACAGTTGTTTATCAAAGTGTGGAGATCCATAAGTTGATGCATGAATGATTTCAAAACGTGTATATAAAAAAAAAGGAGTTTTGTATTATAGTTATAGAAGGACACAAGCGAGTGATGTTGATTTCCTCGAAAAACCCGATGTTTTCCGAATACATAAAATACATTTACTTCTCAAATTGTTATACTGCCACAATGAATGATTTTGATTACTCTTCCTTGATTATTCGGATGGTATTGGATTAATTAATTTTTGTGAGTCGTTATAACCATGCATAATAATGACTAGGTCGTCTGTCTTGGCTACCTATCATGCGCCGGGATTGATCTTAAGATTTTGTCACCCTAGACTGGCCGAGTCTAACTGTAGCGAACAGCTAAGGTGTGGGGGAGTCACCCCCGTATAGATCTATACACAAACTCTCGCTCTCTCCTTCCAGGAGACTTTGATTATAACTACAGACTACGAACGACCCTTGGAGGTATCGCCCGTTATTACTCACTTAACCCAAATAACATTGGTTACTATTGATTAACGACATGACTTTGTTTACTTTGATTACGCATAAGCCTAACAAACGAGGAGAAGAGGAAAACAAAGTCCTGCTACTTTCGTGAGTTATTTCAGGCTGTTGGGTATACGAAGGACACGTTGGTCCATTTCGCATTTGATTACTTGGACCTTACTAGCAGTGCTAATGGGCCACTAAGGCCCAATAGCACTTAAAAGCCCTTGAGGGTCCCTTTAATATGAAATGGGGTCATCGAAGGCCCAATAACATTTATTATTATTATCTCTTGGGCCCGAAAATCATGTGGATGGATCACAAAGGCCCAACAAGCATGATTGAAACTTTCAAGCCCAGAGTTTTGATTGTTTACTTGTTTTAGGTATTGTATAATTGTTGGAAGGTTTGATTGATCGGTTTGTTATTCTTGTATCGACTCGAGACCGATCGATTTTGTTTATAACGATATTCAGAGTTATACGTGTATTCATCTTTCAATTTTTGTAAGTCGTAGTTTAGTATTTTTGACTCAATATTCTAGAAATAAAATAATTGACTTGAGAATATTGGTTTGACCTTTTCAGCCCTTTTTTAATAAAAATGACAATTTTAGTCCCTTATATAAAATAAAAGACATTTTTGCCCTTAAACTCTCTTCTTGACACTTTTGAATCATAGACTTGTTCAAATGATATTTTTAGCTCAAACTTATTCTTTGGCAGTTTCAGCCCTTCCAGAAAAGTGTTTTTCGGTTTAAAACCCAAACTTTTGCAACTTTTACAATTTTGGTCCAAAATCCAAAAACCTTACATTTTTTATCCTTTTTGGAAAAGAAAGGCATTTTTAATCCTTGGAATAGTTTTGTTTAACTTTTTATCCCCTGTTTTGAAGAAATTACCATTTCAGCCCTTTTAAATTCATGATCTTCGCAACTTTGGGCTTGTTGGGTCGAAAAGCCCAAATATTAGCCCATTAAGCTAATAATTACATTTCACGTCCTTTGAAGAGCATAATATTCATAAAAACATTTGTTGTAACTGTTTTGACTCCTTTGACCCTTAAGAAATCCGTAAATGACAATTTTTGACCCAACTTTTGTTCATTTGACAATTTAAGCCCAAAAATGGTTTTTATGTTGAAATATGTTTATCACAATCTTATAAGTTAATATTCTAGACTTGTTTAGTGTAATATAACTTAGATCATGTTTGTTTTCCTTCTTATGGCATATATCTCGAGATTTCTTCCCCTTTGATTACATATTCATCACAAAAACACATAAAATCACACATACATGCATAAAATCATACATAGCATACACATACACATAGATCTACACATTTTCTTGTATTCTCCCCCATAAAACATATAAAAACCGAAAAGAGAGGGGTATGAACTCACCTTTGCTTGTTGTTTTTGATTTAGAAGGAAGAAATGAAGAAAACTTCGTCCTAGCAACCCTTCTTGGAAGATCTCGAACTTAGAGGTTTCTAAGATGGTGATCATGAGTTTAAATGAGTTAAGAGGAGATTTTTGATAAAACAAAGAATTTAGTGTTGGGTTATGAGCATTCTAACACTCCTAAGTGTACATGCAACCCTAAATACCTTGGATCTATGTTTTCTCTATTATACATACAATTATGAACATCCAAGGTATTATCCTAATCTAGCATACAAAATAATAAATATAACAAGATAGAATACATACCTCTTTGATGTAGAATGTCTTCATGAAGCTTGAGTGCCTAGTGCCCCAAGTGTGACACCTCAAATGGTTCACACAACACCAAATACACTTGGAATAACTTGAGAGAAACTTGAACACTCCTTCAAATCGTCTAGCCCTCACACTCACACATTAGTGCACGATTTCTTGAGCCATGGGATTCTTTTATATGGTGGCTATTAGGGTTACACCATGTAACTCATAACTTTACCCATTCCTTATGCTCCATGGATTTTAACCTCCATGGAGTATCCATGGGTCACCCCATGGACTTAGTCCAACATAAGGAATCTTGGATCACAAGCCCACATATATAAGAATGAATGATTTACACAATCAACCCATATATTTAATTAGTCTCCTTTTGATCACTTAATTAATTCCAAATTAATTCTTGATCAATACTAATTAAATAACCTTATTAATATATTAGAACTTATAATATATTAACCAACCTTAAGTGTTATTTCTCTCATTATAGTCTATCCAAATGCATGATGCCATGCAACCCAAATGGACCATGCCGGGTCGGGTCAAGTCTTACCAATTATAGTTATGCACTTAGACATTAATCCAACAGTCTCCCACTTGGATAAGTCTAAAACTATTATTGCGTATGACTTCAGGAACCGATCAGCAATCGTAGCTCTCAAAAGCTTCTGTCGAACTCTGACCTTGTCGATGAACTCTGACCTTTGTCAATGACTTGTCCATTAGATAAGGGATCATATATTCCTCCATTCTAGATATCATATAGACATAGACATGGATTATCAATCATTCTCTCTGTCCATTTGTTGTTTCTCGATTTCCGATTCATGATGACTGACTGATTGAACAAATCAAATCAGTCCTGGCTTGGCCAAGCACTCACATGTATCATCTTTAAATCATCGAGGGGCCCACAGATATCGCTTTTATCCCGAAGGTAAAAGGAATGGATAAACTTCGACTCATATGGCTTGTTCTACTACTTGTTGAATCATACTCAAAGGCACGTTTTATAACATCGAGTTACCAATGCGTTTTCGTGCAATCAATGTATAACCAACTCATAGTAACAACTCATATCTCTAGGTTTGAAGAATATAAGATATTATCGTCTCATGATCACTCGTGATAAAATCCATGAAGTGATTCAAATGAGCGTGGGTTGAATCCAATACTCAGAACTTATGAGCACTCATGAGTGTTGTAGCACCACTTTGTCCACCAACTTGGACCTCTACAAACCAACCCATGACAGTCTTGATTCATATCTACTTCCAACATATGACCGAATGTGGATGGTTTGAATAACTTAATCATTCAGGAAGAGCGACTTAGTTATTCTAGAAGTCAAAACATGCAAAGTGAAACACAAGAATAAATGAATCAAATATGGTATCAAACCCTATGAATATAAATAAACACTTTTATTTATCACCATACTGATTACTCATTATTCATTGTTTCGGTTTTATCAACTTTATACTTGAATTAAAAACACTAGTTGTCCCATGCTCCAAGCATGTACACTATGTTTTTTTTAAACAATAGCTTTGCCATACACCAAGTATGCACTCTATGTTTGTCTATGATCCTTACTTTGTGAAATAAACCAATTGAACATAATTTCAATGATTCTAATTTCACACTCCCAAATCCTTATCGAAAAATGTGAGAATTTCAAATTCCTATCATTTATCGAAATCTGTTTAGATTTTAAACTTATATGCACTGACCCTCCTGTAATGAATATGTACAAAGTCACAAAGACTTGTCAACAGTCATTATAAGGTATTCCAATGGAGATCAACTCCATGGAAACTAAGTCTCATATTCAAAGTACATTGCTTTGGACATGCTTCTTGCATTAAGTTTTCTAATCTTACACAGATAACTTCCACCTATGGAGACAACTCCATATTCTCATTTTGACTATCACTTCTGAATAAGAGATGCCTCTTTTCAGAATATGTCAATATGGTCCTTCCAAAATTAGCACTATACTTCCAACTGTCCCTGAGCAACCAATCTTTGGTAAACCTCAGATTGTCCTCGACAATTGCTTAATCATTTTAGTCATATCCAATTCTAGACCTTTTCCCTTCTTAATGCCTCTGGGCATTTGGAAAAATTTAGAAATGACAAATATTATAGCACATGCAATCGATCCTGTACCCAAAGCAAATGGTACACGATTCATGATGTCTCACATAAAGACAACTGAAATGAAGTATATTCTCTCCCTTAATTATAGAAAAACAACTTTTTCAATCCCTGCAGCCTCACGAATTGAAACTTTTGTTTTCTATAACTAACATTGCTAACTTGCAACACTAACAATAATTATCATGCTCCCACTAACATGATGATTATTAGCATAACACTTATGCTCCCACTAGCTTTGACATGTACTCAGAAATCAGCTGACTTCTAGAAATCAATACTTTATTGACTTCCTTACCAAAGTTCAGATTTCTGATACGAGATGCTTTGATATAACTTTATCAAAATCATACACCTTTCCTTATATAGCATGCATGTGTGTCTAAACAATTTCAGAACTATGAAAAGGGATGCCGTAATCATAGTCTCAATTGTTTAGACCTTTTGCCATCTGCTTCAAATCTACTTGGTGGAAGTGTTTCCTCACCATCATTTTCGTGAATCGGAGAGAAACCTTATGACCCTTAGATTTTATGGTGTATGTGTTCTTATCTATGTGAATCGTCAAAACCATAGTCACAAGACAAGGATAATGACAAATCCAAACTCATATGGACTGAACTTATGCAATCTTAACTTCTTGCCACCTGGCAGTATAGGGCCTACCATTGCTTCCAAGTAGTTGTGCAACCAATTGAGAACTCTCAAAACTCCTATGCAAAGCCAACTTGAATAGGCACAAAAATTTCAACACGATAGGTTATAAACCTCAAGTCGTGTGCTAGTGAAGGACTTTAGGTTTTATTCTTGATTAAGTCTTGAAACTTTCAAGAGCTTTAAGACTCCCACTGTCCTCTTGACATATAAGACTCCCTTGTCAAATATTCAAGAGATAGTGCGGATTCTTTATCAAGACTAACACTTTACACAATTGGCCTAAGTTGGTCTCTGTTTTATCCAAAACATCACAACTTACCAATTTCAAATGTACAAGAGTAGATAACCTTTTACTCTTACATTTGACTAGTGTTAACAAACCCTCTTTAAGATATGTCACTCAAGTTACAATCTTGGAGTATGACTCTAAGAATTGTTTTGGAACGAAGTATGACTCATCTTTTTGATTTAACCATTTCAACAATTCATGACTCCTCTTCTTAGTCATAAGAATGCACTAAGATGACTTTAGAGGACCAATTGTGATATGGTATCTTAATCATTAAGATGATCATAAACATGATACTAAAGTACTCTCCCATCTTTTCAGATTTGAGAAACTTTTATCTTTCTGCCATACTTTGATTCTTCTTATTCGTTCTGTCTCACATTGAAACTTCTCCAATGCTACAGACTTATACTTAAACTTATAAGTATAACCATATTTACTGAACTTAAGTAAATCATGACAAATAGTCTTCTTGATCTTTTGTGGTGGACTTGACCAGTGCACAAGAATGTGTACTCGATCCCTTAGTCCTTTCCTTATTCACATAAGGAATTAGTCTTAATTTTCCAAGCTGAAAGTTCTCATTCATCATACTATACAACTTGCATGATTCCAAGTTTCGGTCCAATTGAACCTTGGGTGATGAGAATCTTTCCTTATTTGGTAATATTAGACACTACCACAACCGAAAGAATCAAATCCATTTTTCCAATATTGCTATCAATGGAATCTTATAAGCAACAACTTTTCACAAATGCCATTGTAAGGATACTTAAAATAAATAAAATCAAAACCTTTTTCTTTTATTTTAAAACTTTGCGGAAAAACTTATCCTTACAATCCATATAAAAACCTTGTTGTTATCTATTCCTAAGCAATATAAATATCATAACTCTCAAGTAATAGCCCAAAATTCTGATCACCGAACCATGTGATTGAAATCCATCTTCGCGATCAGAATCAGCATGTACTTAATAGAGTTAGACAATGGACTTTACCTGAAGTAGAGCCAAACTTATTGACTTTAACATCCTTAGGTAAATTTGGCAGCTTCGTAACCAATGCCCCTTCCTTTGGCAATAGTTACCTATGGACCCTTGATAATGGGACTATCTCAGACTTCGCCTCTCTCTTTACCATTGGGTCAACCGAGTTGACTATGGCCGATCCCTTTCCATTGGGAAGAGAGAGCTTTACTGGATATCCAATGTCATCATTGTCAATGTCCATAGCGTTTTAGGAAGTTGATCTTAGCAAATAGATAAGATCATTAAGGGTCTTGTCTTAGTCTGTTTCATAGGATTCCCAAAAGAACTCACTATGTGACTTAGAAAGTAGTTGAGCCACCAACTTTCTCAAGACTTTGACACCCAACTCTCCCGGCTTGTCAATATGTGACTACATCTCCAAGATGTGATCACACCTAGACCTTGCCTTACCAATAGGGCTTGAGTGACCTTAAACTTTTTAGGAACTTGTGGGTTAGGGAGAATAATTGGAGGAGGTGAAAGAAGTATGATATCCATGGGACATCATCTTCATTTAGGAAAGCTTGTTTCAAGAGATTTGGGAAGATCATAAATGTCTAGACCAGACATCTTTTTGGGAGATATTCAAGATAGTTGATTTAAAGTCCTTAATATGACACCCAATATGAAATATTAAGGCTAGGACCCAACAAACTATTTTATAACTTAAAAGAGGGATGCCGTAATCCAAGCTATAAAATATTTGAAGGTAGGTGAATGACGATTCACCAATTTCCACCATGAAAAACGAAATAATTTATTAGGTTTTAATTGGATTTGAAAGTCCTAGATCTTTGAGATTCATTGAACTGTTCAAAGGCATGTTTCAATCTCGAGTGTGCCCTTCATGTTTTGTGACTGGGATGCCGAGGATCACAAAACAAGGTGTGAATAACCATGCAAATATACTTGGTACCCTTAATGTTTACCCCTTAATCAGTGTGCCAGTTAACCACACACGCTCCACCGATACTATGATAAATATTAAGTTACCCTTTGCCTACCTTGTTAAGTCCAGGTTAGTGTGCCGGTTAACCACACATGCTCCACTAACGACTTAAGCAAAGTGCAAAGTGTAATTTCATGGGTTAGCACCAAATTCACATTTTCCTAAGTAACTAAGATTGGGTATTAATAAGAGTTTAGTTACTTAGTATTTATCATTAATACTTTTAATGAAAGGATAATTATAGTCCTTGTCCTACCCGTTCGGCTAACGACCCTCCACCAGTCAAGGAAGCGGTGGGTGAGAGTGGACACCCATTAAACTGCCATTTTATAGGCAGTAACCTTATACCCCCCTTATAGACCGGCTTCGTGAATGAGGCCTACTAACGGTAAGACTGACTTTACTCTTATACATATATATAAATATTATTAACTTATAATATTATAAAGTATAAGGGTTGAATTTTAACTTTTAAAATTCTAAGGGCTAACTTGGAATTAAAGTATTCATAAGTGAAAACTTTTCAAATTCCAAAACTTGAGGGCAAGTTTTTGAAACTATTCAAAACTAATTAATTCCATAACTTATGAGTTTAAAGTAGTTTTAATTAAAAAAAAACTCTTCAAGTTCCATAACTTGAGGACAAGTTATGGAAGACTTTAAACTAATTAATAAAAAAAAATAACTTTTTTTTTATTGTAACTTATGGAACTAATTAAGGTTACACTTTTTTTTAATTTAATGAAGAGACTCTTGAACCTCCATAACTTGAGGACAAATTATGGAGTCATAAAACCATTTAATTAGAACTAGACTCTTCATTTTGTAACCTTTGCCAACTTTTATGAGTTTTATGATTCTTAAATGTGACTTTTCATATAACTTGAGGACAAGTTACAAAAACACACTTTGGAATCAACTCTTAGATTAAAATGGATTGAAAACAACTATTTCACACAACTTTTCTATTAATCTAAGAACCACATAAGAACAAGATAATTCAAATCATCAAACTTCAAGAAATTAGCATGAACATACAAACTAATACAAATCTTGAAATTATGACAGTTATCTTAGAAATTGGATTAGCATGAACATTACCACATCAAAAAAGAGTTTACAAAAACATCTTAGAGTAATGTTCCTAGTCCAATTCCAGCCAAAACAATCGAATATATGCATCCAACTCGATTTTTCAGCTACTTTTGCAAGTATAACAAGAAAACAAGCCTAGGCTCTGATACCACTGTTGGGTTATGAGCATTCTAACACTCCTAAGTGTACATGCAACCCTAAATACCTTGGATCTATGTTTTCTCTATTATACATACAATTATGAACATCCAAGGTATTATCCTAATATAGCATACAAAATAATAAATATAACAAGATAGAATACATACCACTTTGATGTAGAATGTCTTCATGAAGCTTGAGTGCCTAGTGCCCCAAGTGTGACACCTCAAATGGTTCACACAACACCAAATACACTTGGAATAACTTGAGAGAAACTTGAACACTCCTTCAAATCGTCTAGCCCTCACACTCACACATTAGTGCACGATTTCTTGAGCCATGGGATTCTTTTATATGGTGGCTATTAGGGTTACACCATGTAACTCATAACTTTACCCATTCCTTATGCTCCATGGATTTTAACCTCCATGGAGTATCCATGGGTCACCCCATGGACTTAGTCCAACATAAGGAATCTTGGATCACAAGCCCACATATATAAGAATGAATGATTTACACAATCAACCCATATATTTAATTAGTCTCCTTTTGATCACTTAATTAATTCCAAATTAATTCTTGATCAATACTAATTAAATAACCTTATTAATATATTAGAACTTATAATATATTAACCAACCTTAAGTGTTATTTCTCTCATTATAGTCTATCCAAATGCATGATGCCATGCAACCCAAATGGACCATGCCGGGTCGGGTCAAGTCTTACCAATTATAGTTATGCACTTAGACATTAATCCAACATTTAGATCATGGATCCAAGCATGAACTTACCTAAGATGATGATTTTTGTGGAATAGCCTCCTTGGAATGCTTCTAATTCTCGAAAATTTGATGAAGAAGAAGAGAGTTCTTATGTGTTTGAAAGATATTTTTGAGAGTGTGTGTGTGTTTGAGTTGGTTTCGGCCGAGAGAAAAAGAAAGAGGAGAAAGAGAGAGAGTTGAAAGGATGTGCATGGGAACATGAGATGAGTGCATGGAAGTCCAAAAGATAATAAAGAGGTGGCAAGTGGAAAGTCAACTCCCCCCCCCCTCATTTGTGTAGTTGGGCCGAGAAGAGGAGAAGAAGAAAGGAAATTTGGGCCTTTTTGGTGCTTAAGTCCATTTTATGGCCCAATTGGTCTTGGGAGAGGGTTCACGGCCCAAAATAATTCTAGAATGAGTTTTATGGCCCATTAGGGCTAATTAGATTTGTTATGGCCCAATAAGGCCCATTAAAGATAACCTAGTTCATTTTAGGCTTATAAGGCCCAAAATATTAAGTTTCATGTATATGGGTCCAATTAGAGTCCATTTAGGAGTTCTAAGCCCAAAATAGTCAAATTGGAGGCTTATTGGTCCTATAGGCCCAATAAGAAGATCCTTATCCAAAATGGACTTAAACCGGGATTTCTAGGGCTTCCAATTCTTTGTTGACTATTTGCAGTGCTTGTATAAGGTGTTTGATGGAAGTTTTGTTGTTATTGAATAGACATCATACATGTTTTCTCATTTTAGTTCCCAAAGGTTATCATTGTTGTTGTTACAAGGTGTCAAAATTCCTAGTTGTGACATTTTCCAGCCGAAAACCCACTAGGACAATGATCAATTTGGTGATTTCGGCCAAGGCATGACCGAAATCACCTTCTACACCATGTGATTTCGGTCCTAGTGATTTCCTAGCTTGTGATTTCAGTCCTAAACCATTCTCTCATGGTGTTTTCGGTTTTGTATTACCCACTAAAGGGTGATTTCGGTCTTAGGAAAACCGAAATCACTAGATTGTTGGGCTCCTAGGCCTAAAATTCTAATTGCAAGGGTTAATTCATGATTTATGCTCTAACTTGTTGTCTTTTCAAAGGCTCCTTACAAGTATGATTTTCAAGCATATTATTTACTTATACAAATAATGCCCTTTTGGCTTTCAAAGTTTTATTGCAACAAAGTTATGATGTGGTTTTACATTATACATAGATACACCTTAGACATTGCTTGGCCCAAAATTTGCCAGTTGTCACAATTAGCATCACCGGTACCGATATCGAGATCGGTAACGGTTTTAAGTAGTAGTAGTATCGGTACCTGCGGTACCGAATCTCGAATCTCGTGAATTTGGAGTACCGAATATTGTCTCATATTTTTAAATTCGGTAGGGTTCGGTACCGGTACATGATCGAGATTTGGTACAAATTGCTCATCCCTACCCCCATACGTGTGTCAATTCCCCCCAACCCCCCCCCCCCCCTCGACCTCTTCTTTTCTCTATCTGCCAAATGTCAAGCCCTCATTTAGTAGGGTTTTTTTCCACCCACTTTGTTTTTTGGCCACAACATTATATAAAATCTGAAAAACCCAAAGTTCTTAAAATTTAACTCTTTACAAAATAAACACACTCATGAAAATTTGAAAAAAAAAATGATTTTTTTTATAAAAAAACCCAGAAAAAAATTCTCCAAAAATCATAAAAATTTAAGGGATGCTTCTACTCAATATACTAGTGAATTTGTAAAAAGATTTTTTTTTAAAATAAGTTTTTGAAGTGTTTATTTTTAATTTTAAGAAATATTAGTTTTTTTTTAAATGTTGAACATAATATGATCCAAAATGTGTTGATTCAAAATATTTATAATTCAAAAAAAAAAAAAAACTTTTGATTCAACTTGGTTATAATCCTTAATTTGTTATGATCTAAAAATATTTAGAATAAAATATTTTATAATTTTTAATTATATTTTTTATGATTCAAAATATGTAATTATATCTTTTAATTGAATATAGTATTGATCCAAAATCATATGTTTCAAAAATGATTTGTTTCAAAATACTAAGATTCAAAATAGTTTGATTCAAAATATTATGATCCAAAATTAATATGATTTAAAAAAAGTATGAACGGAAAACATTATGATCCTTAATATTCATCTTATTTAAAATTTTATAATTTTTAAACATTAGAACCTAAAACCGATATTTAGTTTTAAAAATAAAAAAATAAAAAATAAATAAAAATGTAAAATAGAAATAAATAAAAACACTAATATCTTCAACTATGTAGTAAATATATTAAAAAATAAAAAAAAATGAAAAAAAAACTAAAAGAAACTAAAAAAAGAAAAAAAAATATTAAAAAAAAAAACAAAACGTAATATATAAAATAAAAATAATAAAAAACAAAAAAATAATAAAAAACATTAAAATCGAGCATATATCTGTTTAATTTTTTTAAATTAAAAAATAACTAAAATAAACAAAAATAAATAAGAAAACTCACTTAAATGATGTTCCATGGAGGTTCGTCGTACATGATTAAATCATCGAGTCCATATTAGTTACCACGGATGTGGGTCGCATGCGAACGTACCACAACCAAGTATTTGGGTTTGAAGTTTGTGCCATTGACGAAATGGGCGGTAGAGAATTGTCCTTGCAGTCCTCACCATTTTTTGAGTCCTCACCAACACCGAACCATATATATATATATATATATATATATATATATATATATATATATATATATATATATATATATGTATATACACATTAATTGATTATCTAAGACATAACTATCACTACTAACTATATAAAGAAAAATATGAAAATGCCCTTTGAGGCTAACTAACTAGTCTTCATTATTGAAGCTTAGCTAATGGAGAACATTTGAAATCATCTTTGATTTTCTGTATTACAACATGGTATGAGATTAGGTCATGTAATGCCCCAAAAATCATGATATAATTTTTTTTGTTTTTAAATAAATAAATCGTTAATATATTTCTTTCTCATAAAACCAAGGTAACCAAGAGTTAGCAAAAACATCATCAAATCAGAGTAATTCATAGAATGCGGAAACAAGTGGTGTGTGCCCTGCAATCATCCCGAGCTCTTTCATTTGAAAACTGGAGTACCTGAAACATATAAACTTAAAACCGTAAGCACAAAGCTTAGTGATTTCCTAAAAATATCATATAACATACGTCCACAGAATATCATGCAACATACATGTAATTTCCATTGGCTCCCCGCATGGTCTTTATCCGGAATGCCATGGGCTCCCCCCATGGTCTTTTCCTAGAATGCCATGGGCACCCCCATGGTCTGATATCCAACTGCCTCGGGTACCCCCCGATGTCTTCCATGCAAGTATCACAGAGACAACTAGCATGCCACATATCAAAGAACAACTATCATACCACATAACACATAATGGGCCGACATTGGTGCCTTCGACCCATGGATATAGTGAGGAGACTCACCTCGAACTGTTGAATCATACAAAAAGCTCCAGGCTGCAAGCTAATTGATCCCCGAACTATTAATAACAAAACAACACCCAATTAACAATTGAGTTCCAATCAATAACCACAACTCCATGTCTGGGGTAAAAGGACCATTTTACCCCTAACCTAGCCTTGTCCAAATCTATGAACCACACTACAATCTGAAAGGCCCAAGGCCCACTAATCAACCAATGACCCAATTTGGACCAAATTGAGCCCAAACTCCTTACATGGCCTTGCCTTAAGGTCCAACCAATCTTTCTAGTCCAAACACTTTGTATCCCGATAGCCCATTAATAACTCAAGCCTAAAAATACCAAAAACTACTAGAGCCATAAAAGCCCACTGATGACCCAATTTTCCAAATTGGGCCCAACCCCATATAGGCCTTATCTTAAGCCCATAATTCCCTTAATTACAATTCAGATTACCTCAAGTACCCCTTGGGACAAACTTGTTCAAAGACATAAGTCAAAGGTCAAAGTCAACGGTCCAAGTTAACCCAACTCGGCGAGTTTCCCTTCAACTCGTCGAGTTTCTCCATTAGACTGTACATATCGGGAAAACTCGCATCAACTCGCCGAGTTCTCCTAATGAACTCGCCGAGTTGGCCAGGAATCAAACAGCTTAATGCATTAAGTCATTTCCATCGAATCTAGAAGCTTTCATTCTCAGATCTCTTCCCAAATGATGACTAGAATGGTAAAGTTTCCAACTTTACCCTTAAAAACCACTACAATGAACCCAAACCCGAATCCTTTACTTAATAGACTGAGGCTTAACCCATTAAGCCCTTAAAATCTCAAAACATAGTCCCAAAACACAGATCTGGCATTCCAAGGCTGGATTATCACGTAACGTTTCCAACTTTATGTCCATGCATGCAAGAAAGGAACCCTAGAGCCTAAAATGGCTTAATAAAGGACTTAATGCATGGATGGGACTTAGGACTTAGCAAAGCTTGCAACTTTATGCCAAGAGAGATCTTAAAAGGGCCAGATCTAACATAATAACCCCTGGAACCCTTAAACTTTGGACAACACAACCATACACCCAAAAATCAAGCTAAAACATCCCACAAAGAGATCTAGAAGATAATAACACAAGGTTTCGACTTTATACCTCAAAAGGACTGCAAAAAATGGAGAGTTTATGGATCCAAAGCCTTCCTTCCAAACTAAGCACCTGATATTCAAACTCCTTCCAAAGAACACCAAAAAGCAACTCTCCAAGCTCACCACAAGCTCACACACTCAACCTTGAAGGATAATACACGAAATTAGGGTTTTCTGGACAAGGAGGCTGGTAAGGAGGCCAACCAAGGGATTTAAGGTCTTTAAATAGGGTGAAAAACCCTAAAATTAGGGTTTTCTCAAACAGCGTCCAACTCGTCGAGTTCCCATCACAACGCGACGAGTTGGTCCTTAAAAACATGCGCCCCAAAAGCTTCCAACACGTCTTGTTTATGCCACAAACTCGACGAGTTGGCCCCTAAAAAGGGAATTTATTTCCATAATTGACCTTCTAGATTCCGGATGTTACAACTCTCCCTCACTTAAATTAGATTTCTTCCTCGAAATCGCTCCTTATTAACACTCATATCCAAACAACCCACCTGATGATCGAAAACAAAAATTCTACACACAAAATAATCTTCCCAAGGCAACTGAAATCAACCCTAGCAGAACAAACCTTAAACCCTTGCAGAAGACCACCTTTACCTCTCCTGATACCCGCAATCTCAAATTGATCTGATTTCCTGACAGCTCACCCCCTTTGAACCACTATCAAACTAATTCCATAACAAGACCACACTAGACAAAATACTCCCAACCCAGATTATCTTGATGCTTTTAAAGAGACAAAATCATCGAACATAAACGGCCACAGAACACTTGTACTCAACGGAAGGCTCAAATAATCCTCCGAGTAAAAGATTCATCCCTGCAACGGTTAGACTCAGACGAGAGCTGCACAACAGAGTCAAATCAATCACTCTGAGAATATTTAATACTCTGCAAGTGGCTTAGCATTTCCCCATCAACCAGTTACTTCACACACACACGAAACTCAAATCACAAATACTGCCTGAAATGCTGATACTGCCCGAAACACTAACACTGCCTGAAACACTGATACTGCCCGAAACAGCATGCTACCACCTAGCTGCTTTCCAAAATCCACCAAGACCTCCTCGGTCCCAACTCGTCTGTCAACTATCCGAATCACTGGGCGCCTACCCGGTTACGGAGTCAAAATATGTACACACGAGGTAGCCCCATGCGATTCCCAAAAGAAGATCTCGACTGACAAAAACTGCCCCATGACACCTCGCCATCAAATCCACTTCCCCTGATTTCGGACACGCTGTGGTTCCTCCACAGATAGTACCATCCGTAGGCACAACATAATGGCTCAATCTGTCATCATACTAAACCCATTCTTTACTCTTGAACCCTGTGATTGATGCCTTTGGCATAATGACACCCTAAATTCGTATTCCGCTGAAACAAAAACCCGATTTGATACCCCACTCATAACCCAACATCTACGAATATGCACCTGCATTTCACGCCACAACCTTCTGATTACCAACCCCTTTTGTGTCACACACTGATTAACCACATGATCATTCAACTCAAGATCGAACCTTGACCCAACGGTCTCTACTAGTTCCAATCTAAATTTCCATAATCACCCGGGTTCGCCCACGGACCCCAAAGATCTTCAACCTAGAACAGATAATAATTCCTTGACGGCTCTGGCCAGCGTGCCCAAAGCATGAACTGATTCCTCTTCCATGCTCATGACCATCACAACACCACACATCCTAAGCCGAATCCTGCAACCCGTTAGGAGTTCGGGTCACGCATTCGAATTCCCACTGCCTACTATGCATAACCAAGGTGATGCCGACCGGCAGTTAGAAGCTTCCTGAACGCACACCAACACAACTTAGGCCTAAGCAACCACTTATTTCTCCCCCAATTGGCCTCTCTCACCTCTTAAATCTTATGGATCTCCGATCCATTTCCCTCAATTAGCACGAACCGCCCAAATCATGCGATGAACAATACTAGCGCCCCATTGCTAGCTAAACACAATGATCACTCAGATCTTGGAAATCCTGAAGAATACTCTTGTAATCCTAACCAATCGGATAATCCCAATCACTTCCGATGATACCCGTCACTGATGAAATTAGAGAGCAATTACAGAATTGCCACCATCTTACCGCTGCCTAGGGACCGATAAATACTACGGGCCACCCCACAGTCTTACAACACTCTCGCCCCAACTGATCACTAGTTAATGCTATGGCTCCCCCGCAATCTTACAACACTCTCACCCGAACTGATCACTAGTGAATGCTACAGCTCCCTCGTAGTCTTACAACACTCTCGCCCCAACTGATCACTAGTGAATGCAACGGCTCCCCCGCAGTCTTACAACACGTTTGCCCCAACCGATCACTAGTGAATGCTACGACTCCCCCACAGTCTTACAACACTTTCGCCCAACCACAACTGCCCAAGACCTTACTGCCGATCAATCCGATCCGTCATACCCAAAGTCGAGCACGTACTCGATCGAACACCCAAACTGAACTCAATTCATGACTGGAACCCCAACATGATTCCCCAAATCCTGCTATCAAGCACCAAGAGGACGCGATTCACATGTTGGGAAGTTTACCGAACTCCCAACTCACACAACCCTCAAACCAAACAACCACTTGGGCCGCCTTCCTCCTCGACGGGGCTGCTAAACTCATCCCAGTTTCATAACTACTCCTGCTCCTGAATACCTGAACGATTCTCCCCCACTTTGATTTGATTATGATCTCACAACATATGAGAATTGAAGGATCCCCAATCCTTATTACCCTCTAACGATCTGTTGACAACCAGTGCTTACCGATGTTGGTGTTCCATCACTAACCATCCCAAAATACTACACATTGAAAGATCTAGTATGCTCAAGAGTCATATTAAAATGATATTTCTAAATCACATATGCTCCTAAGGGTCACACTAACAACAACTTGATACAAATGATTATTTATTAGAAATTGATTTTAATAAATATTCATAAACTCTTATAATAAATTGGGAAAAATATTTATTTCAAGGAAATAATTATTTTACAATACAAGTAACACATTATTTTCATAATGTATGAATTAATAAGTCATGTACAACATTTTGGAGTAGGTACGTCTTTTGTCTTTTAGCAAAAGACAAAGTTTATATCTTATAAACTTTGAGTTTATAAAATATAAACTCAATCTTCTCTTATCCGTAGGGAAAGGAAGAAGCATGGATTTCTTATTTGTTTAATCAAAAGTATTCAAGGTATGGTGCATGCTAGGGGACAAGGTTGTCTAAAGTGCTTAATGGTTAAGGACTCATGGATTAACATTCTACTTTAAATAGTGGAGAGTCGATTCATTTTGGTTCACTCCTTCCTTGTAATTGCCGAGAACACTCCCTCCCCTCTCCATATTATCTCAAGTCTTGCACTTTGAAGATATTTGTTGCTTGCATCCTCTCTTTAAGTCATAATCTTGTTTTGACTTTAAAGCTTAAGAGTTGTAACTAGCATTACATCAAGTTGTAACATTGTTGGTGTCTCATGTCACAACTAGGAATTCTAAGGTTTTTGTAAACATTAACAAGAGTAACATTTGTGGCTAAAACTTGAAAGTATGCATGATGTTTATTCAATGACAACAAAATTACATCAAACACTCTATACAAACACTTCAAATGGTCTACAAAAGATTGGAAACCCTAATAATCCCGGTTTAAGTCCATTATGGACTAGGATTTCCTTATTGGGCCTAATGGACCAATAAGGTTCCAATTTGACTATTTTGGGCTTAGGACCCTTAAATGGGCCCTAATTGGACCCACTTCCATGAAACTTAACATTTTGGGCCATAATGGATCCAAAATGAAATGGTTTACCTTAATGGGCCTTATTGGGCCATAACAAACCTAATAAACTTCAATGGGCCGTGAAACCCATTCTTTCATTCTAATTGGGCCGTAAATACTCCTAAGGGCCCAATGGGCCAAAAACTATCAAAATGGGCCTCCTATTATTAGAACCAAGCATTAAAGGCCCAATTTCATCTCTCTTCTTTCTCCCTCTCGGCCCAACATATATAAAAAAAAGAGAATAATGGAGATAATAATGCCTTGACACCTTGTCTTTGTTTAAGGGATAATTAGGAGATTACAAACCATGTATCCATACAATCTCACATTCCCATGCATCCATCACTTCACTTCTTTCTCTCCTCTCTCCTCTCTTATTCACGGCCGAAGGAAGGAACACACACACACACACAAAACATTTCAAAGCTCTCTCTAAGTATAACACATTCAAGAACACCTCTCCTCTCTCATCAAGAATTTTCGAGAACTAGAAGCATTTCAAGGAGGTTTCAACCAAAAGTCACATCAAGTTGCACTCTAGTGGTAAGATCTCACAAATCTTTGTTGCATACTTTCTTTTGAACTCATTCATCCTCCTTACCACCCTAATTTCGTGATCATGCCCTCTAGTGAACCCATCCAAGTTTGAAATCCACTCAAGGTGTTGCTAGGACCAAAAATCTTCTTCACATCTTCTTCAAAACCGAAAGAACTAAGCAAGGTGAGTTCATACCCCCTTGTTTTCAGTTTTTACTTGTTTTTGGGGGAGAATACAAGTATTATGTGATGATCTATGTGTGTTTGCATGTTATGTGTGATTTCTTTAGTTTTTGGTTGTGATAATATGTGGTACTTGAGATATTTCGAGATCTATAGCAAAAAGGGTGAAAGAATCATAAACAAAAAACATAATAAACAACATACATCATAGATCTAAGGGTCCTTAAGTTTAATAAGTGAAAAACAAAGCCAAAGAACTTTACAAGTGTCATTTTTGTAAAAATAACAAAGATTGGGTGTAATTTGATAATTATCGGTTTTATGAGGGTTATAAGGTATTTATTTGTATAAAAGCTGATTTTTATGAAAATAATACTTTTCAAAGGGTCAAAAACATAAATTTTACCTTATTGGGCTTTAAATTGGGCCTCACGAGTTTTTGGGCCCAAGGTTGCGAAAAAATGAAGTTTTGAGGGGATGAAATGTAAAACTTAAAAAACTATGAGTCTAAAACGTAAATAAACTATTTCAGGGGTTGAAAATGATTTTATTACCAAATTGGACTAAAAGTGCAAAGTTTTTGATTTTGGGGTCAAAATTGTAAAACTTACGGAAATTGGGCCAAAAATGTAAACTTTTTACAAATAAAGGCTGGAAATGACAAATGCAATAGTTTTGGACTGAAATTACTACTCAAATGAAGTTTGGGTGGAAAATGTCAAGAAAAATGGTTTAAGGACCAAAAATGTCAATTTTCATAAAAAGGGACTAAAAGTGCCATTTTTATAGAAAAAGGGGCCACAATGGTCAATCTAAATGTTTTTGGGCCAAATAAACAATTATAAATGTTTGGGTTAAAAATATCAAGTTTATAACGCATGACTTTATATATATATATATATATATATATATATATATATATATGTATATATATATATATATATATATATATATATATATATATATATATATATATATAACGAAAAGCTTCGTTATAAATCAAGCGTTAAGATATTTCTTTAACATTGCAAATAAACATTTAGCATACAACAAATACCAACAATACGAACTTAAACTCGATAAAACATAAGCGATTCAACGGTTGGGCCCTAATACCTTCTATTCGTGCTATTGGGCCTTTGTGGCCCACTATCATGATTATTGGGCCCAATATAATTACACATGTTTATTGGGCCTCACGTGACCCAATTACATGCTTAATAGACCCTCAATGGCTTTTACATGCTATTGGGTCGTAGTGGCCTATTTGCATTGCTAGTAAGGTCCAAATCAATCATAATGTGTGATGGGCTAACGTGTCCGTCGCATACTCGACATCCTATTATAACATACGTGATTAGTGGGCCTCCATAGTCCTCTTCTCTTCGTCTGTTAGGCTTACCTTTTATTCAAGTAAACATAAATCAGGTTGTTAAACAATATTATTCAATTTCATTTGGATTTATTGAGTAATAACGGGTGACACCAATAAGTGTCGGTCGTAGTCTGTAGTTATAATCAAAGTCTCCTGGAGGGAGAGCGAGAGTTTGTGTATAGATCTATACGGGGGTGACTCCCCCACACCTAAGTTATTCGCTACAGTTAGACTCGGCCAGTCTAGGGTGACAAAATCTTAATTCAATACCGGCTTTCACTAGAATGCCAAGACAGCCGAAATAGTCATTATTATGCATGGTTATAACGACTCACATAGAGATCCAATACCATCTAAGTAATCATGGGAAATCATATTCATTCGTTGTGACGATACAATAATACAAAACGATCATACTATTTATATCGAAAAACATCGGGTTTTCCGGGGGAACAACATTATTCACTTTTACTTTCGATAACTATAATACAAGAATTCATTATGAGAAACATACTACTTTTACACGTTTTGAAATCATTCACGCATATACTTATGGATCATCACACCTATTTCGTAAACAATTGTCATTTCAGAAAATATCGGATTTTCTGGGTTTTACAAACTACACAAAACATTTTCATATCAAACCTGCTTATGAACTTACCAACATTATATATGTTGACCGTTTTCAAAATAACTTGTGTTCTCAGGTAACCGTTAGAATGAAGAATTATCAAGCATGTGTCTGAATGTCTTTTATGTGATGTCATTTGATAAACAATTTATTTTTGGGATTATGTAATGTAAACAATGTACTGGATGTGAACAATGACGGTTGTAATGTATTAATGCATGGTGATGTTTATGTTATGTTTCATGTATATTCATTATGATGATATTTCAATTTAAGTCACACGAGCCCTCGGATGTTTCCGCCGTCTGGTTCGGGGGTGTGACAGGTTGGTATCAGAGCTCTGTTTATAGTGAACTGGCATATCTAACCACACATTAATATGCAACTATAAACCCAAAGAGGGACTAAATAACTCTGAATAAAACAAATAAAATATACTAATAAACACCCTTACTTGTGCGACTTAGAAAAAAATGAACATAATAACAAACCAAAGAAGATGATTGGGAAAACCTGACGTCTCGGTTAAGCCAGGACTGTTTACAGTTGTATTAGGGATGAATGTAGCCTGATCAACTACATTTCTTCAGAATACAACTATCACATGCCCTGGGGCGATCGCGATGGTCAGTAAACCTAAGGCATACCCTCTTGTTAAACAAGAGGAGAACATCAAACCAATTTCAATAACAACAAAAATATCTTAGGATTAATAATGGTTTAATTATATACCCTCTTGCAGACAGTATGGATGGTTTCTATCTTCCTGGAGATCCGTATTTCCCTAATCAGGGGAATAACGGATGGCTTGAGGAGGAACCTGAGGAGGAACCTGAAGAGGAGCCTGAAGAGGAACCTGAAGAGGAGTCTGAGGAGGAACAAGAGGTTGGGATCGAAGACGGGGCCATAAGCCTGAAATCTACCAAATAAAAGTTAATCCGAAGTTGTATGTCTTCTGTGCCATTTGGGCCAAAGCTTTATTGATTGTATATCTAGTATGAAAATTGTTACGTCTCATTGATTGATAGGGAAAGCTTATCGCATTATGCCTTTGTTGTTCCTTGTTCCTCTTTGCTTCTGCCATAGTAAAGTATATATATAACATTATATTGTATCTATTATTGAACTCACTAAGCGTCACCGCTTACCCTCTCAATGTTTAACAAATTTGCAGGGAATAAGTAACCAGTATAGTCATATACTGTTGGAAGGTTTAGAATAGTTGTAATATTACCTTTGTATTTCGGTTTACGTTTGTATAAATTTACAATATCCTGGGTAGTTATGTAAAATATTAAAACATAGTCGGTTTGTATCCAATCTTTTGTAATCACTTTATCAATGTAAGATAATGTTTTATAAATATGCATGTAGCATGTTTTGGAGTAACAATTGTCAAGTATGAAAGTTTGGGTCTTTCAGAAATATGAAAGTTTAGAAAGGGGTTCTTTCATTTTAACATCCCCCAAAGCCCCAGTATCGATTATAACCCCCGGAATACGCCACGAAGAGCCCGAGAAGCCCGGAAAATTTATCTTTTCGGTTTCGAAGCCCGACCCTTGCAGAGCCCGGTTTCTGAATAAAACTCCCGGTTTTATTAGAAACGAACGTTTTAGGAAACGAATTGCTGCCCGATTTTCATCAAATCAAGTGAGTGTGTAGTTACTTTGACTTTACACATAGATATGAAGTATTTACCTTAAAATACGTGCTATGTGTAAATATATTAATTGTTTATTTGAGGTGACTGTTGAGTTGATGTTTTATACAAGTTTTAAACTGTATATGTATTTTTATCTACAAATATGTTGGGTAAAACATGGGTAGATAGTTGGTGTGTGATGAAATAAAGTGATGAGAGGCCTCGATGTGATTGTGATTCAGTCATCTAGCGGAGTTTGGATGACGACCACAGACTTTTCTAGACAGTCCAGTGGAAACGCTAGCAGGCCCGCAACCTGTAGGTGTTAATGAACTTGGGCATTCATTCGCTATACTCCATCCCCCTCATGGTTGCCTTTAGGACATGTATGGCTGAGGAAACCCCTTAGCAGTAGTGTCCATCCCGATGATATTCTTTAGGCTAGGTCCCTTGTGATAAGTGTTTAGGGACGTAAAGTGAGGATAACGGGAATGAGTAATCAGGGTTATTGTTGATTGATGAACTTAATAAGTTTATTATTATTGTGGGTTGAAAACCCTATATGCTCACCAGGCTCCCAAGCTTGACCCATTCAGCTTTTTATGTTACAGGTAGTGGACCCCGAGCATAGTCGGAGGATGACGTGAGATTTTTGGATTATAGGCCAGTAGTTGTATATAACTGTTGAAAGGCTTACAATGTCTTGTTTATGCTTTTGATCTGTATTGGTACATGACATCCCGAGGTTTTGATATGAAATGAAATTATATATTTCTTAAAGAAAGGTTTTGACAAACTTTAATCATATTTTGTTTTAGGGGCCAATTCCGCAATATCTTTTATAAAGATTTCTCTGATTTGATTTTAAAAAGCATAAATTAAATCGGTCTTTTCTGGCCAAGAAATTAGGGGATGTCACACATGATTACTTCGGAAGGGAAGAAAATCGAACGATTCATCTGGGGCTTAACTCCCCCAATTCAAGGAAACGTGATAGCCGCAAATCCTGAAACCTTTGACAGTGCCAAGAGGTTGGCCAAAAAGTTGTACGACCATAACAATAAGAGGGGTGAGAAGGCAGGGGAAACTGAAAGCAAGAAGGAGAGTGACAACAAGAAAGGAAAGAATAACAAGAGGAAGGGACGACAAGGCTCAGAGTCGTCAAAGAAACAACAAACAGTGACAGTTCATGCTGCAACCACCCATGTTCCCTCCACACCACATGCTCCAGCCTCATCCACCCCAAGTGCCCCTAAGCAGTACTCCGGGAATCTCCCAAAGTGAAACAAGTGCAATCTCCATCAAAATGGTGAATGCAGGGAGATGCATTATACTAGTTGCAACCGAAAGGGTCACACGGCAAAATATTGTAGGACCTATCCTCCCCAGACACAGCAACAAGGAAACAACAACAACAACCGCAACAACAACAATAACACTAACACCAACAACGACAACAACGTTGGGGCTAGCCACACCTGTTATGGATGTGGAAGGACTGGGCATTTCCGTCGAAACTGCCTCAATGTCAACAACCAAGGGAACAGAGGAGCAGGGAGAGTGCTGACCATGGGACAAGGAGAAGCGGTTCAGGATCCCGCTGTTGTCACTGATACGTTTCTCTTTAACCACACATATGCATGCATTCTGTTTGATACTGGGCAGAGCGAAGTTTTGTGAGTAATAAATTCAAACATTTGCTAAAACAACAACCCCAGAAGCTTAATGAAACCTTTACGGTGGAAATGGCTAATGGGAAAACATAATCAACTGGGGAAATCTACGTAGGATGTACCCTAACCTTAAATCACCATGCATTTCAAATAAACTTGATGCCTATAACTATTAGGAGTTTTGATGTGATTATCGGCATGGATTGGTTGAGCCCCCATCATGCCGAAATTATGTGTCACGAAAAGGCCGTTTGCCTTCATCTTCCAAACCACGAAACCCTAATTATATACGGAGACAAACCCAGTACGAACCTTCGTCTGATCTCATGTATTAAGGCACAGAAGTGTCTACAAAAGAAGGACTTGGCGTTTCTGGCTCACATAGTGGATAAGTCCAAGGAAGAGGTCAATATTTGAGACATCCCAGTGGCTTGCGATTTCCCGGATATCTTTCCTGAAGATCTTCCGGGGATACCCCCAGAAAGACAAGTCGAGTTCCGAATTGACCTTGTGCCAGGAGCTACACCCATTGCCAAATCACCCTATAGGTTGGCTCCTACGGAGATGCAAGAATTGTCAAGCCAACTCAGCGAACTCTTAGGCAAAGGATTCATCCGACCTAGCTTCTCACCCTGGGGAGCTCTGGTCCTTTTCGTTAAGAAGAAGGACGGATCCTTTAGGATGTGTATCGATTATAGAGAACTAAATAAGCTCACTATCTAGAATCGCTACCCACTTCCACGAATCGACGATCTATTCGACCAGCTTCAAGGAGCAAATTACTTCTCTAAGATAGATCTGCGATCCGGCTATCATCAACTCAAGGTCCGGGAAGAGGATATCCCCAAGACCGCTTTCCGAACCCGCTATGGACATTATGAATTTGTTGTAATGCCCTTCGATATAACGAATGCTCCTGTCACATTTATGGACCTGATGAATCACGTTTGCCGACCATTCCTTGACAACTTTGTAATCGTTTTCATCGACGATATCCTGGTCTATTCTCGAAGCAAAGAGGAACATAGTCGACATCTCCGAAAAATCCTGGAAACCTTGCGAGCTGAAAAGTTGTACGCAAAACTCTCTAAGTGTGAGTTCTGGCTCCGTAGCGTAAACTTTTTAGGGCATGTCGTCAGCCAAGAAGGGATACATGTGGACCCTTCTAAGATCAAAGCCATTGAAGGATGGGCAGTCCCAACGACACCCACATAAATTCCTCAATTTCTGGGTCTCGCAGGCTATTACAGAAGATTCATTCATAACTTCTCCAGAACAGCCAAGCCACTTACCATGCTTACACAAAAGGGCGTACCATTTGAATGGACAGAAAAGCAGGAGGTTGCCTTCCGAACCCTGAAACGAGCTCTCTGTAGTGCGCCGGTACTATCATTACCAGAGGGAACTAAGGACTTCATAGTTTACTGCGATGCTTCAAATCAGGGTTTAGGCTGTGTACTCATGCAGCGTGGGAAAGTGATAGCTTATGCATCTCGGCAACTAAAGACACATGAGGTGAATTATACCACCCATGATCTCGAATTGGGAGCTGTGGTCTTTGCTTTGAAGATTTGGAGGCACTACCTTTATGGTACGAAGTGCACCATTTTCACTGACCACAAGAATCTCCAACACATTTTAAATCAAAGGGAGTTAAACATGAGGCAACGAAGATGGGTTGAGCTGCTAAACGATTATGAGTGCGAAATCAAGTACCACCCAGGCAAGGATAACGTGGTAGCTGATGCCTTGAGTCGGAAAGAATACTCAAATCGTCGTGTGAAAACTCTTTCAGTAACCATTCAATCCCACCTGTTCTCGCAAATCAAAGAAGCCCAGTCTGATGCCATAAAGATAGAAAACAGAATCAGCGAAGCGTTACGTGGAATGGAAAAGAACTTCGAAGTCAAGGAGGAAAGAACATATTATTTCATGAACCGAATTTGGGTCCCTAAACTTGGGGGATTCAGAGAGGTAGTCATGAATGAGGCTCATAAGACACGATACTCTATCCATCCGGGTTCAGATAAGATGTACCTGAATATCAAGCAATATTATTGGTGGCCAAACATGAAGGCAGAGAATTGCCACTTACGTTAGTAAGTGCCTCACTTGTGCTAAAGTGAAGGTAGAGTACCAAAAGCCCTCGGGACTATTACAACAGCCGGTAATACCCGAGTGGAAATAGGAAAGGATTACCATGGACTTTGTGACCAAATTACCCAAGACAACTGATGGAATGGATGCCATATGGGTAATAGTTGATAGGTTGACAAATCCGCCCATTTCCTACCAATAAAGGAGACATACAAGATGGAGCGACTAACAAGAATCTACATCAAGGAAATTGTGAGACTCCATGGAGTGCCAATATCTATCATCTCAGATCGGGATAGTAGGTTCACTTCACGCTTTTGGCAATCACTTCAAAAGGCTATGGGAACACAACTCGACATGAGCACTACTTACCACCCACAAACGGATGGTCAAAGTGAGCGAACCATTCAAACGCTTGAGGATATGCTTCGAGCATGTGTGATAGACTTTGGAAGGTCGTGGGATACCTACTTGCCTTTAATTGAGTTTTCGTACAACAACAGTTATCACACAAGCATCAAAGTTGCTCCTTTTGAAGCATTATATGGGCGTATATGTAGATCACCGTTGTGTTGGGCTGAGGTAGGTGACACTCAGCTAGCAAGAGGACAGACACGAAACAATGCTTTAACAGGACCAGAAATCATACGCGAAACGACAGAGAAGGTAGTTCAAATCAGAGCTCGACTTCAAGCATCACGAGACCGAGAGAAGAGTTACGCTGATAAACGGCGAAAGCCCTTGGAATTTCAAGTCGGGGATCGGGTGTTGTTAAAGTCTCTCCCTGGAAAGGGGTGATTCGTTTCGGGAAACGGGGAAAACTAAACCCACGGTACATTAGACCATTCAAGATTCTTGCCCGAATCGGTCCGGTGGCTTATAGACCGTAGCTACCTGCCGAGCTCAGCAGTGTACACCCCGTGTTCCATGTTTCCAATTTGAAGAAGTGCTTATCTGAAGAAACTCTCGTCATCCCATTGGAAGAAATCGAAATCAACGAGAATCTCCTGTTCATCGAGGAACCAGTTGAAATCATGGACAGGGAAGTGAAGCGTACTAAGCAAAGTCGCATTCCGATTGTGAAAGTTCGGTGGAACACAAAACGTGGACCGGAATTCACATGTGAACGCGAAGACCAGATGAAGCAAAAGTACCCTCACCTATTCTCTCATTCTCAAATCTAGCTTCAAAAAGAATTTCGGGATGAAATTCCCTCTAACGGGGGGATGATGTCACAACTAGGAATTCTAAGGTTTTTGTAAACATTAACAAGAGTAACATTTGTGGCTAAAACTTGAAAGTATGCATGATTTTTATTCAATGACAACAAAATTCCATCAAACACTCTATACAAACACTTCAAATGGTCTACAAAAGATTGGAAACCCTAAAAATCCCAATTTAAGTCCATTATGGACTAGGATTTCCTTATTGGGCCTAATGGACCAATAAGCTTCCAATTTGACTATTTTGGGCTTAGGACCCTTAAATGGGCCCTAATTGGACCCACTTCCATGAAACTTAACATTTTAGGCCATAATGGATCCAAAATTAATTGGTTTACCTTAATGGGCCTTATTGGGCCATAACAAACTAATAAACTTCAATGGGCCGTGAAAACCATTCTTTCATTCTAATTGGGCCGTAAACCCTCCTAAGGGCCCAATGGGCCGAAAACCATCAAAATGGGCCTCCTATTATTAGAACCAAGCATTAAAGGCCCAATTCCATCTCTCTTCTTTCTCCCTCTCGGCCCAACATATATAAAAAAAAGAGAATAATGGAGATAATAATGCCTTGACACCTCATGTTTGTTTAAGGGATAATTAGGAGATTACAAACCATGTATCCATACAATCTCACATTCCCATGCATCCATCACTTCACTTCTTTCTCTCCTCTCTCCTCTCTTATTCACGGCCGAAGGAAGGAACACACACACACACAAACCATTTCTAAACTATCTCTAAGTATAACACATTCAAGAACACCTCTCCCCTCTCATCAAGAATTTTCGAGAACTAGAAGCATTTCAAGGAGGTTTCAACCAAAAATCACATCAAGTTGCACTCTAGTGGTAAGATCTCACAAATCTAAGTAGCATACTTTCTTTTGAACTCATTCATCCTCCTTACCACCCTAATTTCGTGATCATGCCCTCTAGTGAACCCATCCAAGTTCGAAATCCACTCAAGGTGTTGCTAGGACCAAAAATCTTCTTCACATCTTCTTCAAAACCGAAAGAACTAAGCAAGGTGAGTTCATACCCTCTTATTTTCGGTTTTTACTTGTTTTTGGGGGAGAATACAAGTATTATGTGATGATCTATGTGTGTTTGCATGTTATTTGTGATTTCTTTAGTTTTTGGTTGTGATAATATGTCATACTTGAGATATTTCGAGATCTATAGCAAAAAGGGTGAAAGAATCATAAACAAAAACATAATAAACAACATACATCATAGATCTAAGGGTCCTTAAGTTTAATAAGTGAAAAACAAATCCAAAGAACTTTACAAGTGTCATTTTTGCAAAAATAACAAAGATTGGGTGTAATTTGATAATTATCGGTTTTATGAGGGTTATAAGGTATTTATTTGTATAAAATCTGATTTTTATGAAAATAATACTTTTCAAAGGGTCAAAAACATAAAATTTAGCTTATTGGGCTTTAAATTGGGCCTCACGAGTTTTTGGGTCCAAGGTTGCGAAAAAATAAAGTTTTGAGGGGCTGAAATGTAAAACTTAACAAACTATGAGTCTAAAACGTAAATAAACTATTTCAGGGGTTGAAAATGATTTTATTACCAAATTGGACTAAAAATGCAAAGTTTTTGATTTTGGGGTCAAAATTGTAAAACTTACGAAAACTGGGCCAAAAATGTAAACTTTTTACAAATAAAGGCTGGAAATGACAAATGCAATAGTTTTGGACTGAAAATGTCAAGAAAAATGGTTTAAGGACCAAAAATGTCAATTTTCATAAAAAGGGACTAAAAGTGCCATTTTTATAGAAAAAGGGGTCACAATGGTCAATCTAAATGTTTTTGGTCCAAATAAACAATTATAAATGTTTGGGTTAAAAGTATCAAGTTTATAACGCATGGCTTTAAAATATATATATATATATATATATATATATATATATATATATATATATATATATATATATATATATATATATATATATATATATATATATATATATATATATATATATATATATATATAACGAAAAGCTTCGTTATAAATCAAGCGTTAAGATATTTCTTTAACATTGCAAATAAACATTTAGCATACAACAAATACCAAAAATACGAACTTAAACTCGATAAAACATAAGCGATTCAATGGTTGGGCCCAAATACCTTATATTCGTGCTATTGGGCCTTTGTGGCCCAATATCATGATTATTGGGCCCAATATAATTACACATGTTTATTGGGCCTCAGGTGACCCAATTACATGCTTAATAGACCCTCAATGACTTTTACATGCTATTGGGCCGTAGTGGCCCATTTGCATTGCTAGTAAGGTCCAAATCAATCATAATGTGTGATGGGCTAACGTGTCTGTCGCATACTCCACAACCTATAATAACATACGTGATTAGTGGGCCTCCGTAGTCCTCTTCTCTTCGTCTGTTAGGCTTACCTTTTATTCAAGTAAACATAAATCAGGTTGTTAAACAATGTTATTCAATTTCATTTGGATTTAGTGAGTAATAACGGGTGACACCAATAAGTGTCGATCGTAGTCTGTAGTTATAATCAAAGTCTCTTGGATGGAGAGCGAGAGTTTGTGTATAGATCTATACGGGGGTGACTCCCCCACACCTAAGCTGTTCGCTACAGTTAGACTCGGCCAGTCTAGGGTGACAAAATCTTAATTCAATACAGGCTTTCACTAGAATGCCAAGACAGGCGAAATAGTCATTATTATGCATGGTTATAACGACTCACGTAGAGATCCAATACCATCTAAGTAATCATGGGAAATGATAGTCATTCGTTGTGACGATACAATAATACAAAACGATCATACTATTTATATCGGAAAACAACGGGTTTTCCGGGGGAACAACAATATTCACTTTTACTTTCGATAACTATAATACAAGAATTCATTATGAGAAACATACTACTTTTACACGTTTTGAAATCATTCACGCATATACTTATGGATCATCACACCTATTTCGTAAACAATTGTCGTTTCAGAAAATATCGGATTTTCTAGGTTTTACAAACTACACAAAACATTTTCATATCAAAGCTGCTTATGAACTCACCAACATTATTTATGTTGACCGTTTTCAAAATAACTTGTGTTCTCAGGTAACCGTTAGAATGAAGAATTATCAAGCATGCGTCTGAATGTCTTTTATGTGATGTCATTTGATAAACAATTTATTTTTGGGATTATGTAATGTAAACAATGTACTGGATGTGAACAATGACGGTTGTAATGTATTAATGCATGGTGATGTTTATGCTATGTTTCATGTATATTCATTGTGATGATATTTCAATTGAAGTCACACTAGCCCTCGGACGTTTCCGCCGTCTGGTTCGGGGGTGTGACATCTCAAGGGTTTATCCTCACTCCATCAACTTCTAAGCCTCCCCTAGAGGACTCAAAGTGCTTCAAAGGTTGTTACCACTTCTTCCTTCTGTGGTTGTGTTTTAAATATTTTGTTTACTTGCAAGATGATCCTTGGTGGGTGATAAAATGTTTATGTTATTTATAAAACCCAAGTCTTCCGTTTGCCATTATTTGTAGTTTGTGAAACTAAGTTTTAAATAAAACCCAACAAACATTGCATGAAGATCTGCTGAACACTTCCCGAATCCCAACAACACTAAAGATGATACAATACCCAATACTTGAAACCCTCACAACTGTTGCCCAAACAAAAACCTTAGCAATGGACCACTTCCCTAGTCGTCCTTAATAGCCAATCAACACGACTGGAAATACTACAGAACCCTAACGATATTGGAGAATTAACCCACTGAATTCTGACCATAAACCCTCTACATAATTCCCTTGAACCGATCTCGACTACCACCCGAAATACGACCGAACAACTTTATAATTGTTATTTTATGTGACAAAAACTTACATGCATTTTTTGTCACTTAAAGTTGTTTTAGAATAAAAAAAAGTTGTTTTATGTTTATATGTATTTTAGAGTGCATAAACAAGCCTTGGACCATTTGTGTTGTTGTTTGTGTGATTTGTTTGAAAATGGTTTGTAATATTCTTTTATTCATAAAGTATGTAATGAAAGTAGCTAGTTTTTAATCTTGTTACTTTTTATGTAATAGATGAGTTTTAGACTAGATTTATTTTATGAAAAATGTAACAAGATAAAAATGGAGGCCATTTCTTGAATAACCATGGAGACCCACAGTTTTATAAAGATCTTATAAAAGTTCATAACTTTTATAAAGTTTTTATAAAATTACAACAAAGTTGGTTGTCATTGCAAGTGGGAGCTTGAAGATCACATGAAGAACAAGTTATAATATTTTGTCCCTTTGTCCCTTAGGAAGGACTTAACACTTTATTCTAGCCATCAAATAAAAACCGGTTTTATAAAATTGTTAATCACGGCAACTTTTGAAATATTGAATTATAAGTGTAAAAATCATGTTTTTATGACTTATTCAAACTCCAAAGTATTATTTAATAAAAGGAAGTTTTATTAAACAATATTAAAAGGTTCTAAATGGCTCAAACACAAACCCAATACTAGGTATTAATTTTAAAATTGAACCAAGCCGAAATATAAAAACAGGGTTTTTTATAAGAACCTTAAAAGTGATTTTTTAGAAAATTGATACCATGACATATTGGATGCATGCAATTGTCATGGTATCACATGTTTTATATAGAATAATAAAACATTCAAATCCCTTTTTCAAAATGCAAGTCTATGCCATCCAATTTTAGAAACATGTTCACATCACTTGTATAATGCTAATGGGATCAATGATACCTAACCATTAGTATCATCTTTTTATGGCCAAAGTATTTTTGTGATTTCTATAATCAAGTTATAGGCCAATTATACAAGTTTCTCTGATTGGATGACTTGATTGGAAACCTCTTGTGATAAAGGTCACCTAAGAAAGAGTGTTCCAAGGCATAGATGAGCCCAAACATGTCAAATTAACAAATGGATTGCTAAGGGTCTCATACATCTAGGAATTACAAATGGTGTAATTAATACAAGTTATTTACCTTGTTAAAATTGAGTAAATGGGATAAAGGATACCTAACCATTTATTTGATTTGTAACTTGGATCCTAGACTTTAAATAAATAATGTTTTTGGAAACAAAAGGGTATTGTTATTTAAAGAATTAAATACTAAATGGAAACTTTGTTAAACTTTTATAGATGGCTCCACCAACTACTATAACACACCACCCAATGAACATTCGATCAATTCTTGAAAAAAACCACTCCAACCTGTTGGATTGGCACAAAAATTTAAGAATCGTTTTGAAACAAGAAAAGAAAGACTATGTCCTTGAAAAACAAACCCATGATGAACCACCTGCTCTCCCAAAGGATGCACACGATGCATGGCTAAAGCATATAGATGATTCACTTGATGTTTTGTGTCTTATGTTTGCTTATATGGTTCCCGATCTTCAGCGGGATCTGGAACACTACACTGCCTTTGACATGATTGAACATCTCAAGGAGATGTTTGGTAAACAAGCTAGAACCGAAAGGTTCGACACTATGACTAAGTTATTCAAACCATCCACAGTCGGTCATATGTTGGAAGTAGATAAGAATCAAGACTATCATGGGTTGGATTGTAGAGGTCTAATATGTTGGACAAAGTGGTACTACAACACTCATGAGTGCTCATAAGTTCTGAGTATTTGATTCAACCCACGCTCACCGGTATCACTTCATGGAATTTTATCTCGAGTGATCGTGAGACGGTAATATCATATAAGTCTTCAAACCTAGAGATATGACTTGTTGCTTATGAATTGGTTATATATTGATCGTACGAAAGCGCATTGGTAACTCGATGTTATAAAACGTACCTTTGTGTATGATTTAACAAGTAGTAGAACAAGCATATGAGTCGAAGTTTATCTGTTCCTTCTTGGATTAGAAGCGATATCTGGGCCCCTCGATGATTTTGTTTTGACCTATGTACCGGGCCCGGTCAGAACTAAGTTGATCTGCTCACTTAAGTTCTATGTCAAACAAATCGGAAATCGGGAAACAAACTGTTGGACAATAAGTAAGACATTGTTCCATGTATTTGTCCGGCTGATATCTAGAACAGAGGATTATATGATCATTTATCATAAATGGAGTATCATCATCATCTCAGTTCCGCGAGACCTTGAAAAGAGCTACGATTGTTGGTCGGTTCCTGAAGTTATACTTGCAGTTATAGTTATTAGACTTGTCCAAGTGGGAGACTGTTGGATTAGGTGTCTAAGTTCATAACTATTTCTGGGTTGTACTTGACCCGATCCGACATGGTCCATTTGGGTTGCATGGCATCATGCATTTGGATAAACTAAAATGAGAGAAATAACACTTATGGTTTATTAATATATTATAAGTTCTAATATATTAATAATATTATTTAATTAGTATTGATCAAGAATTAATCTAGGATTAATTAAGTGATCAAAAGATGACTAATTAAATATATGGGTTGATTATGTAAATCATCCATAACTTGTATAGTGGGCTAAAGGCTCCATGGATTATCAAGTTGGGCTAAGGTCCATAGGATGCTCCATGGATGCTCCATGGGAGCTACAAACCCATGGGTCATGGAAATGAATAGCCATGTTACATTAGGGTTTACATGGTGTAACCCTAATTGTAACACACTATATAAAGGATATGAAGCTCACCAAAATCGGTACTAGAGGTACTAGAAGCAAGATTGAGGGCAAGCCGATTTCTAAGTGTGACATTCTCTCTCAAAGTTTATTCCAAGTGCATTTGGTGTTGTGTGAGACATTTGAGGCATCACACTTGGGGTGCTAGGTTCTCAAGGTTTTCAAGGAATCAAATCAACTACAAGGTATGTAACTCTAGCTAACTTTTATGTTTAGATGTTCCCCATATATGCTAGATAGGATTATGAACCTTGGAAAAAGTATTTTGCATGTATTTTAGACAAACATAGATCCAAGGTTTATAGGGTTGCATGTACACCTTAGGAGTGTTAGAATGCTCAAAACCCAACAGATATAAAGTGTAGAAAGAAGATAGTGAAGATAAACCCTCCTGGAAGAGAACCATTTATGGTGTATAGGGACAAACGCCAAATGAATTCTTGAATCATCTCCATGACTAAAGCTAAGAAGTCTTTGGCCAAGGGATGTACATCATATATGGTATTCATGATCGATGCAAGGAATGAGAAAAAGGAGATGCAGAGAATACCAGTCGTGTGTGACTTTCCGGAAGTATTTCCCCAGGATCTTCCTAGATTTCCCCCTGATAAACAAGTAGAGTTTCGTATAGACTTGTTTCCAGGAACAACACCAATAGCAAAAGCACTGTACCGATTTGCACCGACGGAGATGAATGAGCTTATAATGCAACTTCAAGAGTTGTTGGACAAAGGTTTCATTAGACCTAGTTCATCACCCTGAGGAGCTCCGGTGTTATTCGTGAAGAAGAAGGATGGAAGCATGAGAATGTGCATCGATTATAGAGAGTTGAACAAAGCAACAATGAAGAATAAATACCCATTGCCTAGGATTGATGACTTGCTTGATCAACTGAAAGGCATAAGCTACTTTTCGAAGATTGATGTCAGGTTAGGGTATCATCAGCTGAAGGTGAGAGAACAAGACATTGAGAAGAAAGCTTTCAGAACGAGATATGGATACTACGAGTTTTTGGTCATGTCGTTCAAACTTACCAATGCTCCAACAACATTCATGGATCTAATAAATCGAGTTTGTAAAACTTTCCTCAATAGATATGTAATAGTGTTCATCGATGACATTCTAGTTTACTCAAAGAGCCAGTAGGAGCATGGCAAGCACTTGCGAGAAGTATTAGATGTTCTGAAGAAAGAGAAGATGTATACAAAGCTCTCTAAATGTGATTTTCGGATCCGAGAAGTGCAATTCATAGGTCATGTGGTTAACCAAGAAGGTATAATGGTTGATCCAACAATGATTGAAGCGGTGATGAAGTGGGAAAGACCAAAAAGGCCCACAAAGATTCGTAGTTTTATAGGATTAGCTAGATATTACCGAAAGTTTCCTAGGATTTTCTTCAATAGTTGCTCCATTGACAGCCTTGACCCACAAATGGGTTATCTACGCTGGGAGTGAAAAACAAGAAGAAGCTTTTTAGCAATTAAAGAAGCGATTGTGTGAAGCACCAATCCTTGCTTTACCTAATAGAGTTAACGACTTCACGGTTTATGGTGATGCATATGGAGTTGGGATATGTTGTGTTCTGACCCAAAGATGTAAAGTGATAGCATATGTGTCCAGAAAACTAAAAATTCATGAAAAAAACTACCAAACTCATGATTTGGAGTTAGAAACGGTGGTTTTTACGCTAAAGATATAGATACATTATCTATATATCATGAATTCTAAGCTTTTCAGTGATCATAAGAGTCTCCAGTACCTCTTTAATCAGAAGGAGTTGAATATGAGACAAATACGCTAGTTGGAATTACTCAAGGATTATGACTATGATATAATTTACCACCCTGGTAAAGCGAATTTCATGGAAAACGCCTTGAGTAGAAAAATAAACCTAGAGAGGAAAAGGCCAAGAGTATTCAGAATTAAAATTTTCTCGATATTTGTGGAAAGTATCAAGAAAGCTCAAAACGGTACTTTGGAAGGAGATAACCAAAAGGAAGAACATATGGGAAAGACGTGAGTATTTGGAACAAACAACCAAGGGTTAAAGGTATTCCAGAACGGAATTTGGGTGCCCAAGATAGGTTGAATAAGAGATCTTCTCATGAAAGATCCTTGCAAAACCATGTATTCTATCCATCCAGGCAGCACCAAGATGTGTATGGATTTGAAACCATATTATTGGTGCCCAATGATGAATCTTGATATCACTAAGTATGTGGTTGAATGTGTGACCTACACAAAAGTCAAGAATCAACACCAGAAACCATATGGGAATTTGGAGCCATTACAGTTACCCATGGGTAAGTGGGAGGACATTACCATGGACTTCGTAACCGAATTGTCCACAATGAAGGGCGGACATGACATTATTTGGGTGATTGTGGACTAATTAACAAAGAGTGCACACTTCATAGTACCTAATGAGAGGTCTATGGGAAAGCTCGCTAAGGTTTATATAAAAGAGATAGAGAGAGCTCATGGTGTTCTCTTGACGATTGTGTCTGACCAAGACAGTCGTTTCGCTTCTAGATTTTGGAAGGGATTACACGAATACATGGATACAAAACTGTGTTTGACTGCAACTTATCATCCTCAGATAGATGTCCAAAGCGAAAGAACGACTCAAACACTGGAGGATATGTTGTGAGCATATCCTTTAGAATTTGTGGGTAATTGGGATAAGCATCTACCATTGGTCGAAATTTCATACAACAATAGTTACCACTTGACCATAAAGATGGAACCTTATAATGCATTGTACGGATAGAAATTTTGTACGCCGTCTTGTTGGCTTGAAGCTGGAGAGAAGAAATTTATGGGGCCTGAGATTTTCCATCAGACCGCCGAGAAATTAAAAGTAATCAGAGAAAGAATGTTAGCAGCTCAAAACTGTCAAAAGAGCTATGCAAATAAGAAGTGACAACAAATTACTTTTAAAGTCAAAGACCAGGATTTGCTCAAAGTATCTCCATGGAAGGGGCTTATCAGATTTGGGAAGTGTAGGAAGCTAAGTTTAAGGTTCATTGGACTATTCAAAGTTCTTTAGAGAATTGGTAATCAAGCGTATAAACTAGAGTTGTTAGCTGAACTGGAAGGTATTTATAACATCTTTAATGTTTGTTACTTGAGGAAGTTCACGGGAGAAGTTCCTGATATGATTCTACTTTCATAATTATGAATCGACGAGAACAAGATATTGATCAAAGAGGCCGAAGCAATTATTGATCGTAAGACAAAGAAGTTATGACCTAAAATGGTTGAATCAGTGCTCGTGTGATGGAAACATGCGTTGGGACCGAACTTCACCTGGTAGACAGAAAGTGGCATGAGGAGTCGTTATCCACATCTGTTTGTTGATGCATAACTTCAGGACGGAGTCATCCTTGGGGGTGGGGGGGGGGGGGAGATAATTGTAACGCCCGTGTTTCTCGCTAGAAATAATTATAAAAAATATATTTACGTTGGTCGACAATTGTAAACTTTTATGAATAAATGAAAGAGAATTATTTGAATATATATGTTTAAATATTATGTATATGGAAATTAGATAAATATTGTGTGTATATAATATTTGTGTAAGAACATATTTTAAAAGTTAATAAATAGGGCTTAAATAACCATTAAAAATAAAAGATTATTTAAGATAAAAAAAACATTGATGAAAGTTGAAGAAGTTGTGATGACGATCTCGTGCATATAAAGAACGTTTAAATCTAAATTTGTATGAAGAAGTTATGATTCGTTGAACTTTCGCGTTCAACCCTATACAGCAGAGTGTGTCGTAAATAGTGAATTATAGATTGGATTCTTATTAGCCTAAGTGATCTAAACGAAAATCGTAGTAATTGTAAAAACGAGAGCGTGCGTATAGAAAACGTCCAAATCTGACTTCATATGAGGAAGTTATTTTTTTTGACGTTTTAGTATAGTAGTGTGCGACACAGAAATCGAAATATAAATCGGTTGGGTGTTAGTCAAAACAATGTAAACGATAGTTGATGGTCTCGTAAACAAGATTTCGTCGATATAAAGACAGTCGATAACGAAATCCATATGAAAGAGTTACGATTTTTATACGGAGTTTAATAGTCTAATCATTATAAAAATATAAATTTAAAAATAAAGTGAGAATTAGCCAACGAAGTTTAAATGGAGGTTGTAGTACTCGTCGATAGCTACATGTTGATATAAAGAACGTCGTAAATGGAGATCTTATGTGAAAGATAATATTTTTAGAAAAAAAAAATTATCGTACATGCGGCTCGCAAGGCGCGGCGTGCACGACTTCTAAAAGGGCAACGCGGACCATCACATTTTTGACATGTGACACAAACCTAGAGGATCGCCATAGCAAGATGGCGCGGCGCGCCCCTTATATAGGCGCGGCGCACCTGGCAAAAACAATATATATATATATATATATATATATATATATATATATATATATATATATATATATATATATATATATATATATATATATATATATATATATATATATTCAAATTTCAGCCATTTCTCTCACACATTCAACTCCTTTCTCTCTCAAAACTTCAATCCCTATCGTGCCCGGTTTTCCCTAGATTTTAGAAGTATTTAGTGGGGTTTTGAGTCATCGGAGACGCCAATAAATAGAAGCTTTTTGGTCGGATTTCTACCCGTGCAATTTTTGACTTTTTTTTTGCTATAAACTCTGTAAGTTAAGCTATGCTGATTACGCTTCAAGTATAACGTATATTTATATTCATAGTTATTATTATTAATATATATAAATAAGATTGATCAGTAATTTCATGTCATAACTCTGATTGATATACTTACAGGGGTAATGTCTACACTAGATTTAGTTAGGTGTTTAAAGTGGGATTTCCAAACAATATACTCTATATACCAAACGTGTAACAAACCGTTATTTCAAACCTATGTAATAATGTAGGTCAATTTGTAGTTCTTTTTAAAATAATAAAGAGAAATTTTAGCATACTATGTATATTTACATAATTGACCCTCAAAAATAAAGTATCAAACAATCTCGATTGGGATGAACAAAGTGGTAGAGATTGTAACAAGGTTTCCAAAAATATAAAGAACACTAAAATCCGAGTTATAACGAAGAAGTTATGACCAATCGAAGATCGTCGACAAAACCGGCAAAACAATGTTCAGTGTAAAAAGTGAATTTTCAATAAAAGGAATTTTATCCATAACAATGTAAAGGAAAGTTATAGTTTATGTTAAACCGAGAACTTTCATAAAAAGAACGTCAAACTCTGACTTCGTATGAGGAAGTTATGATTTTTCTAAGTTTCAGTATATCAGTATACAGCTAAAACCTCGAAATAAAGATCGAGTGATTTTTAGCCGACACAACCTAAACGAGAATTGAAGGTCTCGTCAATAGTAGTACAACGGTAAAAAGACAGACAAAAGCGGACGTCGGATGAAGAAGTTATGAATTTTTAACGGATTTTCCTGTCCCGGCCTGTTAAAAATAATAATATTAAAAATAAATTCAAAATTAGCCGACGAAGTCTAAACGGAAGTCGTAGAGTATAATTTTTCCTACGTGTGCATATAAAGAACGTAAAAAACGGAGCTCGTATGCGAAAGTTATGAATTTCGCAAGTTTTAGGCACAAAAATCGAGAAATGTTGAAAACCGGGAAAAAAAGCATGGTGCACCTTCGGCCACGTCACCTCGCATGCGAGGCTTCCTCGTGTCCTCCCCGTGTCAGCTTCTGATTGGACCGAAGTCGCGGTCCAGTAGCCATCGGACACACCCTTCGCACGCTGGAGCTTCCGAACTCGGACCGTGTCCTCTTCTGATTCGACCGAAGTCCGGTCTACTCCTGATCCGACACGCCGAGCCAGCTGTCCGAAGCGAGCCCTCCCCCTCGCCACCTGTCCGAACACGCGGCTGCTTCCCCTTGCTTCAGATCTGAGGCTTCGTCCTATATATATGGTGCGTGATCCTCCGGTTTTAACCCCATTTTTACACCATTTTCTATCCTTTTTCACCCCTTTCACTTCCGCAAACTTACATACAACCCCCAAAGCCCCGGTATCAAGTCTAAAAACCTAAGCAAGCCTCGAAGCCCCGAGAATTCCCGATAAAAACAACTTTCTCCAGTCGAAACTCTGCCCGATTAAAGCCGTTTTTTCGTCAAATAAACTCCTTTCGAGTAAACGAAACGCTGTCCAAATCACCATCTATCAAGTGAGTTCATACCCCCGTATTTTCATAATTTTTACTGTTTTAAGGGGGGGGGGGGGGATACAAGTCTAACACAAGAATCTTTGTGTTACAAACAAATGATTTCAAATCGTGATAAAATGACATTAAGTCATTAAAAATACTCAAAATATTAAACTCCTAAATAAACTTATATTTTTCCCCAAAATTCATATTATATATATATATATATATATATATATATATATATATATATATATATATATATATATATATATATATATATATATTGTTATAAATAAGATTCAAAAGGCTTAGGACTGATAACTCACTCTGGGTCCTTTTCCTGGTTTGGATGTGGGCTTATAGTACCGGTTATTTGTCCGAATGTCGTTTAAATTTTACTTATATATAATTGTATATGTATATGAATATAAAAGTTATTTAATCAGTTTAAATACCATTTGTAACATGTTGAGCAAGGGGTTACATGCAAAAATAGTTAAATACCGATTCAGAAAGTACATATAAATTATAATAGGTATAATTTATGATACATAGAATAGTAATTCATGATTCAAGTATACTAGAATACACTGCTTTACAAGAAACAATGGTTTTGATTCAAAACAAATCAAAGGTTTACAATTGTCAAATACATGTTCGGAATACTAATTCATGAACATACAATCAATCATTATTTCAGGATGATTGGGTTTTCATAAATATTATACATGTAACGTTTATATGCTCTTTATGAGACACAGTTAAAGTCCTGACATTATAACCAGAATCTCCAGCCAGGGGATCGAAACAAGTTGTGTGTAGATCTATGTTGGGAATGACAACCCCACACTCAGACTGCTAGCTACAGTCAGGCATACATGCCAATGAGTGACAATTGTTATCAACAGTTTAAACGCCTACAAGTGTTTGTTTCAGGCCATCCAGTCTCAGTATAGTTATAAGAACTCATTAAAAAGATATTAACAATACGTTAGTGTATAATCAACTAAACGTAAGTACATCTTCAAAGTACTAGTTTACAAAATACAAGCTAAAGTAGTATATTACAGTTTTCAATAACAGCTGGTGGAACCAGGCACACTCTTAGTTACAAGTTTTACAAATACAGAACATTGGTTTACAAATGGAACGGTTTTATGGGAATAAAACTACTTTTCATATACAGCAGAAAATATAGGATTTTCTGGAACAGTTTACATATTCGAGATACCGAACTCAGTATATCAATCCATAAAAGATATACAAACTATAAATACATCGGGGCTAAGAGCTCTGACTACAATTATACTTTTTAAAGATTTAAGTATTTTTACAAGAAGTATACTAACACTCATACCTACAAGTACGGTATCACAATCATAAGAACTTAAAAGTATGTAAGTGTTGAACATTATAGTCAAACCTTAGCAGTTATGTGATCATATATGGGGTTAATATAGCCTGATCAACTATATTGATTTGAGATACGACTAACATGTGTCTGGGAGTGATAGTAGTGTTGCGACATGTCTAAAACTTATCAACCATACATATTCAGAAGAACTATAGAACAGAACACAAAGATTAAAATACTATGGGAGTATTTTATTATCCTTATCTCTAATACATATAATATGGCCGAACACAATTTACCTGGGGACCCCTACCATCAACAAGGTGCAGGCTGGAATTCATACTCAGATGAAGAACCCTTTGAAGACAGTGAATCAAGCGGTACGGATACAGAACCACAAGTCTTCAACCCTGGGGAACGTCTCCTGAGACAAGACGAAGCAGAACCCATACCCGAGTGGGGCCAATATATAAACCATTGGAGTTGTCAAGACGGCCAACGCCCTCCTTACGAAATGGCAAGAGGTTTCTATAACGTCTCTAGAGGAGGAACAACCGATAGAGCTCTTCCAGTTATAGTAAATCGAATAGCCCGTCAAGCCGATCAATCAAGGATTTCGATCAATCGAATCCTACAAGTAAATACGGTTGCGCAAGCTAACACTGCATATATCCTTCGTCTTGATGAAATGCAGGACGACACCCAGCATCATACAGAAGCCCTTCAAAGGTAACTCAATGTTGCTCAATCTGAGATAAGGGAATTGAGAGAGCATCAAGCTTCACAAGAAAGGCGCTGGAAAACACAGGATGAAGTAGGACCCAACAACCATCGTAGCAACCGCCGCAAGTAGTGTTCGCACTACTTCTACTTTCTACTTTTATATCGAATGTATATACTACTTTTCACGATATGTACAAAACCGAGTATCAATAAAATAATAAGCACTTTACTTCAACAAGAGTTATTACAATTTTCATAAACAGTCTATTCCAGAGTTTTGGTTTACAGATATGTTGCAGTGTTATTTTTCATGTTTTTCAATACGACCGCGAAAATTTTATTTTCGGTAGGTCGGTTTGATGTCGACACTTCCTCAGTATTGTGGTATATTATAGACCTGCTTTAAGGTCAGGTTTTCCAGATTACATATACTTAATATACCAATACAGTCGACATGTAGTTTCATTCTCTTTGAAAAATAACCACTCAAATTCATATCATCCTGTTGCAAGTTGTATTTGCAATAGATTTCTATTTCGAATCCTTTACAAGATTCATGTTGAATTAAGTGTTTAGTTCAGAGATATCAAATTCATATTCATTCTTGATATCTCACTATCTTTTTATCTATTGACTTTTATAAAAAAAGATGCCTCCTCGTAGAAATCTAAGACGTAACAATGTCAATGAAGCACCGACGCCACCCCCCACCTCCTCAATTCGACCCCGCTATGTTCCAAGCGGCGGTCACGACAGTTGTAGCTGCTGCCATGTCTCATATCAATACTCCTGGTGCTAGTGGGTCGGGAGCTGGTGCACATCCTTCTAACCATGGCGAGAGTCATGAGCACTCGCGAGAGTGCACTTATAAAGACTTCTCGAATGCCAAACCCAGGACCTTTAATGGAACTGGAGGAGTGATGGTTTTAAGGCAATGGATTGAGAAGACGGAAGAAATTTTTGAAATTTGTAAGGGTTAAAATGTTGTAATTAGTCGAAATATATTTTGCTTCTTCGAATGTTTTGTAATGTATTTTACTAAGGCGCTTTTATTCGAAACTTAAGTGTCTATGCCTTAGTATATTTTTTGTACGCTTTCTGTTCCCTATAAATCAGGATATTTACTAGAGTTAGAGAAGAGTTTTTACAGACATGTCTTTGTACTCTGTAAACATTTGAAAGCGTAATAGAGCTGAAACAAGATCATATTTACATCTGGTGTTCAATTTCGCTTTCTTACTTGATTCTATACTCTGATTCATTTTATACTCGATTCTTTAATTCTTCAATTGGTATCAGAGCAGGAATCACATCTGTGATCTGATTTTCATCCATTCAAAAAGTTTTTGAATCAAATTTTTGGTTCAAAAGTTTCCACACTTTTTGATCGTGAAAAATTTGTCTAGATTTTAGTTTGTGATTTGATTCTGCATTTGAATTGTTGAATCGAGTGTTCTTCTTTTAATTCCGATTTGATTCAACTAGTTTGTTTTCAAATTTCCAAATCTTCTTAAATATTTTCAAAGTCATCTTCCGTACAACAATGGTGAGCTTCAATCTTAATTCGATGACCTCGTTTTCTCATTTGTTAGGATCATCAACCAAAATTCCAATTCTAATCCCTGAATATTATGATCAGTGGGCTGATCGTATGTAGAATTATCTGAATGGTCTTGATGAAGAATTATGGTCATGTATCACTGGAAATGTCAATGTTCCGGTGAATGTTCAAGCAATTGGATCATCTTCTACAAGTTCTGGTGTTGATAATCAAACTGATCGTCTGAAGAAACTGGAGAAGAGGTGTATGAGGGAATTGTGAGGAGCTTTACCTCCAGTTGTTTACAATTATATAAGGAGTTGTACAATTGCAAAGGAGATCTGGAACAATCTGAAAGATAAGTTTCAAGGAAGTGAGAAGACGAAAATCAATTCAGTCAAACAGTGTTTGGTTGAGCTGAAAGATTTCATACAAAAAGAAGGTGAAATAATTGAAGTCTACTATGATTGACTGAACGAGTTAATCTATCGTTGTAATCGCTATGGAATTACCAGGACTTCAATGGAATTCAATCTCATCTTTGTGATGGGTCTTCGAAAAGAATGGAGAAGCATGAAAATGGTGATTCTGAGGAAGAAGAGGGATTCATCATGAATTCGGATGATGAGGCAATAGCATTTTACTCGAATAATCGTGTCAAGAAGTTTTTCAAAACGCCGTTCAATCCGAAGGCTAAGCTTGCTGAGGTAAAAGGAAGTACTGTGAGTAAAACTGTTGTTGAGGAGAAAAAGAAGATTGAGAAGAAAGATTCGAAAATGTCTGAAGGAAAGAGTGAGAAAAAGCTGAAAGGTGATGCTGGTGTTGATTGTCATTATTTCAATGGAGCCAATCATCTTGCGAATGATTGTATGCTTAGGAAGAAGGATGAGAGAAAGAATAAAGTCAAAGATGAGGCTTATTATGCAAAGAGGCTTGAGGAGGTTGGTGCGAAAGCCAATAATTTATCACTGGTTGCAAGGGGTGAACAGGAGGAGGATGGAACATATCAAATCTGGTCATCCGGATCAGACGATGAAGAAATGAGGAATCCAACACATGGAGCAATGTATGCGAAGATGGAGGAGGACTCAGATGAAGAGGAATTCGAAGTGAAAGGAAGATGCTTCGTATCCAAGACAGCAGACAAATCTCCAATGACAACAAAGGTACGTAATATTCTCAGATCTTTTAATATTCCTACACATGCTTATGACTCTGAACTAATATCTTTTGATGAGACTGTTACTTATTTTGATTCAATTGTTGTGTCTGCTAGCAATGAGGCCAACAAGTTGTCCATGGAGTTATTAGAGACCAAAAAGCGATTAGACATGAAAATAAGTAAAGTTGATTGTTTAGAATTACAAATAACGAATATTATGTGTGATAGAGATACTTTGTCAAATGAAGTCAAACTTTTGCTAGCACAAAGAAACATATACTTTAATTCTGCTAAGAGACTTTATAGCAAATTAACTGATTTACATCATTCATGTGAAATAAGTAAAGAGCAACATAGAAAATTACTACCTTTTCTAGCATTCGAAAGAGCTAAGGTAGATAATATTTCGTATGATTGTGAGAAAATAATAGCTGATTTTGACAAAGTTCCTGATGATAGATATAAATATGGAATTGTCAAAATTGATGAATGTATTGATGCGAATGAGTTAGTTAACATAGTGAATGATACTTTGACTAAATCTGAACAAATTCAAATTTTGAAAAAGACTGAGAATTCAACATCTGATTCTCAATCTAATTTTGCTGATATTGAAGATAATTCTGACAATATTAGTGAAATTAGTGATCTTGAGGATGTTGATTGTTCCCAATTGTCTGTTGTTAATGTTGCATCAACATTTAAAGGGAAAGAAAAAGTTAAGGACTTGATGGTTAAGAAAGAAACTGATATACCCTCAACTTCGAAAGTTTGTGATATGGACTTCGTGGATCTCAGAGATAGTCAAACTGATTATAGCGATGATGAAAAAGAAGAAGAAATTTCGAAGGAAAAGAAATCTTCAAAGGAAGAATAAATTCCTCGAATAGTGGTTGATCAAGTGTATGGTGATACACAAAAGTTTGAAAAAGTGATGAATGAAAAACGTGATCACTATCTTGAAACGAATACTGTGGTTTATCCAAATTTCAAGTATACAGATGATGTCATTTTTCCAAATCAAGTATTCGTAACTACTGGAAATGTTGAGAATATCAAACCAGAATTAAAGAAGTTAGTTGAAGAAGATAATTTGAAAACAACTGATGAAGGTTTCTTTGCAAATCAAAGCACAGTTGAAAGCAACCTAACAAAGAATTCGTGTGTTTTTCACCGTCAAAAACCGCAAAGAAAATGGGTTGAAAAATCAAAAGTTGAAAAAGAGAATTCAAAACAAGTTGTAAAGGAAAATGAAAAAGTTGTCAAACTAAACTCCACAGAATTCAAAAATCAAATTGACAAATTTTCGAAGGAAAATAACATTTCAAAAAGACAAGCTAGGAAGAAAATATTTTGGCAGATTATTGAGTCTCAAAAGATGTCTGAATTACAATCACCCAAAAATGTTTTTAAAGCTAAAAATTCCTCTTTTTCAACAAATAATCAACATTCATCAAAATCAAATCATTTAAGGTCTGAAGTGAAAAAACAACCAAAGTTTTCGAAAGTCTCAAAAACTAAAATTTCAAATACATCAAATCCAAATAAAAAATTCTTTCAACGTCAAGATTTTAAATCCACTATTGATACATCTTATGGTGAATCTTTTCTAACCAATCCAAAAGTTGATTTTGTTCCTAAAAAGCCAAATTTTCCTAATCATACGAAGAAATAAACTATGAAAATTTCACATGAAAAGGGAATAACTTCAAGGAAGAACATTGATCATTGGCTTGAAGGCAAAGGAAAAATGTATCAGTCGAATACATTTTCAAAGGAGCAAATTCACGAAGCCTATGAAAAGTATGTAAATACTTCATCAAATGGAAGTTTATCTTCTATGGATTCGAACATATCTGTTAAAGCATGGAAACCAGTAATCAAAACAAAGAATGTACATTCACAAACTCAGAATACGAAGGGTAATGTTAGTGAACATTCGAAACCATCAAAATCTTATGTTTCGGTTCCTTTAAATGAAGATGTAAACTTAATTGATAGTCTCAAAACCAAAGTTTGTGATTGGGTTAAAAGTTCTTCATTACATTCGAAATTGAAATCTAATTTCCAAGGACCCAAAAAGCCTTGGGTACCTAAATTTTTCCACTGATTGTAGGTACTATGTGACGAGCAATATGATAATAAATGGTAGATTGATAGTGGTTGCTCTCGTCACATGACTGGGAAGAAGGAGAATTTACGTGATTTTCGAAGCCTAAAGAATGCTGGAGTTGTGAAGTTTGGGAACAATCAAAAATGTCAAGTCAAAGGATATGGGAAGATCACAAACGGACAATTCACAGTGAATCGTGTTGCGTATGTTGAAGGTATTCAACATAACTTGATAAATGTTTCCCAACTTATTGTGGGCACTGGCAATCAAGTTCTTTTTAATGAAGAAGGAAGTGTTATTTCGAATGTCAACACTAACGAAGTTTTACTTAAATCCAAAAGGAAAGGTGACATGTTTACTTTGGACATCAATCCAATAGTAGGGAAACCTGCTATATGTCTTCTTTCAAAAGCAACATCAGACTTAAGTTGGCTTTGGCATCGAAGACTTTCTCATCTCAACTTTCGAAACATCAATAAACTTGTGATACAAGATCTGGTAAGAGGTTTACCTGTACTTAAATTTGATAATGATTATTTATGTGCACCTTGTGAAGTTGGAAAGCAACATAAACAAGGACATCCAATTACGATAGATTCGAAAATAGTCGCACCTCTGGAACTGTTACAAATTAATTTGTGTGGTCCATCAACAGTTTCAACAATCAACAAGAAACGGTACATATTAGTCATTGTTGATGATTTTTCCAGATTTACGTGGGTTTATTTTCTCAGGCTTAAATCCGAAGTTGCACAAATCATGATTGACTTTATCAAAAAGATGGAAACAACATTGAAGAAGATTGTTCGAAAAATTAAGAGTGATCATGGAACTGAGTTTAAGAACAATTTTCTTGATTCATTTTTGGTGGACAAAGGGATTTCACATAATTTTTCATCTCCATACACACCACAACAAAATGGTGTTGTTGAACGAAGAAATAGGTCTCTATGCGAAGCGGCAAGGACTATGTTGGCATATGCGAATCTTCCACAATACCTTTGGGCTGAAGCAGTATCCACCGCATGTTTTACTCAAAACAGATCTTTCATTCATCGTCGTTTTAACATCACTCCATATGAAATTCTTAACAATTAAAAACCTAACGTCAAATTTTTCCATGTTTTCGGATGCAGGTTCTTTATTATGAATCTCAAGGATAATCTTACAAAATTTCAAGCTAAAGCAGATGAAGGGATTTTCTTGGGATACTCGCATAATTCAGTCGCATATCGTGTGTTGAACAAAAGAACACGAAAAGTTGAAGAAACTTTTAATCTTACATTTGATGATTACTATATTAAACAAACTGAAACGAAGTTTGAAAATCATCCTATTCTAAAAGAAATACAAGATGAATCTGAATCTTCACAAACCTTAGATATTGATTATGATTTAATTTTTGGTATTTCAGATCATGCTGTTGATGCTGAAATAAATGCAAATGATAATCATCTCTCTGAATTAACGAAGCTTACTGATGATTCAACATCAACTTCTCCAGAGAAAGGCGAAAGTATGCAAAATAATCCAGTGGAGGGGGAGCACTTGGATTCGAACACTCTAGTTGAGGGAGAGCATTCTTTCGAGGGGGAGACTGAAAGATTGAATGCTGATGTTGAGGGGGAGCATAATGTTGAGGGGGAGCATTTAGAAAACATTGAGAATAATAATGATTTTGATGATGTTTGTTCGATTGCAGGTTCAAAGAATGATGATTTATACGAAGATGCACCTTTGGAATTTGATCCAGCTTATCCGCCAATGGAAAAGTGGACAAGAGATCATCCAAAAGATCAAATAATTGGAAATCCACAAGAGGGTGTTTTAACAAGAGCTCAAATACGTGCAAAGAATGAGGTATTGAATACTCATCAAGAATTTTGCATGTTTAATGTTTTCATCTCTAAAATTGAACCAAAAACAGTTAAGTTTGTAATGGAACACTCAGATTGGGTTGTTGCTATGCAATCTGAATTGTCTGAATTTGAACGAAACAAGGTTTGGAGATTAATTCCTAAACCTGAAAATATTTCAATTGTAGGGTTAAAGTGGATTTTTAAAAACAAAACCGACAAATATGGAAATATTGTTCGAAACAAAGCCATACTTGTTGTTAAAGGATATTCACAACAAGAAGGAATCGACTATGAAGAAACTTTTGCCCCTGTCGCAAGACTCGAGGCTGTTCGTATATTTCTGGCTTATGCAGCTCACAAAGACTTTGATGTTTATCAAATGGACGTGAAGTGTGCATTTTTAAATGGAGAGCTTGAAGAAACAGTTTACGTGGAACAACCCCCAGGTTTTATTAACGAAGAATATCCAGATCATGTTTATATTTTAGATAAGGCAGTTTATGGTTTAAAACAAGCACCACGAGCATGGTATGTAACTCCTACTTCATTTTTGAAACAATCCAAATTTAAACAAGGATCTATTGACTCCACATTATTTCGAAAGAAAGTTGGGAATAATCTAATGCTTGTTCAAATTTATGTTGATAATATTATTTTTGGCTCAACTGACCCTGCTTTATCTAGAGAAGTCGAAGATTTGATGAAAAGTAAGTTCGAAATGAGCATGATGGGAAAATCAATAATTTTCTTGGACTGAATATTCGTCAAAACAGAGAAGGAATTTTTATTAATCAAGAAAAATATACGAAGAATCTACTAGAGAAGTTTGGGTTGACGAATAGCATAAAGTTACGAGTTCCTATGGCAACTGGCATAAAGCTGACACCTTCGTTAGATAAACCTGCAGTTGACATAACTCTTTACAGGAGCATGATTGGTTCATTACTTTATCTTACAGCAAGTAGACCTGATATCATGTTTTCTGTGTGTAATTGTGCTAGGTATCAGTCAAATCCATGAGAACCACATCTCACTGCTGTGAAGAATATATTTCGTTATCTTAAAGGAACAATTTCGTTAGGATTGTGGTATCCTTCGAAAACAGGGTTCTTTGTACAAGCTTATTCGGATGCAGACTTGGGTGGTTGTAATCTTGATAGAAAAAGCACAAGTGGCGGATGTCAATTTCTTGATGGCAAATTGGTGAGCTGGCAGTTGAAAAAGCAAACATGTGTATCAATTTCAACAGCTGAAGCAGAATATGTGGCTGCTACTGCTTACACATCACAAATTATATGGATTCAAAGTCAATTGCGTGATTATGCAATCAATATGAAAAAGATTCCATTATATTGTGATTCTCAAAGTGCAATAAGAATTTATCATAATCCTGTGCAACATTCGAAGACTAAACATATAGCTCTTCGTTATCATTTCATCAAGGATCACGTGGAGGATGGAAATATTGAAGTACATTTCGTGAAAACAACTGATCAGTTAGCTGATATTTTCACAAAACCTTTAGATCAAAAATCCTTTGTGAAAGTTTTAGAAGGACTTGGAATGATAGATGGAAATTTTGTTCCATGCGAAAAAGGAGAATGATGATTGACCAGGAATGATTCAGAGGTGTTGAATGAAAAACAAAGCAATAACAGTCAACGTTCAGAGGTTACTGTTCATAGTCAACGCTTCGAATCCCTTCGAATTCGTAAATTTATCATATATTTTAAGGGTTGATTCAGAGGTTACTATTCATAGTCAACGCTTCGAATCCCTTCGAATTCGTAAATTTGTCACTTATCAGGGGATGATAAAATTTCGTGTATTTGCAACAAGTACAGTTAGCTTTTAATTTTCGAAAAATTAAAACTCCAAAAAGATTTACGTTTGTTTTTGTCATTTAATTTTCGAAAAATTAAAAATCCAAAAAGATTTTCGTTTGTTTTTGTCATTTAATTTTCGAAAAATTAAAAATCCAAAAATATTTTCGTTTATTTTTGTCATTTAATTTTCGAAAAATTAAAAATCCAAAAAGATTTTCGTTTGTTTTTGTCATTTAATTTTCGAAAAATTAAAAATCCAAAAAGATTTTGTTTTGCTTTTGTTTTGTCTCTATTTTCGAAAAATCAAAACAACAAAAATATTTTGTTTCCTATTTCTTTTTAGTATTTTGTTGCAGATATACATGATGATACCAAGTGGATTATGCTTGCAGTTCTAGGGTCAGGTACATTTTTCGTACGAATCGATAAATTATCAATATTTTGAACTAGTTAAGTTGTCCCTAGAAGCATGCTGCTGCATGTTGTCCAAAGCCTCCAATGACTCAATGTGTGTATGAAAGCTTTAATGAAATTATTCATACGAAAATTTCTTCCCAATAAGGCTTATATTCACATTAGTCTCTGAGCTACCTCACTCTTCTCAAAATGAGTTAAGAGTTTACTGTTTTGTCCAAAAATAACAGAGGTACCTTTCGTGTCTTACACCAATCTTTTTCACCCATAAAGTTCTTACACGATCACACACGAAGACATATGTCTGAGAGGTCTCTGATCAAACCCATCGAGACTTAGATATATCAAAAATCTGTGTTTATGATCTGACATCATGAGACTGTGATGAAAGAGAAAGCCAATTTTCTAAACTTTTAAGGAATTGACGGGGAACTATGTTCCAGATTTTCACGAAACATTTGGTTTAGTACCAACATTCGAAACTCCAAATCATATTCAATTCGTATGAGTGGTCTTGATCAAACATTCGAAACCCATGAGGTTTGTTACCCAACAAGATCCAGGACAAATTTTTTTTCTTGAAAATGATTTCCGTGTGAGTTTCATTCGAACTTCAATGTCACTTCAAATTTATCAAAACAACCTTGTCCCTGACTACACTGGTCAAACAAGTAATTTCTGTTACAATTTATGACCTTATGTTTAGGTTGACCTGTAACGAAAATTTTAAACTACCCACGAAGCATTATAAAAGAAGCCCTTTGATACTTATTTACAAGTATTCAATTGTATTTCACGGGAACCTACACAAGCTATTGATCATTTCTCTTAATGATTAATGAAGCAATCTTTGCCAGGGATTTTATTTGCCTTTGTGTCAAATTAATATTTTGACATCACAATATCCCAAATTTTTCTTATCTTTTTTTCTCGTCTAAATTCTTTGGAACACTGCACTCACGAAATCCTTGAGGTTCTAAGTAATACCAACTCAGGCTGATGATTTCAAACATCTGGCATATGACTTTGCTTTTCATCCGAAAAGCGAAAGAGCCTTGCTTCCATACGAAGGGTTCTGACGGTTACAATCTTCTTGGGGATAACAATACAGGCTGGTTTTTAATAACGTATGGTATTCTGTCCGGATTTCAAGGTGATGTGACAGATACTTTTTGACGCATGGCTACTTTTACGCAGTAATGGTCCGATTTTCAAGGTGTCACGTCAGATATCATTAAATATGCACCCCGCTTCAAATTCAAACTTCAGGGTTACATATAAAAGGGGATTCAAGGGTTCATTATCAGTTTACGCGATCAAAAAGAACAAATTCCCAAATTCTCTGATCTTCAAAGTTTTCAAACCCTAACAATGGCGACTTCTGTTCATGTTGATGGTGATCCTTCTCATACCACTGAAGATGTATCTTCATTGCCAATTATGAAGATTCAAGCAACTAACTATTACTTGGAGGGTGATGTTTCTAAATACCCGGAAGAATTGAAGATGTTAATCGTTGCCTTAAAGAACTCTGTTTTGTCTAAGGCGATGTTCAGTTCATTCTCTGTTCCAATGTCATGGTTTTCTCAAGCCGGATCAACCGCTACTTACAATAAAGCTTCTGATACAATTACTTTCCATCTGGTGAATGACAAAAAGGTCAGATTATCAAAGAAACTCTTTTGCCAAATTCTTGAAATTCCGAATTCACCTCCGTATGTTTCTTTCACATTTCCTCAAATGGTTCTCTGTTCCAATGTCATGGTTTTCTCAAGCCGGATCAACCGCTACTTACAATAAAGCTTCTGATACAATTACTTTCCATCTGGTGAATGACAAAAAGGTCAGATTATCAAAGAAACTCTTTTGCCAAATTCTTGAAATTCCGAATTCACCTCCGTATGTTTCTTTCACATTTCCTCAAATGGTTCATATGTTTAATGAGATGGGATATCAGCCTCAGTTATCCAAGATCAGTGATTTTAAGAAATCTGGTCTTCCAAGTATCTAGAATTTCTTATTTGGTATTTTTCTAAGATGTTTAACTGGGGGAACAGTTGGTCTTGACAAAGGAAGAATGGAAGTATATGCCATGGTTGTTGGGCTATACTATGATCTTCAAGTGGATTATTCTACACAATTGTGGAAGGAATTCCAAAAGAGTGTAGAACACACGAATGCTATTCATGGTATTTCGTGTGCAAGATACTGGAGCTTGATTTTACAACATTTTTACAACAAGGAAGGGATTTTGGTACCCAATGATGAAGAAAAAGCTGTTTTTCAACCATACCACTATCCGAAGGATGTCACAGATAATGCTGAGGTTTTTCCATCTGTTGCTCGTATTCCAGATGCAATGCTCAAAAGAGTTCATCCTTCGAATTCTGTTTTAGTGGCATATTTGAAGACTATTGATTCTACTATCGAAACTGGGAAACTATTGGACAGGGAAGGTAAGAAATCCAAGCAGTCAAAGAAGACTGAAACTACTTCTCATGAAGACAAAATCACAGAGTTGACTTCTTCGAAATCTCCAAAGAAGAAGCCTCTAACAGTTGAAGTGTCTGTTGCTGAGACACAAGTGATTGAGCCTGTTGCTGAAGAAACTCAAGAACACGTGATCATTCCTTCGAAGACTGGTATGTTTCGAAGAATCAAAATGAAGTCAACACATAAAAGTAAGTCTCCAACACAAAAAGTGGTTCGAAAACCTCACATCACTCATCAAGATGTTTTAATTCGAGAAGTGCCAACACCTGTTTCTCCATTATCCAAGAAACGAAGGGCTGAGGATATGGCCAAACATTTGTCGAAGAAGAAGAAGAAGAAGACACGAAAGCTTATGCTTTCTACTGAGTCTATAGAAGATGATGATGAAAGAATTCCTGAAACACCAGAAGTAACTCTTCATGTAGAAAGTTCAACTCCTGAGCAGACAATAGTCATACCACCCGAAGATTCAGTTGCCAAATCAGTTTCTGAGGAGGTACGAACTTCAGGCATCCCTGCAAACATATCTGATACGGATGCAAATGTCAATATGGGTGAAGGAGATTCGAATAAAGAAGATCAAGGTCATCCAACTTCTTTAACTTTCGAACATACTGTTTCTTTACCTCCACCAATTATTCCAATTACTTCCACCACTGATTCCCCTACATTCGAAAACATAATCAATCAACCCTTCACTTCTATTTTTTCTTCTCAATCCACTGATACACCCAAACCTAATTCCACCGTTCAAAAAACCGTTTTTATGGAAACAAAAACTGATAATGAGGGTTTTGGAGGTACGTTTGAAGAATTAGAGTTTCATGAAGATGAAGAGGAGTTTCCAGATCATATGCTGATGACAATGAAGCAATTTAAAATTTTGAATCAGAAGTTGAATTCTATAATTCAATCTCAAGCTGATCTGGGGGGTGGTTCGTCTGTTTCAAGTTTAGAGGTTGATTCATTGTTGAAAATGTTCGAAGCCAGAGTTGTAAGTAAAGTATCTGGGATGATTACAGACTCTGAATCTCGAATTTTGGAGAAGGTTGATCATAGTGATCAAAATAATGAACTACGCATCATTTCTCAAAATTCGAAGTTTGCCGGAGATATGAAAGAATTCAAGCATGTAACAAAGGAAAGGCATGTTCTATTTGTTCAAGAAGTAAAGAAAGTCAGGGAGGATGTCAATCTGCAGATTCATGAACTTCGTGAAGATATGCAAAAAGAGATTGCGACTGTTCAAAAAGATTATGCATCTCTGACTCAGAAGGTTGATATTATTTGTGACGCTGTCACAAGATTTGTCAAATTATATAAAAATTTGAGTCTTCAACTTACTCATCTTTCAACAACAGAAAGTGCCAACTTTTTGGAAGTGACTACTTTGCTAAAGGAATTAAAAGACCTATCTGTCCAGCCGGTTTCCTCTTCCCTGATTACTCCTGAATTTTTATCTCAAAAGTTCCTACACTTCGAAGAAATTCTCAACAAGCAACTTGCTCCTCTATCTCGCATATCCAGCCTTCTTCCAACAACAAATGCCCCACTTGTTTTCACAGGGGTGCAAGGGGGAGAAAGAAAAACTGGTGATTCGAAGGCCAGTGGTGATGATGCGAAGGTTGTAGGAAAGATGTTTTCTTCAAAGATCCCACCAACAAAGCCAGTTATAGCATCTGCTGGGCCGATTACTTCAACAGTCGTAACAACCATGCCAATTACAAGACCAATTTCGAAAGGAATTGTGATTGGTAAACCTACTGATAATGTTGGGAGTAGTTCGAAAACAATGGAGGTGAAAGATGATTCAGTCGTGAAAGATAAAGGGAAAACAATTGTGGTGGAAAAATCGAAAGAAGAAAGGAAAGCCGAAGCAGAAGCTGAAATCGAAAAGCTAAGATTGATTCAAAGCATAATGACTTAGCGTACAAGTGATCCGAAGGGAATGGACAAAGGTGATCCGGCCAAACACTACAATTATGAAACAATTGAGGCCAAAGTAGCTTTTAATCATATGTTTTCATTTGAGAAGAAATCAAAACAAAGTTATATGGTTACGAATACTGATTCAAGTCAGTTGGACTTTCCGATAAACGAAATGATGTTCATCATGCCTCAATTTAAAGCAGGAGGTAATTTCAAAGAAAAGGATGATGGTACACACATGAAAATTCGATTTCATGCTGTTCTTGCAAAAGCCCATGAGGAAGTTTGGTCATTGATAAAGATCAAGAAAGTGATCAGTATGAAAAAGGATGTGGTATTCGAAAACACAGTCCAAAATATCAAGTATGTGGTTGTCAGGGCAAATGGAAATATTTGCGAATTTACAATTGCAGATTTTCCATTAATGAACTTGTATGATCTTATACAAGTTGCTTTGATTCTGAAAGACAAATCGTTTTCATATCTTCAAAACACAGAACCTGATGAATTTAAGCTTGGGCTTGCTCACATCAAGATTTTCATCGAAAATTATTATGAGTGCTTGGCTCTAATAGATGTGGAGTTAGCTACGACTAAAGGTATGGAAATTAAAGCTGCAATGGCTCCTACAAAGACTCAGGTAGATTTGAAGAAGTATGCTGATGGTGAAATCTGCTTGAAGCCTTTTGGAATGGTCTTCGCAGGAAAAGACAAAGCTGGAAAAGCAAAACGTTTCTTGTTCCAGGCATGCGAAGTGGAAAGGTATTCAACGTCTCAATATACGAACTTAATTGTTCGTATGAATCATTGTAAGAAGAACAATGAAGGAGATAAGAAAGAGCTTAAGAAGATTATTTCCTGGTACACGGAAATTCGAAGAGTGACGCTGTATTCCCTTCTTACGAATTAAGTTGTTCGACTATGATTACAAAGGGGGAGATTGTAAGGGTTAAAATGTTGTAATTAGTCGAAATATATTTTGCTTCTTCGAATGTTTTGTAATGTATTTTACTAAGGCGCGTTTATTCGAAACTTAAGTGTCTATGCCTTAGTATATTTTTTGTACGCTTTCTGTTCCCTATAAATAGGGATATTTACTAGAGTTAGAGAAGAGTTTTTACAGACCTGTCTTTGTACTCTGTAAACATTCGAAAGCGTAATAGAGCTGAAACGAGATCATATTTACATCCGGTGTTCAATTTCGCTTTCTTACTTGATTCTATACTCTGATTCATTTTATACTTGATTCTTTAATTCTTCAAAATTTGCTCCTGTCCGGAAGGTAGCAAAGTTAAATTTGCTGCCTGTACTTTTTCAGATAGGGCCCTAACATGGTGGAACGGCCATGTTAAGTCGCTGACTTTAGTAGTGCCTAATACGATGAGCTGGGAGAACTTAAAAGCCATGCTAATGCGGGAATACTGTCCGCGCGGGGAAATTCAAAAACTTGAGCAGGACTTCTGGGGTCTTATCATGACTGGTGCATACATAACAATTTACACGAATCGATTCTGTGACTTGGCGATTCTGTGTCCTGAAATGGTTGCTCTGGAGAGAAAAAAGATTGAAAGGTATATTTGGGGACTGTCGACCCAGATACATGCAAGTGTCATTGCCTCTAGGCCCGTTACCTTTGACAGTGGAAAGGAATTGGCACAGTCACTTATTGACCACGAAAATCGTCAAAATTCTATGGTTACTGCTCCAGAACAACCTAAGGAGAACAACAACAACAGCAAGAAGAAGGGTTGGAACAAGAGAAAGGGCAAATCTCCTCTAGAACCTTCAAAGAAGCAACAAGTAGTGGCAGTCCATGCTACTACTATACCTGCTACCATACCTGCTACTGTACCTACTGTTACCCCTAATAACCCAGCACCAACTAAGCCCTATGCTGGTAACCTCCCTAAATGCAACAAGTGCAATTTTCACCATAACAGAAATTGCCAAGAAATGCAGTGCCGTAACTGCAACAGGAAAGGGCATACTACCCGATTCTGTAGAATACCACCTCAACCACTTAACCACGTACCTGCCGCTGGAGTAGGTCGAGCATGCTACCAATGTGGTGATGTGGTGCATTTCACGAGAGATTGTCAAAAAGCTAGAAATGTCGGTGGAGTTGGGAGGATTCTAGCACTAGGTCACGAAGAAGCAGTGGCAGACCCTGCAGTGGTCACGGGTACGTTCCTTCTCAACAATACTTATGCATGCATTCTATTTGATTGTGGTGCTGAGAGGAGCTTCGTGAGCCATAATTTTAAACATCTACTAAATCAAACCTCCCAACCACTAAATGAAACTTTCACAGTAGAAATGGCTAACGGGAAATCCGAATCCACCAACGATATATACATAGGATGTACCCTTACCTTGAATGACTTGTCTTTCCCAATAGACCTTATGCCGGTCTCTATCAAAAGTTTTGACATCATAATAGGTATGGATTGGTTGTGCCCCAACCATGCCGACATCCTATGCTATGAAAGAGCTATTCGTTTGAACTTGCCAACTAATGAAACTCTTATTATCTATGGCGACAAACCCGAAACGAACCTTCAGATCATTTCTTGCGTCAAGGAACATAACTACCTTCGCAAGGAGTACTGTGCATTCTTAGCTCACGCGGTAGACAAAAAGCAAGTAGTGAAAGACATCGCAAACATTCCTGAGGTCTGCAACTTTCTCGATATATTTCCCGATGATCTTCCAGGAGTACCTCCCGAACGACAAGTCAAATTCCGAATCGACTTAATCCCTGGAGCTACCCCTGTAGCCAAATCCCCCTATCGTCTTGCACCTTCTGAAATGCAGGAATTATCCAGCCAGCTTAACGAACTCCTAAGCAAAGGTTTCATAAGACCAAGCTTCTCACCTTGGGGAGCACCGGTTTTGTTCGTAAAGAAGAAGGATGGATCATTCCGCATGTGCATAGACTACCGCGAGCTGAATAAACTTACCATCAAGAATCGATATCCTCTGCCTCACATTGATGATCTGTTCGACCAACTTCAAGGTGCGAACTACTTCTCGAAAATAGATTTAAGATCTGGGTATCACCAGTTATGGATTTTGGAGGAAGACATTGCCAAGACCGCGTTTAGAACTCGGTATGGTCATTACGATTTTATAGTGATGCCATTCGGATTGACGAATGCATCTGATGTGTTCATGGACCTAATGAACAGAGTGTGTCGTCCATTCCTGGACAAATTCGTCATAGTCTTCATTGACGCCATCCTTATCTACTCAAGAAGTAAAGAGGAACATGGCCAACATCTTCTTCAAGTATTACAAACCCTTAGAACAGAAAAACTCTATGCGAAGTTCTCAAAGTGTGAGTTTTGGATTAGGAAGGTTGATTTGCTAGGTCACGTGGTCAGTTCAGAAGGAATACACGTCGACCCTTCCAAAATAAAGGCAATTGAAAACTGGTCAGCACCCAAAACACCTACATAAATCCGTCAATTCTTAGGTCTTGCTGGCTATTATCGCAGATTCATCCAGAATTTCTCTCGAATAGCTAAGCCTCTTACCACCCTGACGCAAAAGGGTGTAACCTTTAGCTGGGGAGAAAAGCAAGAAACAACGTTTCAAACGCTGAAACAAGCTTTGTGTAGTGCACCGATCCTGTCTCTTCCTGAAGGGACAGAGGATTTCGTAGTGTACTGTGATGCTTCTAATCAAGAACATGGATGTGTTCTTATGCAAAGAGGAAAGGTTATATCCTATGCCGCAAGACAGCTAAAGACACATGAAGTCAACTATACAACACATGACCTTGAACTAGGAGCAGTGATATTTGCTCTGAAGATCTGGAGACATTATTTATATGGCAAGAAATGCACAATATTCACGGACCATAAAAGTATCCAGCATATCTTTGATCAGAAAGAGCTGAACATGAGACAACGACGATGGGTGGAGCTACTGAATAACTACGATTGTTAGATTCTTTATCACCCTGGTAAAGCTAACGTAGTAGCTGACGCCCTTAGCAGAAAAGAATATTCAGGACACCGGGTAAAGTCGTTGACTATGACAATCCATTCACATCTATCCACACAGATCAAAGAAGCCCAACTTGAAGCCTTGAAACCCGAAAACGTGGTAGGTGAAACTCTGAGAGGAATGGATAAGAACTTCGAAGTCGGGTATGATGGAGTCTATTATTTCATGAACCAGATCTGGACGCCAAAGTTCGGTGGTTACAAAGACGTGGTTATGAATGAAGCACATAAAACTCGATACTCCATTCATCCAGGTTCAGACAAGATGTATCTAGACCTCAAGAAACTATACTGGTGGCCTAACATGAAGGTCGAAATCGCTACCTTTGTGGGCAAGTGCCTTACTTGTGCCAAAGTCAAGGTAGAGTACCAAAAACCTTCAGGTTTACTACAACAACCTGAAGTCCCTGAATGGAAGTGGGAGCAGATTACAATGGATTTCATAACTAAGTTACCCAAGACAACGGGTGGTTATGATACTATTTGGGTAATCGTCGATAGATTAACCAAATCCGCACACTTCTTCCCAATAAAAGAAACCGACAAGATGGAGAAGCTAACCAGAACTTACCTCAAGGATATTGTTAGACTGCATGGTGTGCCAATATCTATTATTTCAGACCGAGATAGTGGATTCACCTCTCGTTTCTGGCAGTCTTTACAAAACTCTCTGGGAACTAGGCTGGACATGAGTACAGCCTACCATCCACAAACCGACAAACAAAGTGAGAGGACGATTCAAACATTAGAAGACATGTTGCGAGCTTGCGTGATAGACTTTGTAATGGCATGGGATATTCATTTAACCCTTGTTGAATTCTCTTATAACAACAGTTATCACACTAGCATAAAGGCTGCTCCATTCAAAGCCCTCTATGGCCGCAAGTGCAGATCCCCTCTGTGATGGGCTGAAGTGGGTGACACGCAGCTAGCTAGAGGTCAAACTCCTGACAGTGCTCTCACTGGTCCGGAAATTATTCGAGAAACTACCGAGAAGATCGTACAAATTCGGGAGCGACTTAAAGCTTCCAGAGATAGACAGAAAAGCTACACTGACAAAAGGAGAAAACCCTTGGAATTCCAGGTTGGTGACCGTGTCTTGTTAAAGGTCTCACCCTAGAAGGGCATGATACGCTTTGGAAAGCGTGACAAACTGAATCCAAGGTACATAGGACCATTCGAAATTCTTGCCAGGGTGCATAAGTACAAACTGAATCCAAGGTACATACGTACAAACTGAATCTAAGGTACAAACTGAATCCAAGGTACATAGGACAAACTGAATCCAAGGTACATAGGACCCCAAGAACTAAGTAACATTCATCCTACCTTCCACGTTTCAAACTTGAAAATATGTCTATCCGACGAGACTCTTGTGATCCCACTTGAGGAAATCGAGTTAAACGAGAGCCTCAACTTTGTGGAAGAACCCGTAGAGATTCTAGATAGGGAAGTTAAGAAAACCAAACAAAGCCGTATCCCGATAGTGAAGGTTCGCTGGAATGCAAAACGGGGACCTGAATTCACTTGGGAGCGGGAGGATCAGATGCAACAGAAATATCCACATCTTTTTCCCTAGTCTATCTATAATGCTAATTTCGGGACAAAATTCTCTCTAACGAGGGGATAATGTAACAAACCGTTATTTCAAACCTATGTAATAATGTAGGTCAATTTGTAGTTCTTTTTAAAATAATAAAGAGAAATTTTAGCATACTATGTATATTTACATAATTGACCCTAAAAAATAAAGTATCAAACAATCTCTATTGGGATGAACAAAGTGGTAGAGATTGTAACAAGATTTCCAAAAATATAAAGAACACTAAAATCCGAGTTATAACGAAGAAATTATGACCAATCGAAGATCCGCGACAAAACCGGCAAAACACTGTTCAGTGTAAAAAGTGAATTTTCAATAAAAAGCATTTTAGCCATAACAATCTAAATGAAAGTTGTAGTTTATATTAAACCGAGAACTTTCATAAAAAGAACGTCAAAATCTGACTTCGTATGAGGAAGTTATGATTTTTCTAAGTTTCAGTATAGCAGTATACAACTAAAAACTCGAAATAAAGATCGAGTAATTTTTAGCCGATACAACCTAAACGAGAATTGAAGGTCTCCTCAATAGTAGTACAACGGTAAAAAGACAGACAAAAACGGACGTCGGATGAAGAAGTTATGAATTTTTAACGGATTTTCCTGTCCCGACCTGTTAAAATAAATAATATTAAAAATAAAGCCAAAATTAGCCGACGAAGTCCAAACGAAAGTCGTAGAGTATGATTTTACCTACGCGTGCATATAAAGAACGTCGAAAACGGAGCTCGTATGCGAAAGTTATGAATTTCGTAAGTTTTGGGCACAAAAATCTAGAAATGTTGAAAACCGGGAAAAATCGCATGACGCACCTTCGGCCACGTCACCTCGCATGCGAGGCTTCCTCGTGTCCTCCCCGTGTCAGCTTCTGATTGGACCGAATTCGCGGTCCAGTTGCCATCGGACACGCCCTTCGCACGCTGGAGCTTCCGAACTCGGACCGTGTCCTCTTCTTATTCGACCGAAGTCCGGTCCACTCCTGATCCGACACGCCAAGCCAGCTGTCCGAAGCGAGCCCCCCCCCCCCTCGCCACCTGTCCGAACACACGGCTACTTCCCCTTGCTTCGGATCCGAGTCTTCGGCCTATATATATGGTGCGAGATCCTCCGGTTTTAACCCCATTTTTACACCATTTTCTATCCTTTTTCACCCCTTTCACTTCCACAAACTTACATACAACCCCCAAAGCCCCAGTATCAAGTCTAAAACCCTAATCAAGCCTCGAAGCCCCGAGAATTCCTGATAAAAACAACTTTCTCCAGTCGAAAATCTGCCCGATTAAAGCCGGTTTTTCGTCAAATAAACTCCTTTCCAGTAAACGAAACGCTGTCCAAATCACCATCTATCAAGTGAGTTCATACCCCCGTATTTTCATAATTTTTACTGTTTCAAGGGGGGTGGGGGGGGGGAATACAAGTCTAACACAAGAATCTTTGTGTTATAAACAAATGATTTCAAATCGTGATAAAATGACATTAAGTCATTAAAAATACTCAAAATATTAAACTCCTTAATAAACTTATATTTTTCCCCAAAATTCATATTTGTATATATATATTGTTATAAATAAGATTCAAAAGGCTTAGGACTGATAACTCATTCTGGGTCCTTTTCCTGGTTTGGATGTGGGCTTATAGTACCGGTTATTTGTCTGAACGTCGTTTAAATTTTACTTATATATAATTGTATATGTATATGAATATAAAAGTTATTTCATCAATTTAAATACCATTTGTAACATGTTGAGCAAGGGGTTACATGCAAAAATAGTTAAATACCGATTCAGAAAGTACATATAAATTATAATAGGTATAATTTAGATACATAGAACAATAATTCATGATTCAAGTATACTAGAATACACTGTTTTACAAGAAACAATGGTTTTGATTCAAAACAAATCAAGGGTTTACAATTGTCAAATACATGTTCGGAATACTAATTCATGAACATACAATCAATCATTATTTCAGGATGATTGGGGTTTCATAACTATTATACATGTAACGTTTATATGCTTTTTATGAGACACAGTTAAAGTCCTGACATTATAACCAGAATCTCCAGCCAGGGGATCGGAACAAGTTGTGTGTAGATCTATGTTCGGATTGACAACCCTACACTCAGACTGCTAGCTACAGTCAGGCATACACGCCAATGAGTGACAATTGTTATCAACAGTTTAAACGCCTACAAGCGTTTGTTTCAGGCCATCCAGTCTCAGTATGGTTATAAGAACTCATTAAAAAGATATTAACAATACGTTAGTGTATAATCAACTAAACGTAAGTACATCTTCAAAGTACCAGGTTACAAAATACAAGCTATAGTAGTATATTACAGTTTTCAATAACAGCTGGTGGAACCAGGCACACTCTCAGTTACAAGTTTTACAAATACAGAACATTGGTTTACAAATGGAACGGTTTTATGGGAATAAAACTACTTTTCATATACAGCAGAAAAGATAGGATTTTCTTGAACAGTTTACATATTCGAGATACCGAAACATCCTTTTAAACATAAATACATATGCACTCACTCAAGTTTATGTTGATACTCTCTTTTCAAATTATTTGTATTCTCAGGGAAACAATAAACAGGTACTCCACGATCTTTTTGAGAAGATGGAGCTAATTTGAGTCATATCTTCTTCTTTTGTATAACTATTTTGGGTTCAATATACAATGATTGAACATATGTAAATACTTATACTTTCTAAATACAATGGTTGTTTGTACTTTGATTACTATGATGCATGTGTTGTGATACTACAAATGAAGTCCTCCACCCCCGGACGTTTCCGCAGTCTGGTTTGCGGGTGTGACAAAACGGACCCTACCTCCAACATGATCTTACCTAGTTATTCCTTATTAGCTATAAATAAGTATTCATTGGGATTATTGAGGAATCTAGATTATCGTTATTATAGTCGCGAAAATTATAAAGCAAAGACTAAGGCTTACTGATAATTATATCTGGGTCTTTCAAAAGGAAAATCTAAGGTGTTAGGTGAAGCTCTGCCCAAATCGCAAGTCATTCACTTTAACAAGTGAGGGCATAGTTAGTTTCATCGTGCACATATATATAACGTATCTATATAATTAAATGCTATATGTGCTTATTATATGTATACATGATATATGTGTTAGATGAAATAATATGATTTTACTTGATTTTACGGTATATATATATATATATATATATATATATATATATATATATATATATATATATATTACTTATAAATTATTGGGTAGTGAAGGGGTATGAAAGATGAAAATGATGATGAGAGGCCATGACTAATATAGGACTATTGTACTAACGTTCTAGTCATATAACAGAGTATAGATGATGACCACAGATTATTCTAGGCAGTCCAATGGAACACTGACAGACTCCAACCTGTAGGTATCAATGAACTATGTTTTCATATGATCTACTCTATCTCCCTCATGATTGCCTTATTGACATATATTGCTAAGGAATCCGCGAAACGGTATTTTCTATTCGTTTCTTATAATAATCCTTAGGATATGTCCCTTGAGATCAGTATTTTAGGATAAAAAAGTGAAAATAACGAGAATAGGTAATCTAAGTAAATTATTTGATGTGAAATATATAATTAATGGATTTAATTATTATGGGCTGAAAATCATATGTGCTCACCAGGATCCCAAATCTGACCCACTCAGTTTCTTTATATCACATGGGTTGTGGTATGAAAGCACAAGGATGATGAGTTTAAATCTACCGAGAGATTTAAGGAGCTTGTAGGCCATTAGTATAATAAATTACATTAAGCCCTATTTATGCTTATATTTTATATCGATGATGACATCCCAAATTTTTATATATTAATGAAAAATATTTCTACGGAAATGTTTTGATATTGATAATATCTCACAATTAAAATAATATTTTGGGAAAATTTTCGCAATAAATCTATAGGGTACAAATTATAGTTCTTTTTGTTCGATTTAAAATAGAGTAAATTACACGAATGGTTCTTACGGTTTGGGGTAATTTTCATGTTTGGTCCCTAACTTATTTTTTTAACTCGGAAGGTCCCTACTGTTTGTTTTTGTTGCGCGCTTGGTCCCTGTCTTATCTAAAAAGACTATTTTGCCCTTGATTTTTAAATTTTATTAAATAATCATACCCCCAACCCCACTTCCACCTCACCTTACCTTACCTAACATACCCATTTTTATTTAAATAAATTAAAAATCAAGGGAAAAATAGTCTTTTTAGGTAAGACATGGACCAAGCGCGCAACAAAAACAAACTGTAGGGGCCTTGTAACGCCCGTGTTTCTAGGCTAAGCATTAGTATGATGATGTAATAGTTAGAGATAGTTAGAGTCAACAATTGTAACCTAATTTGAAGTAACAAAGAAGAATTACTTGAATATTATGTGAATTATGTGATTTTATGTGCATTATACTCATTTATAAGGTATAATAAATGAAGAATGAAAATAAGCATAAAAAATAAAATAATATATAAACCCAATATCTATGAAGAAAGTTTTAGTGGTCGTGACAAGTATTCCGAAGATATAATGAATGCCGAAATCCGACTTATAACGAAGTAGTTATGACTTGTCGAAGTTTTACGGCTAAACCGGCACGGCACCGCGTAACGTAAAAAGTGAATTTTTGATAAATTGCTTTTTAGCCTTGGAAATATAAATAAAAGTTGTAGTATACGTTAAACCGAGAACGCGCATAAAAAGAACGTCCAAATCTGACGTCGTATGAGGAAGTTATGATTTTTCTAAGATTTAGCATAGCAGTGCACAGTCCGAAATTCGAATTTTAGATTGATCAATTTTTAGCCGACACAACCTAAATGAGAATTGAAGATCTCATTAATAGGAGCTCAATGATAAAAGACAGTCGAAAACGGAGTCCATATGTAGAATGTATGAATTTTACACGGTCGTTAAACAATGTAATATTCTCATACTGTTAAATTTAAAATCGGTCGAGAATTAGCTGATGGAGTCAAAAGGAGAGTTGTAGATCTTGTCAATACCTACGTGTGGATATAAAGAACATAAAAAACGGAGCTCGTATGTGAGAGTTACGAAATTTAGAAGTCGGGATGGGCTGATGCAAAGTGGGTGACGTGGCACGATCTGAGCCATTGCTTCCTCCCCACGCCTTCCCACCAGATGGTAACATCTGGCACCTAACTCGACGAGTTGGAGGCTCAGAACTCGCCGAGTTGAACCATTTTTCAGCCTATAAATACCATATGAGGCTCACTCATTTTCGTCACATCTTAACCCTTCTCTCTATCTCTCTTTCTCTCTCTCTCTCTCTCTCTCTAACTTCTCTCTAAACCCCTCCCAACCCTTAGTATTTACCAAGTGCTAAGAGGCGAGTCTCGGAGTGCCAGAAGACTCTGACAAGAAGAACTTTTGGCTCGGAAGTTCTCCCCCCGTAGAGCCTGGTTCCTAGCCAAACCTCCCGATAAGTGAGTTATGCTTACCCCACTTTAAGTATAGCTTAGGTTTAAATTTATTATCGTTATTATGAACTTAAAAACAATATATATATATATATATATATATATATATATATATATATATATATATATATATATATATTATAAAATATAATATATAAAGTGTTATTATAATATTTTTTAACTACTCGCGCTACGGGGAATCTGGTTTGAAGGGCCGCATTGGGTTGTTGGATTTCAGAAGTGTTATAATGCCAAAATGGTCCTGCCCTCCGGTGTTTCATGTCTGGCCCTTGTCTGTACACAGTGGTTGAAAAGTAATGTTTAACACTTATAAAACAAAAATCGCTCGTACTTAGTCGCGATAAATTTTAAACTAAAATTTAGTGGTAATAATACTAGATTTTGTCGAAGGAAATTATATTGTTAGAAACAAAGCGTTGTCCAAGTTGGAATCTCCACTTTAACAAGTGAGTGCATAGTTACTTTCATCTTACACACAAATATGAAGTATTTAATATAAATTATGTGCTATGTGTGCATATTATATGTGCTCTTGATATCTATGTTGGATGAACGATTTATACATGTTTTAAATGATTTAAACTGTATAGGTATTTTATATCTACGAAAATGTTGGGTAAAACATGGGTAGATGAAATAGTTGATGTGTGATGAAATAAAATGACGAGATGCCTCGATGTTTACGATGATCCAGTCATCTAGCAGAGTATAGATGACGACCACGAACTATTCTAGACAGTCCAGTGGAACGCTAGCAGGCTCGCAACCTGTAGGTGTTTATTTGAACTACGTGTTCACTAGGTGTACTCCATCCCCCTCACGGTTGCCTTATTTGACATAAATTGTTGAGGAATCTCATAAGCAGTGTTGTCATCCCGATGAAAATCCTTAGGCTAGGTCCCTTATAATAGATGCTTTAGGGATGTAAGGTAAGGATAACGGGAACAGGTAATCGGGTTGAATGATTTGACGAAATTAATTAACCTAATTATTGTGGGTTGAAAACCCTATGTGCTCACCAGGCTCCCAAGCCTAACCCACTCAGTTTCTTGTATACAGGTAGTGGCAAGAGAGCACATGAGTGATGATCTGATGAGAGATCAACGGATTATAGGCCACTAGAATAAATAGATGTTGTAAGGCCTATGTTGTTTCTGTTTATGCTTTTGATATGTATTGACAATGACATCCCGAGGTTTTTTATATAATGAAAATACATTTCTTCGGAAATGCTTTGATAAATTATTTATCATATTTTTTGGAACAAATTCCGCAACATATTTCTTTAAAAATATACTCTGATTTTCAAATAAAACATAAACAAATCGGTCTTTTCTGACCGTGGAATTGGGGATGTTACAGACCTTCTGAGTTAAAAAATTAAGTTAGAGATCAAACATACAAATTAGCCTAAACCATAGGGACCATTCGTGTAATTTACTCTTTAAAATAAATCTATAAGGTACAAATTTGTTATTGTATAACACTAGGGAGCCAAACTTAATAATCATCACAAAATCATATATAAGTCGTTAAGGCATGCTTAATTTTAAGGGGAATATTATAATATAACCACATTTTAATGTGTATTTGTTTTAATGTGTATTTAAAGAAAACAACCAAAAAATATATTTTTATAAAAAAAACAACCATTTGGTCCAAAATTGATATTCTGGACCAAGAAAAAACAGTTTTTCTAACAAAAGAATATACTTCGGACTGAATTCCCGACTAACATTCCGAATTCCAAATTGAAATTTCGGATTTCGAAAGAAAACAATTTCGGAATTTCAAGAATAAGTCCAAAATTTGATTAACAATTCTGGAATTTCGAAAAAAAAAATTCATTTTTTACTTAAATCAAACAAAAAGTTAAACAAAATGAGTAACAATACCTATATACGATATTAGTGTACAAAATTAGATATTTTATTGAAAAATTATGAAATTAAACATTTCGAAATGTAGCATTTATAATCCAAAAAAAAAGATTTCTTTGAAAAAAATTAAAATAAAATAACTCTGAAATATGGCAGTACTACGGAATAAGGACATTCCGAAAAAAATAATATTTTTTTAAAACTAAAAAAAGTCGTTATTTTCTTTGAAAAATTCATTTATAATGGTAAATTTTCTTATTTTTAGTTTTGCTTATTTTTAAAGATGTGCAATGATCATTATATTCATTGTTAATATTTTTTTTCTTTCCTTTCAAGAGTTATCTATATTAGCTTTATGTAGTAATTCTAATTGATATCGATCTTATTTGGCATCGCAGCAATAAGTGTAGATTATAATATATGTGTGGTTGAATTGCCACCTACGTATATGAAATAGGTGCCAAATTTTGGCCAATACACACGAAAGTATTTGACTCTTAGATAGTATTAGTCAACTCAAGACTATGTGTTATCACGATAAAAGCTTGTACCATTGACTAAACAAACCTTGTGCCCCAATGATTCGATATCATGTCACATCTAAACTTAAATAACCAGGCTCGTTTAAATAAGGCCAAACGGTATACAAATCACGAAACAATCCGTGGTCTAAGTGGCCACGAAAAGAATTCGTGCACACTATCCCGACCATTCGTGGTCGGACATGGTTCTGCTGATTCGTGTTGCCGACGACGAAGCCAAACGACCAATGATGTATCGAGTTCCTTTGTTGACCGTTCAACGGTACATTTTTTTAAACTTTTTTTTAAATCTAAAAACACTACCTATATATAACGCCATCAATTAAAAAACATATACACTCTAACCGTTCTTTTTCACACATTTTCTCTCTACCTTTATTTACCTTCAAAAACCATGACTCCGAAAATGTAGAGTTGGTCGGAAGAGGAAGAAGAGAAATTAGCACTGACATGAGTGACGGTTACGGAAGACAAAGATAGTCGTACTTCCAGGGATTTTTGGCCAAAGGTTGAAAACGTTTTCCATGATTTAATGGGTTGTCGCAGTCGTAATCTAGATGCAATATGTTGTAAGTTTCGCTTTATGAGGGCACCCAAAATTGCAAAATGTTCTGCAATTTGGATTACGGCATCCCTCTTCCATTTTGTAGAATATTGTGTTGGATCCTAGCCTCAATATTTCATTTGAGTGTTATATTGAGGATTTTATCAACTAACTTGAATTTCTCCCGTTTTGTAGATGTCAAAATCTAACAACTATGGTCTTCCTGAATCCTTTGGAAAAGGTTTTCCACATGAAGATGATGTTCCACGATTGGATTGTGGAAATGAAAATCATGCTTCACTTCCTTCACCTCCTCCAATAATTCTCCCTGACCCACGTGTTCGAAGACTTGAAAAGTTCAAGGTCACTCAAGCCCTATTGGCAAACAAACACGAAGATGGAAAGTCTGTATGTGCTCATGTCTTGGATATGAAGTTGCATATTGACAGATTGGGAATGTTGGGTGTCGAAGTCTCTAGGAAGCTGGCTGTTGACTTGGTTCTTCAATCACTTCCTGACTCATATAGAGAGTTCATTAGAGACTACTATATGATGGACCGAGACGTGACCCTCATTGATTTGACTTATTTGCTTGTTGCTGCTGAATCAGAAATGATTTAGCGGCCTGTTCAAGCAAATTTGTATGATAAATCAATGTCCCAACCTTCTATGGACAATGGCGACATTGGAAGTCCAGAAAAGTTTTCTCTACGCAAGAGAAAGGCTAAGTCTGAGATAGTCCCTTGTGTCGTTCCCAAAGAATCTGTGTGTTTCTACTGCCAAGAGAAGGGGCATTGGTCACGAAGCTGCCCTAACTACCTGAGAGATCTAAGAGATGGGAGAGTCAAGATGTATGACCCTGCTTCAGGTAAGATCCACTATCTAACTCTATTAAGTTCCTATTTGTAGATTCTTAATACATGATGTGATATGATTACATTTTGATGTTTTGTAGGATCGAAGAAAAGAAAGGAAGCTTAAAGGAAGAGTGAGTTGAATCTGATCACGAAGAAATGGATTTCGATCGCATAATTCAAAGATCGGATTTTTTGATCTGCTGTTCAAGAGTTAGGATAGATTGCTTAGGAATATGTAATAAGCATAGTTTTCATTTGAATTGCGTTGTAAGGACAAATTTTTTCCGCGTTTTATAAATAAATGAAATTTTGAGTTTTATCTTATTTATTTATCCTTGCAATGTTATTAGTGAAAATTGATGTTTGTATGTTTTTATTATAAGCAATTGTAGTGGATGTGATTCTTAGTTATCTTATTTGTGGTAATGTCATAAATTTACCAAATAAGGGATGATTCTCATCGCCCAAGTTTCAATTTGACAGAAGCTTGGAATCATGCAACTGGTATTGTATGATGAATGAGAACCTTCGTATTTGGGAAATTAAGACTAACTCCTTGTTCAAATTAGTCGAGTAAAGGAATAAAGGATCTAGTATGAATTGTTGTGCACTAGGTCGAGTCCAACACAAAGAACGATAAAATATTCGTCATGATTTGCTAAAAGATTAATAAATATGATTATACTTAAAAGATTAAGTATGATTCTGAATCATTGAAAAGGTTTCAATGAATAGCAGAACGAATAAGTAGAATCAATTAGACAGAAAGATAAAAGTTTCTCCAATCTGAAAAAAATGGGAGAGTACTTAAGTATCTATTTTATGATTAACGTAGTGATTATGAAGTCGTATCACAATTGATCCTCTAAGGACACCTTAGTACACTAGTATGGCTAACAAAAGGAATCGGCAATTGATGAAATGGTTAAATCAAAAGGTGTATCATACTTCGTTCCAAAATCAAGTCTCAGAGTCGTACTCCAAAAAATTGTGATTTGAGTGACATCATCTTAAAAACATTTTAACACACTCATCAAATGTGAAGTAGGAAAATGTTTTCTTCCTATTGCACGTTTGAAATTGGTAAGTTGTGATGTCTTGGATAAGACAAAGACCAACTAAGACCAATTGTGTGTAGTATTTGCCTTGATAAGGACCTACACTAACTCTTGAATATTTGTTTTGTCAAGAAATGTTCCTTGACAAGAGAATCTTATATGTCAAGAGGTCAGTGGGAGTCTAAATGATCTTGAAAAGTTTCAAGAACTGATCAAGGGTAAACCTATTGTTAAACACTAGCACACGACTAGAGGTTTGTAACCTATCGTGTTGACACATTTTTTGTTTCCGTGCCATTCCAGTTTAAGTCAACTATGTGTCACACCCCAAAACCATAACGGCGGAAACGTTCGGGGGTGGAGGACGTCATGTACAGTATCACAACAAAGCATAGTAGTAAACAAGCAACAACATCATCCATTGCATTAATAATATAATTTAATACAAATGTGTTCTGTGAAGTTTATAAGACACCAAAAATGTAAATCAAAATAAAAGATGAGTCTTGAACGAGCTCCATCTTCTCAAAACCTGGCATCGGTACCTGTCTACTGATGACCTGAGAATACAAGTTATTTTGAAAGAGTTTATCAGCTTTAAAGCTGGTGAGTTCATAAGCATTTTAGTGTCATTGTTTGTATGAAAATGTTTATAAGTGTTTGATGTATAAGTTTGTAGATGTTTGTAGTAAATGTTTGTATCTCCTAGAAAATCCTATATTTTCTACTAAACGTAGCCTTCTACCAAGGCATCAAATGTTCTGTATATTTGTTTCTTGTAAGAATGTGTATTTTCCCAAGTGTGACTATCATTAACCAAAAATATAGTTTTACATTACCTTTTATGTGAAAAGATCACAATGTGAATGCAATGGGGAAATAATAAAGTATTGCAGTGTTGTATTATAGAACTATTGTTGTACTAACTACCTGAAACCAATTGTTATTTAAAGTACGAATGTGATATGCCTGTACCATACTACCGACTAAAAACACGACGATGAAAGACGTCGGAAGAAATGACATTTGGCACCCGTAGACTTGCAAGTCCCACTGTAGCGAGCAGCAAGGTGTAGGATAGTCAATCCAGTATAGATCTATGCACAAATTCAACGCTCTCCTTCAAGGAGATTCTGGATACAAATCGAGCCATGACAGGTGATGCCATGCCCCGAAACCGTGGCTCACGTTTATGTTATAGTGTTCTTGTATATGTATTGTTTGTACTAGTGTAATGTGTGTTCTCTCTGTCTAGTATGTAGTATGTTCTCTTTGTTTCTCATCATAGTATGTTTCTCTTGTATAGTGTGTATTGTTTCTTGTTATAGTGTTCTCTATCTGTTTCTCGTTATAGTATTCTCTATATATTTCTCGTTATAGTGTTCTCTATTTGTTTCTCGTTATAGTGTTCTCTATCTGTTTCTCGTTATAGTGTTCTCTATCTGTTTCTCGTTATAGTGTGTATTGACTCATGTATGAACTGACTCCTTGTATGTTTCATTGTTGTAGTAATAGCATTAGTAACTTCCTAAACTATACCTATTATAGTTTACTAGCAATGTTGTTTGTATGAATGAACATGTTTGTATACCTTTGCTACCCAAAGGTATTGAACTAGACGAAGGAACTTTTATATCTATACACATATACATAATATATAATTAAGATTCAAACGACCTTCGGATAAACAACCGATACCCTAAGTCCACAACCAAACAAGGAACAGGAAATAAGGCGAGCTATCAGTCCTAAGTCCTTTCAATCCTACTTATATAACTATATTTATATAGATATGCATTTGACAAAATATAAGTTTAAAAGAGTTTAATAGAAAGTATTTAACATGTAAAAGAGTTTATAAAACGATTTGAAGTAGTTTGTTTGTTAACACAGTTTGAAAAGTAAGAATTCCACTTGTTTGGTAGTTATTAGTCACATATGATTGATATAATAACTATAATAGTTCAACTTGTATCCCCCCCCCAATAAAAGCATTTAAAATCATTTAAAAGGTTGATTAAGGGGTATGAACTCACCTGTAGTGAGTGATACGGAAGTATGTTTGGAAATAGGAGGTAGAGTGTCAGGTGAAACCTTGAGCACACAAAGATCCTAATAACATATAATGACATGTATGTGTATTGATTAGTGTATAAACAACTAATTATAAGGGATAACACCATAATAGACTAGTAAAATCTTAGGTTGAAGGGATACAATCACATATGATTGCATAACTAGGGTGTATGGCCACCCTATTGAGTTTACGGTCCAAATGACATGACTAAGTGAGTTCACGGTCAAAATGTTATGACCATGGGAGTTCACGGTCCAAGTGGGTTTACGTTCCAATGACCTTACGGTCAAGGAGTTCACGGTTCCCATGTGTTTGCGGTCCCATGACCTTACGGTCATGGAGTTCACGGTCCAAGGTGTTTATGGTCTAAGGTGTTCACGGTCTAAGGAGATCAACCGCAAACTCATCAAACCTTGCACAGTTTCTGGTTTTCAAGGGCTTAAATCAAAGGTATTGGATTTTAGGGACCATGCTTAGCCTTAGGAAGGGTTTAAGGCTATAAGAACACCCTTTATAAGGGTTTACGGTCTATGAAGATGCACATGGACCGTAAACACCTTATGATCTTAGGTTTTCTTGATGTTTTCTAGGTGTTTAACTAGTGATTCAAGCATAAAACAAGCTAAGGGTAGTATTCTTACTGATTAGAAGCTTGTAAGGGTGAGTAGGATCCCAAAAATACTAGTGTGTGTTCTTGGTGAAATGAAGAACACTTGAAGATCTATCAAAATGAAGAGATTTCATGGATGAAATCATGTAAAATCACTAGATATTGAAGGATATCCACAAACCAAGAGAAGAAATACTTACTATCTTGAAGATCTAAGAGGAAAGTTGGATGATAGTTGAGAGAGTTTTCGAGATTTTGGCTTGGAAAGGAAGGAAATGATCAAAATGATCATGACTCATGCATATTTGGGGAGTTTACGGTCACCATGACCGTAAGCTCTAGGCTTCCTGACCGTAAACTCCTTTTGAGGAGGTTTACAGTTTGCTAGATGGTTTGGAACATTAACTGATACATCCAAACACTGATTCCTTTGATGTAATAGTCTCAGAATACTCAGAATAGACTCTAAACAGTGCTAAAAGTTAGCAGAAATTAGACAGACTTTGATTGAGTTTAAGAGTTATACAAGATAGAAATTTCGGATTGTCACACTATGCATGTGAGTTCTATGAGTTCTCAATTGATTGCATAGAGGCAAGGCATCCTGATCAATGGAAAGTACATTGATAGGTAGGGGTGAGCTGCTCAAAGACTTGGAAGCAATGGTGGGACCTTTGATGGCACGAAATTAAGATTGAACAAGTTCAGTCCATATGAGTTTGGATTTGTCACTAACCTTCTCTTATGATTATGGTTATGACAAATTCACATGGATAGGAACACATACACCATAAAATCTAAGTGTCATAAGGTTTCTCTCCTTCATGAAAATGATTGTGAGTAAACGCTTTCACTAGGAAGATTTTAAGGAGATAGCAATTGTGTAAATTGCATTCTCAAATTCGATTGTGATTACGGCATCCCTCTTCATAGTTCGAATTGTGAGATTTGGCAATTAGTTTGAACAATTAAGACTTATTGTTGTAAGTTCTGAAATTGTTTAGACACACGTTGAGATATCCGAGGAAAGGTGTATGAGTCTGAGAAGCTTAGATAAAGGCTTATCGAAGCACACTGCATTAGAAATATGAACTTTGGAAGTCAATAAGTATTGATTTCTAGAAGTCCATCTATTTTCTGAATACACGTCAAAGCTAGTGGGAGCATAAGTGTTATGCTAGTAAAGTAATAATTATCATGTTAGTGGGAGCATGATGATTATGTTGCAAGTTATCAATATTATTTATACAAAACAAAGGTTTCGCTTTGCAAAGTTGCAGGGGTTGAAAGGTTGTTTTGCTATAATTAAGGGAGAGAATATTAAACTTCATTTCAAATCTAAAAGTTTAGATCGAGAAATTTTAATCAAATTTAGTCAAAAGATAGATATGGATGTTATGTTGAAAAGATTCAACATATGGGAATCCTATATATGGCAATATTATAGCAAGAAACCGGTAATGTATCACGTTTTTTTTCATGAATCGTATCCCATACGCTTCTGGTATAGGATCGATTGCATATGCTGTAATATTCGACCATTCTGATTTTCCAAATACCTAGGGCATTAAGAGGGAAAAGGACCAGAACCAAATATGACTCAAATTAATTAAACAACTGTCAAGAACAATCTGAGGTTCGCCAAGGATTGGTCACTTGTGGAAAGTTGGAAGTAGAGTATTGGATGGAAGATATCGACATTATTATGAATATATATGATTCTATTTAGAATGAGTTTTCATATGGAAAATATTGAAATGTTTCCATAAAAGGGAGTTGGATATCAAGAATCTATGACTAGATTAGAAACTTTTATGCAAGAAGGATGTTCAAAGGAATGTACTTTGAATATGAGACTTCATATCTATGGAATTGCCTTGTAACAATCTCCAATAGAGTACTTTGTAATTTCATTGGCAAAGTCTTGGTGGCTTTGGCTCTATGACATTACGAAAGGATCATTTCATAATATGTTAGAATCTAACATATTCTAATAGTGGCAAGAATTTGGTATTCTTACACTAGTGATAAGGATTAGGAGTTGTGAAATGAGTATCTTTGGAAATGTGTTCGATTGATCTATTTCACAAAGTATGGGCCATAAGGTAAACATAGTGTGCATGCTTAGAGCATGGGACAACTATTGTTATAATTCAAGTAATAAGTTGATTATCCGAAACATTATACAATGAATAATGTGTAATCAATATGGTGACTAAATAAAAGGTGTTTTATTTATACTCACAAGTTTGAGACCATATTAGATTCGATTATTCTTGTGTTTCACTTTGCATGTTTTGACTTCCCGAATAATAAGATTATTCAAACCATCCACAGTCGATAAATACTTTAGAAGTAGGTATTGAAGCTAGACTATCGTGAATTGGTTTGTAGACTGTCTAAAAGTGTATTCCATAGCAAAAGTTTGCTACAACGTTCATGAGTGCTTATGAATTAGGATTTGAGCATTGGATTAAACCCACGCTCACTCGAATCACTTCATGGATTTTATCACGGGTGATTAGTGAGACGATAATATTATATATTCTTGAAACCAAGGCGTGTGAGTTGTAATTTACAAGTCAGTTGCACATTGATAATATGTAAACGCACCAGTAACTTGGTGTTATAAAACATATTGTTGTGTGTGATTTGATGAGTAGGTACAAGCGAGCATTTGAGTCGAAGTTTATCTGTTCCTTTTACCCAATGTGGGATAAAAGCGATATCTGTGGGCCCCTCGATGATTTAGTGATGACACCCTAAGCGCTTGGCCAAGCCGGGACTAAGTTGATGTGTTCAATTGTAGTCTGTTGTCAGTCATTATAAATCGGAAATCGGGAAACAGCACATGAACAGAGAGTATGATTAAAATCCATGTCTCAGTTCATACGATATCTTGAATGGAGGAATATATGATCCCTTATTTAAAGGACACGCTTCGGATAAGATCAGAGTTGACAGCGGCTTTTGAAAGCTACGATTGCTGATTAGGTCGTACTTACAAAATAGTTATTAGACTTATCCAAGTGGGAGACTGTTGGATTAGGTTTCTAAGCCCATAACTATTTTGGTATGTACTTAACCCGATTATGAGCATGGTCATTTTGGTTTGCCTTCACCATAGCAACTGACAGGATGAATTAAGGAGACAGAGGATTAATTATGATTTATTAATATATTATAAGAATAATATATTAAAAGAGATATCATATTGTTTAATTAATATTAGTCAATAATTAATTAAGAATTAATTTTGTGGCTAAAAGAGATTAAGTACATAAAGGGGACTGATGTTGTAATTATAAGATAGTTACAAAGTTGGGCTTAGGATCTATAAAGGAAGCATGGACGAATTCTATATGGGGATCCATATAGAAATCGTCCAAGGGCCTTCTGGAAGGGTCTTTGAAGTGCTTAAGGACTAAGCAACTAGATTAGGGTTTCCTAGTTCAAAACCCTAGAAGCCTAACTATAAAAGGAACCCTTATGCCTCCAAAAACGCCCCTAACCTTCTAAGAGAAACCCTAGGATGTTTTTTCATGCCTCCTCCCTCTCTCCTTGTTCATCTTATTGCTTATGGTGTTTGTGACTCCATTAGAGGTGCAACACTTGAGGCACTAAGCTTTCAGAAGCCAAGATCAAGAAGGATTGTGATTGTTATTGCTACATAACAATCAATGTAATGTTTCTAACCCTAATCTTATGTCAATTTCGATAATAGCATGTTAGATCTAGGGTTTATGCTTTGGTATTCAATGTTGTTGTGTTCATAGTAGAAAACCTAGATCAAAGTAATTAGGGTTGCATGTACACCATAGGAATGATGTAATGCTCATAACCCATCACCTTGAGCCATAAGGAATACTTGTGTATGGAAAGTATTGTTTGATTATATTTAGGAAGCCTAGTTTACTAATAAGTTTTCTGTTTAGTATATAGAGGTTCCTGTAATCAGTTCCATAGATTGAAGTTTTGTGTAAAGTTTCTTCAATAAAGAAGTTCATGCGAGTTATGCAAACAAAGTGTATGTTTTTCTGATTTTGCTTTTAATTGGTATCAGAGCTTTGTGAAATCAGAAACACTCGATAGAAAAAGGAGAACCTATTCAAGTTCAGACACGATTTTTTTTAGCTCTACTGCTGTATACCTGGAACGAAAGCAAGTCCTCCTGCAACAGAGGGAAAACTTGTGCTCAGAAATTGATACCTGATCAGAAATCGAATCATTCACCTAATTAGAAAACGAAGCTTTGCAGATTAGATAGAACCTGCGAGAGCAAGTGAAGTTGCGACTGTAAAGGCAACTTTATCCTGTTCGATTTTAGAATCAAAACTTTCTTTGCACTTGAAGGAGAACCTACGAAAGAGGGAGTTCTCCTGATCAGATCAAAAAAAGTTCGTGTGCAGAAAACCTGAGAAAATTTGTTCAGTTTTCTCAAATTCAGAACTCTTATTTCATGTTTGATTCGTTTTTCGAGCAGAACTCCAAGTCAGAACAGTGAACCATTTGGCTTGGATCAAATCGATTACAGAAAAGTTCATACATCCTGAATAATAATCGATTGGCGATGACGAGAGTATAATCGTCACAACCACCGGCTAAGGAACACAATTCGTTAACGTTTCAATGCCCAACTTTGACATCGACGAACTACACGATTTGGAGGATGAGCATGGAGGTGCTACTTTCTTATTCATGGCATCTGGGATGTGATCGATCCTGGGCTATATGTCATAAAGAAGAGCAACAATGTGAAAGGATTGTTGTTTCAATCAATACCGGAAGAATTAATTCTTCAAATCGGTAATCTCCGAACCAACAAGTAGATGTGGCATGCCATTAAATTCTGTAACCTAGGAGGTGATCGAGTAAAGGAAGCCAGACTCCAAATTCTAATCACGGAACTCGAAAATCTAAGGATGAGTGATACTAGCACTATTGAAGATTTCGCTGTGAAAGTATCTGGAATTTCTTCAAAATATACTTCACTAGGAGAGGTCATGATTGAACAGAAGCTTGCGAATAAGTTTCTTACGAGTCTCCCTAGACGATTTGTTCATATTGTTGCAGCCTTTGAACAATTTTTGAACCTTAAAACAATAGGTTTCAAAGACATAGTTGGTTGCCTAAAATCCTGTGAAGAAAGAATCAAGGGTGAAACAAAGTAACCAAGACACAAAGCTAATTACTTTATGCCAAAACACAATCTTCGAATAGAAATAATAAATCATCGAGAGGTAGAGGTTGTGGTTCAAGTTATCAAGGTAGAGGACGTGGTGGTGGGCGATGTCGTGGTAACACACAAGCTCATGGTCACTTAGGATCCTCTAAAAATAAGGAAGATCAAAAGCAAAAGGGAAAACAACATGAGAAAAGAGATCTCTCAAACATCCAATGTTACCAGTGTGATAAATATGGTCACTTCGCTTCAAGATGCCTAGACTAAACCAAAAACCATGAGGCAAACCTTAATCAGACACACGAAGGAGATATGAATCATGAATAACGGACGTTCTTTATGATGAATACAATTCAAGAAACAATATTCTTGAACGAAGACAAATAGATCCCTCCAAAAGTTGAAGCAAATGTTGATGAAGACTGAATTTGGTACTTAGACAATGGTGCGAGCAACCACATGACCATAAGCTATTCATATTTTTCTTTTGAAATCAGAACAAAACGGGAAAAGTGAGATTTGGTACTTAGACAATGGTGCGAGCTACTACATATAAGCATCGGGCCCCGCCCACTCTAAGCTACTACATATCACTTATACGGACCGGCCTTGGTGCCGTAGACCCGTTACTACTGAAGGAAACTCACCTCCCAAGAATGACTGCTGAAAACTCGAGTGAAGAATCCCTGTCTGCTGCTCCGGCGACTCTCCGGCTATCAATTCCATAGTAACACTTAATGAGAATCTGCTAATTCTTTCTTAGGGTAAAATGACCATTTTACCCCTGGTCAAAGTCAAAGTCAACTCCCAGTCAACCCAACTCGTCGAGTTATCTCCTAACTCGGCGAGTCCCTGAATGCTTAAACCCGTGGTCAACTGAGTCAACTCGTCGAGTCCCTTAACAGAATCGTCGAGTTCTTGGTGTCATAAACATCGGGACAACCCGCTTCATCTCGTCGAGTCCTTCCCTGGACTCGACGAGTTCCCCTGTCTGATTGAGCCATCTCAATGGATTAAGCTCATACCATTCAGATCAATGTTCCTTAGTTCGTTTGCTCACTGGAAAGGCCATTCTAAAGGTAAAGTTTCCAACTTTACCCGTTCATAACTCTTCTTAAAAGGGTTTAGACAAAACCCTAATTCCTTTAGGACATGGATCATGTCCAAAAATCCTTAGAATCTCAAATCCACCCATACAAACCTAGATCTAGGGTTTTAACATATGATGGACACATAAAGTTCCGATCTTTCCTTCCATGCGTGGTCTTTTAGGGCTAAGAAGGCCATGAACTTGCTTTTAAGCTTGCATGGGGCTTCCATGGTCATAAAGTTTGCACCTTTATACCATGGAACCCTTCCTAGATCCAAGATCTGAGATATAAGCCACTTGGGACGTCCCAACCCTAAGGACCAAGGTTCTAGAACCAAAACCTTCATAAAATGGGAACAATTAGATCTAAGAGAAGAATGATCAAGTTGGAAAGTTGATTACCAGAAAATGCATTAAATGAAGTGTAGCTCCTGGATCTACTTCTTGCCCTTTGAGCCTTCTATCTTCTTCTCCTTCCACAAGCTTCAAAATTCACAATAACAATCAAAAATGGCAAGAACTAGCTCCAAATCACTCAAGGTGGGTTAGGGTTTCGAGATTAGGGTTTGGAGGTGATAGAGGATGGGGTGGAGGCCATATATCATTTTTAAATAGGGTGCAAACCTTGAAGATTAGGGTTTCCTCCTGATGGACCTACTCGCCGAGTCCAGGATTCGACTCGTCGAGTAGACCACTTAAACCCCGCGACCATGCTGGCATCTACTCGACGAGTTAGGGCTACCAACTCGTCGAGTATCTCTTACAAAATGAATATTTTAATTAATTACATGCGTACCAGGAACGGGGCGTTACAATTCTCCCCCACTTGTTCTAGACTTCGTCCTCGAAGTCGGCTGTGTCTGAAAACAACTTCGGGTAGTGCTCCCTCATCTCCTCCTCGGGCTCCCATGTCCACTCTGAACCCTTACGATGCTGCCACTGCACCTTCACTAACTCAACTCGCTTGTTCCTTAGCTCCTTCATCTTTTGATCTAGAATCGCCACTGGTCTCTCAATGTAGTTCAGGCTGTCATCAACCTGAATATCCTCAAGGGGTACCACTACTGAATCATCCACTAAGCACTTCCGTAACTGGGAAACATGAAAAGTGTTGTGGATCTGACTGAGCTCGGCGAGAAGATCCAGTCTGTATGCTACCTTGCCCACCCGACCTATGACTCGAAAGGGGCCGATATACCTGGGGCCTAGTTTTCCCCGCTTCCGGAATCGTATGACACCCTTCCAGGGCGACACCTTCAGGAGAACCATGTCTCCCTCCCGAAACTTCAAGTCTGAACGACGCTTGTCGGCGTAACTCTTTTGCCGACTCTAAGTAGTCTGGAGCCTGCTCTGAACCTGCTGGATCCGCTCGGTAGTCTTGACTACTACCTCCGTACTCCCCATGACCCTCTGACCGACCTCACCCCAATAGATTGGTGTCCTACACTTCCTCCCGTAGAGTATCTCGAAGGGAGGCCGGTTTATACTGGCGTGGTAGCTGTTGTTATACGAAAATTCCGCTAACAGAAGATACGTATCCCAACTGCCACCGAAATCCAAAACACATGTGCGAAGCATGTCCTCGAGAGTCCGAATCGTACTCTCGCTTTGTCCATCCGTATGGGGATGGAAAGCGGTGCTGAAGTGGAGACGAGTACCCATCTCGTCATGAAACCGCTTCCAAAATATGGAAATAAAATGGACATCTCGGTCTGACACCACCGAGACAGGCACTCCATGACGTGCCACTACCTCTCGAACATAAATCTCGGCTAACTTCTCGGCCGAGATGCTCTCCTGGATCGGTATGAAATGGGCGCTCTTGGTCAACCGATCCACGATGACCCAGATCGCATCAACCCCACGTGCGGTCCTGGGAAGCTTAGTGATGAAATCCATAGTAATGTCCTCCCACTTCCACACAGGGATGTCTAAGGACTGCATCTTGCCGTGAGGCCTCTGGTGCTCTGCCTTGAACTTCCTGCAGGTCAGTTATCTCTCCACGTACCAAGCTACATCCCGCTTCATGCAGGGCCACCAGTAATCGGGTCGAAGATCTCTGTACATCTTCGTCGCCCCGGGATGGATGGAGAACCTCGACTTATGGGTCTCATCCATCAGAAACTACCGTACTCCGCCCCAGTACGGAACCCAGACCCTCCCATGCAGGGTCAACAACCCTCGGCTATCATAATAAAACGAGGCCACCAGGCCCACAATCCTCTCGCACTTCTGACGCTCCTCCTTCAGGCCCTCGACCTGCGCCTCTCTAACCTGTTCCAATAGTGGAGTAATCACTTTCATCCTCAGACAGATGTCTCCAATCGGGGCCGCTACCGCCTTGCGGCTCAGGGCGTCGGCCACTACGTTGGCCTTTCCCAGGTGGTAAAGGATCTCACAATCATAATCATTAACCACATCTAACCACTGACATTGCCTCATGTTCAGATTTGGCTGATCCATGAGGTATCTCAAAATCTTGTGATCCGTGTAAATGGTACATCGGACCCCATAGAGGTAATGCCGCCAAATCTTGAGGGCGAACACTACCGCCCCCAAATCCAGATCGTGCGTCGGATAGTTAGCTATCACATGACCCCACTGCATCAATACTACTCCCATGCCTGTGATTGAAGCATCACAGTAAACTAGGAAGTCATCTACACCCTCTGGCAGAGTGAGAATCGGAGCCTCGCACAGTCGTTGCCTGAGCATCTCAAAGGTTGCCTGCTGCTTAGGTCCCCAACGAAAAACTACCGACTTCTTGGTCAGTCGGGTTAACGGAACTGCAATATTGGAGAAATCTTGAATAAATCTCCTGTAATACCATGCCAGACCCAAAAAAAAACTCTGAATCTCGGTTGGAGACCTCGGAATCTCCCACTACATCACGGCCTCTATCTTGGCCGGATCGACCAGAATACCCTTCTGGTTGACAAGATGCCCAAGGAACTGCACCTCGCGCAACCAGAACTCACACTTGGAGAACTTCGCATAAAGTCTCTCCCTCCTCGGTGTCTCCAACACCTCCCTTAGGTGCTCCTCATGCTGCTCCCGAGTCTTGGAGTAAACCAAGATGTCATCATTGAAGACTATTACAGACCGATCCAACATCGTTCTGCACACGCGGTTCATGAGGTCCATGAACACGGCTGGAGCAGTGGTGAGCCCAAACGACATCACCACAAACTCATAATGACCATATCGAGTCCTAAAAGCTGTCTTATGCACATCATCATCCCTGACTCACATCTGGTGATATCCTGACCGTAGATCAATCTTGGAGAACCAAGATGCTCCCTGCAGCTGATCAAACAAATCATCTATCCTCGGGAGTGGGTAACGGTTCTTCACCGTTACCTTGTTCATCTCCCGGTAATTGATACACATGCGATGTGACCCGTCCTTCTTCTTCACAAACAGGATCGGGGCTCCCCATGGTGAACTGCTCGGCCTGATGAAACCCTTGTCTAGCAGCTCTTGTAGCTGTGTAGACAACTCCTGCATCTCGGGAAGAGCCAACCGATATGGTGCCTTGGCTATTGGAGCCGCACCAGGGACCAGGTAAATCCTAAACTCAACCTCTCTCTCCGGAGGTACCGCATGTGAATCCTCTAGGAATACGTCCGGGTACTCTCGCACTACCGGTACATCATCAACTGTCGCCTTACCCTTATCCCGGGTATCCATGATATAGGCGACGTATCCTGTGCAACCCTGCTGAAGGTGGCGCCTCGCCCTCGCCGCTGAACATAAAATCAGTCCGCGCTGTGGCCTCTCGCCCTGAATCACTAGCTCTCCCCCACTAGGAGTACGAACCCTCACTAGCTGCTGTTCGCAGTCAATCACGGCCCCATTGGAGCTCAAACAATCCATACTCACTATGACCTTATTCCCACGCAAGGGAATAGGAACCAGATCCACTGAAAATGGTTGATCGAATAATTGTAGCGTACATCCTCTATGAACCCTCGCAACCCTGACGGTCCTATCATCGACTATCTCTACATCAAGTGGGCAATCCATCTCCCCCGGAGCTCTACTAAATCGCTTGCTAAGTGCGAGCGACACAAAAGATCGGGTAGCCCCCAAGACAAACAATACCATAGCTGATATGCCGTTCACTAAGAACGATCCTATACACAAACACGCAAACATGCGTAATCATCAGAAATAATATAAAGATAATGGAGAAGATACATACTAGTAACCACATCAGGGGTTGCACGTGCCTCCTCTGTTGTCAACTGGAAGGCTCTGCTCTTCACCGCCGGCGCCTCTGCCCAGCCCTGATGGCCGTCTGTAATCCTCAAAGTGGTAGGAGCGGGTGCCACCACCTGTCCTGCTGATGCTAGACTTGGACACTAGGACTTCTTGTGTCCCCTCTGATTGCAATGAAAGAAAATCAGATCAGATATTGTAGTGGTGGTGGTAGTAGCAGTACAATCCCTGCAGACATGTCCAGTTCGGCCGCACTTGAAGCAGCCCGAACTACCCGCCCTACACGGCCCCTCATGCCCCCTACCGCACTTTCCACAGCGGCCTCGGCCCTGCTGGACCTTCCCTCGGGAATCTACCTTGGGCCTTTTGCCCGAACCCTTCGTGCCAGACACTGCCTCTGGCTTCCTCTTCCTCTCCATCTCCAAATCAATCTCCCTCTCACGAGCCCTCGCTATCATATCCTCCAGCGTCCTGCAGCTGGACCGGCTCACAAACTGTCTGATATCACTCCTCGGCATCTCATGGTATTGGGCCTTTTTCATCTCCTCGTCCGCCACGTATTGCGGAACGAGAAGGGCCCTCTCCCTGAACTTGGCGGTAATCTTCGCCACCGTCTCGGTCGTCTGCCGGAGATCCTAGAACCCCTAGGAAGCTGCTGCACCTCAATAACAGGTGCGAACTCGGCCCTGAACCTGGTCGTAAAATCACTCCAGGTCATCGCATCCAACACTGCATCATCTCCAATAGCTCTCCCTACCTACTCCCACCAGTCACGTGCCCTGTCCTTCAGGAGACAGGATGCAAGTCTAACCTTGTCCCCCTCGGGACATCTGCTGGTGCGGAACGCGTTGGCGACATCGGCAAACCACCTGCTGCTAGCAATGGGGTCCCGAGCCCCATGATATTCGGGAGCTCCACATGCTCTGAACTCCTTGAAAGTCAGTGTACGCGACCCCATCATGGCCGCTATCTTAGTGCGAAAAGTGCTCAGCTTCTCATCCACAAGCTCTAAAATACCCTCCTTGACCGATTTAAAGATCACAGGAGTCTGCTCTAGAATGCTGCGTGTAACCTCAGACGAAATAAACTCCCTCCTCTGCTCATCCATCTGCTCGGATCCAGAGCCCGAGCCTGATCCCTCACCTGAAGTGCCCGTCGGCCTAGGACGTAGAACCACCATACTGAAAATACACCATAACAAACATCAGTATACTCATCAAATCTCGAGGGATCTAACATGCTACAAGTTTCATGGATTCATCTCAGCTTTTCCAGATTCGAGTACGAATCCTCTGCTTTCAGTAGTACGGGCCCATACTACCTTCCACATGTATCCGTACTTTCCTCAAGAACTGCCTCGATTCCACCAAGTCCCTTCTACAACTACTGTTGATCTCATGCTAAACTCATCCTAGACTTGCCCTAGCGTAATCACCAACCCACTCTCCGCTATCAGCTGCATAGGAAGTCCCTGCTACCTGCCCCTAACTAGCTCGTGAATACTATTATATATCACTAAGACTAGATAATTCTTTGAATGAGAGATCCTACCCTACAACGGTTGGACTCAAACAAGAGCTGCGCAATAGAGCCAGACCTAACCTTCTGAAATTATTTAGTTCTCGCAATATGTAACGTAACATATTCACTTTCTAGTTAGTAAAAGATAACTAGAACTCCTAAAAGCACAAAGCAAGTAGCATTCGAGCATTGAGTAAACATAATCAAGCATATCTCTTTCAGGCTATCCCTAACTAATATGTACTAGCATGCAGTTCATTAAGCTGAGATACATATAACATGCACATAAGGTATCCTTCCTAGATCCTTAGTCCTAAACTAGCATGAAATTCTCATAAAGCAGATACACATATAATAGGCACATAAGGTATCCTTCCTAGATTAAAGGGTAAAGCGGTGAGCAAAAACTAACGAAGGATATTTATTATATCCCATCACTTCGTAGCAATGTTATTATCCTCGGGCAATCTACAATTATCGGTTGTGATATTCGAATGTGAGGTGATTTCCTAACCATGTGAGATGGAGACGGAAGATTGCATATGAAAGTCCCGAGAAGTGCAAACCGACTTTATAAAATTCAGTTAAAAGTTGGCAAACCACATTACTTGCAAGCCAAGTTGAAACATCCCAAAAATATAGGCCAAAAATTTCTTTTTAAAATCATTTATAATAAAACCATACGTCATCCATCATCATAAAGAAAACCATAATCGTGTATCTCAAAACATCGTGTCAAAATACTGTATCAAAATCATATGCAAATATCAGAGTCTAAACATCCCAGGCTGAAACTGTGGTGTGTGTCATGCGATCATCCCGAGCTCTTCCCCTTGCTAGTGGAAGTACCTGAAACCTAAACTCAAAACTGTAAGCACGAAGCTTAGTGAGTTCCCCAAACTACCACATACCATACAAATATCATGCAACTAAGAGATACGGGCCCCGCCCACACTCCGCTGTCTAGGAGATTCGGGCCCCGTCCACACTCTTCTGTCTAGGAGATTCGGGCCCCGCCCACACTCGGCTGTCTAGGAGATTCGGGCCCCGCCCACACTCCGCTGTCTAGGATATTCGGGCCCCGCCCACACTCTGCTGTCTAGGAGATTCGGGCCCCGCCCACACTCCGCTACTAACATGCATACAAGTATCACACAGATAACAAGTATATCTACCAAACAATCACATATCTATACTCAAATTATACTATAATCATCGGGCCCCGCCCACTCTAAACTACTATGAGATTCGGGTCTCCCCCACACTTAGCTACTACATATAAGAATCGGTCCCCACCTACTCTAAGCTACTAATATCACTTATAAGGGCCGGCCTTGGTTCCGTAGACCCGTTACTACTGAAGGAAACTCACCTCGCAGGAATGACTGTTGGAAACTCGAGTGAGGAATCCCTGTCTGCTGCTCTGACGACTCTCCGACTATCAATTCCATAGTAACACTTAATCAGAATTTGCTAATCCTTTCTTAGGGTAAAATGACCATTTTACCCCTGGTCAAAGTCAATGTCAAAGTCAACTCCCAGTCAACCTAACTCGTCGAGTTATCTCCCAACTCGGCGAGTCCCTGAATGCTTAAACCTGTGGTCAACTGAGTCAACTCGTCGAGTCCCTTAACAGACTCGTCGAGTTCTTGTTGTCATAAACATCGGGATAACCCGCTTCAACTCGTCGAGTCCTTCCCTGGACTCGGCGAGTTCCCCTGTTTGATTGATCCATCTCAATGGATTAAGCTCCTACCATTCAGATCTATGTTCCTTAGTTCGTTTGCTCACTGAAAAGGCCATTCTAAGGGTAAAGTTTCCAACTTTACCCGTTCATAACTCTTCTTAAAAGGGTTTAGACAAGACCCTAATTTCTTTAGGACATGGATCATGTCCAAAAAGCCATAGAATCTTAAATCCACCCATACAAACCTAGATCTAGGGTTTTAACATATGATGGACACATAAAGTTCCGATCTTTCCTTCCATGCATGGTCTTTTAGGGCTAAGAAGTCCATGAACTTGCTTATAAGCTTGCATGGGGCTTCCATGGTCATAAAGTTTGCACCTTTATGCCATGGAACCATTCCTAGATCCAAGATCTAAGATATAAGCCACTTGGGACGTCCCAACCCTAAGGACCAAGGTTCTAGAACCAAAACCTTCATAAAATGGGAACAATTAGATCTAAGAGAAGAATGATCAAGTTGGAAACTTGATTACCAGAAAATGCATTAAATGAAGTGTAGCTCCTGGATCTACTTCTTGCCCTTTGAGCCTTCTATCTTCTTCTCCTACCACAAGCTTCAAAATGCACAATAACAATCAAAAATGGCAAGAACTAGCTCCAAATCAATCAAGGTGGATTAGGGTTTCGAGATTAGGGTTTGGAGGTGATAGAGGCTGAGGTGGAGGCCAGATATGATGTTTAAATAGGGTGCAAACCCCGAAGATTAGGGTTTCCTCCTGATGGACCTACTCGCCGAGTGCAGGCTTCGACTCGTCGAGTAGACCACTTAAATCCCGCGACCAAGCTGGCACCTACTCGACGAGTTAGGGCTACCAACTCGTCGAGTAGGCCTTACGAAATGAATATTTTAATAAATTAAATGCGTACCAGGAACGGGGCGTTACACAAGTTTAATGAGGAAGCTTGACTATGGCACGCACAACTTGGCTACATTAATTTTGGTGGAATAAACTTAATGCACAAGCTACATAAAGGGGTACCGACAATCCAACATGAAGACCAACTTTGTGAATCTTGCATGGTTGGAAAACAAACAAAGCAGGCATTTGCAAAGAAAGCTACGTATAGAGCTACAAATATTCTCGAGATGGTGCATGGAGATATTTGTGGACCAATTGATCACCCACCCAAGCAGGTAATAATTATATATTATTTCTTATTGATTATTATTCTAGATACATGTGGTCTTTTCTTTCGAAGCACAAAAGCGATGCATCCGTAATTATTAAGATTTTCAGGACTTCAACTGAAAAAAGAACCGATAAAGTGATCAAGACATTTCATAGGAATAGAGGTGGAGAATTCACATTGCATGAGTTGAACCATTTTTGTGAAGAAGAAGGGATTTTGGGTATGTTGACGGATCCGTATGAACCTCAACAAAACGGAATTGTTGAATGGAGAAATCAGACTCTACTTGAGATGTCCCTGTGCCTAATGAAAAGCAAAAGATGTTCCTAACCAATTTTGGGGTGAAGCGATTCGTCATGCAACTTACATCATAAATCGAACACTAACTCGAGCACTGATAGGTGTTACACCATTCAAGAAATTTTATGGTGAAAAACCAAACCTTAAAGATTTGAAAGTATTTGGGTGTGTTGCATACGAAAGAATTGTCTCAAAACATTTGAAGAAGCTTGATGATATGTCACATCCATTGGTATATTTTGGAATGGAACCCAATTCGGAAGGATTTCGGTTATATAATATGTAACAATTGCAACAATTGTCACCGTTCACCGATTGTAAAGGACTTGGAAAATGATAAGTATCTAGGCACAAGGCTTACAGCCTCGATATATAAGAGAAAATAGCCCAAAATATGTGTAAATATCATAATTAAGTGCACAAAAATTTTCATTAATTAGTATAAAGGGTAACATAATAGGAAAGTATGTTGCGATGTGATTACAAGGATATAAACTTCGTAAAAATGTGACTTCGATTGGATTAGTTGTGATTTTTGTAAAAAGTAAAATCAATCGCGTGCATTAAGTTTTTAACGTGAAAATAGTACTAAGAGATTGTTTGAGTTTTGTCTAAGGTCATTAAAAGGAAATTCATAGTACTCCGCAAGATAAGAACTCTGATACAAAGAAGGCTAAAAACGGAGTACATATGGAGAAGATATCATTTTTGGAAAAACATAAAATACACACTAAAATGGAAGTTGAAAATAGCCAAAACAACCTAAAGGAAAGTTACAATACTCATCAATAGCTACACCAATATATAAACAATGTCAGAAACAAGATTTATATAAGAGAGATATGAATTTTTACAAAATATTAATTATACGCGCGTAATGCATGCCATGCACGACGTGCACCTCTGACACCCGAATTCGTCGAGATGTAATAAAACTATTTCAATGATTTTAAAAAAATATTATTATTTGTAATATATCAATAGTTTTTGAAATTCATGCAATGTTAGGATAATATTATATATGGTAGTTACCCTGCCTAATCTTTAAGAATGATATTATACCTAGTCGTTATAACGCCTAAGATTATACTGGAGGATTATACCTAGTCGTTATGTTGGTTAATTCCTTAGAATAACCTAGTATCTAGTTGTTATGCTGACCAAATTTTAAGGATAAGCATTGTATCTAGTTGATACTCTGTCCTAATATCCTATCAACCTCAAGAACATAATAATTATTTTCTGGATATGATATAGTATATATACGTATGGGAATAATTATGGAATAAGACTATATTAAAGGAAAACTTATGGATATGCAATGTATATAACTGTACCATGCCCTAATATCCTATCAAAGATATCAAAACAAAGATATATATATATATATATATATATATATATATATATATATATATATATATATAATATAATATAATATAATATAATATAATATAATATAAGGTTAGTTATATATATGAATAATTATGTAAGAAAATTATATTAAAGGAAAAATTAAAGGAAAGAATAACACGGATAAATAATCATACTTAAAGGTTTATCAAAACAAGTTGTTAAATGAGACGTATATTCATCTTTTAGCCGATAATCGTTAATCTTAAGTGAGCGTTAAATGTATGTATAGATCTATATGATATTAATACTCCGACCTGCGGTTGCTAGCTACAACCCTAGTAGACATAGCTTTATAGTGTTTTCATGACGTCTGATGAAGCATTGTGGCGGGGAAATTTCAAGTCATATAGCTCGATTATAGGGACTCATTGTAACATGCTCGCCAACTTTAATTAATTATACTACATAGAGGAGAATGCCCATGGAGTAATTGAAGTATGAAAAGAATAAGAAAAATAGATAAAAATCTATAAAAGGAAAAGTTATAGGATAAGTATGGAAGAAGTCATTTATCTTAGGAAAAATAAGATATAAAGTATATGTTCCAATATAAAGTAGATACTTTCCTAAGTATCTTATCTAATAACTCCTCGAAACTAATCGAGTGTATAAACCAAATCTCTTCCTGAAAGATGGAAGAAGCAAATCAAATATTAAAAGAACATATAATAAGTGAATAATTAAAGATAGTAAAAGGAAATACTCCTTAGAAACTTATAGTGTTAGAAAAGTTTCGAAAACCTACATATACGTAAACAAAGATCCTATAACAAGGAGTACTTTTAAAGTTGTAAAACCTGTGAACTCACCAACATTATTTTGACCGTTTTCAAAACCAATGTATTCCTAGGAAATCGAAAGAAGAGAAGATCGTTGCAAGGTAGGACAAGAAGCATGGAACTAGTTAGATTATTCATGTTAGAATCAATGTAATCGTGGGTTATTAATAAAAGAGTTATGTTGTTCATTTTATGCCTTGTGATTTGGATAATCAATGTACCCTGTCACGGCTCGACGTTTCCACAACCGGGCGAGGGTGTGACATAATCCATTAGAAAATAAAATCATTATAAGTGCCTATTCAATTTGTGATGAAAACTAGACATGGCAATGGGGTAATGAACCCGAAAATCAAGCTGGAAATGGATCGGGTGCATTTACGGTTTTGTGGAGTAACAATCAACAAACCCAATATAATGTGGTTCGGGCCCAACTGCAATCGAACTGAACAACTCACGGATCCGGCCCAAACTGACCAAACCGATGACACTTCTCACGATGATAGAAGCCCATAACAACCCGTTGATGATAATAATTATGCAGATTCTGTCCTAGTTCGACGCTCCACTCGAACTTCAGTGTTGCCAAGAATATTAAATGACTATGAGCTAAATGTGGATCATTTAATATTTACATTCGATGAATAACCAAAGAATTTTAAGGAAGCCAAAGCCAACAAAATTAGCTCGATGCAATGAAGGCCAAAATTGACTCCAACGAGAAGAACAACATGTTAAACCTATCGGGTTAAGATGCTAAACCTATCGGGTTAAGATGGTTGTATAAAATTAAAAGAAATAGGGATGGATCATTTAAAAGTTACAAAGCGCGTCTAGTGGCTAAAGGCTATGTGCAAGAGCAAGACATTAATTTTGATGAAGTATTTGATGGGTTTTATAGAAAACAAATTTGTACAATGCGGAAAACAATTAACAATTAATATGGTACATGCATCCTATAAAAGATCTATGTGATACACCTTGATAGCAACATACAATGAACAACTAAACTAGCATAACCCTAGTGTAATTCGAAAATTATAAGGTTAAGGTTACACACCTTTTGATTTTTTATAGAAAATAAATCATACCAATCCCTGTAGTTGTGAAGCTTGGAAAGACTAGCACCAAAGAGATGATGCCTCTAATGGTTTGTACCCAAACCCTAGCAACAAGAACACAACACGAGAGAGGAGGGGGGAGGGAAATTTCGGCTATAGCTAGCTAAGGAAGCATGGACGAAAATAATAGACCATAAGGTCCTATTTATAGCTGATAAGGAATCATTGGATAACCCTAATTTGAATATAATAATAATATCTCAAATTAGGCAAGTATCTAATCCCTTTAATTATCCTCCAAGGCTTTCTAGAAGCCCTAGAAGTCTTCCACAAAACTGTCCCCTTGTGGGAGGTTCCGGAAGCTCTCTATTGTTTAACTTTTAATCAATGACACATTTAGTCCATGCACTTCCAATTAATTCTAATTAAGCCGAAATTAATTCTAATTAATTTTTGATTAATTCTAAATTAATAATTACTATTTCTAACTGATATATAATCATATAATATATTAATAAATTATCCTCTCTCTCCAGTTGTAATTCTTATCGGTTGCTAGTTCTGAGGGAAACCCAAAAAGAACTTAGCTTTTTTTTTCAAGAATATACCAATTTACTTATTAGCTTAGACACCTTAAATCAACAGTCTCCCACTTGGATAAGTTTGTAACTACAACAAGTATAGACCTTGAAGTAAACAGCAAAATGAGATTTCCAAAGCCACTTCCAAACTCTCATTCATATAAGTCGTCACCCCTAAGATAAGTGCTCAACTATTCCTTCGTTCTTCAAGATATCGCATTGACACGAGACATGGATAAGAATCAATCCCATTGTCCAAGATTCTGTTTTTTGATCTTCATATTTGTAAAGAATTTATTGGACTTCAACTGAATAGATCAATTAGTCATGGCTGGTCCCAACACTATATAGTCAACATCAAGTCATCGAGGGGCCCAAAGATATCGCTTTTCCTGTTAGGGCTAAAGGAACGAATAAAATCTGACTACATAACTATAACCTTTACTCACCAAATTATATATGATATTACGTTTTATAACTTCAAGTTACTAATGTGTTTACGTAACACTAATATACAACCAATTCATAAATTACAACTTATGTATCTCCGTTTGAAGAATAGAAGATATTATCGTCTTAGAATTACTCTTGACAAGATCCATGAAGTAATATCTAAGCGTGGGTTTATCCAATACTTAAAATTCCTTTTTTCAAAGTACTCATGAATATTGTATCAATTCCAATTGCAATGTCTTAACCTCAATCGAAATCTACAATCAATTCATGACAGTCTTAATTTACTACTTACTTCCAAAAGTATGAACGACTATGGAGGTTTGAAAAATTCAAATTATTCAGGAAGTATAAACATACAAAAAGAAACACAAGAATAAATAATTGTATAAGGTAGTACCATACTCATAAATAATTCTCTATTATTTATTCACCAAATCAATTACATTTATTTTGTTATAAGTTTAAAAATATGACCTAACTACTAAAACTAATATCGTCTCTTAAATCTATGCTACTAGCATGCTAGTAATATTTGACTCAGCTCAGAGCCTTTGTGAAAGGATCTGCAACATTATCTTCTGATGATACTCTCTTCACCAGAAGGTATCCTTCTTCTAATCGATCTCGAATATAATGGTACTTTCTGTCGATATGTTTGGATCTGCCATGATCCTTTGGTTCTTTTGTCAAAGCAAGTGCTCCTCCATTATAACAGAGCAATTCCATTCTTTCCTGAATAGTTGGAACGACTCCAAGATCTCCGATTTCAGTCAAGGCGCTACCTTCGATGCTTCACTCGCTGCAATGTACTCTGACTCACAAGTGGAATCACCCACCTTATCTTGCTTGGAAATGTTACAAGTAACCGCTCCCCCATTTAATAATACTAGCGAACCAAACTGCGAACAAAAGTTGTCTCGGTCTGTTTGCAAATTGGCGTCACTATTGCTAGTCTCTCTTAACGTACCACTGCCGCCAAGAACTAGGAACATGTTTATTCTTTGCAAATACTTAAAAATCACCGCAATATAATGGGCTCTACCAGGATTTCTCTTAAATAAACTAACCATGCTTAAAGCATAACACACATCAGGGTGAGTACATGTCTTCGTATACATGATCGATCCTACAGTCGAAGCATATAGGACTCAACTCATGTCAGCTATCTCTTCATCAGTACTAGGACTTTGAGTTTTACTCAATTTGATAGTACTATGAATAGGAAATTCTCCTTTCTTTGAATTCTCCATACTGAAACGCTTTAGTATTTTATCCAAATATGTACTTTGGCTAAGATCAATAAGACGATTCTTTCTATCCCAATGAATCCTTATTCCCATAATATAGGCCACTTCCCCTAGATCCTTCATAGCGAAACACTTTCCAAGCTAAGACTTGACTTATTACAAAGTTGGAATGTTCTTTACTATAAGGAGTATGTCATCAACATACAACACTAGGAAAGTCACTATACTCCCACTAGATTTGACATATACACAGGACACATCTTCGCTTTTAGAGAACCCAAACTATTTGACTTTCTCATGGAAGCAAATATTCCAGTTGCAAGATGCCTGTTTTAATCTATAAATTGATTTCTTAAGCTTGCACACTCTATCATTAAACTTGGTGTGTACAAAACCCTCTGGCTGACTCATCTAGACATCCTTAGATAATTTCTGTTAAGGAAGGCAATTTTAACATCCAACTGTCAATCCCTTGGATTTGAGTAAAGCACTTTGCAACCAACCTAGCTTTGAAAGTGTGTACTTTCCCATCTATGTCAGTCTTCTTCTTGAAGATCCATTTGCATCCGAATGTCTTTCGACCATGTACATGATCAACCATGTTCCACACTTGATTATGATACATGTACTGAATCTCACTATTCATTGCCTCCTTCCATCTAGCAACCTCAAGACCTGCCATTGCTACCTTGTAGTTATTAGGCTCATCCAAATGTACCAGTGTATGATCCCTAACAAACATATCACCATATGTATTTATATGGAAGCCATAAAACTTAGGTAACATGCTAACCTTACTAGATCGAAGAAGTGGTAGTGAGTTGTCAACTGGCTCAACTAGAATTTCTTCCTTAGGTTGAGTGCTAGTGTTGTGAGAGGTTCCTTCATTGGATGACTCTTGAATTTCTTCAAGATCAATAGCACTCCCACTGTCCTTTTTGAATATGAGCTTTCTCTCGCGAAATATTCCTCTTCGAGCTATAAAGACCACGTTCTCACTAGGTCTGTAGAACAAATATCCAAAGGACTTTTTTGGGTAGCCAATGAAATAATACTTCTCGGCTCTGGGTTCGAGTTTCTCATGAGTCTCCCGTCTTACGAATGCCTCACAACCCCAGACCTTGATATATGCGAGAAAGGGAGCATTACATGTCCACATCTCATGAGGTGTGTTGGAAACCTTCTTTGTTGGAACACGATTCATGATATGGGCAACCGTCTTTAAGGCATAACCCATATCTAGTGAAGTTCAATTATGCCTCCCAGCCACACCATTAAGTTGTGGTGTTATGGGAGGTGTCAATAGTGAAATAATTCCGCATTCCTTGAGATAGTCGCGGAACTCGATAGTAAGATACTCAACACCTCTTTCAGATCTGAGCATCTTTATCTTCCTGACCAATTGATTCTCGACTTTGTGCTTAAACTCTTTGAACTTTTCAGAGGTTTCCGATTTATTTTTGATCAAGTAGATATAACCATATCTACTATAATCATATGAAAATGTCATGTAATATCGATTAGAATCTCTTGTGGCGGATCTGAATGGACCACACACATCTGTATTGATGAGGTCCAATAATCCTTCACCTCTTTCACATATTCTAATGAAACATGATTTTTTCATCTTGCCCAAGAGAAACGACTCGCATTCATCATCTGTCCTAAGATCAAATGATTCCAACACTCCATCCTTTTGGAGTTGGGCGATGTGTTTCTTGTTTATGTGCCGAAGACAACAATGCCACAAAGATGCTTTGTCCACACCATTGGATGAATCAATATGAAACACATTCTTACCTACAATATGAAACACATTCTTACCTAAGCTATCAACACAAGTCACAGTTTCATACACTCCATTACAAGGTAAAGCTTTAAATGTAAAAACACTATTTTTGAAAGCAGAAACTGAACCAATATCATTATCAAAAGAATATTTAAAACCTTGTTTGAACAATGCATAAAATGAAATAATGTTTTGTGTCATCTTTGAGGAGTAGCAACAATTTAATAAGTCGATCCTAACATCACAACTAAGCACAAGCCCATAAGTCCCAATCTTGGTAACATGTGATGATTGCCTATTCCCCATGATTAGATTGAGCTTCCCATGCTCCACCTTCTCACTTTCGCTTAGTCCCTACAAATCAAAACAATTATAGAAACCACATCATGTATCAAGAACCCATGAGTGATAAAGATGTGTGTTATTGACTTAGATAGTGAACATACCTAACAAGGACACCTTGATCTTTCCATCCTTCAAGCCATGCAAGTATTTAGGGCAACTTCTTCTCCAATGACCCTTTTCGCCGCAATGGAAGCAAGTAGCCTCTTTTGGATCACTAATCGCAAGGACATCAAAGTTGGACTTCGTCTTGGACCCACTACTAGACCCTACAGCAAGGGCTTTCCCTTTCCTATTGAATTGGGAGTGATCCTTCCTCTTTTTCCCTTTTCCATATCCAATGGCTAGGACAATAGCATTTTTTGCAGTAGGAGCATGATTTTTCTTCATCCCCGAATCAACAGTTTGCAACAAATTATGGAGTTGGGTCTATTTTGTATTTGCCTTTCTCAAATGATAAGTCAAGACAAACTGATCATAACTAGGAGGCAAGGAGTTAAGGACCATGTCAATGGAAAACTCCTCATCACAAATAAGATGTGAACAACCATGCAAACCTGCTTGACCACATCGATGTAATTTATCATCTTAAATTAATGTGACGGTTAACCACACACGCTCCACTAACAATGATAATTTCCAATTTGTCCATCACTCAACTTTATAGTCCCCAACTAGTGTGTCGGTTAACCACTCACGCTCCACTAACTACATATAAAGAGTGATGTGCATTTTCATGGATTAGCATACATTTCACATTTTGTCCTAAAGTAACTAGAGTTGGGATTTATACAAGGTTTAGTTATTTTATAATATCATACTTTTAGAGGTTATGTCCTATCAAACCCGTTCGGCTAACGACCCTCCACCACGTAGAGGAGCAGTGGGTATGATTTCGTGAATGAGGCCTACTATTTATTTGACTGACAATGAACAACTAAAATAGCATAACCCTAGTGTAATTTGAAAATTACAAGGTTAAGGTTACATACCTTTTGATTTGTTATAGAAAACAAATCACACCAATCCTTGTAGTTATGATGCTTGTAAAGACTAGCACCAAAGAGATGATGCCTCTAATGGTTTGTACCCAAACCCTAGCAACAAGCACACAAGACGAGAGAGGATATGGGAGAGAAATTTCGGCTATAGCTAGCTAAGGAAGCATGGACGAAAATAAGAGACCATAAGGTCCTATTTATAGTTGATAAGGAATCTGTGGATAACCCTAATTTGAATATAATAATAATATCTCAAATTAGACAGGTATCTAATCCCTTTAATTATCCTCCAAGACTTCCTAGAAGCCCTAGAAGTCTTCCACAAAACTATCCCCTTGTGGGAGGTTTTGGAAGCTCTCCATTGTTCAACTTTTAAACAATGTCACCTTTAGTGCATGCACTTCCAGTTAATTATAAATAAGCCGGAAGTAATTCTAATTTATTTTTGATCAATCCTAAATTAATAATTACTATTTCTAATTATTATATTAATCATATAATATATAATAAATTATCCTCTCTCTCCAAATGCAATTCTTCTCGGTTGCTAGTTGGTGTGATATCTTCCCCGACTTTAATGTCGCCTTTCGTCGTCTCAATGGAGTTAAGCTTAGGAATCACAACATAGAGAAAAAGTTTGTCAATCATCATTCGGGATGGGCTCCTGGAATGAAGCTCTGATGGTCAATTTAGTGTCTGGTCGAGAGAATATGGGTTTAACTAAAGAGTGAGTAAGAGGCGATCCCATCTCCTAGAAGAGAGTGGTTCTATTTATACCCATCATGGCGGGGACAAGATCCCGACAATACCTTTTGGTCCCTGCTGAGCTGACAGGACGTGGAGACTTCCGATTGGCGGATAGTGCCCCACTGCTAATTAGTTGTCCTTGGTGCAGAATTCTCAGGAGGCGTGACCCTGAGCACTACACATGGCGCTCTGGGAGACGACCGATACTGTTTTGTCTCTGAGTGTGCTTTAGTGCTTGGGCGCCAAGGAATAGTCATGAGATCGCGAGGGCGAGGGCGTGGTTTCAGCTCTAGTCGTACATCGATCCTTGACTTCCACGATCAGATGTGAGTTTTGTTATATTTAACGTATTCTTAGTGGGATATGTTAACACTAGTCCTAAGCGCAACCCAAAAGGACTTTACTTTTATTTCAGAATATACCAGTTTATTTATTGGCTTAGACACCTTAAATCAATAGTATTCATACCGGTTGCTCGTCTCAATATAATTTGACTATTAATTGCTCTCGCAGTCGGGAACGGATGGAGGATTCATCACTTCGACGTAAAAACAACATTCTTATATGGTGAATTAAAGGGAGAAGTGTATGTTAGCCAACCGAAAGGTTTCGTGAAGCAAGGTGAAGAAACAAAAGTTTACAATTTGGCAAAAGCTCTATACAATCTTCGACAATCTCCAGGAGCACGAAATTTGAAGCTTAATAATACGTTGAAAAATATGGGTTTTCAAAGATGCATGCAAGAAAATGTGGTTTATAGTAATGTTTCAAATGGAGAATATATAATTGTTGTGGTTTACGCAGATTGTTTGAGACAGGAACAAGTCTAGATTTCATAAACCAATTCAAGAAATTGATGACATTACAATATGAAATGTCGGACCATGGAGAACTAACTTGCTCCTTGGGGTATTGAAGTATTGCAAGAAAGCGGTTGTGTAAAGGTAAAGCAAGAGAGTTATGCCATGAAAATTCTAAAAGAATCTGGTATGGAAAACTACTATTCAAATCAATGTCTTATGGAGCCAGGACTAAAGTTCTCAAAAGATGAAGATGAATCAGAAGTTGAAGCTAACCATTATCGAAAAATAATGGGTTGCTTACGATATCTCTTATACAATCGTCCAGATTTAGCATATTCAGCTAAAGTAATTAGCCTTTATATGCAAAGTCCAAGAGAATCTCATGCACGTGCTATTAAGTAAATTATTTGTTACTTGCGTGGTACTCCATATTTTGGCATAGTATATAAACAAAGTAAAAATACGAGCATGCTCGGTTATAGTGATAGCAGTTACAATGTAGATGTTGATGGCAGAAGTACAACAGGGCATGTTTTCAACCTTGGTGACTCACCTATCACTTGGTGCTCCTAGAAGTAAGATACATTAGCTTTGTCCTCGTGTGAAACTGAGTTCATGACAGCTACTGTAGTTGCTTGTCACACAGTTTGGTTGAGGGAATTGTTAGCTGAACTGACAGTAATGAAGAAACAGAAGGTGTTGATTCGCATAGACAACAAATCAAGAATAACACTGTCAAAGAATCCTATTTTTCATGGACGAAGCAAACATATTCACACTCGATTCCATTTCATTCGAGAGTGTTTGGAAAACGATCAAGTGATTGTTGAGCATGTTTCAGGAGACAAGCAGCGAGCAGATCCACTTACGAAGGCCTTAGCACATATAAGGTTCAAATAGATGAGAGTGTTGCTTGGCATGCAAGAGATAGCCTCGACTTAGAAATTCAGGGGGTGATTGTTGGTGAATTAATATGAGTCCAATAAGGCTAGTTGGCATGTTTGGATCAGATTACAAGACTAGGAGTGTTCTCCAAGGTTTTCAAGTCTTCCTGATGTCATAATGAATGCTTGTGTATGGAGAGTATTGTTTGATTATATTTAGGAATCCTAGTTTACTAATAAGTTTTTTGTTTATGAGAGGTTCCTGTAATTAGTTCCATAGATTGAAGTTTTGTGTTAAGTTTCTTCAATAAAGAAGTTCATACGTGTTTTGCAAACCAAGTGTGTTTTTCTGATTTTGCTTTTAATGACAAAAAAAAAATGATATGACAGTATGATAGGACCGCTACCACTTTCTTCAACCTTAATCATTTAAACCCAATATTTGGGAGTAATTCATCCCTTCAATACCCCGATCCTACCAACAAAGAACGTTCATCAATAATAAAGATGGTTGGCTAAGCTGTATTATCATTGCGTCTAGGACCAAGTTCTATTTTTTTGTACTAGTTTTAGTTTATGAACGCTTTATGTTAATGAACTATTTGCTTTCTTTTGTTACATGTTTCTATTTAATCAATTATTTTTAAATTGTATTAACTATTTGCAATCTTCTCCGTCATGACAAATCATGCATCTAAAGCATGTGTAGGACGGGGAATCTAGAGCACGTGATTAGTACCCATATTTAGGAACAATTAATAACATTATGTATATGTAACATGAACAAACACAAAACCTAGTAATTACCCAAACTAATACTTATCTGAATTTAAAACTAAAAATGTGAGCGATCACCTTTCCAGTTATTGAATTCTAACTATTTTTATATCTGTTAGTTTCTGTTGTTTACAAAATATCATTTAATTTCAGTCTTTCAATCAATTTTATATATATATATATATATATATATATATATATATATATATATATATATATATATATAATGTGTGGCTGAGATTGATTCGTCTATTCTCAATATTATATATATATATATATATATATATATATATATATATATATATAATGTTGAGAATAGACGAATCAATCTCAGCCACACATTATATATATATATATATATATATATATATATATATATATATATATATATATATATATATATATATATATATATAGACATCCATATTGATATTGTTTAAAAATAAAATAAAAATTTTATTTTTTTATAGTTTCAGGTCTTGTTATTCATAAGTAAATAAAAAATTAGACATTCATTATTCACTTATAAATAAACATTCATTATTCAAAAATAAACTATGTTTTTTTATATAAGTGAATAATGGATGTCTATTAACAGAGAATAAAAAATTATGAATTTTGATATATTTAAAACAGTTTTTCGATAAAAATAGTTCCTTAAAAATTAAAAACAAAAATAAACTATGTTTTTTTATATATATATTAAAGTAAATATTAATATAGTTTAAGGAAACATGTTTGGTTGGAAAATACACGTGAATTCATTTTCCTTTCCGCCGGTACGATGGAGGGTTTTGCGGCAAAAAGAAATGATTGACTGAGAATGATTCTCTCATTTTTAATATTTTTTATTTTCTCAATTGAACTTACCTCTTTGTGTGTGTGTGTGTATACACACACACTACCCACGCTAAGCGATGAGGCGAATAGTTTGTTTCGACAATAATTTTCATTCGGGAATTTGTTATATTTCAAGGAACACAAAATGAATACACACTGTTATTAGATGGTTTTGCGGCAAAAAATAGTAGTAACCCTCGTAATATATAAGGAAATAATTTTTAGTGTGCAAGTTGTTTTGATAGCCATTCTCTTTAGAAATTAGGGTACAATTTATTTCTTTTCTTAATTTAACCTATTCTTTCATTAAATTGACGAACAAAAAAACCAAGGGGTTGTTTGGCAAGCAAGTTTTGGGAGTTTTAAGCTTTAAAAAAAACTCGAAAAAAAATAAAAGCTTTGTTTGCACTTATGAAGGCATTATACTTTAAAATCGCAACTAACATCCAAAGTAGGATGCTTAATCAAACAAATTAATATTTGTTGCTATTTTAGAATATAAATTATCGATTTTTTTGAAATTAAAGTTTGTCTCTATACATATAATATAATGGTCAAGAAAATTTTAAAATAATAATTAATAAGGCATTGTACTTTAAAATAGCAACCAACTTTTAAAGTATGATGATAGGGAAAATGAAGAAAAAAACATTTTATTTTTCGAAAAGTTCGGTTTAACCACCAATTTTTAATATTTTTCGAAAAAACCACCAATTTTTTATAAAATGTTTCAGCACGGCCACTGTTACATACTAGAACCTATTTTAAGTACGAAAAAAGCAATATATTTTTTCAAAAGTTTGATTTAACCACCAATTTATTGGTGGTTAAACCAAAATTTTTGAAAAATATAGTGCTTTTTTCGTACTTAAAATAGGTTCTAATAGGTAATAATGGCCGCATTGAAATATTTTACAAAAAAAGTGGTGGTTTTTTTATAACTTATTAAAAATTGGTGGTTAAACTAGAAAAAAGTGACAAAATATAGTGGTTTTTTCGTCATTATCCCTATGATGTTATAATAAACAATAATTAAAGTTGGTTGCCATATTAGAGTATAATTATAGTATAATGGAGAAGTAATTGGAGTGTATTGACACCAATAGTATGGAAGATCATGAACCAAGATTCGACTATCATGATTCACCATGCTTTCTCGGATTAAAATGACCAATATACTCATCTCTTGCCACAAACACACAAATACAAACACATACATATATATTCACTATCTTCTTTAAAATGACCAATATACCCCTCCCCTCCCTTCCCCATAAATAACCTTGAATCTAAAGTGGTCCATTTTACCCTCCACCTTACCTCGGAACATCCAATGATTATTACATTTATGTTTATTATTAATATTAATACATGTATAATTGAATTTTCCAGATACCTCCCCCGTCAAAAAGCCCTGCAACCATTCACGCTTATATTAATTATGAATATAATTACATATATAGCTCTCTGTTTCTTCAATTTGTCCATATTGGTAAAACATTCAAGCACATTTGAAATTTCAACATAGCTTTTTGTTTATTTTTGTCCATATAGTGGGGGATATAAATCTAGGCTATATTGAAGACCAGGGATATAAACCTTGCAATGATTGTGTATGCACCAAAAATCAATAATACTTTTGCACTTTGCCTGATTGGATATATATATAATATGGAATAAGGCAATAATTGCATCCTTAAGTTCAACACCAAGCCCATTGTCTACAATTATTAGGCTAATTGCTTTCCAAGTATAATGCTTAATAAGAAAAAAGTTATTTATTTTAAATAAAGTAGAAAATAGAAACAAAACTGGGATGCTATATTAGACTAACAAACAAAATTGCAATATTATTTCTTGCATTTAGCCCCTGCTTAGGCTAAATCCAAAAAATAGCAATGTACTTCTGTTTGTGTGTGTGAGTGTGTGTGAAATATATATATATTTCAACAACCTGTGAAATCATACAACACAAAATATATATATATATATATATATATATATATATATATATATATATATATATATATATATATATACTCGAAGACATTTATGTAGATATCGGTGCAAAAAGTCTGTTAAAAAGCATTCCTCTATAAACTTCTATATTAGCTGAAGGCAATACTCCTTCTCTAATTTCAACTTGGATGTGGAATAGAAAACTTAAAGTAAGAATAAAAAAAACGAATATATATATATATATATATATATATATATATATATATATATATATATATATAACATTAATTCAAGATAAAAATCAATGAAAAAACACCAAAAAACCCAAAACAAAGTAGATTCAACAAAAGATAAACAACTAATATGATGTTATTGAACGGCTAGCCAACAAAAAGAACTCCTAAAAAATATGTATATGCACACATATACCTATAAATGATTCATAAAGATATATGTAAATACATGAAAATACATATATAGATACATATAAATACATATAGAAAAAAAAAGTAGAGACAGAGATAGAATAAAGACAAAGATAGAGGTAAATACAAAGATGGAGGTAGAGAAAGAGATAGAATATAGATTTACAATAAAGACAAAGATAGAGGTAGAGGTAGAGACAAAGATAAAGATTTAAAATAGAGACACATACAAATAAATACATAAAGATTTAGAATAGAGACGGAGATAGAGTTAGAGACAGAGATAAAGTGTGTTTAGTGTATACGATGAGCCTGGAAAAAGGATAATAAATGGTATGAGAAAAAGATTAGAAGATAGAGCAAGAGATACACCAGATGAGAAAGATGAAGAATAGAGCAGTGTATGAGAAAAGTGAACAGAAGATAGATTATGGAGATATAGAGAAAGAATAGCAGTGTATGCTATGAAAGAAAGAGATTGGATCTCTAAGTATGAGAAAAAAATGAAAAGAAAGATAAGAAAAGAAGATAAAATAACTCACCACACAGTGTCTAATGTTTTAGATATGTTTTATGTTTTATAGGTTATGGTAGCAACCGTGGTACTAAAGGAGAAGACGGGAGCACAAGGACACAAATTAGATAGTAGATTGCTATTCATTGTATTTCTTTGTTGTCCATTTGAATAAGTAGATTTTTATTTTAAACCAATGATTAACCTGTAATTTAAAAGTGTTTTAATTTAAGTAGAATTCTGCATTCTAGTATAAAACTCTAGTAAATTTGCTTAGACATTTATATAGAAAATTTGGGTCATTACACGTACCACATAACACAGTTTATAACTTTCTTGATTGTGGTTCATAATTTTGTTTAACTATACTATGTAGAGTGGTTTGCACTTTCTAATTAAAAGATCGCATTTGAAACTGCACCGCATATTTAAACCATTAGAGTTTGATCATTCATTGACCCTTAAAGGTAAACGAAGGATCGTGAAATTCTAAGACAAAACGGACAAATAAAAAAAATGGATGCTTTTATACATATTGACCATGATAAACTATTTTATTCATATTTGACTCATCATTGCTCTGATTAAGGCTATTAAGAATGATTTGGAAAGAATGCACAATTATATATGACATAAATTGCTTGCGTTTTCGGAAATTTAGTCGTTATGTGATTTAAAATAAATATTAAAGTTGGAAGCAATATGTTGATGACCGGATATCCGAATTTAATAATGATTTTTTTAATTATTACATATTGGAGTGTTAATTTGTCTATTAGAATAAATTAAAACTTTATAGTTTATAAATTGTATTGTTTACTAAAATGGTTAATGCCATAAAAAATAATCAATAACACATAATTTGCTCTTTAGTTTAATTATCTACTCATTGTATTCAATATTTCACTAAATTGTTTTTTATATTCTTAATATATCAGTAAAGTGTATTTCAATATGATAATTCTACCATATCAGATGTCATAGTAGACACAATATCAAGCATCAGTCAATCTACCATATCAGATGTCATAGTAGACACAATATCAGACCAAAAAATTGTCATGCTGAATGGCAGTATACATGATTAGAATCTATACAATGGTATACCTATATAAAATGGTATAGTGAGACCTCAAAAAGAAATTTAGTTACATGTTGAATACAATTAAAAAAGTAATCTAAAAAAACATATATGCATATAATGAAGGAAAAATGATGCAACGACCCTATTATGTATTTTAACTTTACCCTTTCAGTCACCAAACTTTTTTTCTTGCCTTTTAAGGGAACAAAATGTGTTGAGACCTGTTCATTTAGTCCCTTTAACTTATTTTAACCGATTACAAACGTGTGGTAAGCAAGTTAAGCCAACTCTGTTATGACATGGAGGAAACGATGCCGTTTTGGACATGACGCAACATAAACCAGTACACAATTGACTTGGACCATACAACGTCGTTTAGAGTATAACCCTTAGGGAGCAATTTTCGGCTGTTCATTACTCGAAGTGGTTATAAAAAGGATGTTGGTGCCCTAAAACGATCACAACCACTAACTTTGTTGCCCTAAATTCGCAAAGCAAATCGTAACCTAACTACGCAAAAAATGCCTTCTACGGCGTCGTCACGAAACAACCGGTCCTTCGAAGACCGGCGTCACTTTCCAGCCAACGGCTCTATTGCAGGTGAGTGACATGACATCTAGATCACTCTTCTCCAACTTCAACTTGAATTTTCACTCATCGGGGAGGAAGTGAATGCAGACCAGCGTGAGCTCAGGGAAAGTCTATGCCGGGAGATGGATTCCATGAATCGTGAGGTCGATGATGTAAGGGCAAGTGTTTTGGAGATGTCCCATTTGATCGATGACCTGAGGAACCATTTTTATTCACTCCAGACAGCGTATGTCAGCGCATCAAATGACATAGTTAAGATGAAGAAGATGCTTATTGTTACAAGTCTATTCGGAGTGGTCACTGTTGCGGGAGTGGTGGCAGATTACAAGTGGTTCTGATGAAGGTTCGTTGCTTTGCTTTGTTTGGTTTTGATTTTTGGGTGTCAACTGTTAAGTGTTAGTGTTTTGGTGGAAGCCGGTAGTATAGTTATGGCTTTCTTCTTTTGGTATGGTAGATATTGTTTTGTTTGTGGATGGCAAATATGGAAGCCACTCTTTTGGATGTCAATGATATTATGTAGGATTATGTACAAAACCCAGATGAATGCAAATGACTATTATGGCATTATACATATTGTGCCTTTATTTTAGTATATGTCAACTCATGTCGTAGGACCCAAAGCTTGAACTTGTTCATGTATGTTGCTATATTTTACGGAAAAGATTCTTGTTCTATATACATATTTGGGACCACATGCTTTACAGGAAAAAGGTTTGCTTTGTATGCTCACATGCTATAAAGGTATAAGGGAAAAAGGTTTTTGTTTTATATTCCACATTGGACATAAGGCCCCTCAATCCCCACGACTTGCATATACAATTGACTGAATAAAGTCAGTAGATATAGAAATAGAAAGTTACCAAGTTTGAAAACTTTGGTAGGGCCAAATATCTAAAAAAACTGATGGCCCAAAACTATGACATGCCCTTATTCTTGATTGGTAAATGAAGGGGCAATTATGGAAACTATTTAAACCAATGCATAAAAATAACAATTAAAATGCAATACAAATTACATAAACCTTTAAAAACCAATTCAAAGTACATAACATTTAAACACCAATTCAAAGTACATAAACACCCTTGTGTACAACATATTCCATTAAAAGAAAAGGAAATTACGTAATTACCCCTCCACCATACACTACACCCATACTACTCCAAATCCATTGACTTTAATGCACTGCTAACTTCACCTTCAATTTTTTTTCCCAGCTTTAATTTAAGGATTCTTTCAAATTTTTTCCTCATCCTTGGCTATTCCACTTTACCAAAATGCACTTTCTGCTCATTAAACCTATTATCTTGACCACCAGCATCAGCTATTTCAACATCTTCCCTATCAGCATCACGCATTTCAACATATCCCCTATCAGCATCAGCCATTGCAACATCTTCCCCACCCCTCTCCATGTTCACTGAATCTTATGTTTGTCTCACACTTTGTGGTTTCCTACCATTAGTCTTAGGAGGCCTTTCAACTTGAGGACAAGTGGTCTTGTTGTGTCCTTTCTCTTTACATACACCACAACATACAAATTTCTCAGCCTTTGATATTGTGTGTCTGCCAGGCCTTTCTGAACCATATCTTTTTTCTTCATAGTAGGTCTTCTAGGCATTCTTCTTTTAATTGGGGGCAAAGGAGGGACTTTGTCTATAGATGGCCACATGTTCATCCCATGCATGAGCTCTTTGTAAGTATTATGGTATAATGTTGCAAAGTACATACTGTCCACATGTGCCAGATAATGTGTAGTATTTAAGAATGATAGTGTTGCAACTGAGTTCACATAACCATAGCCATTCAATTGCCACAACCTGCATGTCCATTCCCTCTTCTGTACATCAACAACATAAGACTGATCCAGGTTTCTTGTTTCAAACTTCATAACCCCATAAGAAATAACTTGCCAATACCTAAATTTAGCAACAACGGTTAACTATAATTCTAAGTTGTGAAATAGTTCATTCAATAGTAAATTTAGTGACATATATTTTCTTCATTTTTAACAAATTCAACTTGTCCCTGATATCAGGACATATATTTAAACGATCCCATCCTTGTCTTTTAACTTGCATTTTTACCATCCTTTGCATGACATAAATACAAATATGCTCTAACATACTAATAATAGGTTTCTTCCTAGCATCCATTATAACAATGTTGAAGCTTTCATAGTATTCATTCTCCACAGATTCACAAGATTGGTGAACTTTGAAGAAAGCCAAAGACCATGTCCTAGGATCCCTCTCCACAAGATGCACAAAGGGAGCAGGATTTAGTTCTTGAATCTCCTTCATGGCTGCATTGAAATGTGCTTCAGTAGTTGCTTTACTGGCCCTCCAGAAAATATTTTCAAATTGTACTCCAGGAAATTTCTTTCTAAAGTTAGCATGTATATGCCTTGCACATTGTCTATGTTCTGCTTCTGGAAGTACCTCTTTCACTGCCTCAATCAATCCCTAAATAAGTGTCAATGATATAAGAGTTTAAAATGACATACCATATATTGTAATACATTGATAAAAAAGTACCATACCTTATGTTGATTAGATATTAGTGATGGGTTTTGAGCATAACAAACAATCCTATGTGTGCATCTAACCCTAAAATTGATCTATGTTTTCTCTAATTGGACATAGAATGTGAACAAAAATATAGAAACCCTAGAGCACTAGTATATAATCAAAATTACATAATTAGGGTTACAAAACATACCTTTGATTATTATATAATAATAACAATCCAAATCCTTAGTGTTGTTGAGACTTTGAGAACAAGCATCACAATTATCACGCCTCTAATGGCTCACACCCAACACTAGCAATAGAAGAATGATTGAGAAGGAGGAGGTAAGTTGCAATTTTCGGCTGGTACTCTTCAAGAACAAGTGGCCGAAAATCATAGGGTATCAACCCTATTTATAGTGCAGTCAGAAAACCCGAGCTAAGCCCAAATCCAAGATTATCTTAAACCAGGTAATTATCCATTTTCCTGAATATCCATAAGGGACTATTCTAGAAACCTTAAGGCTCTAGGAAACCGTCCATAGCCCATGGAGGGTTCTAAATTGCCTCTTGCTTAACTATTGAACAATTATAATTCAGTCCCTGCACCTTTAATTAATCCTTTTAATCCCAAAATTAATTCTAATTAATTTCTGATTCAATATTAATTAAATATTGCTATTTCTAATTAACATATTATTCTCAAAATATATTAATAAATTACTTATTTCAATTTATTAATCAAATTAATAAATCAACCGATGTGAATTATGAGCATTGATTTGACATGCGGAATTAATGAACACACAAAGAACACGGTGATTTGGGTGTTTAAGAGATGCATTCGATTATGAAAGGTGTTACAAAAAGGGATCTAGATCTAAATCTACATAATTAACACACACTCACACTCTCAATGTTACATATCTCAAGCACACCTCTTCAAGTGGTATGAATCCACCTTATATAGAGGTATTTACATGTCTCTATCTCTCTATCTCTCTCTCTCTCTCTCTCTCTATCTCGTGTCATAAGGCTACTTTACCACATGCAAGTGGGTCTACAGAAGTCAAACCATTTACAAAGTTGTACATAGATAACTTTGTACCCAACATCAACCTCTTTCTCCAAAATCATCCTTCCCAGTTGCTAGTCTTGAGGGCAACCCAAAAGGACTGTGCTACTATCAATTCAAGTATATACCAATTATTGTTATGGGCTTAGACACCTAATCCAATAGTCTCCCACTTGGATAAGTCTAATAACTATAGTTTCCAGTATATCCTTCTAAATTGATCAGCAAATTGTAGATCTCAAAGTCGCTGTCGAACTCTGACCTAGTCAGTTACGTGTCCTAAGATAAGTGATCATATAATCCTCCGTTCTGCAAGATATCATGTGGAAAAATTACATGGAATAGAATTAATCTCATAGTCTAATATTTTGTTTCCCGATTTCTGATTTGTAATGACAAAGAACTACTAATCGAACACATCAATTTAGTCCTGTCCAGGCCCGGCACTATAAGTCAACACCAAATTATCGAGGGGCCCAAGATATCGCTTTTCCCGTTAGGGAAAAAGGAACATATAAACTTTGATTTATATGCTTGCACTATTTACTCATCAAATCATGCACAACAATACGTTTTATATCATCAAGTTACTGATGTGTTTACGTATTATCAATGCACAACCAACTCATAAACAACAACTCATATATCTCCGTTTAAAGATTATAAGATATTATCGTCTCAGTATTACTCGTGATAAATTCCATGAAGTAGTTCTATGAGCGTGGGTTAATCCAATACTTAAATCTATATTTTAAAGTACTCATGAATGTTGCAGAAAACCATTGCTATGTCTAAACACTTTAGACAATCTACAATCCAATTCATGATAGTCTTGATTCACTACTTACTTCCAAGAGTATGATCGACTGTGGATGTTTAAATAATCTAATTATTCTAGAAGTAAAACATGAAAAATTGAAACACAATAATAAACAATTGACAAAAGATAGTAAACAATACTCATAAATAATTCTCCATTATTTAATCATCAAATGTCAGTTACATTTATTTGTTACAAGTTTCTAAACAACTATCTAACTACTAAAACTAATATCATCCTTCAGACCAATGCTCCTAGCATGCTGAACGTGCTTAATCCTACTCAGACCCTTTGTGAGGGGATTTGCTAGATTTTCTTCAGACGATACCCTCTCGACGAGGTAACCTTCTTCTACTTTATGTCTAATGAAATGGTATTTTTTGTCGATATGCCTTGATCTGCCATGATCTCTTGGTTCCTTTGTTAAGGCAACCGTCCCTTCATAATCACAGAAAATCTTCATTGGCTCCTTGATGGATGGAACAACTCCAAGGTCTCCGATGAAGTTCTTCAATGATATAGCTTCCTTTGATGCTTCGCTTGCTGCTATGTACTCTGATTCACAGGTAGAATCAACCACTGTCTCTTGTTTGGAACTTTTCCAGGTTATCGCTCCTCCATTAAGGGTAAACACCTAGCCAGATTAAGAATGAAAGTTGTCTCTGTCTGTCTGAAAGTTGGTGTCACTATATCCGGTTACTCTTAAGGCGTCACTGCCACCAAGCACAAGGACCCAGTCCTTAGTTCTTCGCAGATACTTAAGAACATTCTTGACCACTATCCAATGAGCTCTACCTGGATTCCCCTGATAACGACTAACCATGCTCAAAGCGAAAGCCACATCAGGGCGAGTACATGTAATAACATACATGATATATCCAACAACGGAAGCATATGGAACTCTACTCATTTCTGCTATCTCTGCATCGATACTTGGACTTTGAGTCTTACTCAGCTTAGTATTACTCTGTATTGGTAGTTCTCCCTTCTTGGAATTCTCCATACTAAAACGTTTTAGTACCTTATCCGAGTATGTACTTTGACTAAGTCCAATTAGCCTTTTACTCTTGTCTCTCAAAATCCGTATCCCTAGAATATAAGAAGCCTCTCCTAGATCCTTCGTAGCGAAAATTTTTCCAAGCCAAGACTTAACTTCTTGCAAAGTCGGAATGTCGTTTCCTATAAGAAGAACGTACAAAACCAGGAAGGTCACTATACCCCCACTAGCTTTGACATATACACAAGATTCATCTTCACTTCTAGAGAAGCCAAACTCTTTAACTTTCTCATCAAAGTAAAGATTCCATCTACGAGAAGCTTGTTTCAATCCATAGATTGATTTCTCAAGCTTAAACACTCTATTGGGGTACTTTGCATCCACAAAACCCTCTGGCTGACTCATGTAAACATCTTCAGCCAACTTCCCATTAAGGAAAGCGGCTTTGACATCCATCTGCCAGATTTCATAGTCATGAAACGCAGCTATGGCTAGCATCACCCTAATAGATTTAATCTTAGCTACTGGTGAGAAGGTCTCATCATAGTCAAACCCCGGGGTTTGAGTAAAGCCCTTCGTAAATAGTAGATCTTTGAAAGTGTGTACCTTTCTATCTATTTCAGTCTTCTTCTTGAAGATCCATTTGCACCCAACTGTCTTACGACCTGGTACATTGTCAACCAAATTCCAAACTTGGTTGTCATACATGGACTTGATCTCGCTGTCCATTCCCTCTTTCCACTTGGCAGCCTCAGGGCCCGCCATTGCTTCCTTGTAGTTAGCAGGTTCATCCAAATCTACCAGTATACTATCACTGATAAACGTATCGCCTTCTGTCGTTATATGGAAACTATACAACACAGGCGGAACACTAACTCAACTAAAACGCCTAAGAGGTAATGACTCGTCAATTGGTTTAACTGGAATTTCTTCCTCAGGTTGAGTGCTAGTATTGTCTAAATTTCCTTCATCGATTAACTATTGAATTTCTTCAAGATCAATGGTACTCCCACTGTCCTCTTTGCATATGATCTCTCTCTCGCGAAAGACTCCCCTTCGTGCTATGAAGACCACGTTCTCACTAGGTCTGTAGAAAAAATATCCAAAAGATTTGTGTGTGTAGCCGATGAAAATACATCTCTCAAGTCGAGGTTCAAGCTTGTCGTGAGTCTCTCGTCTAACGAAATCCTCACAAACCTAAACCTTGATATGTGCTAACGAGGGAACTTTCCCTATCCACATCTCGTGAGGTGTTTTGGCAACCTTCTTTGTTAGGACAAGATTAAGAATGTGGGCGGCAGTCTCTAAGGCATACCCACAGAAAGTGATTGGAAATGAAGTTCGACTCATCATGGATCGAACCATGTCCAACAAGGTCCGATTACGCCTCTCAGCCACACCATTAAGTTGTGGTCTTCTAGGAGGAGTCAATTGTGAAACTATTCCATATTCCTTGAGCTAGTCGTGGAACTCGATACTAAGATACATACAGCCTCTATCGGATCTAAGCATCTTTATCTTCCCGCCCAATTGATTCTCTACTTTTAAACTCTTTGATTTTTTCAAAGGTTTCTGACTTGTGCTTGATTAAGTAGATATAGCCATATCCGTAATAATCATCAGTAAAAGTCACATATAATCGATTTGCATTCCTTGTGGTGGATCTGAAGGGCCCGTACACATCTGTGTGTATGAGATCCAACAATCCTTCACCTCTTTCACAAGAACCAGTGAAAGGTGATTTTGTCATCTTTCCAAGTAAACAAGACTCGCACGTATCATCTGACCTTAAGTCAAATGCTTCCAACACTCCATCATTTTGGAGTTGGGCAATGTGTTTGTTGTTGACATGTCCAAGACGACAATGTCACAAGCATGATTTGTCTATACCATTAGACGAATCAATTTGAAATACACTATTGCCTAAATTGTCTACACACATCACCGTTTCATACACACCATCACAAGGTAAAGCTTCAAAATAAAACACACCGTTTTTATAAGCAGAAATAGAACTATTCTTGTCATCAAAAGAATATCTAAAACCTTGTCTGAACAATGCATAAAAAGAAATAATGTTTCGTGTCAGTTCTGACGAGTAGCAACAATTCATCAAATCTAATCTAACACTATCACTAAGCACTAAGTTATAAACTCTAATCTTGGTAATAGGGGAAGATCTCCTATTGTCCATGATTAGGTTCATCCTTCCATCCCCCACATCCTCACTTCTTCTTAGCCCCTGCAAATCAGAACAAATGTGAAAACCACATCCTGTATTAAGGACCCAAGAATGAGAATATGATGAATTTTTATATAAGATAGTTTAAATACATGTCGAGGTTGGCTTCACTTTGCCATCCTTGATGTCCTACAAGTATTTCGCGCAACTTCGCTTCCAATTCCTCTTGTCATTGCAGTAAAAGCAAGTGGCCTCCTTTGGGTCGGAAATAGGGGGAGCATCGGAACTGGACTTTCCTTTGGGTCCACTACTAGACGACCCAACATGGGACTTTCCCTTCCAGTTCAGCTTGGGAGGACCTTTCCTCTTTTTCCCTTGACCAATGGCTAGAACAGGGGCAACAACAGGACTGGAGCCAACACCTTTTCCCTTCATTCCTGCTTCAACTGTTCGCAGGAGGTTGTGCAATTGTGATAAAGTAGTCTCATTGTTGTTCACATGATATGTCAATATGAACTGATCATAACAACTTAACAGAGAGTTCAATACTATGTCGATTGTTAACTCTTCATCAAAATTCACATTCAGTTTGTTGAGCCTATCCACATATCATTGCATTCTTGAAACGTGGTTGCTTACAGACTCACTATCTTTCATCTTACACCCCATAATGGACTTTACCACCTCGTACTTTTCTTGACGAGCTCACTTATGGTACTTTTCCATAAGGTCCTTGTTCATCTCGTACGACCAATAATCCTCATAGTGTCTCTGTAATTCCGGGGTCATTGTAGCCACAATTATGCAAGAAACTTTTGTTGCATCCTTGTAGTGTTTCTCGTAGGCAACTACTTCTTCAGGAGTGGCCTTCGTTTCATCGATCTCATTGAGTGGTTTCTCGAGGACATATTCCTTATCCTTAAAACGAAGCGCGATTTTGATGTTGCGCATCCAATCATTTTAGTTGGTGCCATCCAATTGCACCTTTGCACAGATGTTCAACAGAGAGAAGTTGTTGTTGTTGGTGGAGGAGGAACCAGAAGCATCAAAAGGAGTAGACATCTGAAAGAGTAGAAAAGAAAATTTTAGTTAGATAAGAACAATCCTCAATATAACACCCAAATGAAATATCAAGGCTAGGATCCAACTAAATAATTTACAACTTAGAAAAAGGATGTCATATTCTAATTGAAAATTATATAAAAGTAGGTAAATGACGATTTACCAATTTCACCATAAAAAACGAACTCTGAACGAATTAGGTTTTGAATGAAATTCCTAGATCTTTTGAGAATCATTGAACTTTTCAATGACATGTTTAATATCGATTATGCTCTTCCATTTGTGACTGAGATACCGAGGATCACAAACAAGATGTGAATAACCATGCAAATTAGCTTGGTACTCTCGATGTCATTTATCATCTCATTTTAATGAGTCGGTTAGCCACACGGGCTCCATTAATCAATGATAATTTACGAAACACCCATTTCTACTCTCTATTAGTCCCTATTAGTGTGTCGGTTAACCACACATGCTCCACTAATGACCAATAAAGTGCAATGTGCAATTTCATGGATTAGCATACAAATTCACATTTTTCCAAAAGTAACTAAGATTGGGAATTTTATAAAAAATGTATTTAGTTACTTTATAGATCATTATACTTATCAATGAGGATTAAGTGTCCTATCAAACCCGTTCGGCTAACGACCCTCCAACGATCAAGGGAGCGATGGGTAAAAGTGGATACCCAATGACGGTCATTTTATAGGTCGCTTCCTTAAACTCCCCTTATAGATCGGCTTCGTGAATGAGGCGTACTAGCGGTTCGACTGACTTGTTTTATATATATATATATATATATATATATATATATATATATATATATATATATATATATATATATATATATATATATATTAGGCTTTTAATAGACTTTTAATGTTACATATAATATAAGGGTGTGTTTTTAAAACTTTTCAAAAATACTAGGTTATATTTTAAAATTTCAAAATTAATATTCAATTAATTAAATTAAAAAAGTAAAACCAATTATGAATTCAAGATAAGGATATCAAATTACATTTTAGAATATTCAGTTTTATCCAATTAAAACAATATTAAGGTAATTATCCTAATCAATCCATGAGATAATTAAAAAAATCGAATTTTTAGGATTTGACAGCTCAACACGACATGGTGAGCAATCACCATGCTGTGTTGGGTTGATTTCGCAGGCCAACACGCCGTGTTGGAGGAACTCCACGACGTGTTTGACGAACAGAATGACGATTCTGTTTTCTCCTCCTTGTTCACGTTCACATTAATATCAATTCAATAGAAAAATAAACATACGCTCTAAAACCCTAGATCACTAGTATATAATAAAAATTACATATTAGGGTTACAAAACATACATTTGATTGTTATATAGCAATAACAATACATCTGTTTTCTCCTCCTTGTTCATGTTCACATTAATATCAATTCAATAGAAAAATAAACATACGCTCTAAAACCCTAGATCACTAGTATATAATAAAAATTACATATTAGGGTTACAAAACATACATTTGATTGTTATATAGCAATAACAATCCAAATCCTTAGTGTTGTTGAGACTTTGAGAACAAGCATCACAATTATCACGCCTCTAATGGCTCACACCCAACACTAGCAATAGAAGAATGATTGAGAAGGAGGAGGTAAGTTGCAATTTTCAGCTGGTACTCTTCAAGAACAAGTGGCCGAAAATCATAGGGTATCAACCCTATTTATAGTGCACTCAGAAAACCCGAGATAAGCCCAAATCCAAGATTATCTTAAACCAGGTAATTATCCATTTTCCTGAATATCCATAAGGGACTATTCTAGAAACCTTAAGGCTCTAGGAAACCGTCCATAACCTATGGAGGGCTCTAAATTGCCTCTTGCTCAACTATTGAACAATTATAATTCAGTCCCTGCACTTTTAATTAATTCTTTTAATCCCAAAATTAATTCTAATTAATTTCTGATTCAATATTAATTAAATATTACTATTTAATTAACATATTATTCTAAAAATATATTAATAAATAACTTATTTCAGTTTATTAATCAAATTAATAAATCAACCTCTTTCTCAAAAATCATCATTCCCAGTCGCTAGTCTTGAGGGCAACCCAAAATGACTGTGCTACTATCAATTCAAGTATATACTTGTTCACGTTCACGTTCCAACAATTAGTACAACCCTAAATTCTTCATCTTGTAGGAACGAGAAAAATGTGAGAAAATGTACTACTGTCTTCCTGATATCGATTTTCTAAAAGGTTTGAGGTTAATTAGGAATGAACTTGATTATTCCACTTTTATAGCCGATGCGTATGAATGTCGTATCGTACTCCCACTGTATGTAGACCATTTTGGTACTACTAACATGCAATATATATTCATGCCTGTGAAATCAATGTTCTCTAGTCTCTACGTAAATCATCGTTGTATCGTATGAGGTACCTTTGAAATATTCATTGAAAATGCACATCGACAGCGATGTAGATAGCCATGGTTGAAGCAAGATATTGGATGATTGGAAATAATGGATGCAGTCGATAGAAAGATTTGATGGAGACGGAAAGAGTGGGAGAACTGTTGTCGGTACCTCATTAAAAACCCTAACTAAACACAGTGTGGAAATTTTAAATGGTGTGGCAATGATGTTACCAGCTGACCCCTTCAATTATTTCAAAAGGACCAAATCGATCCGACAAAAAACATTTTGTCCCTTAAAAGGCAAGAAAAGAATTTAGTGACTGAAAGAGTAAAGTCAAAATACATAATAGGGCCGTTGCGTCGTTTTCCCTATAATTAATTAAAAATCATCAAAAATTCAAAAACCGTCCTCACCAAAACAAATAATATAGTTCAATACTTTCGGTATGTGGTTAAAAAAAAAAAAAAAAAAACCAAACAGCATATACAACGCGACTTGTAAATTTTACTCTAAATCATATCGCACCGACGTCACAAACATGAAACACCCTTAATTTTACAACCCCTACGGAAAACGAGTGCTCAACCCATTGACCCGCTTTTGTCTTCTCCCACAACTAAAATATGAATCTCTTTGTGGTAATAGGCTAATAGCCGACTCAATATTTTGACAAACTTTTGAGAAAATAAAGGTTATATCCTTTTTTATTTTAATTAAAAAAAGGTTTCTAAGGACATACACGTTAACGCCTGTTTTCGATATATATTTAATACTTATTATTTATACTTTAAGTTTCGATGCAGGCCGACATCCACCGCTGCTCATATGTGGGCTGTTTCACACTTTTGACTCTTACAACTTGAAACATTAAAAGCGGCAGCTACAGACGTTTTCATCTCACTATTCTTTTCCTTGACCTTTCACTTGATTATTTCAAGTGAGAATCCATCCACAATACGTACGGACATATTCTTGGATATAGTCTCCATTTGGAACCTCACCCGAATTAAGATTCATTCAACACCTCCATTGGTGTGGCTATATATACACCCAACCCATCATTGAGAACTCCATCATCACTCTTATCAGGAACTAAACTACCAATCTCTATCACTAATCAATATGGATCCGAAGAACTTTCATCATCATGGGGAAAACGTGGAGTTGTCGGAGGCTGAGGATAATGCTTTCTACGCAGAGCTCACAAGGCAGATATTACTAATTATGGAAGATGACGATGAAACGCATGCAAGGATAAACAGAAAGGGTGAGTTACCGGAGCTTCAGGGGAGAGTAGTGGTTACGTCCGGTAACTATTTTAGTTGGTGGGAAGGTGGGAGGAGTATGGAGGTGCCTAGTTGGATGGAGAGGTTGTGGGCAAGTAATGGGCCAGGGACAGGGGTGTTTATACCTCGTGTGGTAGCCGGTGGCAAGTCTAGAAGAAGACGACATAATAAACCAAGGAGGAACGACGGAGGAAGAATGCATTCTTATGCCGGACAAGCGACACATGTTTGATTAGGTATACGAATAGGAGTTTGTAAAAGTTAGATACCTGGATTGACGATTCGTTTTGTGGATAAATATGTGATGACATATGAGTCACATGGTCGAAACAAGAAGATTTTGTACCCATTTTTATCGGTTAATGGTATGGTTGATTGTTTAAAAAATGGAATGTTCTATTTTTAAAGTGACCACAAAACATATATTTTCTTCTAGTTTATAAATAAGGAAAATTATTATAAAATCCATTATCTACATTTTTTTAGTTTTACCGTTTAACCATTTTTTTTAAAAATAAAACCACAGAATTTCAAAAATAACCATTTTGACATATATTCATTTCATTAGTTTTTTTTTTCGTTTTTTTTCTTTTTTGCTTAGATGGAGATAATCTTTTGTTTGAAAAAAAAAACAACTAAGTTCATTACTTTTTTTTTTTTTTATCAAAATCGATTTTGAAAAGAAGTTAAGAGTTTCTATCAGTTCTACAAAACATTTAATTGCAAAATTGACATTGTATTTAGAAAACCACCAAAACAAAATCATTTTGAAGAAATAAAAACTCCGAAAAATCAGAAGTTTAACATGTGAAAAAAAAAACACTTTTTGAAATTTTGAGTATCTTGAAAGCCGACTTCCACAAAAACAAAAAGATGTTTATATTGTATTTTTTACCTCCAAAAACCACAAAAAACACCTATGAAAATGGTCTTTAAAGATTCCTATCACAAAATTAAAGGATTTCCGATTTTAGTTTCCTAGTTAGACTATAGAGAGGAGACACTAAAAGTGAAGCAGTAGTTATGTACGTTCGATGACACCTGGAGAGGAGAGAGTGCCTATGAAGGTGTCGAGTAGTTAGATGATTATGAGTGGCAATCCTACTCAGTGGAACAATTTAGTTCTCATCAAGGTTGACATCTTGCTTTGGAAAGTCACTTTAAACCGAACCCCCATCAATGAATATCTTGCCCATAAAGGTATCAATTTGAATTACGTATTGTTCCCTTTATATGAGCTTCACGTGGAGAATGACGATCACTTGTTCATCATGTAATTTTTGATAGCTTATATTTGGAGGCTTATTGGGAGGTAGTGGGATCACTTGTCCTCCTTCTACCTCAATTTGTTATTAAATTAAGTGGGTGGGTTCCATGCCAATCAAAGAAGGTTAGAAAATAATGTCTTTATGTCTTGTTTATAGTATTATTTGGGTCTTCTTGTTATTTCAAAATAACACCATTTATGGAGCAGCGTAGCCAAAGAAAACATTGATTTTTTTTTATGACATTGTTTCTCTTTCTTTCTTTCGAGCCTCATGTGAGATATACTAACATTCTCCATTAGTAGCGGAGGCTCGATGAGGATAAGCAGATATGTTGAGCCACAAGAATGCGGGACACTGACTCTGATACCATGTAAAATATATGTGGAGTCCAAGGTTGTTTCTGCACAAAAGATTCATTATGGATAGAAGGGAGACTCCAACAAATATAGAGACATAAAAGACCCTTTTCACACCTATGTATTATACACTAAAAATTTCGAACTAAAATGAGTTTTTAACTTGTTCTTGGTATGTCTTGTTTGAGTTTTACATTAGGTTGTTGAGTTTCAAACTTGTTAATGAGTTTCGAAGTTGTTATTTATATGTTGTTAAATGTGAATTGAGCATTTGGAACATTCTCATGGAGAATTTGAGTTCAATGGAGCACTTGGAACTCAATGGAGCATGTGACAAAGGAACGGATCATTTGATAAGGGAATGGATATTCAGGTAAAGGAACGGATCAAGTGACAAAGGAACAGATCTTCTAAAAGGAGGTATGGAGCACCTAGGAAGGGAATGAAGCATCTTGTGGTGCTCCATGATGAAGATGCACCATCTAAAACTGGGTGTGGCATCCTTGAGGTAGATGTGCCACTCCATGATCAAGGTGTGGCACATGTGTTCTATAATGAGTCATGGTATCCCTTGATGAGCTACTTTTTATATGATGCCCATGGATGATACTCGTGGAAGATACTCATGGATGATGCTCATGACAGATGCTCCTCGATGATGGTCATGGAAGATGCTCATCGATGATGCTAATGGAAGATGCTCATCAACGATGCTCATGTAATATGGTCATCGACGATTGTAACAACCCGTTATTTCAAGTCAATATAAGTCAAACTTGTTCAAATAAAAGTCTAAACCTTAACCAAGTATAAATGAATTCACAACATAACTTGATGCAATAAAACTTTGAAAGCCTAGAGTGCATGTTTATTTAACTTATATATAAGTATATATTGAAAACCATGTTGAAGTAGGCTAATATAAGTCTAAGACTTAAATGAAATCATGATATATATATATATATATATATATATATATATATATATATATATATATATATATATATATATATGGTTTTCGGTTTAGGGAATCTAATCCCTAACCAAAACCAAAAACATCCTACTTTTGGAAAGCCAAAACCGAAAACCTTTCTTGGTTGACTTTAAGAGCGAAAACCCTTTTCTATTTGACTTACGACCGAAAACCCTATCAAGGCCTATCAATAGGACCGAAATCTCTATGTTTTGGGCCCATTAGGACCGAAAACACATCTTTTATATATATATATATATATATATATATATATATATATATATATATATATATATATATATATATATGTGTGTGTGTGTGTGTGTGTGTGTGTGTTTAACCGTAAACACAATTCATTTCTCATTTCCCAAACCGAAAACACCTCAAATTTGATCTCAAAACTCATACGTGATCTTCATATCTTCAAGAGATTTCGCCCAGATCATCATCCAATCTTCAAATCTTCAACCGAAATCCCTCAAGAACATTCATCCCATATTCAAATCTTCATAATTTCCTTCAAATCTTCAAGTTTTCCCCAAGAACACCAAGAACATCATCAAATATTCATATTTCACCCAAGAACACCAAGAACACCTTCAAAAAATTCCTAAGGCTTTTTGTAAGTATTTCTTTCATAATTTAGTGTTGTCTAACACTTTAAATTATTATTTATATTATTATTTAAATTAATATTTTATTAATTTAAATACAATATCGTGCATATGTATTATAAGGATACGACTACTCACACACGTTCTAACCCGAGAATCATCACTACCGCTTCGGATCCAAACGAGAACACGCATTCGATGTGAGTTCATAACCCTACGTTTTCACTATTTTTCAATGTTTTAGGGGGGGGGGGGGGAATACAAGTAAAACACAAGGAATCTTGTGCTAACATTAAAACGATTTCAAACGATTTCAAACGTTTCAAACTATTTTCAACTGTTTCAAGCTATTCTAAATTGTTTCAACTATTTTTAACTATTGTTTTCACCAAACATATATATATATATATATATATATATATATATATATATATATATATATATATATATAATTGAGATTCAACAGACTTAGGACTGGTATTTTCGCCTTAACTCATGTTCCTTGTTTGGCTGTGGGCTTAGGGTAAACTCACTTGTCCGACTGCCTTTTTAATTTCAATTATGTATGCCTTATATTTATATAAGTATAAAACTTTTACCCTTTTGTAACATGCCGAGCAAAAAGGGGTCTCTTCATAAATATTTTCATTATATTCAGAACTTACTTATAAACTAGAATAGGTATAGTTTGTGACACACACACATACTACTCTACTAGTTCAAGAAACAATACAAGAACATACATAATAAACAATAATAAGTATAGTTTATGGAACACTTACATCATTATTACTAAATTCAGAGATACAATACAAAACAAACATATAAACTATAATAGGTATAGTTTATGGAACATACGTACTATTTTACTAAGTTCAGGTTACACTACAGAAACAAACATACTTACAGTTATTCATTACAAAGTGAGTTTTCTTTATTCTATACGTAACCGTCAGTATAGCTTTGTGAGACGTACTTCAAGTACTTACCTTAGTACCAACGAAAGCCCTGGATTTATAACCAGAGTCTCCTGGAGAAAGAGCGTGACAATTGTGTATAGATCTATACGGGACTGACAATCCCGCACCTAAACTGTTAGCTACAGTTAGACCGTCAGGCCTGGGGTGACAAATGTCGTATCGATTCCGACGCCTGAAGAATGTCGTTTTAGGCCATCTTAGGTCATCAAGCATGGTTATAATAACTCACAATTTGGTATTGAACAATAAGATTAGTGTAAGAATACCTAAACAACTTCAAGTAGTTTTATTAAATAATTGAACTACAATACAGTATTTTACATTACAGGTGGTGGAATCCAGGCACATACATTTACATAATTTTCATACAAGAATACATACATTATACTATTTTCCAGTACAGATAAACTTACATTTCAGAGAAACTTACATTTTCACTTGGTTTTATTTAATAATAAGACTATGATATACTATTACTGAGTACAACAACACTTACACATTTTGGTCTTATGGTATTAAGACTACAATTCATTTATAACAGAAAATATGGGATTTTCTGGAAGAACATACTTACATTTTCAAAGAACAACAGACTGATTTAAAATACAAACATGCTTATGAACTCACCAACTTAAATCTTGATACACTTTCAAAATCACTTATATTCTCAGGAAACCAGTAGACAGGTACACTTACAGTTTTCAAGAAGACGAAGCATTATGCAGTCACGTCTTATAGTTTTTGATATAAACTTTTGTTGTCATACAAACAATGTTATGAACATATGTAAAAACTATACTTTATCAATGTAATGGTTGTTGCTTTGATTACTATTATTCAATTGTTGTGATACTGTACATGACGTCATCCACCCTCGAACGTTTCCTCCATTCCGGTTTGGGGGTGTGACAACGATGCTCATGGAAGATGCTCATCGACGATGATCATGGAAGATGCTCATCGACGATGATCATGGAAGATGCTCATCGACGATGCTCATAGAAGATGCTCATCGATGATGCTCATGGAAAATGCTCATGGAAGATGCTCATTGATGATGCTCATGGTTGATGCTCATAAGGTTGAAGATTCCTGAAGCTGTTGCATGGCGGATTATGATTGGTTGCTTCCATTCATTGGCCTATGGGATAATGGGCTTGGCCCATTAGGGTTTTAGATCTGATACTTCACTATAAATAGGGATCTCAGCTGGTCATGTTTTGTGTCATTGATTCTAGAGGTAAATCTCTATTGAATTGTACTTGTAAGCTATGTTTGAGAACTTTGAAATAAGAATACTCCCATCCTGCCCATGGATATAGGCCACCTTAATCTAACCACGTAAATATTGTGTCTTTGTGTGCTTTTGGTTTCGTGTGTTATTCACATTACTTCCTAACAAGGATCATTAGATCTTGGCAAGTGGCATCAGATTTGTTCTGATTGTTGACAAGCGTCGTCAGATTTCCTAACAAGTGGTATCAGAGCTGCAATGGGTGTTCTGTTGATTGAAGATAACATCTTACAAATTCGATTTGGAGAAGTTTAATTTTTCGAATGATTTCACTTTGTGGAATGTGAAGATGAAGGCTCTTCTGGTTCAACAAGGATGTACAACAACATTGGAAGGAGAAACGAAATTGCCAAAGGACATGTCGGCTGAAAGGAAGGTGGATATTCTGGCAAGAGCGCTTAACGCTATTTTATTGAGTTTAACAGACGAAGTACTGAGAGAGTTCGTGGATCATACGAGTGCTAATAAGCTTTGGGAGAAATTATGAGACAATTATTAGAATAATTCTATCACAAACAGGTTGTACCAGAAGCAACGTTTGTATACTCTTAGGATGTCAGAAAGCACCCAAGTGAAGTATCATCTGGATAACTTCAATAGAATCATCTTGGATATACAAGATGTGAATGTAAGGCTTGAAGATGAATATCAAGAACTTATCCTCTTCTGTTCACTGCCGAATTCTTATGAGAATTTCGTTCATACCATGTTGTATGGTAGTGAGGGTTCGTAGATCGAATACAAAGAAGTAAAAGAAAGATAACAAATAACATAGGGTTATTACAAAGATGTTTTCACTAAGAAATGATTCTCATAAAGAGAATCAACACAAAGCGACGATTAGGGTTGCAAATAGAACAACCCAATTACACGAATATATAGTTGAACTAGTAAAAATCAATCCCGATATTAATGGGATTGATTTTGATCTAAATATATAAACTGATCCTAATTGCTAAGATTGAGGAGAAGTTAGCTAACAACTATCATTACTATATTTACAAAGTACAAAGAGAAATAATAATAAAAGGTTACACGCTGACGTTAGACTTCGAAGTGCATAAATTGGAGCAGGATCTAGCGCTGATGGTCAGAGTGAATTAGTACTTGACTCATTAGATTATAAGGTTTGACCTTACAATCTCCCCCAATCTGATGATGTCAAAACTAATTTTAATTGCAATCGCCAGCTTCCTCCAAAATTTCTTGCTTCATCCACTAGAAGTTTTCTCCTTTAAGATTTTCAATGCGCTTGCTTACTTCCAGTGAGATCAGCCAGTGATAATCCTATTCCACTTCTTCATGTCCCATGCACTCCAATCGAAGATGAAACAGATGCTCATTGCGAGCAGTGTGAAGCTCTATAGTGCGTTGAAAGCACATCAGGTTTTGTTCATCGACATAAAAAGATGCCATGTTCACGCTCCCGAATGAACAAATTTTGAATCGGCTGGACACCCACTGACAACCTATTGTTGATGTAGGCAGATCCAAAAGGAAGAACAAACATGGCATTTTTGGACTTTCTTTGTTTTGGAGCTGACGCTGAGGAAGAAGGTTGAGAAGAACAAGTTGAAGGCACTAAATTCAGCTTCTTTACTTTATTGATCATTTGTTGTAGTGCCAAATTCATCTTCTGAGCATTAATACCTTTATGTCTGGCAATTATATCTAGAATTTGAATCTACTCGTTGTTACCGTACTAGACCAATTCACGAGCAAACATAATATCAGTGTATTATTACCAAGTCTTCTTTCTGATCATATATAGCTTCAACGATTTGTCCTTGGGTTTAGTACACCTAACCATAATGATGGGGTCAAGTTTAATTCTTCGAGCTAGAATGTTCTCAAATTTCTTTCTGTCAATATGAGCATTCAACTCCAAAACCCTTTTCCGTTGTTTGACCATGTTGTTGAAGCGTTGGAGATTTAAACGTTGTTCATTAATGCCTCCCCCAGCAGAGGCACACTTTAGTGAAAGCTTAGAGGAATGATGTTTAATATTCTCCTCTTTCTTAGAGGAATTATGCTCAGTGATAATTTGTCTAACCTCCTCAACTGGCAATCTCCAGTCCCTGACCAATGTTTCTAAGTTGGTCGTATGCTTTCTTTTCTTGTCGGAGGGAACAGAGGAGCCTTCACCATCGGCATCATGAAATCCCCTTGAGGAGGAGGTCATTGTGATGAGATAATCATGATCAGACTCAACATCACTATGAGCTCCTTGAAGAATCTCCCCTTCAGGAATAACTTCTGGATAAATAACATTTCGATGTACAACTCGTGACATAAAATCCATATCCAGAAAACCTTCATCATCATCATAACCTTCATCCTCATCATCATCCGCGTTAGTATCAGGTTGATCATCATCATCTTCAGAAGATTCAATGTGTACTGCTATCTCTTTATCATTCTCCCCCTTTTTTGGCATCATTAACATTTTATGGAGACCTTAGAGGAGTGTTCAGCATAAGAAAGGGAATTAGATAAGGAGGGTTTGAAAAATGAGGAGGTTCAAATGGAGCACGAGGATTGTTACCGGTAGGCGGTGGTGGTGGTGGTGGTTGATCATCGTGCGGAGAACTGGAGGGAGAATCTACAGTCTCTTCAGTGTTATCCACCATGGAAACAATACGCTTTATGTCAGCAACATTAGCTTCAACAATGCTTAGTTGTTGGCCCAATGATTCCGTCAAGTTGACTAACAGTTCAAGCTTAGAAAGCACCATTGATTGAAAATCGGACATACTTGACTACCCCGGAAAAGTAGCAGCAGCTTGAACTGGAGAAGGCCGAGGTGAAGTAGCAGCAACTTGAAGATGAATAATTATATCAGCATGCGGAGGAGTTGATCCATGTTGTCTGATAGGTTCGGATGGAGATGACAATAGAATAGATGTGCCAGCTTGTGGATGAGTTGATTCATGCTGTGTGATAGGTTCAGGTGAAGAAGATGGATATGGAGAATAAGAAGGAAACTGAATGTGTGTATTTTATCTTGGAGGATAGACACTAGTTAAGATTGGAGGCTCGAATAATGGGCCTTCAACTTTATCTTCATCTTCATTTTCAACTCAGTATCTGCACTATTATAGGGTGAAGTGGCACTGGAATCACTAGGGGACTTATTTGATTCTTCATAATCATTTACAGCTTTAGATTCTGACGAGGAAGCTTCCTGGGAATCCTCAACATTATAAGGATGTTCTATCCAAAGAAGCATCCATTAAAATAAGTGAATATCTCCTTCTGTAGGTCCATCATTGATCTTTTTTTTTTGGAAAGAGTAAGAGTCAGAATAGATGCCCATGATTGATGTTGTATCCCATCCCAACGTGAGCCAAGAGAAGAGCAATCCATCATGGATATGACACATATGTTGGTTGCTTATTGTCACTGATGCACTCAACCAGTTGATTAAAGAATTACTGAGCAAAGTCCAAATCCTCGTCTCGGGCAATGGCATATAAAATTTGTAATTCGAATAAGTTCAGCTGGTCCAAACTGCCAGTTTTGTGCCCAAGACATTTCCCTATAACCCATGTCACGTACGTCTAGCCAGCAAGAAGACACTGGCTAAGAACATGTTTTGTAGGTTCACGGTGACCCTGAAGAGAAAGATCATACCCGATACGTGAAAAAAGTGATATGCATCTGGCTTCAGTAGGAGTCTCTTCATATGCTGCCAAACGTGGGAGACGAAGAACTTAACGTATGAGCATTGGGGATATGTTAACCCTTGAATGACCATCTCCAATAGTTTCGGAGATGGTGTGAGCATTTGTGTCAAATGTACATGAGTAATCAAACTCACATACTTGTTTTGGGAAGAAGGGTTATGGAACATCACTAAGGGCATATCGAAGAGGACAATATTTTACGTATTCAAAAAAAGTCTTCAATGTCTGAATTTTGGTGTTGTGCTGGTATGGTATCTATGAAGGCAACATTGTTAGCTTGAATAACAATGGGAGTATCGGGGGTACTTGGTGCTTTTAGAATGTTTGCAGCAGGAACGAATGCAAAGAGAACTAGAGCCATTGTGAATTTCAGAGAAAAACTTCGAGAAGAGTTTACAGATCTTTGGATGAGACAAAGATGAATGGAGATGATATTTGAGAAGTTTTTCTTGAAAGAGAACTAGAGTGACCTAGGATAAAGAAAACTCTTATTTAAATTCTAAAAGTCTCCACTTTTTCATGTAATCATTTTCAGAGAAAAAGATGTCGTAAAAAGCTCAAATCCGAAGGTGACAGTTTGCATTCTTATCTGAAAGTTATCGTAAAGAAGTTACCGTTAAACCAACATATCACATGTTGCAGCACAAGCTATCAGTGTATCATATATTTTAGTAAAAACTATCAGCGTGTCACGAGTTGCAGCGGAATGATGGATGGGATGGTGATGCCTCCTGATAGTATGTTGTGATACTATAGATCATTCACATAGTGTTGCAAAATCTCATCAGCATATGGCTTTATACGTTGAATCGTTAACTTCTTTTATTAGAAGAAAATGGTGAGAATGGTATGATGCATGTAATATATTCACGTATGAAATATACCCATCGGCATAGAGTGTCAAAATTTCATCAGTGTATTGCTGATATAGTGAGTCATTAATTCCTTGAATAGGATTTTTGTGGATGGGAGTGGGTAGGTGCATGTAATATATCACAGTACATGATATATCCATCGGCACATATTTTTCAAGTTCTCATCAATGTATGATATTTTACGCTAAATCATAAGACTCTTATGAAGAAAAATAGGGCAAGAAAGGGTTGGTGCGTGTGATAAGCTACTATAATTGAAGACTTGTGGTGTAAGAAAGATTGATGTTTGTATCTTCACACTAAGGATTGATCAATGTGAATCATACACAAACTTTTAAAGAAAGACTCAGGCCTTATTATAAGTTTCTTGAAAGGACCTAGCAATCTCATCCTGAAAATATGATCAGTATCACATAATTAGTGTGAGTAAATGACTCAATGACATCTCAATAGTTGGCCTTACTATTGAGATACTTAAATAGATTTATGTACATACAACAACATGCTTCTAAAGAAAAAGATTGTCAATAGTTTCACACTGTCAATTCATTGGTACAAGAAATAAGAGAGAAGATGTTGAAAACACTAAAGAAAAATTTGCAAACAAGAGAACGGAGTTTAAGTCATTGTAAGCATGCCAAGTTTAGTGGTCAACTTATTCATGGTCTTCTCATCCAAAGCCTTGGTAAAACCATCTGCCAATTGATCAGTGGTTAGAATATAGAACAATTCCCCTTTTCCTTTCTAAACGATATCACGGATGAAGTGATGGCGAATATCGATGTGTTTGGTATTAGAATGTTGAACTGGATTATGTATCATCAGAATCGTGCTGGTGTTGTCACACCAGATAAGAGTCTTTGAAAATGTAAATCCATAATCCAGAAGCTGATTCTGAATCCAAAGAATCTGAGCATAACACCTCCCAATGACAACATTTCTGCTTCGGTAGTAGAGCAAGCCACTAACATTGCTTTTTTCTTGACCAACTCATAAGTCTATTTCCTAGCAATTGAGCTCCCCCCGAAGTACTCTTTTGATCGATACCGCATCTACCAATATCAGAGTCAATGTAGCCAACCAGCTTGAATTCTGAATTATGTGGATACCATAACCCTAGATTGGGTGTATGCTTCAAATAACGGAAGATTCTCTTAACAACGTGTAGATGCGATTCATTGGGATTGGCTTGATATCGAGCATACAATATAGTGCCGAACATGATATACGAATGACTGGAAGTGAGATAGAGCAGAGAGTCTATCATTTCTCTATACATTCTCACATTAATGTTAGTGCTGGTTGGATCAACGGTAATTGTCACAGATGGTGACATTGGGGTCTTCGTTGGTTTACAATCAGTGAAACCAAACTTCTTCAGTAGGCCATTGATGTACTTGGCTTGACAAATAAAGATTCCACCGGTTAATTACTTAACTTGTAGACCTAATAAAAAAGTTAGTTAACCCATCAAGCTCATTTCAAACTTCTTAGCCATTACTTCAGTGAATTCAGTACTCAGTGTCTCATCAGTAGATCCAAAAATGATAACATCTACATACAGTTGAGAAAGTATACTATGTGACCCTAATTGCTTAAAAAATAGAGTATTATTAGTAGCCCCTCACTTGTATCCATTCTCCAATAGATAATTAGATAGTGCGTCATACCAAGCGTTAGGAGCTTGTTTCAGAGCATATACAACTTTGTCTAGACGATACACATGAACTGGATATTCTTCACTAATACAAAATTGATGAACATGCAGAAGTTGTTGCTGGTCTTGCTACGAGTAATGATCACTGAGTTGATGCTTCCAATGATATGAGATTCAGGGTGATCGTGAAGAAATCTATGATTTTCATCATTATTGTTGGTCGGTTCATCATCAGATAATAATTCTTCATGATTAGGAGTTACACCAGGGTTTGATTCTTCAGCATCATGAAATTGATCTTCAGTGTAATGAATTTGATCTTCAGCGTCATTAGGATTGTTGAGAGTATGATCACTATTCAGAACAACTGGCTTAGTGATAGGAAAAACAGGACAATGAAAGCTAATTAAGAATTTGGTTAGGATGATCCGTTCGATCTTGAATGAAAGTTTCTTCATCAAATGTAACGTGAATAGATTCCTCAACAATTTGTCTTGAAAGATTGAATAGTCTGAAGGCTTTAGATTCACTTGCATATCCTAAGAAGAACCCGTTACCATACTTTGCTTCAAATTTTGAACGTCGATCCTTCTGATTCAAGATAAAACAAACACACCCGAAAACAAGAAAGTAAGAGATA